>NC_090928.1:162919678-163560822 GCF_040938575.1 Ambystoma mexicanum | reverse complement strand
GGTTGCTTCCATTTTTTGCTCGCGGGCCGGAGTGGCCCATGACTCGCACTATAAGGTTCTATTGTTTTTTTACCTTGACAGACAGGGATCGTGCCAAAAGACTTCTTTTGAAGTAGGGGTGCAGTAACGTAAGAGACGATAAGGATGAAATTTCTGAAACGAAACTGCTTTTATATATTATATCACTATGAGAAAGATCGTTGGCACAGACGGAGTCGTATTTAGGGACTGCATTACGCGTAGACAATGGAAAATGCCAATATATGTAAGTAACCATTTAGATTATTTTATACCGGAATATAATAGCAATAGCGTGGCGTTAAAGCCCGGTTAAGTTGTACTTGTTCGTTCAATGTGGCATATTGTTTTGTACTGCGCACTATCACCGCCGAAGTGGTCCCCTGGCGCTCAGACGGCTCTGAAAAAGGCAGAGGAGAGAGGGTGGGTTAGTGGGAATAAGTTAACATACTCCGTTGCACTATCCTCGCTAGCAAATAGTTTCACGCCCTAATAAATAAAATGAATATTTTTAATGAAGATCGGCTGGTGAGACTAATTTATGTTTTTAAAACAGGTACATCCTTCCCTACTGTCAATGCCACTATTTTCAGACCCCGGCCGACGGATTTTTTAATTGCCAGGTGCAGCTCCTAGTAAACAACTTCATGACCCTCACCATTTTATGGGACAATCGCCAAGGATCAATATGCCCTTATGCGGTACTAGCAGCTAGAAGCAACATACCAACCGTTATGGTGGTCTAATGCCTCGTTGTTGGAACAGCCTTCCGATTCCAGTGCAACCACAGTCCTTCTTTTATCATAAACCAACACCCTGTGTAGCGCAAAGGAACAGCGCGTGACTCAAGATGAACTTTTGCGGATCGACAGCAAAGACAAATGCAAATCGCTGAATATTCTCTAAACATTTGATGTCAAATAAATCTACTTTACGAAATGTGCAATCTTGCTGTTTGCTTTTAAATCACAGTTTCTTATTCCGAATTTTGGCGCGCTGTGTTGTGAGATGATCTGTGTTGTTTTCCGGATGCTGTATGAAGTTGAGTAGGAGCAGTGTTGGCAACTCCTTAGTAAGAAAAGTAGCTAATGGCCATCATAAAAGTAGCCAGAAGTAGCTAAATGACGTCATAACCTAATTTGCATAATTCACCAGGTGCATGATGGGTGATTGCAGAGGGCATGGTTGTTATAGCCTCTCATTGAGCTCACCCCTTTTTTGTAATGAAAGTCGCAAATGCACAGATGCAAACTCATTACATCCATATGCATACATTCACATGCAAATGCAGTAGTATTTAAATAAACCCCACAATGATTAGGTTGTTCTGTTGTCGCTTCTTAAACGTGTACTGCCATTTTTAATATGCTAGTATTTTATAATCCATAATGCCTCGTTGTTGGAACAGCCTTCCGATTATCAGTGCGACCATAGTGCTTCTTTTATCATAAACCAACACCCTGTGTAGCGCAAAGGAACAGCGCGTGAGTCAAGATGAACTTTTGCGGATCGACAGCAAAGACAAATGCAAATCGCTGAATATTCTCTAAACATTTGATATCAAATAAATGTACTTTATGAAATGTACAATGATGCTGTTTGCTTTTAAATCACTGTTTCATATTCCGAATTGTGGTGCGCTGTGTTGTGAGATGATGTGTGTTGTTTTCCAGGTTCTGTGTAAAGTCGCGTAGGACTGGAGATGACTGGGCGCGTTTGGCTACGCACCCTGTAAGGACACAGAGAGAGACAGGGAATATGAATGCTTTGATAATGTCAGGCTTAGGGGCGGCAGATATGATTTAGTGTCGCAAAAGCAGGTCAGCCAGGTCGATGGGGCAAGTGATAGGATTATCACATAATGTCGGCGCACAGCAGCCTGATTTATCGTTTGTTTAGTGGACAAAAAGTCGGGTAAGGCCCATAGGAAATTGTAATGTCAGCGGACATAAGGAGGGTTCTTAGAACACTTTCAACCTGACAACAAACAATACGAACAGCGTTCTCAGAACACCCCCATTTTGTTTAATTGCAAACATTTCAGGACACCGCGAGTGTTCTTAGAACACATTCACCTTGCCAGAGTACAATATGGACAGTGTCCTCAGGACACCCCCATTTTGTTTATGTAAGAACATTTAAGGACATGGCAAGTGTTCTTAGCTCAATTTTAGCTTGCTTGCGAACAAAACGGACACATACTCAGTCCTCAGAACACCCCACCATTTAGTTTATATAGAACATTTCAGAACAGCCGTGTTGTCCGCAGACAAATAGAACACAACAAAAGCGTCTAGCACATTAAAAAAACAGAACATTGAACCTATCTCATACTCCCCAACCCTCCCCAAACACTCTTACACACCAACACACTCCACTAAATACAATTTTTAATCCAAGTTTCACCGCGCTGTCTGCAGTCGTCGGCGAATGCAAGATGGCGGGCGCCACAAAAAATCTGACGTGCTTCACGCACCACGCCATCCAATCAGCGAACACATCGCATGTCCGCGGACATCACGCAAGCCGCTTGGCCAATCGGGGCGCTGTCCGCGGAGTGAACAGGGAAGTCCGTCCGCGGAGCGAACAGAGATATCACTAATTATTTTGCCTTACATTTTGGTCATTTTTTAAAAAACAACTGGACAGATTTACACCAAATTTGCAAAAGCACGCTTTCAGGACCAAGCCCCCACTCCTGCCGCAAATTTGGTGTAAATCCGTCCAACGGTTTGGGCTGTAGGCGTGCGCAAAGTTTTTTCCCATTATGTCTATGGGAAAAAACAAAAGTTTTGGGACCCCCCCTATAACTTTGCCCCCCTGGACCAAACCTTTGCAAATCAATTCAGAGTGGGCCATATACCTTGTTTGCAAAGTTTGGTGAGGATTCGTCCAGAGGGAGCAAAGTTATAAGCCACCCAAAAAATGCTCTTCCTATGGAAACACCAACTTAACCCAATGGTTTCAGGTTCACATGTTGCAACATTGTTTCATGATGCAAAAGTGATACGAGTGCACTTAGGCCAATATATAATCAGACGACATAGTTGCACTTACATTTCTACACTCTCTGTTGTGGTACTCTGCACTCATAGGCAGATCACAATCTGTGTCCTTGTCACGGTCCTGCTCCCTGTGGTGCTTCTGCATATTTCCATTATCAATTCATGTGTTGTCATGTATGTGCATGTTCTTTCTGTTGTTACTATGCATGTCATTGGATTTAGGGAAAGCATCTCCCGATGATGAGCATCATATGCAAGGCAGGTGGTTACCCTTTGCCGGTAAGTGAAGGGCATTTGCAGATGCTTGTGTGGTCTTTGCCTGGGAGTCTTGCACTGTTTTTGATCACTTGGGATTGACTTGTCTTGTGGGTCACCAGTACTTAATGGGTGCATGTTTCACAAGGTGCGGTTCTGGTGATAGGACTGGGCATGGTGTCTTTTGTATGGATTGGTGTGACCACTGGTTTCATAATGTTAATTGTGGGAGTTCAAACTGTGTGGACATTTCTTGGGTGTTTGGGAGTGGGTTGCATGGCTGGCTGTTTGTGGCTTGTGACAGGTGTTGATGGTTCTGCTGGTCTGTGTCTCATTGCACTTTGACCACGTGTACTGAGTGACACTTCACATCCCATGCAATGTTTGTGGGGTTATGGATCGATGGCACATTAAGCCTCTCTTGCTTAGGATTCACCAATTATGGTGTGCAGCACAAGTTACAAGCCACAAACAACTGAGCATTGATGCACATTTTTGGGATGCTATGTTGTGTACCAGCACATTATGTTTAGTGTTGTTGGTGTTTTAACATGCATGTACCATGCATGCTGTACGATGGTGTTTGCAGCTTCAAGTTGACCACAGCTGAGTGCATGGTACTGCTCCATTAATTTGAATGCAGTATCTGACCAATTGTATGCTGTCACAATGAAGTCTGCATTGAGCATGCACTTTTTGTTTGCATCCTACATTTAGCATGCATGTATCCTTGCTTGCTGGAGCTCATTGCTTTGTGTTGTCTGCTTATGACTTCAATGGCAGTTGGCTCGGTAGCCAGCCTTCCATTCTGACATCGGCCTCTGTGAATTGATGCGGCAAGCATGATCCTGCCAGGAGTTCAAGAGGTGAGTATGTGTGTACTTGTATCCTTGTGCTTTGCATCATGACTGAACTCTACAAAATGTGCAGGGAACCTGCAAATACATCCACTGTATCTTCTACCCCTACTCCTTCACAGTCCCTTTGTAATGCACTTGCCTCTCACTTCTTTTTAAAGAAATGGTCAGATGGAACATCCTTATCATGCACTCTTGCAACATAACCCTCCCTCCTCTGTCCCCAATACCACTCACCCTCCTCATTCCTCCTTCTCCTCCTTTGCTTCTGTCTCCCCTGATGAAGTCATCCGATTTGGGAACTCCATGAAGGTCTCTTCCAAATGGGTTGTCCCATGCTCATTGCAAACATTCAAGGGAAACATCTCCTCTCTTGCCCCCACTCCTGCTGATCTCTGCAACCACTCCTTTGCTACTGGTCCTTTTCCATCTTCCCTCAAGCACTCCCTTGTGTGGCACATCCTTACAATACCATCTACAGACCCTTCCAGCCCAGCCAACTACTGCCCCATTTACATCACCCACTTCCTAGGAAAACTGCTTGAGAAGTTGGACCTCCCACAACTCAACACCCATACCAAACTAGTTGGTGGCCTACATGACCATCAGTGTGGATTCCAGGCTTCCTGAGCCACGGACACTGCTTTCCTGAACACCCGCGATGAACTGCTTGCATCCCTTAATTTAAAATTCATTGCTGTCTTCATCCTCCTTGATCTCTCTTCTGCATTTGACACAGTGAACCATTCCATCCTCATTTAAAGTGTCCATGATACACTTGGTATCTCAGAGCGGGCACTGGCTGCCGTAGCTCATTCCTAACTGACCCTTTCTCCAAAATCATTCTTGGCCCTTTCACATCCCCTACTTTCATCTCCACCTGTGGCATACACCAGGGCTCCATTCTTTTGCCCTGCCTCTTTAAAATATACATTTTCCTGCTGGAATGCACCATTGCCTCATTCTCCCCCAAATTCCAATGCTATGCTGACGACACACAGCTCTTCTTCAAAATTCCTACTGACGCCCTTGCACCTTCCTTCATCCCTGTCAGCCTCTCTGCCATCCAGGTGTGATGCACTGCAAATTACCTCTGCTTCTACGCCAGCAAAATCTACAGTCTCCCTATTGGAACCCCTGCACCCTACTTTTTCCCTTAACTCTTGCCTTCCACAATGGGCTACCACTGTGCATCCTCTTCTGACCCAGGATTCTTGGAGTCATCTTCGACTCCACCCTTTCCTTCATCCCTCATATTCAGGACATTTTCACTAAATCCAACTATCATCTCTTACTTCTCAGATTAACTGTACCCTTCCACACCTTCCCCCAGAGACTCCAGGCTAGTTTACTGCTACAGCCTCCTCCTTAATCTTCCTTTGTCCACCCTGCAACCCCTGCAGCTTAACCAGAATAGGGCAGCAAGACGTATCCTTGGCCTCAGGCCCAGGGACCGCATCTCTCCTGCCCTACTAATCCTTCATTGGTTCACGGTCTCTGCACTGATTAAATTCAAATTCTACTCTATCTTCAATGTTTCCTGCTGAAATACTCCCCTTCTAGACTCCTGACTTGCTCTGGCACTAACTCCCTGCATGTGAAGTGGTTTGCTAAACAGAGAGCTGGTGGTCGATCAGTTACCTCGGCGGGCTGCCTTCTGTGTAAAAGCCTCCCTCTGCATCTTGAGCAGGACCTCCATAAGTTCCCCAAAAGCCAGAAGACATTTGTCTTCTCCTCTTCCTTCTCCTCCAATCTTCCCTGCTAATCATACAGTAGTGTGACTGATGCTCAGGGCCCTTAGGTATCCTCTGGGTCCTGACCCCACCACATCGTTCATCCAAGCCACTGTCTATATACTGCACTAGCTCAGGCTCAGCCTCACCACTGTAGGTTGGACTTACATTTTTCATTTCTTTTCTTATCCATGTGCACCTCAGCACCTTTTCCCTTACCCGCCTCCCCTCTACACTTGCACCTTCTGAACACTCACAAGGCATGGTATGTGTGTATCCCCTCCCAGTTATTCTCATGATTTATTTGTACTATTCATTCAATTATTTATCTCTGTTGTAATTCATTGTCTAACTTCACCTGTCCCCACCCTCTTGCCCTGTGGATACTTTAAAACAGTTTTGATAATTTTATAAGCTAATAGCACCATGGTTTAGCGCCGGGGTTGTAATGAGGGCCTAAGTCTGCATCCAAGAGGCATGGTGGATCTGGGAGCCTATTGTGATTCAGAAGATGTTTTGGATCGAACATTTGTGTATAAGGTGACCTGAGCATTTCTGAAAGCATCGCAAATTAAAAAAGCACATTCTCTGTGTTCCTTTCATTTGCATTTCCTTTTGATAATCTGTTGCATTGCCTCTATGTCTTAAAACACTAAGCCCCACCCCAACCGGGGTGCGTTTGATTCTCTTGTGACTTTCAGCTGACAATAGGGCAGAATGGGAATTGTACTACTAACAAAGAAATACAAGCAAGAATAAATTGAAAACTACAAGCAACAATTGCAAAAATAGGTCGCGAAGGTACTACTATATGATATTGATACAAAAAAGTTCCTCAAAACTTAAGCAGAATAGGAATTGGTCTACCATCACTTTCTGTTCATCAGTTGTTACTGTGGACGTGGGAGGGGGGGTGGAGGGAGAGCAGGCCGTCCTTCGATCTCAATACTGCGCATAGTGAGAAGGGCCCAATAACATCTCTTTACTGCCATCTCTGTAGTCTGTCACTTTTTTTGCGAAAAGGCAGACGGGATCGTTCCTGGTGGGGAAAACACAAGTTCTCCTACTCTCTTCATGCAAAAACATGTAAAACCGATATTCTTTTCTTTCCTGTCTCTTACCTTATCTCCTCCCCATTCTTCTTTATTCCTCCTTGTCTGTCACGTCTCTTCTTCCTTCAACAGTAACATGACCGTTGACCCTTCTCCCACATTTTCTAAACACATTTCGGGTCTTTACTGCACATGTGATTTTCAGCTCTATAATGTATGTAAAATTGTGTGTGATCTGCAGGTCGCTGTTTTGAATGTCAGCAATTCCACCTGAGACTTTTATTGTTTCTCACTCCTTGAATGAGTACCAGCAGTAATGATAATCTCAAACCAAATGTACTATATAAATATGTATTATTATTATTATTTCATTATTTAATGTGCACAGCTAGATCCAGAGCAGCAGAGCCAATCTTATAACAGTAGCACAGAATTGTGAGTTGTAGTCTGTGTGTCAGAATGTGCTGCCATGGGGTTTAGTTCTTGGTCAGGTGGTGTTGAAAAAATCATGTTTTGAGATATTTGGGAAATAGAAAAATTGTAGGGACATTTCAAGCAGATGTCGGGATTGAGTTCCAGACAGTGGGTGCGTGACAAGAGTAGGATTGTTTATTATTTTTATTATTATTATAATTATTTTTACTTTTCACTTTTATAATCTTTTATTCGGCTATTAAGCCATACAGGAACATCCTCACATTATATTATTATTTATCAACAGATTGATTGCAAATTGATATATCAAAAAGAAATATGAAAAGATGAGGTTGGCGCAGGTGGGTGAATCAAAGCGTAAGCTTTATTTAATGCAGGCCCGCATAGAGGACCCATCCAACTGTGGCTCTGCCAACCGTCTTTCTGTCTGGCCTCGTGCCCGCTCCACAAGTAAAACAAACGCAGGCACGAGGCAGGTCAGAGAGACAGGCGCGAGCCCATACAAACAAAACAACATCCCTACATATCTCCCCCCTTTAACATAACTAAGATAACAATAAAAACATTAATGAATATAAATTTTAATTTTTTTCCCAGAATAAAAACAAAGAAACAAAGCTATGGTTTCATCTTAAAACTCTATGCAGTATAATAGACTTCTAGAATTTTAACAACACAGAATATTTTTAATTAAAATATTCTCTCAGCCAACCTGGTTTCTTAATCATCCTTCCTTTAGAAGTAAAACGCTCACTCTCATTACGCGTCACCACCTGACTATCGTCACTTTCTTCCCTGCACTGATCATTTACTCTCTTCTGACAATCTTCATCATCATCATCAGGTTGATGTACTTCATTAGCTTTTGCCAACCTTCCCTTCGACCAAACTTCACCTGCTTCTACAACAACAACTCCATTCCTAATGGCAGAAATTCTCTTAGGGCCAAGAAATTTGCTCTCAGTGCACTTTTCCACAAACCTGGGATTCTTTATAAAAATGTCCTCACCTACACTCCACTCACGTGCCTTCACTTTCTTCCTGACATCAAAGTGTTCTTTGTTCCTCACTTGCCCTTCTTTTATCAACTTCATTATTCCTTCCCTATCCACCACAACTGATTTAGCCAAACCAAGCCAACCTGGACACAACTTTGTGCCCGGTTCTCTCCCTTTGAGGGACACAAATGGAGCAACACCAGTAATGGAGTGTGGAGTGGTTACATAACTCCACGTCACATGTTTTAAAACCTCCTTCCATGGTTGCCCCTTGTTCAATGCCATCTGAATGCCTCCTTTGAGGTATCTATTCACTCTCTCCACCAGCCCATTTGCTCTGGGATAATATAGAGCCGTTTTTGTGTGCTTTATACCATAACTTGACAGAAAAGTTTTCATTTTCGCTGAAACAAACTGCACTCCGTTATCCGTTACTAGGTCAGATGGAACACCCTCTCTCATAAAAACTCCTTCCAAAAATGTAATCAACTCACTTGCTGTCACTTCTCTCACTGATTCCCACTCTATCCATTTTGAATGAAAATCTACTAATACCAACAAGTATTTACCACTCTCCCCCAACCCTGCAATGGGGCCCATGATATCAACAGCCAATTTCACTCAAGGCTGACTCGGAATGGCATTAGGAATCATAGGAGTTTCTCGAACCACCTTACTCTTGTCGCTAGACTGTCACGTCACACAATTTTTTACTTTAATTTCCGCCATTTTGTCTAGACCTGGCCACAAATAGCTCTGTCTCAACTTCCTCTTCATTGCTCCCTCTCCCGGATGCCCTTTGTGAGCCAAGTCTATCAACATACTTCTAATTCCTTCCGGTGGTACACAATATTTTCCTCTCCACAACTTATCATTCATCCAATACAATTCATCTTTAACTTCCCACCATATCTGGAGGTTTTTGTCTAAATCTTTCTTTTCTGGCCACCCTTGCATCATCCATGTCTTCAATAATTCCAAATCATTATCTTTCTGCCCTTCTTGGGACCACACCTCTTGCGTAACTGCATGCTCCACTTCCGCTAACACAGATTCACCCAACATCTCCTCTTTCATTTTCTCCCCAGTCTCTCTTTCCCGGATCCACGGAACCTCTGAAACACTGATGCTGCTGCAAAAAGAATGAGGTTAAGTACCAGGCAATCACAATATATCACAAGAATCAAAGGATCTGAATAGTCTTACCTATCCGGTGTTTAGAAAACCCAGGAAACCTAGGAGGGAGGTTCGAGACTCAGATGATGCAGTCCCTAGAACAAGAGGAACGCAGGCAAGCGTGGATACAGGATAAGCCACCTGTTTAGTTGAAGGCGTAACTTGAATCCCAAAAGGGAAATAGCGTAGAAGTTCAACAAAGTACCAAGGGATGATCCGAAAACAAGTGAGGGTCGAGCCAAAATCCAACAAGAGGTAAACAGTTCCAAGCAAAGGTATAAAAGGGTAATCCGAAGGAGTCCAAGATCAAGGTAACCAAATAGAGTTATCTAACGGGGTCTGAAGACAGCTGAGAAGCAATGAATGTTCCGTGCATCAAGCCTTATATACTGTGCGTTTCCGGGTCATGTGACGTCCACCAAGGTCACGTGGGAAACACCGCTCTGAATCACGTGAGCAAGTGAACGATCGGCATGGAGGTGTTCCGCCGCCCCTTCTGCTGTATGTTCTCCATGGCAACTGCCAGTGCAGGAAGGGTTGCAATCGAGCCCGTAAATCGTACCTGGTACGGAGCTTTCGGTCCTTTTGGTAAACCGAATCACATGAGCCTCGAACCCTGGAGGGAGTCGTGTGGGAAGCCGAGGAAGGTGTTGGGGAAATGTGAGCAGTGTTCTGGTGTGCAGTGGATCGGTGTGCAGAGGATTGCCTAACAGGTGCACAATTAAGTGTATTTGTTGTTACAAGCAGTGTTGCAGTAGGAAGAATTGTAATGGTGGACATGTTTTGCTTTTCGAAAGTGAGGGTGGTATAGCTGCAGTTAGATACCAGTTGGCGTATTCGAACTGTGTATAGTTTTTCAGTTTTGAAGAGTATTCTTTGATACAGTTTGATTCCTGTTGGTGGATTCTATTTTACTATAGGAAACTAATATTGCAGTATTATGGGTGCAGTTAGATACCAGTTGGCATATTCCAACCGTCGATAGTTTTATAGTTTTAAAGGGTATGTTTTGAAGCAATTTAATTTCTGATGGTCCATTCAAACTGTTTCAGTATTAGAAAGTAACATTGCAGTATTATGGGTGAAGTTAGATATCAGTTGGCGTATTCTAACTATTGATAGTTTTACAGTTGTCAAGGGTATCTTTTGAAGCACTTTTAGTTCTGTTGGTGTATTCTAGCTATTTTGCTATTTAAAGGTACTATTGGAGTGGTATGGCTGCAGTTAGATACCACGTGGCATATTCTAACTGTTGATAGTTTTACAGGTTAGTGACTAAACATTGTAGACCCTCATAATGAGTACATTTTAAGTATATGGGTTAAACAACATAAGTGTGTGTTTTGCACAGTTGTTGCTTCTGTTTGCATAATCATTGGGTCATTGGGGAAAAAAATCTATATAGCGTTATAATAAACATACTAAATTTACATCTGTTGCCATATTGAAAATGTTTTCCATTTCAAAAACAGTATTGTAGCACTATTGATGTGGTTAGATATCAGTTGGTGTATTCTAATTGTTTATATTTTTAGAGTTCAGAAGGGTATTTTTGAAGTGCTTAGATACTTGTTGGTGTCTAAACTGCACTAAGTTACAACAGGCTTACAAGTCAGTGATTAAATTTAGGTTTAATCACTGACTTGTAAGTAGGCATTTGTTAGATGTGCTGGTAATCTATGTTTTAGAGTAATGGAAGTGTCATTGCATTCAAACCAACCACATTTCTTTTTCTGTATGCAGTATAGTGACCTGTAGTGTGTGTGGCTCCAATATGGTGGATTATGACTAAAGTTGTGAAGGTTTTCTTGCCAAGAGATACTTGCCCGTGTGTGAAGCTAGCAAACTTGCAGTTGGTTTTGGTGCCATCTACGTTGTACCTTAAAAGCATTACTGTTACATATTGGCTAAGTGAGTTTATGTGTAAGGTCGAACGATTGTCTCAATTGCAAAAAGTGCATAATATACCATGATTTCCATTTTGCACCAGCTGATGAAATGGAATGGATTCACAATTAGGTATAGATATATACACAAATTGTTCAATAGGGACGTGCTCCTGTGCAACATGGTTACAGAGAGTGCATGTATGCTTCCACATCTATGGAATCTGGAAGATTTCATTTATAGGTATATTTTTCTTTTTAGTACTTGCAGTAAGTACATTAAAATTTCTTGTGGCTCTTCCTGTGTGTTTATGGTGAATCTTAGCATACATGCGCAGTAGTCCAATTCTTGCCTTATTCGTGAGACACTATAAGTGTTGTCAGGCTTATTTGTTGCATTTCTAAAAGGATGGGCATTTGCAAACACAACTGAGCCGTTCAAGTACATGTTTTCAACAATTGGAGGCAATTGGAACAGAAGATTGATTGCTACATTTGCATAGAAATGTAGACACTGAGACACTATAAGTGTTGTCGGGAATATTTGTTGCATTTCTAAAAGGACGAGCATTTGCAAACACATTTGAGCCGTTCAAGTAAATGTTTTGAGCAATTGGAGGCAATTGGAATAGAAGATTGATTTCTACATTTGCATAGAAATGTACACCAGTTGTGTTGGAAAATTTAAATGGACCGTAGAGTTCTGTCTATGTGTCATTTGCTGCACTAGATACTTCTGTGGCTGTGGTACTTGATGGAGTAGCAGTTGTTTTTAGTTTCTTTGGTGGTACTGTTGGAAGATCTCTTATAAATTCTGTTTGCATTAGTTTTCTATTAACAACTTCACCTTTTTGAGGAACAGGGTACATATCGAGAGGGGGTGTGTAGAGTGCACATAGTCTGTTGTATTCTACAATGCAATGAATGTCAGCCTTGACTTTGATTGCATTCAAATTGACTAGAAATAGTCCTTCGAGTGTACATAGACGCGACAGTGCTACATAACTCATACCTTCTTTAAAGACTGTGCTACCAATGTCAACCAATGTCTGAGCTAGGGTCAGACCTTGTGATTTGTGAATAGTGACTGCATATGCAAGAGACAGAGAGAATTGTTCTCTGCGTACATACATGTCTTTGAAAAGAAGGAGTCATGCTGCTGTGTGTCCTATCCTTTTAACTTCTGAAAGTTTGCCAACATGGATGTTGACAAACTGAATGTTGTTGTCATGTGGATATGTCTGGAAGCCAACAACTGTACCAATTGCTCCATTAACTAAGCCTTGCCCCATGTCAAGGTTATGTTTCAGAATGACTCTGCAGTTTAAACTGTGTGTTAACATTTTCTCCAAACCAGCTTTGTTGGAGATACATTTTTCTAAGCTATTTAGACGTGCTGTTGCTTGTTGACCGGTAGGGAGTGTCATGCTATGCACTTCCAGTTTGTCTGTGGAGATAATATGCACTATTGGTTGCTTTTCTTTTTTTTAACATTGTCTCATTGGATTGCATACAGCTTTCTAGGGTTGGCATTAAGGACATACATTTAACATTTTTTGTGCTAATTGTTCCACGACATCAGGAGCAGATGTGTCATGCCCATACAGCTCATGGATGAGTCTACTATTTAAGATGTATTGTGCATCTTTAGATAGAAGACCAGTCCTAATGATTTTTAAAATGTTAGCATAGGTGAGGTCTGCAGACTTGCACATGTTTTGGGTTAGTTCTCTGTATTGGAAATGTTGCCAGAGAGATATATTTCCTATGCTGCCAGGTGTGTTGTGGCATTGTTTGTGTCCTAAGGTTTAAAACATAGGTTCACCTATTACTGGTGTTAATTGTAGGAGATCTCCAAAAACAATAATATGTTTTCCTCAAAAGAGTTCTTCGTAGTCCGTTTTAAGGACTTCTTGTAATCTGAGGTGAATTAAAGGCAACATTAGGTTGGAGACCATGCTCACCACACCTGTTAGGAGCATTTTCATTTGTTTCAGAATTCTGCGTAGTTCAGTAGCAGCTTCTATTGATAGTTTGTAGGGCTCTAATTTGTTTTGATGTTCTCCTGAAAGGAGCAGTAGTCGGTGTAAATAAACACCTCCTATGTTGTAGGCAGCTAAACCTGTGGGGGCTGTTACAACAGCTGAAAGGTTATACTTTTGTTACCTTTTGGAGAAATGTGCTGATGATTTTTATTAACAAGGTTTCGTCTGAACAATCTTCACCACTTACATAGAGGAGTACAGGTTTATAATATTGGCAGCTACAAGTTTTACTTTCATGATGCAAACCATGGTCATTTTCTTTAGTTACTTCTAAGAAAAGGCTAACTTGCTCATCATTGAGTTGTGCATTGAGCAGTGCCAAGTTTTCTTCTGATTGCACATATTGATACATGGTGTTTTCTACTTCAGTCATGGCTAATTCTGCTTCATTTACTATGAGTGGCTCTCCAAGTGGTTCTTGGCTTCCTGTAACAGAAGGTTGACTGCCCTCAGGAATGTCTTCATTTAGTTGTGCTTGAACTTCTTCCTCTTGTTGGCATTCAATGTCCAACATGTTTTGTTTTTGTATTGCATGAAATTGACTTTTGTTATACTGATTTCATTTGCATTGAATGCAGCTTCAAATGTATCATGGTTGCCCAATTCATCTTCTTCTTTTCTCAATGGTTTAAAAAGTTGGAGTAGGGACATGTAGTAAAGTTCTCTATGTTAAGGAGTTTTAAATGAAAACTTGATATGATTTATTAGGCTGGGTTTGGTAAGTTTGACGAGGCTGTCTTCACAAGTTATGACTATGTATTTTCCACATGTTTCATCTGGTTTAACATTATTCTTGTAGGAGACATGTTGGGCTATCTGGTACAGGAACAAAGCACTACTTCTGTTTGGGTAGTAGGTGTCTAATACATAGTTTTTAAAAATGTCCTGGCTGTTGGGATCATTTTTGGCTATTGTTCCTATGTCTTGGAATTACTTCAGCACTCTTTTTCTGGATACAGCAGGACAAAGGCTTATCCAGACTATGTGTTCAGATTTGCAATGTAAGGCTGTGCCTATTAAACGGTCCGCAGCTTTGTGGCATCCAATTCTCTAAGGGAGAGCATTTTTACGCCAAAGCTGTACAATTTTTGGACAGTTGTTTGTCAGATGTTATGTCATCCCAGAGGTCTTTTAGCTCTGTTTTCTCAGCTTTGGTTAGGTAGGCTGTGACATATCTTGCAACAGCAGTGGAATTGTCTGAAATATATCGTATATCTATATTTGCATTCCGCAAGAGGTCAATGATTGTATTGTAATCATTGATGTACTTTGAAGCTTTGTTTCTTTTACTGCTTTATGTGTTTTTAGGCTATTTGCCTGTCACACTGTGTCTAACAGTAGACATGAAGCTGTTTACTTGTCCTTTTGCTGAAACTGGTTTAGGGAAAACAAAGCGGCATTTGGTATAGTATTTAATTTTGTTTTTATATCTGCGTCGGCAATATTTGTCACGCTTATCTTTTTGGAAGCGTAACGTTTGTGTATGTAGCTCTCTATGTGTGCTTTCTGAAGGGTTGTCGCAGGTCACATATTTGTGAATAAACTTGCAAAACAGTTGCATCACTGTCATGTCCAAATTCACAAGCATCTTTTATCCATAAAAGCATGTGGATATGTGGTGCTCCTCTCGGTTGATATTCTTTTCTCCAAAAGAAGTGTTCCACTTCTCTGAAGGGAGAAATTATTTTATTACAGATTAAGTGCAGCATGGCAATAAAGCGGTGGTGAAAGAATCTTGATACGTTTACAGGGTCAAGAGAGCAGAGTTCTCCTGATGTTTTTATGTCTATCCATTCTTTGTTTTGGTTTGCTATGCGTAGAAATTCGTGCAAATCCTGCCATGCATATTTTGCACAACTGAAAGTGACAAACCATGTGGCTGGGCCATGTTTCCTTAGCATGCACCGTACATCAGCGTGACGTTGGAAACAGTATTTTTTTGTACCATGCATGTTTGCCAGGATATTTGTGATACTTGACTGCAAAACTTCATCTTTGTCTTTTATGTTTTGAAGTAGTTGGGTAGCAGAATTTTTTTAAAAATTGGAACCTGTTTCAATGTGAGTGCAACTCCGTAACATAGTTGCTAGTTCACTTTGAAACAGGAGGTGGAATATGTATTAAATGGTTTGTTTCAATCTGTGGTCTTCCCTCTCTGCTACTGATCTCGCCTCCTTCTTTTCTAGCAAAGTCCTCAACCTTCATCAAACTATTCTTTCCCCTACCTTTTCTATGTCCTCCTTCTCTCCCGTCACTAATTCTGATGTTACCCTCCTCCTTACCAACACTCATCCTACTGCTTCTCCCGCTGACCCCATTCCTACTCCCTCATCCCGAAAATCTACCCCTCCTTATAACTTACCTTACCTCCTTCTTCATCATCTGCCACTCTACTTCCACTTTTCCTACCCCTTTCAAGCACGCGACTATCATCCCTATTCTCAAAAAACCCTCTGCTAACCCCAATCTTGCTTCCAACTATCGCCCCATCTCTCTCCTACCCATTCTCTCCAAACTTCTTGAACGCATTGTCTATTCTCAACTTTCTTCCTTCATCTCTAACCACTCCCTCCTTCCTGATTCCCAATCCAGCTTCCGCCCACTGCACTCCACTAAAACTGCACTCACCTCTGTCCTTAACTTTCTCCTCTCTACACATTATATTTCTCCACCGCGTTTGATACTGTCGACCATCCTCTTCTTCTCAATTCCCTCTCCTTATTTGGCTTCAAGGACTCTGTTCTTAACTGGCTCTCCTCTTATCTCTCTAACTGCTCTTTTTCTGTCTCCTGGGGTGGCTCCTCTTCTCCCACATTTCCTCTTCACCACGGAGTTCCCCAAGGTTCTGTCCGTGGCCCCTTTCTTTTCTCTCTCTACACCTCCTTCTTAGATCCTATCATCTCCTCCTTTGGCTTCTCGCACCATTTCTGTGCGGATGATAGCCAGCTTTTCCTCTCCTTCTCCTCTTTCTCTCCGGACATTCATGATAAACTATCTTTCTGCCTTTCCCCCTATCAAATCCTGGATGTCCTCTCACTTCCTTACTCTTAATGCTGAAAAAACGGAACTCTTCTTATTCCCTGCCAACACTCTTCCTCCACCTTCCACTCCGCCTTCATTCTCTTTCCCCCCTCCCAGCTATCGTTCTCTCCACATGCCCGTAATCTTGGTCTCCATATTGACTCTCTCCTCTCTCTATCTCACCACATTTCTCTTACTTGTCGCTTTCACCTCTACAACATACGTAAAATCTGACCCCTCCTTACCTTTCACGCTACTAAACTTTTAATTACCTCCCTTATCTTCTCCAGACTCTTCTGCTGTTCCTCCCTTCTCTTTGGACTCCCCTTTTCTCATCTCGCCCCACTCAAATCCATCAACCATTCAGCCATCCACTCCCTCTGTCTTCTCTCACCTCTTGATTCTATCTCCTCTTCTCTCACCTCTTTAGGCTGGCTCTCTTTTCACTCCCAGCTCAAATTCAAGTTCCTCTGTCTTGTTTTCAAAAGCCTCTATGGTCTTTCCCCCACTACCTCTCCTCCCTTCTCACTTTCTATACCCCTTCTCGCTCTCTCCACTCTGCTAATTTCTTCCTACTCTCTCCTCCTCCTCCTCCCTGTGCCCCCTCCTGCTTCCGATCTTTCCAACTCCTTGCTCCCTTCCACTGGAACCTCCTCCCCCTTCACATCCGCTCTTCCCCTTCCTTCCCTTCCTTTCGCTCTTCTCTCAAATCTTATCTTTTCCACTCACCTCCCTAACACCATTTGTTTCCTCTCACTCTTCTCCCTCCCCCTCATTCCTCACCTCCTACCACTACTCTCCCTATCCCACCCTACCTGCTTCCCCCCACCTGCTCTCTTCTAGTCCTACTCTTCTCTCTCCTCTTCCTCTCACACTCATACATTCCCTCTTACTCCTGCTCTTACCTCCACTAACATCTCCCTTTCCCTCACTCTCCTCTGCCCCTCCCTACTCCCTCCTCACCTCTGCAATATTGTAAATTGTTCTTTACACTGTTTTCAAGTTATGATTCAATTTCCATATTATGCTTGTTGTATTTTGTGTGTTCTAATGTAAAGCACTTTGGATTAACCGGCTATATAAATTCAATAAAATACAAAATACAAATACATTCGTAAAGAGCAGTATTCTGATGCTTTTATTTGTGTGCATCCTTTATCATATCTTCCCCCTTTTCCTTTAGGAAAGAGTAGAGGAAAGACTCATGCTTCTACACTTTTTTCCTGTATTCTGATTGGAGATCCTTTGGCTTGACACATTTGATATGTTTCTAGTGTATCGTCTATGGTGTCTTTGGAGTGAAGTGGTTGAATTGTATACTGGTCTAAAATATTGGATGCTGTAATATGATCTACAAGTTCAAATTGGCTGGTTTGTGAGGAATCCTATATTATTTTGGTGGTTTCCCTTAGGTTTTGTTCAGTGTTTATTTCTTTGTAGTACTCATTGTTCTTTTTTAAGATATTGTAGGGCCTTTCTAACTTTGTTTAAGTCTACTAATTGTTGCCACTTTTTTTGTCTTTCATTGGTACATCATTCACTAGGATAATCAAAGAATGATCTATTGGCCCTTGCACTCCTAGAGTGTCTACATTTTCTTTGCGTTCTAATGGCAAATTAATTACTTCGCCACAAATGCCTTTTAGTAATTGAGAAGGAGGCAATTTGCCTGTTTTTGGTTGAAGGCATATTATAGCTTGAAATGTGTGTACTGTTTGGACTATAATGCTCTCATACAAATTAAGCTGTTGGAGAGGATTTGGAAGTGGGAATATTTCCAAGTTATTAGTGGTAGCCTGTGAAGGCATTGAGTTATTATCAAGCTTTGCATTGTAGTATGTGCAAAGTATTGAGGGGTTAGTAATTTTGTATATGTTTTCTGCTATAAGATATAGAGCTAATTGGAACCTTCAGGATTCCTCGTTGTCTTTTATTTTGTAAGTTATATCTACAGTTTTGGTGTTCTTTTTATAAAAAGTTCTGTGACAACACACACATACTTGGTTTGGTACTTCAGCAGATGTTCTTTTAGACTTTGCTATTTCTTTTTGGTATGTGTTCATTAGAAGATTGGCATTTGTTAGGTTTTCACTACTCTTCTCTAAAGTTACTGGATTTTGTAAGTGATCTTCACTTTCAAAATACTTACTTGGGATGTGGTCTATTTGTTGAAGGAGTTTGTCAGAATACCAGAGGGATAGAGTATCGACACTCTCCCCAGAACCACAGAAGCCAAATGGATTTGACCCTCCTGCGTGGTTGCCACGGGTACATGATGTCATATGATACAGGAACACCACGTGGCAGCCAATGGGGGGAAGAGGGATTAGGCAGAGGTTGTGTATGGGGAGGGGGAGATGAAGAAAACCGGAAAGTGGGTTAGGGTAAACCTAGGTATTTGGTATGGGAAAATAGGAACACACATGCATATGCATACACAGTAAATCCTGTCTCCTGAGCTGCCTGACTCCTTAGTCTTGTCTTAACATGAAACCCAAATCTCTTATAATATAATCTCTTTCATGTATGCCGCCGTGTATTAGGAGCAACCAACTGTAGCGAGACATAAATGCACACACATAACATTGAGCATGGAGAATGGAACAAACAAGGGTGACACCCTACATGAACATGACATACTCATGGCCCTTCGGGCAAGCAAAGCGACATACTGTTCACAGGGAAGCTGGGTTCCCAGCAGAATGCCCCCTGACACTCTAGTCTCTTGACTAGTTCCAAAAAATCATACATGCTGGGAATCTTGCATGCCTCTGCCATAATACGTAATGTTTATAATATCACTGCCACAAATACTGCACAATGGATGTCTTCCATCGTGCGGCATCCTTTAAATCAGGAAATAAGTCGTTGGCCCTGTTTCATAACTGTACGTGTAAACATATGAGCTTCCCAGCCCCTTATCAGACTTTGTGTTGTACGTAATCATACATTGGCACCAAACTTTGCTTTTACTTATCTGTGTGTCTGGGCACCCCACAGGACACCCGGACCTGAAGAAATTATGCGAAGACAACCCTGCGGCGTGGCTTTCACTGCTGCAACCTGGTCTGCAGCTTCTCCTTGATCATCTGTAAAGTACAATGCTTTGACAATAATCCAACGTGCTAATTCACCGCCCATAACCCGGGTATGTAACCAGTAATCCTCTGGCATCTGTAAAGCTACGAGAAATACTACTGTGGGTAGCCGTAACCGGCCTTGCCTAACGCTACAATAATCCTCACCTGGGCACGGGCGGCCGATGTAGAAATAGACCCGGTGATTATAATCAGCTGGGGAAGCACGCGCGGATTGGAACTATATTCCACCCACAGGTTGCTGGGAAGTGTAGTCCAATAATTCCTCAATGCTGCATGCTAGAATTTCCTGGCCCCCACACGCCTCCTGCGGGACCAGATAGTTAACTTGACAGAGTTCTTTGGCTGTGCCATGTAGAAGAATATTATGAAAATGTTGCGGCTCTAAAGCAGCACTTTTTGCATAGTCCAGTCTCTGGAGAAGATTCCATATAGTGGAATGGTATGTTGCTAACATTTTGATGTGGTGGAAGGTACTTTTGCAAGCATGTCCTGAAATTTTGTATTTGTATTTGTATGTGGTTGTTTATATAGCGCTTTACACCAAAGCGCTGCACAATTGAACAACTTAGTACATAAAACATAAAACAATATAACGGTAGAAGCAAATGCAGGCTAATGAATGTCCTTGCAGTCCAGTGTAATTGCGCACTGGACAGGAGTCCATGGTTTGCAAAGTTTTTATTCTAAATTTCTCTTTTACTTTCACATAGCGATTGAGGAATTGGTGTAAAGATTTGAAGGATTATTTACGTATGTTACACATTGAGGTGCAGGGCCATTTGTAGACTGGTTGGATTGGTTCGGTGGAATGAAGAGTTGATTGTAAGTTTGTTGGGGACATTCTTTCAATGAGGGTTTCTTGTGCCATAATAGTCTTGTCTACCATTGCATATCCTTGGCCACTATTATGTATGGCAATTGGCTTTTCCTGCTCTTTTTTATATGCCTTTTAATTGAAATTTGGGTCTGTGCTGCTTGTGTGAATCTATTTGCCTGCACAGACGTTTGCAAAGGTATCTATGTTGACATTGGGCATGTTTATAAGTACTTTTTGTAGTTTACTGATGAAATTTGTTAGTGGTTTCATTCTGGTTAAAATTATTATAAACAATATTCTTTTGAGGGGCATTGCGATTTCAATGAGAGCATCCAGGAATAGTCATTAGTAATTCATAATTTTTTAGGGTTGAGTGTGACTTTTATGCTGTTATTATAAGGTTTTGAAGCACTCCATGGTTGAACATTTTTTGTAAAATTTTTTTTTTGGAATGCTTAACTTTGACTACATTAAGATTGGTTGATGTAGTGCTAGCGCTATTAGTAGTTTTATTCTTCTTTATATATTTGTTTTTACTTTTACTTTTTGGAAGAGCAGGACACTTTTATTGTAGTGCTAGCTGGTTCAATTTTGGTGACTGACTGTATTAGCATTTTTGTTTGAACATTTGCTATAAATTCTGCTAGAGGTGGATGAGTATTTGGCATGCTTTTAGTTTTATCTGCTCTATTCTTTTATTGTTTTCTACAGAGTTGCTTTTTAGTAGGCATTCTGTTCTGTCTGTTGGAGAACAAATGAGATAGCGTGGGTCTGAAAGTTGTGCAATGTATTTGTGTGTGAATGAGTGTGTGAATATATGGGGAGACATAAATAGAGTGCTGTGTGATTGTGCAATGGTCTATTAGTTCTGTTTGGGAAGGTTGTAAGAGTAGCTGTGTGTGTGTATGGGTGAAGGGCTTGGTTTAGTGCGTAAGATAGTGTACTGTGCATGAATAAGCAAGGACATTATGATGTTTTCACGATATTAGTGCTTGTTACAATACTGGTGTTCAGATGCGAATACAAAGTGTACCTGCTGAGGTTCAATCAGTAGGAGTGAAGTAAATGATGTTGGGTTGGAAATAATTGTGTAGGCTAGTATATACGGCTACACTGCACTGTATGAGTAACAGAAATAATACTAGTACACCCGTGCACTTACTTTGTAGGATGTGAAGAGTAGTTTTCTTCTGGTTCTTATCTTCTATGAGAGAAGTTGTTCTATTTCTGGAGGCTGTTCTTCACTGCAATTGGCAAAGAAGAAAATTAGTGGGTATGTGTGGTAATGGCAAAGTAATTGTAGTACAAGAAGACATTATTTTGCACTGTAGGAGGAGTTGTTGGGAAGAGGGAAGAAGAGTTACTAACATTGCACGTGATTACGAGTATGCGTGTAACACTGCTGTTGCTACAGATGGGTTGCCACCAGATTCCTAATAATTGTTTGCCAGCACTTCCAAGTGTCACTAGGACATTACAGGTCATGTTGGCCTAGAAAGGCAGGTGGTGGAAAAAGTTAGTCTCTATTGGTGTTGAGATGCATAGCACTGTATCGAAATGGGAACATGGGAGCACAGGCAGCGTTGGTAATGGGACCGGTGGTCCTGTGATAAGTATGCGCTGCAGGGCTCGAGTTTTGAAAGTGTGGGAGTTGTTGTTGCACTATTTGTATTAGAAATGGTGCACTGCAAATCCCAGTATGCAGAGAAAAAACGAGAAGTCAATAAGCATATACACATTAGAAAGGAGAATGTTAGGTAGCAAGTGTGCATCTGTGGGAAAGTTAATGAATTTGCACACACTGAGTACTATTGCAATATTGTTTTTCATTAATTTATTAAACATTGCACACAGCACTGTTGTTAATATACACATGCATTTATTTGTTTTCCTTGTAATGGTGCTGAGATGAATCGTTTTAGATGTTTTGGATTTTGACATTTTCCATTCCATATACATGCCATGCTTTAGAAACATACATGCAGTTTTCATTTTGCGTACTTTGTGGGAGTTTCAATGCAGTTTTGTTAGTGGGAGAAGTGGTTTTAAAAGAGACAGAATGAAAGAAGAAAATAACAGTTTGTACATTAGAATGGGTGATATGGGTATACACGCATGTCTTGGTAATATATTTAAGTTTCACACAGGATCTGGCACTTCAACATGCTGTGGAAATGTTTCAAATGTGGTTTTCTTTTGTTTTACAAAAAAGACATAGACAGTGCTGCTGTAATTGCAAATATCTGTTTTGAAAGTGTTATGGAAATCTTCATTAAAAGAAAAGTTTGCAACTACATATCATTGTAAGTGAGTGACATTGGATGTCAGGAGGTGGGACAAATGAGAGTATGATTACTGAATAGGTTAATGCAGGGTAAGAGTTAGGAACTCTGTTGATATGCATTTGTAAAATAGTTGGAAATGTAATTTTAGAAATATATGCATACCTGTACTTTGTGTTGATAGATGCAGATGTGGATGAATTTGGAAGTAGAAATCTTGGAGAGTTTCACAGTAGTTTTTGATGGAGGTCCTTGGGAATAACAGGAAACCTGTACTCTGAGTGTTCAACAGTACATCTGAAGTGTTGAACTGAGATGACAGAGTTAGATGTAGATTTCTTGGATGTGATTGGTGGATGGGTGTGTGACTGCTTAACAGTAGCCAGTAAGGATGTACTGCACAGAGTGAAGTAGAAAGGGAAAAAGGGCTGTCCTGTGTTACTGGGTCCACAGACGGTACAGTAGTCTGCAGACAGGGCATGCCACATCCAGGTCTTTTCAGTTTGCCTGGCATGGACAGGGGACTTTGGGGATTAGCTTATCAGGTGTTCTGGTTGTGTTTTATAGGAAGAGCGGATAATAGTTTTTTTCATTGCTGTGTGTAGTGAAGATGGCTGTGGTTGCAGAGATGAAGAGAGTCTGTGTGTGGATGGTGGGAGATTCCTTTGTGACCGATCTGCAGAGGTATGCAGAGACAAGCGGCATGTCTGACAACCTTGGATTTGAGGGAGTGGATGCCTTGTTGCGTGGTGTGCCTGACCGCAATCTGAAAAGTGTGCTTGTCGAGATATGGAAGATTTTAATACTTCAGATGTTCTTGGATTTCATCATGTTAATGTGAAGTGGTATGGAGTGTGCAACATGAAGTAGGTGGACTTGTTCCCATTTAGTGTCAATTTGGTCACGCTCCAACATTCATACATCGGTACATTATCATTGTTCATTGTCGAGGGAACAGTTTATGCCATGTAACTGGATTTTTTACTGCAGTTTCAATGAAGGAGTCATTTGAGAAAATGATGTACATGTTCCCGAAGTCCAGACTAATTTTTTTTCTCAGATGAAAAGGTATCTGTCAGTAGCATATTACAGCTACCATGAATCATCTGGTTTGTTCTGGTTCTGTTTTCACTGTGCAGTCATTTTTTCGACAGGAATTCTGATAAAGTACTTCATTTCGACTGAATTCTGCAGAAGAAAAATGCAGTGAATTATATATGGGGGCTAAGGGGTTAAACCGGGTGCTTGTTAAGAATTGAAACACAATGGATACAGGAGAATGATTCAAAGGTTCTCGTAAAAGGATACAGACTGGTAGCAATAAAGGATACACTCGAAGTCTTCTTCCAACGGAAGATGTCAGAGGTAAGGCGTAGTGTAACAAAAGAGAACCTTCTAACTAATGTCACTCTCTGACTAGTAAAACCCACAGTCAGATAGAGCTATTAGTGGGAAGGGCGTGAGTTGACCAAGATTCACCAGGCTGTTGATAAAGAGGAACTAATTTAGAACGATGATTGAAATGAAGGACAATAAGAACCTATGTTGAACACACTAACCTGGAGTTGTAGCCAAGGAAGTCTCAAGAAGTCCGAAGAATCCAAGGAAAAAACGGCAAGGAAAGGGTAGTGAGGGATCTAACCCGAGCGGAACAAGGGCCGCACTAGAGACGGGTTGGTGCACACACAGGAAAGCGTCCAGAGTCCAGTGCACGTGTAGAAGGAGAGTAGGAGAATCTTGATCCAGGAAGTACAAGTCCTTAATACAGTAGAAGTTCGATGAGCGCAGGATCTTGGTAGATGTAGGCAGAGCAGGACTCTACAGGGTGTTGGTGCTGCCTGGTAGACCGCCGGAGGCAGAGCGGGACTCTGCAGGGTGTTGATGCTGCCTGGTAGACAGCCGAAGTCTCTATACAGCAATAGGAAGCTGCGGTGTGGAGCAGCAATGCGGCAAGCTTCCAATAGAAATAACAGGAAGATGCTGCGGGTAAATCGTGGGACTCCTTTTGAACGCGGAGTGAAGAACCGCGTGCGAGCGCGGAAGAAACAGGCAGTTCAAGGAAAGCTGGAAGTTGCCGGGAGCTGCTTTGGAACGCAGGAAGGCAACCGTACCTTAGGAAGTAGAAAACGTCTGCGAAAAGCAGAAGTAGGCTCCGTAACGCAAAATGAGTAACAACGATCAGAAGCGCAGTGCAAGGCTGCCGCTTCGTTAAATGGAGTCCGCTGACGTGCGTAGGACACACGTGAACGTAAACGTCATTGCGTCGGTCATGTGATCCAAGCATTTGGATTAGCGCCTCCTGGATAACTTCCATTGAGTGTAGAACGGTCTAGCCGTTCTCAAGGCTGAGGAAGCTGGAAAACAGGGACGTTTGGGTTTCACAACGGAGCCGGGTGGAGAGGGCGGAGAGGTAGGCATGACAGTGCTGAAGGGCATGGGGTAGAGAGGTCAGTGTAATGGAATGGGGGTTTGGAGGGGAACTACGCCAAATAAAAAGAAAACAATTCATACCTATTTTCTGCAAAATGTAGACGACTTAGAGTACTTCAGCAGAATTCCTGTTGAAAAAATAACATAGAACTCTTTTCAACTCTCTCAGCTTACCTCCTGACAAACACCATGCACCATTGCAGTTATGAGGGCATACATTTGTGGAGTAGGTTCTGCTCTAACATCCAGAAGCACAATAAAGAATGGAACCGTCTTGTTTAATGAAACCGTGCCTGGAAATTGCATCGTTGTTTTCCTGCCTGCTTTTGGAGTCAGAATGTACAGAATGCAGTCAATAACAGTAGTTATTCAGATTGGCTGAGAGGGGGGCAAACATTATCTCCATGTGCTAATAACTGTTACATTGATAATAAATGTAACGCAAAGAGCCAATGCATTGCCAAATGCTACCGTATGCACACTTAAGGAGAAATAGCTGAACAGATCGCTCAAAAAGTGAAGTGTTTACTGTTAGGGTCTATGTGTGTTCTGCAAGTCTCAATTTTGAATCCTAGCAAGGTCTATTCAACCTTTCATCCTTCTGAGTTTGAACAATTAGTACTAATTTCAGTTGCAAGATAGCAATAAAAGTGTATTTTATGTAAAGTGCTTCAGCGAAAGTGCTATTTAAGTAATGAATTATTACAAATGCCGAAGTGTTAGCATCAGTAAATCCAAGCTTAAATGGTGTTTATTTAAGTGGCCTTGCACCCAAGAATCTAGGCACTGGCCACAACCACCACATCATAATACAGCAATGCACCCAAGAATCTGTCCACTGGCCACAACCATTGTAATAATATGTGTACAGAAATGGAATTTCTTCATTGGAAACAACCATTACAATAATATGTGCATATTAATTAAACGTACTGTATAGGCAGCGTATAGTTTTTAAAGAAAGTGACACAATACCATTGAAGTGGAACAGGTAATTTCCATTGATGTATCATTGGGGTCCAGGTTGACTTTGTTTTACATGGTAATGCAGGAGAAACCTTTGCTTCTTTCTCTGTAAAAAAACATAGCATAATATTTTAGGTAATATAGTTCACAATGTTGCCTTGCACACAATCTCACATATTCATGTACTTTTTAGACCCTCATAATTAGTACATTCCAAGTACTATGCTTCAAACAACATTACTGTGTGTTTTGCACAGTTGCTGTGTTTGGTTGCATAATCATTGTGTCTGTGGAAAAAAAAATCCATGTATTATTTAAACACTTTAGTATATTCATTTGACATTACGTGTCACACTATGTTTGTTTGAAGTGTGCTTTGCTTAAAAGAATGTTTAAGGTGCACAATTAAGTGTATTGTTTGTTACAAGCAGTGTTGCAGAAGGAAGATTGTAATGTTGCACATGTTTTGCTTTTCGAAAGTGCGGGTGGTATGGCTGCAGTTAGATACCAGTTGGTGGATTCTAACTGTGTATAGTTTTTCAGTTTTGAAGAGTATTATTTGATGCAGTTTGACTGTCAGTGGATTCTATTTTACTATAGGAAACTAATATTGTGGTATTATGGAGTTAGATACCAGATGGTATATTCTAACTGTTGATAGTTTTTTAGTTTTTAAGGGTTTGGTTTGAAGCACTTTCATTTCTGTTGGTGGATTTGAACTCTTTCACTAGTGGAAACTAATATTGCACTATTATGGGTGCAGTTAGATACCAGTTGGCATATTCTAACTGTTGATAGTTTTATAGTTTTGAAGGGTATGTTTTGAAGCAATTTCATTTCTGATGGTGGATTCAAACTGTTTCAGTATTAGAAAGTAACGTTGCAGTATTATGGGTGAAGTTAGATAGCAGTTGGCGTATTCTAACTCTTGATACTTTGACAGTTGTCAAGGGTATCTTTTGAAGCACTTTTATTGCTTTTGGTTTATTCTAGCTATTTTGCTATTTAAAAGTACTATTGGAGTGGTATGACTGCAGTTAGATACCACATGGTGTATTCTAACTGTTGATAGTTTTACAGGTCAGTGACTAAATGTTGTAGACCCTCATAATGAGTACATTTTAAGTACTATGGGTTAGACAACATAAGTGTGTGTTTTGCACAGTTGTTTCTCTTTGCATAATAATTGGCTCATTGGGGAAAAAAGCTATATAGCATTATAATACATACTAAATGAACATATGTTGCCATATTGAAACTGTTTTCCATTTCACAAACAGTATTGTAGTACTATGGATGCGGTTAGATATCAGTTGGTATATTCTAATTGTTTATATTTTTACAGTTCAGACGGGTATTTTGTTAAGGGCTTAGATACCTGTTGGTGTTTAAAGTGCAAAGTTAGGATAGGTTTACAAGTCAGTGACTCAATTGAGGTTTAAGGAATATTAAGTAGGCATTTGTTAGATGTGCTGGTAATCTATGTTTTAGAGTGATGGGAGTGTAATTGCAGTCACACCAACCACATTTCTTTTTCTGTATGCAGTATAGTGACCTGCAAGTTTTGTGGCACCAGGGTGGTGGATTATGCCTACTGTTGTGAAGGTTTTCTTGCCAAGAGAAACTTGCCTGTGTGTGAAGCTAGCAAGCTTGCAGTTGTTTTTGGTGCCATCTACATTGTACCTTAAAAGCATTACTCTTACATATTGGCTATGTGAGTTTACGTGTAAGGTCGAACGATTGTCTCAATTGCAAACAGTGCAAAATATGCCATGATTTGCATTTCGCACCAGCTGATGAAATGGAATGGATTCACAATTTAGATACATACACAAATTGTTCATTAGGGACGTGCTCCTGTGCAACATGGTTACAGAGAGTGCATGTGTGCTTCCATGTCTATGGAATCTGGAAGATTTCCTTTATAGGTATATTTTTGCTTTCTAGTACTTGCAGTAAGTACATTAAAAATTCTTGTGGATCTTCCTGTGTGTTTATGGTGAATCTTAGCATACATGCGCAGTAGTCCAATTCTTGCCTTATTCCTGAGACACTATAAGTGTTGTCAGGCTTATTTGTTGCATTTCTAAAAGGATGGGCATTTGCAAACACAACTGAGCCGTTCAAGTAAAGTTTTTCAACAATTGGAGGCAATTGGAACAGAAGATTGATTGCTACATTGGCATAGAAATGTAGACACTGAGACACTATGGGCCTCATTACGACCCAGGCGGTAAGGGGTTTACGGCGGCGTAAACAGCGCCGACCCTTACTGCCTGATTCCGAGGTCCCTTAGCGCCATGGAGGATTTAACACCTGCTTTTAGCAGGTGTTAAAATCCATGGCGCTAAGGGACCTTGTTATTAATTACGCCACCGTAATTTACGGTGGCATAATTAACGCCTTCCCCACTCCCATTATGCCCTATGGGGCAAAAATGGGAATGGGGAAGGGTAAATGGGGATTGGGGACTTACCGCCCTGCCAACCTCGGAATGGGGCGGTAAGTCCGCCAACCACCATGGCGTAAACGTAGTTTACGCCATGGTGGTAAAGGTACGACCCAGGCGGTAACTTACCGCCTGGGTCGTAATGAGGCCCTATAAGTGTTGTCAGAATTATTTGTTGAACTTCAATAAAGAACAAGCATTTGCAAACACAACTGGTCTAAGCCGTCCAAGTAAATGTTTTGAACAATTGGTGGCAATTGGAACAGAAGATTGATTGCTACATTTGCATAGCAATTTACACCAGTTGTGTTGGAAAATTTAAATGGACCGGAGCGTTCTGTCTCTGTCATTTGTTACACTAGATACTTTTGTGTCTGTGCTACTTGATAGAGTAGCAGTTGTTTTTAGTCTCTTTGGTGGTACATTTGGACGATAAGTTCTGTTTGCATTCATTTTCTATTAACAACTTCACCTTTTTGACGAACAGGGCACATATCGAGATAGGGTGTGTAGAGTGCACATAGTCTGTTGTACTCTACAATGCAACGAATGTCAGCCTTGCTTTGTTTGCATCAAAATTGACTAGAAGTAGTCCTTTGAGTGTACATAGATGTTACAGTGCTATATAACTCATACCTTCTTTAAAGACTGTGCTGCCAATTTCAACCAATGCCTGATCTAGGGTTAGACCTTGCGATTTGTGAATAGTGACTGCATATGCAAGAGACAGAGAGAATTGATCCCTGTGTACATACATGTCTTTGAAAAGAAGGAATCATACTGTTGTGTGTCCTATCCTTTTAACTTCTGAAAGTTTGCCAAAGTGGATGTTGACAAACTGAAGTTTGTTGCTAGGGTTGGCATTAAGGACATACATTTTTTGTGCTAATTGTTCCATGACATTAGGCGCAGATGTGTCATGCCCATACAGCTCATGGATGAGTCTACTATTTAAGATACATTATGCATCTTTAGATAGAAGACCAGACCTAATGCTTTTTAAAATGTTAGCGTAGGTGAGGTCTGCAGATGACGCAAGTTTTGAGTTAGTTCTCTGTATTGGAAATGTTGCCACAGATTTACATTTCCTATGCTGCAAAGTGTGTTGTAGCATTGTTTGTGTCCTAAGGTTTTATAAATAAGTTCAAATTTCACTGGTGTTAATTGTAGGAGATTTCCAAAAACAATAACATGTTTTCCTTCAAAGAGTTCTCCGTAGTCCATTTTAAGGACCTCTTGTAATCTGAGGTGAATTAAAGGCAACATTAGGTTGGAGACTATGCTCACTGCATCTGTTAGGAGCATGTTCATTTGTTTCAGAATTCTGCGTAGTTCAGTGCCAGCTTCAGTTGATAGTTTGTAGGGCTCTCATTTCTTTTGGTGTTTTCCTGAAAGGAGCAGTAGTCGGTCTAAATTAACACCTCCTATGTTGTAGGCAGCTAAACCTGTGGGGGCTGTTACAACAGCTGAAAGGTTATACTTTTGTTAACTTTTCGAGAAATTTGTAGATGATTTCTATTAACAATGTTTTGCCTGAACCAGCTTCACCACTTACAGGAGTACAGGTTTATAATATTGACAGCTACAAGTTTTAATTTCATGTTGCAAACCATGGTCAATTTCTTTAGTTACTTCTAAGAAAATGCTAAGCTGCTCATCATTGAGTTGTGCATTGAGCAGTGCCAGGTTTTCTTCTGATTGCTCATATTGATACATGGTGTTTTCTACTTCAGTCATGGCTAATTCTACTTCATTTACTGTGAGTGGCTCTCCAAGTGGTTCTTGGCTTCCTGTAACAGAAGGTAGACTGCCCTCAGGAGTGTCTTCATTTAGTTGTGATTGAACGTCTTCCTCTTGTTGGCATTCATTGTCCAACATGTTTTTGTATTGCATGAAATTGACTTTTGTTATACGCTTTCATTTGCATTGAATGCAGCTTCAAATGAGTCATGGGTGCCCAATACATCAATGGTTTACAAAGTTGGAGTATGGACATGTAGTAGAGTTCTCTATGTTGATGAGTTTTAAATGATAACTTGATATGATTAATTAGGCTGGGTTTGGTAAGTTTGATGAGGCTGCCCTCACAAGTTTTGACTATGTATTTTCCACATTTTTCATCTGGTTTAACATTATTCTTGTCGGAGACATTTTGGGCTATCTGGTACAGGAAAATGTTTTCCAAAGCTCTACTTCTGTTTGAGTAGTAGGTGTCTAATACATTGTTTTTCAAAATGTCTTGGCTGTTGTGATTTCTTTTGGGTATTATTCTATGTCTTTGTATGATTTTGCCACTCTTTTTCTGGATGCAGCAGGACCAAGGCTTAGCCAGACTATGTATACAGATTTGCAATTAAGGGCTGTGCCTGTTAAACGGTCTGCAGCTTCGTAGCATCCAAATTCTCCATGGGAGAGCATTTTTATGCCAAAGCTGTACAATTTTTGGACAGTGTTTTGTCAGATGTTATGTCATCCCAGAGGTCTTTTAGCTCTGTTTTCTCAGCTTTGGTTAGGTAGGCTGTCACATATCTTGCAACAGCAGTGGAATTGTCTGAAATATATTTTATATATAAATATGCATTCCTCAAGTGGGCAATGATTGTATTGTAATCATTGATGTACTTTGAAGCTTTGTTTCTTTTAATGTAGTATGTGTTTTTAGGCTATCTGCCTTTCACACTGTGTCTAACAGAAGACATGAATCTGTATACTTGTCCTTTTGCAGAAACTGGCCTAAGGAAAACAAAGCAGCTTTTGGTCTAGGATTTAAAGTTGTTTTTATATCTGCATCAGCAATATTTGCCATACTTACGTTTTTGGAAGTGTAAAATTTGTTTATGTAGCTCTCTATGTGTGCTTTCTGAAGGGTTATCGCAGGTCACATATTTGTGAATAAACTTTCAAAACAGTGGCATCACTGTCATGACCAAATTCATTATCCTCTTTATCCACAAAAGTATGTGGATGTGTGGTGCTCCTCTGGGTTGATATTCTTTTCTCCAAAACAAGTGTTCCACTTCTCCGAGGGGAGGAATGATTTTATTACAGATGAAGTGCAGAATGGCAATAAAGCAGTGGTGAAAGTATCTTCATACATTTACAGGGTCAAGAGAGCAGAGTTCTCCTGGTGTTTTTATGTATGTCCCTTCTTTGTTTTGGTTTGCTATGCGCAGGAAGTCGTGCAAATCCTGACATGCATTTTCTGCACAACTGAAAGTGACAAACCATGTGGGTGGGCCAAGGTTCCTTAGAATACACGTAAATCAGCGTGACGTTGGAACCAGTATTCTTTTGTACCATGCATGTTTGCCAAGTTATTTGTGATACTTGACTGCAAAACTTCATCTTTGTCTTTTATCTTTTGAAGTAGTTGGGTAGCAGAAATGTTTATAAAATTCGAACCTGTTTTCAATGTGAGTGCAACATAGAGTTGCTAGTTCACTTTCAAACCGGAGGTGGAATATGTATTCAATGTTTTGTCTTTATCTGGAGTCTTCAGAATACATTCATAAAGAGCAGTATTCTGATGTATTTATTTGTGTGCATCCTTCATCATATCTTCTATCTTTTTCCTGTAGGAAAGAGTAGAGGAAAGACTCATGCTTCTACAATTTTTTCCCATATGCTGAGTGGAGATCCTTTGGCTTGAAGCATTTGATATGTTTCATCGTCTATGGTGTCTTTGGAGTTATTAAGGAAAGCGTCACGAGGGCGCTGAGAACCTGTTCGTCCGATTGAGGGCCTCGAATAAGATGCCAGACTGTCAGAAGTCCTGTGGAGCTGATGTGGATGACGCGGGAAACCAGTCCAACTCCCGCCCGAATGGGAACCGGGTTGGAGGTGCTCCAGCTCCCAACGCCACGGGTGCGCTTTCCCCTGATTTACGTGGCGTCAGGACAGGGCAAGCACTGACAGGGGAATCGTCTTCTGTAGACTGTTCAGAGTCCCACTGTGACAACAGGATGCGGATGATGGTAGAACCGTAGACCAGATGGAAAGGTTGTTGAACCGCAAGGGGCAACATACCAAGGCAGAAGGAGGCAGAGCAGGCAGGAAGACAAGGGACAGCTAGGGATGGAATAGGATCCCAAGGTCCAACTCAGAAGAAAGAACTAAGGGGAACCACCCCAGTATAGAATCCAGGACAAGGCAACAAGGAGGGGGCAATCCCTTGCCCAGAACAGGGAGAAGGGGGGAGTCAGGACAGCACAGTCAACAAGAGGGTACCAGGAACAAGGAGAACAAGAATCAGGAAACAGGAAAGGCTGGAGCACTAGGAACCGACGTGGAAACATGATCCAAATCAAAACGCGTTGAGACGCGGTTTGAGTGAATGGCCGGGCTCCTTAAATAGGGGTGCCAACACCTTGGAGGCTTGAAACGCAAGCCGTGCTGTCTCCCAGGCATTGGCATGCCCAAAGAGAGGCTGGGACCGCAGGACTGTTCACCCCGAGTGCCCTGTGCAGCGCGCATGCGTGGAGAGCGGGACACAGCCGCACGCACATGCGCAACATAGTGTGCACAGAGAACCCGGAAACATCCAGGACCAAAGACAACCCAGGACCCCCCAAACGGAAGCACAGGTACAACCGCCAGGATGGGGCACGCCGATTCAGGCAAGGAGACCCCAAGGTTAGCGGCGTTACAGGGGTGCAGTGGGTGATTTATATACTGGTCTAAAATATTGGATGCTGTAATAGGATGAATCTACAAGTTCAAATTGGTTGGTTGGTGAGGAATCCTGAATTATTTTGGTGGTTTCCCTTAGGTTTTGTTCAATGTTTATTTCTTTGTAGTATTCATTGTTCTTTTTAAGATATTGTAGGGCTTTTCTAACTTTGTTTAAGTCTACTAATTGTTGCCACATTATTTTGTCTTTCATTGGTACACCATTCACAGGAATAATAAAATATTGATCTATTGTCCCTTGCACTCCTAGTGTCTACATTTTCTGTAAATTCTAATGGCAAATTAACTACTTTGCCACAAATGCCTTTCAGTAATTCAGAAGGAGGCAATTTGCCTGTGTTGGGTTAAAGGCGTATTATAGCTGGAAATGGGTGTACTTTTTGGATTATAATGCTCTCATGCAAATTAAGCTGTTGGAGAGATTTTGGAAGTGGGAATATTTCCACGTTATTAGTGTTAGCCTGTGAAGGCATTGAGTTATTATCAAGCTTTGCATTGCAGTATGTGCAAAGTATTAAGGGGTTAGTAATTTTGTATTTGCTTTCTGCTATAAGATATAGAGCTAATTGGAACCTTCTGTATTCCTCGTTGTCTTTTATTTTGTAAGTAATATCTACAATTTTGGTGTTCTTTTTATAAAATGTTCTGTGACAACACAAACATACTTGATTTGGTACTTCAGCAGATGTGTTTTTAAACTTTGCTATTTCTTTTTTGTACGTGTTTATTAGAAGATTGTCATTTGTTAGGTTTTCACTACTCTTCTCTAAATGATCTTCACTTTCAAAATACTTACTCCGGATGTGGTCTATTTGTTGAAGCATTTCTTTGGCTGTGCCATGTAGGAGAATGTTATGAAAATGTTGCAGTTCTAAAGCAGCACTTTTTGCATAGTACATTCTCTGGAGAAGATTCTGTATAGCGGAATGGTGTGTTGCTAACATTTTGATGTCGTGGAAGGTGCTTTTGCAAGCAGGTCCTGAAATGCAGGCTAATGAATGTCCTTGCAGTCCAGTGTAATTGCACACTGGACCGGAGTCCATGGTTTGCAAAGTTTTTACTCTAAATTTCTCTTTTACTTTCACATAGGGATTGAGGAATTGGCATAAGGATTTGAAGGATTGTTTAAGTATGTTACACATTGAGGTGCAGGGCCATTTGTAGACTGGTCGGATCGATCCGGTGGAATAAAGAGTTGATTGTAAGTCTGTTGGGGACATTCTTTCAATGAGGGTTTGTTGAGCCATATTGGCCTTTTCTACCATTTCATACCCTCAGCAACTACTATGTATGTCAATTGGCTTTTTCTGCTCTTGTTTATATGCCTTTTCATTGAAATGTGGTTCTGTGCTGCTTGTGTGAATCTATTCGCCTGCACAAACGTTTGCAAAGGTATCTATGTTGACATTGGGCATGTTTAGAAGTACTTTTTGTAGTTTACTGATTAATTTTGTTAGTGGTTTTATTAGTGGTTTAATTCTGGTTAAAATTAACAATGAGCATTGCGCTTTCAATGAGAGCATCCAGGATTAGTCTTCTGCAGTAATTTTTAAGGGTTGAGTGTGACTTTTCTGCTGGTATTATAAGATTTTGAAGCACTGTACGGTAGAACATTTTTTGTAAAATACATTTTTAGAATGCTTAACTGTGACTACATTAAGATTGGTAGATGTAGTGCTGGCGCTATTAGTAGTTTTATTCTTCTTTATATATTTGTTTTTACTTTTACTTTTTGGAAAAGCAGGACAATTTTATTTTAGTGCTAGCTGGTTCAGTGTTGTTGACTGACTTGTATTAACATTTTAGTTTCAACATTTGCTATACATTCTGCTAGCGGTGGTTGAGTATTTTGCATGCTTTTAGGTTTATCTGCTCTATTATTTTGTTGTTTTCTACAGAGTTGCTATTTAGTAGGCATTCTGTTCTGCCTGTTGGAGAAAGATGAAAAAGTGTGGGTTTGAAAGTTGTGCAATGTATTTTTGTGTGAATGAGTGTGTGAATATATGGGCAGACATAAATAGAGTCCTGTGTGATTCTGCAATGGCCTGTTAGTTCTGGTTGGGAAGGTTGTAAGAGTAGCTGTGTGTGTGGATGTGTTAAGGGCTTGGTTTAGTGTGTAAGATAGTGTACTGTGCATGAATATGTGAGGACATTATAATGTGTTCACGATAATAGTGGGTGTTACAATACTGGTGTTCAGATCAGACTACAGAGAGTGTACCTGCTGAGGTTCAATCAGTAGGAGTGAAGTAAATGATGTTGGTTTGGAAATAATCTTGTAGGCTAGTATACGGCTACACTGCACTGTATGAGTAACAGAAATAATACTATTACACTATTGCACTTACTTTGTAGGATATGAAGAGTAGTTTTCTTCTGGTTCTTATCTTCTATGAGAGAGGTTGTTCTATTTCTGGAGTCTGTTCTTCACTGCAATTGGCAAAGAAGAAAATTAGTGGGTATGTGTGGTAATGGCAAAGTAATTGTAGTACAAGAAGACATTATTTTGCACTGTATGAGGTTTTGTTGGGAAGAGGGAAGAAGAGTTAGTATCATTGCACGTGATTATGAGCATGCTTGTTACACTGCTGTTGCTGCAGACGGGTGGCCACCAGATTCCTAATAATTGTTTGACAGTGGTTACCAGTGTCACAAGGACATTGCAGGTCATGTTGGCCTGGAAAGGCAGGTGGTGAAAGATGTTAGTCTCTATTTGTGTGGAGCTGCATAGCACTGTATGGAAATGGGAACATAGGAGCACCAGCAATGTTGGTAATGGGGCCGGTGGACCTGGATAAGTATGCGCTGTGGGGCTGGAGCTTTGAAAGTGTGGGAGTTGTTGTTCTATTTCTATTAGAAATGGTGCACTGCAAATCCCAGTATGCAGAGACAAATTGAGAAGTCAAGAAGCATGTACAAATTAGAAAGGAGAATGTTAGGTAGCAAGTGTTTATGTGTGTGAAAGTTAATGAAATTGCAATATATTGGAGAAACGTTTCCATTTTTTTCATGTATTTATTCAATATTGCACACAGCACTGTTGTAAATATACACATGCATTTATTTGTTTTCCTTGTAATGGTGCTGCAATGTATAGTTTTAGGATTTTGACATTTTCCATTCCATGCATGCTTTAGTAACATATGTGCAGTTTTCGTTTTGCGTGTGCATTGTGGGTGTTTTAGTGCAGTTTTGTTAGTGGGAGAAGTGGTTTTAAATGTGACAGAAAGAAAGAAGAAAATAACAGTGTGTACATTAGAATGGGTGATATGGGTAAGCATGCATGTCTTGGTAATATATTGAAGTTTCACACAGGATCTGGCACTTCAACATGCTGTGGAAACGTTTCAAATGTTGTTTTCTTTTGTTTTACAAAAAAGACACAGACAGTGCTGCTGTAAATGCAAATATCTGTTTGAAAGTGTTATGAAAATCTTCATTAATCGGAAAGTTTGAAACTACACATCATTGTAAGTGTGTGACATTGGATGTCAGGAGGTGGGACAAGTAAGAGTATGATTATTGAATAGGTTAATGCAGGGTAAGTGGTAGGAACCCTGTTGACATGCATTTGTAAAATAGTTGGAAATTTAATTTTAGAAATATATGCATACCTGTACTTTGTGTTGATAGATGCAGATGTGGATGAATCTGGAAGTAGAAATCTTGGAGAGTTTCACAGTAGTTTTTGATGAAGGTCCTTGAGAATAACAGGAGACCTGTATTCTGAGTGTTCAACAGTACATCTGAAGTGTTGAACTGAGATGACAGAGGTAGATGTAGATTTCTTGGATGTGATTGGTGGATGGGTGTGTGACTGCTTAACAGTAGCCAGTGAGGAAGGGAAAAAGGGCTGTCCTGTGTTACGGGGTGCTCAGACACCACTGTAGTCTTTGGACAGTCTGGGAAAGGAGACTGTGGGGATTAGCCAATTAGGTGTTCTGGTTGTGCTTTATAGGAAGAGCGGGTAATCGTTTTTTTCATTGCTGTGTGTAGTGAAGAAGGCTGTGGTTGCAGAGATGGAGAGTGTCATTGTGTGTGGATGGTGGGAGATTGCTTTGTGACTGATCTGCAGAGTTATGCAGAGGTATGCAGAGACAAGTGGTATTTTTGTCAATCTTGGATTTGAAGCAGTGGAGGACTTGTGGCGTAGTGTGCCGGACCGCAATCTGAAAGGTGTGCTTGTCGAGATATGGCAGTTTTTAATACTTCAGATGTTCTTGGATTTCATCATGTTGATGTGAAGTGGTATGGAGTGTGCGACATGAAGTAGGTAGACTTGTTCCCATTTTGGGTCAATTTGGTTTAGCTCCAACATTCGGACATCTGTACATTATCATTGTTCATAGGGGAGGGAACAGTTTAGGCCATGTTACTGGAATTTTGCTGCAGTTTGCAATGAAGGAGACATTTGGGAAAATGATGGACATGTTCCCGAACTCCCGACTAATTTTTTCTCGCATTGCCCAGAGACAGATGTGGCTGCACTACAGTTAATTTGGTCCTCAAGTGCAGAAAGCGAGGCACAATGTCAACAAGGCTGTTTGTGCATTTTCGAGAGATGTTGGATGACGTCTTTCGATAATGAAAATATTACATTTCATAGCACCAATATTTTCACAGTGATGGAGTACATCTAACAGATGGTAATATAGCAAGCATTCTGAAGTTGGAGTTCCCTACATAACTTTAAAACTTGAAACACACTTTAAAAAATCAAAAATGCAAAAATCGTTTTTTTTCAGAGCCACCACTTTCTGGCGCAAAAGAGTCCAATGGTTTAGATGCTCCCACCAGCTAATTTTTTTAGATGCCTGCAGACTACTGCGTTGTGCATGGACTTTGGAGGCTGCATATGGGCCTGCACCTTTTTTTCGTATTTCTATTTTTGAACTGTGAAAGGTGGCTCTGAAAATAACTGTTTTATCGTTTCTTTTTTGTGTGTTGTAATTTGGTTGGCTTTTTTACACAGAAGATACAAGGGGGGGAGAGAGGGTAGGGAAGGGACACCAACCACAGGGATGAATGGGCAGGTGGAGAGAGGAAGATGTTGGGTGGGCCATACTTAGGTAGGGGTCACTGTTTCTCATGCTCCCAGACTGCAGCCTCGAAAGCACTTCGAAACTGCTCCCCTGTGCAGAGTGGTTTGTCACAGTATATACAGAGCACTGTCACCATCGAAAGGTAAGGGTTGACTGCGTCATGTATGGTCTGCAAGGCATCTGCAGGGATCCTCTGTCCCACAGGAGTGTCTCTTGTGGTGGCAGGAGCGGATGATAAGGATGCGACAGTGGATGTCAGCCTGCTTCCGCCTTTGAAAGGTACGACCCTCTGAACTGCTGCCTTGTTGTTAGACCTTAGGTGGCGCCACATGGAGGTGGTCCCATAGCTATACAGACAAGGTTTTCCGCAACTGAGTACAACTTTTCACTCAGTGCATCAAACCTTGTTTGCACGCACCTTGGGTACCCCCGCAATGGTAGTAAACAGCCTCCACACACAAGACTCACGCTGGCAGCTGGTGACAGGGATTTCCACTACCTCATTCTCTTCGTCCTCTTTATCCCCATCTGCATCACCATGCCTGCTTCCCTCTCAGGCCATCCAGATGGTGGTGGTGGTGGAGCAGTGGAAGTGTCCCTGGCCATGGATGCCATCTCCTCACAGAAGAAGAAAGTAGAGATCAGAGTCCCAAAATGTGCAGCAAGTGCTCACTCCTGGCCAGCCAGAAACACAATGAGGAGTAGCTGTGGGTGTGTCCTTCTTTGGGGGCCCTCCATGGACCACACAACTGTCCGTGGACAGATCGAACCACAGGTGTGGCCCTAAAAGGTTACAAAAAGTCACTAGATGACCAGGACATGGTCTAGGACCTCTGCAAGGGTGAGTGGAGTTTCAGCTTAAAGCACCCCAGATTGGCCCAAAAAGCTCTTTTTAACTGTCCGGGGGTACGAACAGTGTCTGCGGATACTTCCCAAGCTCAGCACGGGTGCAGTCACATGGTGACATCCCCGGTGACCGTGGATAGGACAGGATACATTGTGCGAATTTGCCCAGGTGTCCGCAGGACAGGGGTGGGCCCCTGAACTAATTAAAAGTACATCATGAGTTTACGGACATCTCCGAACAGGCGCAGTGTTCGCAGGACACAGGGGATCAGATGCGCATGCACCGAGGTATCCGCAGGACAGTGGTGGACCCCAAACTAATTAAAAGTACATCATGAGTTTACGGACATCTCCGGATAGGTGCGTTTTTCGTGGGGCACAGGGGATTAGATGCGCATGCGGCCAGGTGTCCGCAGGACAGGGGTGGGACCCCCAAACTATATAAAAGTGCATGACGGTTTTGCAGACATGTACAGACAGGCGCAGTGTTCGTAGGACACCTCAATTTTGTTTGCGGACAGTCGCGCTGTCCGAGGACTCCAAACGGGGCTTTTAAAAAAAACCACACACACACACACCAATAGTACATACATAGATATTTATTAAGAAACAGAAATACACTCAATAAGGAAAGGGAAGGGGTAGCAGAATGGGAAATATATATGGGGGAATTGGGGTTTTCTATTGACTATTCACGAGGGGAGGAAGGGATTGAGGTTACATTGTGATTGAAGGAATTTGATGGGGATGATTGGCTGGGACAGGGGGAAGGGACATAGGTACAAGTGGGGCAGTGGTAGTGAATATTGCCTTTAATTTGTCTTTTGAGAAATGTCATTAACTGTACAAAATTAGTGTTCAGTTAATTCATTTTTGCCAACAGACTTAATAGTTAGTTGTCTAGAGGGAACAAATTTAGAGGGGGTTCCCACAATATTGTAAATCCTTATAAATGTGGTGCCATTTGTCGAATCTGCACAAAGATATGAAAAATTATTTTAAATCTAAATATAAATGTTTTCCAAAGTTTGATGGAATTCTGTTAAGAGGTGGAAAATTTAGAGGGGGTTGTCCCAAAATATTGTAAAGGCTTGTAAATGTGGTGAAATTTAACGGATGTACGCAAAGGTTTGCAAAAAGATTTTACTTCTATCTAGATATACATGTTTTTCCAAGGTTTGGTGGGATTTTTTCAAGAGGGAGCTAAATTATAGGGGGGGCTCAAAATATTTAGATGGATTTTAACGTTGTCGCCGTTTGACGAATGTGGACAAAGGTTTTCAGAAAGATTATAGACCCAACCTTGAATGTTTGTGTAAACTTTGAATGGATTTTGTCAGGTGGGGGCTAAATTATATGACTATTTTCTGTACATACATTTTGACACTTTTCAAAAATTAAAACAGGGGCAGATTTCCACCAAACCTGTGTAAGGAGCATTAGCAAGAACCTTAAAGCATGGTTTTGCAAATGTGCACGTGTTTTATTATTTTTCAGGTGTCATAATGTCGGTACAAAAATAGTGATATACCTTTGGTGACTGAGGTATAGCCTGTGGCCATGGGCAGTGGCCAGATTGTATGAGTAACGGCACAAGGTCATGACCCGGACAATCTGGCTACTGGCCATGCCCATGAGGGATGACAAATGGGGTTAAAGTGGCCATGTCCATGTTGGACCGGCTATGTGGTAAAGTTATTCGAAAGTGGGATAGGTTTGAAAGGGAAAATAAAATGTGCTTGTGGTAATATGGTCATAGGGTTCTCTCTTTGCCTTCTGCAGGCTGCCATGGAAAGGGAAGAGGGGCTCTGTATGGAGCCCGGCCTTCCCTTTCCATGGTGGCCATGTTGGAAAAGGATTTTCCTTCCTACAGCTGAAAACCGCAGGTGTCCTGGTGTAGGAAGAACAATCTTCTTTTTGGCCTTCCTCCCCCATTGCAGGGGCCAGAACGGGGCATAATGGTCCAGAGCCCTTGTTTTCCACCCTTGCTTTGCTTGTCCCAATAACTTCGGCTGCTGGGCCGTTATTCCCCCATTCCAGTGCCTGGAATGAGGGATGAACGCCACATTATTCCCATTGCATAACACAAAATTCTAATGGTAATGTTAGAACATCTTATTGAGTCTATGTACTTTACTGAGAAATGTAAATGTGATGGAATCTATAAGATTTTTTTTTAGTTCTATTGTATTACTGTGAAAGGTTGTTCCTAAAGGAACCTTTCTTTTGTTGTTTTTTATGTATTTTATTTTTGCAGGAGAGTTTAGAACATAAGGAGGGAAGAGGCACCAAGCACTAATATGGAGGGGCAGGTGGACAGGGGAAGATGTTGCACATTTGTTACTTCTAAGGTAGGGGGCAATGTTTCTAATGCTCTTTGATTAGAGCTTCAAAAGCACTTCGATATTGCTTCCTCCAGCAGAGTGATTAGTTGCAGTATATACAGAGGACTGTTGTCTTTGAAAGATACGGATCAACAGCCTCTTTTATTGCTTTGTAAGCAAACAGCCTACTACTTGCTAAGAAAGGAACAACCTTTCTGAGAGCATTGCAGAGGTTGGATTTGGTGTGGCGGCGCATGGGGGTGTTCCCGAAGGCGTACTGTCCTGGTGGTGCGTGACTGAGTGCAAAGTTGCATTCAGTGCATTTCACTTTGGCCTTTGGTACATTCCCAACAGTGGTAAAGAACTGCCACACCCATGATTCTCTCTGGGTGCTAGAGGTAGGCACTCCCTCTACCTCATCTTCTTGGTCTTCTTCATTGTCTTTGGAAGTACTGCGCTTTTTTGTTGTTCTGTATGTCCTCTAGCTGGTGGCGGTGGTAGCTCTTGGGGAGGAGGGATGGCAATATCGATGCCATTTTCAAGATAAATAGCAGTTTTATTTTGGATCAGTTGGAGGGGGCGAAGGAAGGGGAGAGTGAGATTGAGGAAGAGGCTGTTGCAGTAGTCCATCCTGGAGAGGATCAGGGCTCTGGAGACATCGAGTTTCTGGGGGAAGGTGGGAAAAGGAAGAATGCCTCAGTGCTGTTGGGGCTGGAAGTGAGAGTTTTTGGTAAGGTCCATGACGTGAGGGGTGAAGGAGAGAGAGGAGGCGAAGATGACCCTGAGGTTTCTGGCCTCACAAGGTGGTGGGGGTAGAGAGCCCAATGAGGATGGCCAGAGGGTAGAAGGAACAATGGTAAAAGGTGTCCTGGTGAGGATTTCTCTCTTACCAGCATTAAGACAGAGATAGTTTGCTGCACACCATGGCTGAATGGCAGACATACAGTCGGGGATGAGAGAGGACGAAGAGGGGGAGGTAGAGGGAAGTTTGAAGGAAACCTGTGTGTCATTGGCATAGCACTGCAAATCAGCAGAGAAGGAGGGGATCAGGTGAGCAAGAGGGGCAAGATAAATATTTAAGAGTCATGGCAATCAGAGCCTGGGGGACGCCACAGGTAGTGAGGGTGTTGGTGGAGGAGAAAGGGCCCAATTGCAGATGGAAGGGTGGTTACTGAAGGAAATGTTCAGCCAATCCAGAGCCCGTTCAGTGAAGCTGTGGGTGTCACAGAGAGTGTTTATGAGGGTATAATGGTTGACTGTGACAAAATCAGAGGAGAGATAAAGGAAAATGAGAACAGCAGGAGAGTTGGAGTCAAGATTTGCAAGCATGGGTTCACAGATGTTCAAGAGAGCAGTTTATGTGCCTCTGGATGCCCGGAATCAAGATTGATGGTCATGAAAGCAACCAACAAGATCAGTGTGCAGGGTCAGTTGGGCGAGGACCAACTTTTCCAAGAGTTTGCCCAGGAAGGTGGTGATGGAGATAGGGTGATAATTAGCTGGACAGAAGGGGTCAGCAGATGGCTTTTTTAAAGAGAGGGTGCACAAGAGAGTGCTGAGGGATAGAGGGAAATAGCCAGAGGCAAAGGGGTGGTTACAGAAGTCAGCAAGAGCCGGGCGAGAGAGGAGATGTTTTCCTTAATGGTTCTGGAGGAGCAGAGGAGCACCTGTTTGGAGGAGGCCTTCATAGAGCGGACCAATTTAGAGACCTCATCACGTGCTATTGGCAGGATGGATAGTGAGGGGGTGGAAGTAGGGGAAGCCAAGGGAGGCAGGGGAGTAGGAATGGGAGAGGAGATGGAAGTGTGGGAGAGTGAGGACAGGATGTGCTGGATTTTGGATGTGACGTGGGAGGCCAAGACAGTGCAGAGAGGCTCGGTAGGAAGGGGGGGGGTGGAGACTGCAAGAGGATTAGCGAGTTCCTTGCAGATTGTGAAATGTTTGGCCATGTTGTTGGTGGCTCCAGAGATGAGGGCATGGATGTGGGCACGCTTCTTGGAGTGGATAGAAAAGCAATATTGCCTTTGGATCAGGCGGCAGGCCAGTTTGTCAGAGGATGAGCCCAACGTCTGTCACTTCCATTCAGCAACTCTGCACTTGCGTTTCAGAGATGCTAGATCAGAGTCATACCAGCTGTTGTTCTTGGTGGCAGGTTTTAGGTGGATCCTCATTGCAGGGGCCAGAATGTCAAGGGTGTTAGAGATGACAAGATGCAGATTACCAAGGACAGAGTCAGAGGGAGAGTCAGGAGCAGGATTAGATGGGGGATGAAGGTGGAGGTAAAAGCAGAAACTGACACTCACTTCATCCTTTGAATTATGGTGAAGGAGGCAGGCAGTGCAGTGTGTGGCTCAGATAGGGAGCGAAAGGTCCCCAGGTGGGGGGAAAGGAAAGAGTGGTCAGACCAGGAGAGGGGGGTGGTGACCGTATTAGAGATAGGGATGTCACCGGAGATGACGGCATCAAGAGTGTGACCCGAAGAGTGGGTAGGGCCGGAAGGAAGAACAGTGAGAGAGAGGGAGTTAAAGAGCACCTGGAACTGAGTGTGGGATTATTCAAGAGAGTTGAGGTAGATGTTGAAGTCACCAAGGAGGAGGAGTTTGGAACTTTAGTCACATTAGGCACCACATGCACATTTATGTTTTAGAATATGTTTATGTCAACTACTTCCATGCTTAAGAAATCTCAGGCATTATTGTATATTGGTATAATGAATAGCTCTGATAACTCTCTATTGCTAAGCCTGAGACAGGATATATTGGCTGGCAAGGGGCTGGTATTTGTAGATATGTTCTGGAAATGTTTTGTTGAAATTGGGTGGGAGCCTGATATGAATTATTTATTTTATGTGAATAAGAAAAGATTTACTAAGAAAGTCGAGCAGTGGGACTGGTATATGAATTTCTCACACTTAGCAAATCTGAAAAGTTATGATTTTGTGGGAAAAATGCAATATATCTTTAAACGACCTAAACCTTACTTAATGATCTGCAGATCTTCTAATGTCTGAAGGTTCATAATGCTATTATGAATTAATATGTTGCCATTAAGATCATGTCAAGGCCCAAGATTGAAAATTCCTCGGAAAGAACAATTCTGGCGTGTATGTTAATTAACTACCAAACTTGATATGGCTAAACGCTTCCTGACTGAATGCATTGTTTTGTGATATGTCAATGTAAAACAGTTGGGTGATCGGGTCCACAAGAGCAATACGATAAAAAGCTCCAGATTCTGATTTCAATGTTTGAATGCTACAGGTATCGCAACCCATCTAGCACTGTATATGATATGGCTAGTGGTTCAAAACCATATAAAGTGAAGTGCATCTCTAAGGATAAAATCTATGGCTGACTATGTTTTAAGAAAAATGTTAGTACTATTGCCCTTATTTCCTAGAATGAAAGTGTCAGAAACGTGAGGTCTGGTATATATCATGTATATTATAAGCTATGAATTTGTATGTATGTGCTATTGATGAATATGGATGTTTCTACATTGAATGCTATATATTATTTCTTTTCTTTTTTTCTTCTTTATTATTGTGGTTTTATGTGATTGCATGTTTTACGTTTTATAGATTTGATGTAATTGCTGTTATGATATGTATACATGTAAATTATTATACCAAATCACATTAAAATATTAAAATTAAGAGTGAACAATTTAAGAATCATACTTTAGGAGTTTGGCCCTTTAGTCAAATTAGGCACCACATGCACATTTGGGTTTTGCAATTTAACACCTTAGGGAGAATACTTTATTTGGAGGGAATGCTGAGGAGAGAAATTAGGATATGGACTGTTTCTCAACCTCTTTTCCAGCAGCTGACAAAGTCAGCCATGTGGCGGGGACAGAAGTTAACTTAGGTAGGGGGAGAAAGATCCTAGGAACCCACAATGAGGAGGGGAGTTGGTGGTTGACAAAGGGAAGATGACAGATTTGCAGGACCAGGCAGAGTGTGAGGAGGAAGATATGGCTTTCAATCTGGAGATGGTTGTGGTAGCTGCAGAGTTACTCGAGGAGAATTTGCAGAAGGTGGCAAGTAATTTGACTTTAGAGCTGAAATGGAAGTGGGGAAATGCCAAGACAAGTGGGGAAATGAAGCAATACATGAGGAAGGACAGTGAGGTGAGGAGGTGGTGGTGGAACTGTGTGTTAGTGAAGGAGTGGTGGAGGAGCCAGAATTTGCTCTCCGGAAGATGTCTTAGATGAAGGAGGAGGCAGTGGCCCCTGAAGCAGTCCCTGGACTGAGCAGAGAGAGCAAGCTGGACTCAGGCTTTCCTTCAAAGGATGAAGGCATGAGAGAATTCCTATCCACCCATGGCATCACAGTCCATCTGTTCATGTGTGTGGGAATACTTCAGCTTGCTGGAGGGTATGATTGTCAACCACTGCTAGAAGGTAGTTCATCAGGGATCCCCTTGAATATCAGGTATTGTAACTTGTGTCTCAAGGATGTGTATGGGAAGCTCACTGCGAGTCACAGACCCAAATATGCTGGCCACAAGGGAGTGTGACACACCAGCATGTCCCCTGCCATGATTTGGCAAGGGAGCCCCATCCCTCCTAACGCTGAGCTAGCACAAATGTCTTTCTGACAGATGTGCGAGTGTTGCACCTTCCATTTACACCAAGTGGCGTGAAGACGGATCCGCAGGAGCACATAAATTAGATTTACACATGATTCTGTTCTGTGCGCATCCAGAAACACTAATTAGTGTAGACACCTAATAGAGAGGGTTAATACATGCACATTCACTGTGAGCAAAAGCCTCTCACCTGTGCTACTAACCCCACACCCTCATTCTAAGTGTGTAGATGATAGATGATATCAATTGTTGTGTGCTACACACATCTATTGAACAAATGAATTGGATATAACAATTTCTCTATGTATTATTTGTATAATGTTTTGATGTGATTATACAAGTGTGTATTGATTAAAATATGAAATATGTATACATACTCACTGACCTCTTGCTACTGTTTAAGTAACACTATTCAGATTTGTTTCGCTTCACTCTCGGGTGCCAATCGCCTAATTCTGTAAAAGCAAGTTAGCTCTGTGGAATCTGTCTTTTTGGCTGTACTGTCTTTGTCCTCATCCAAATAGCCCCCTATAAAAAAAGAAGACCGTTATGTTCATCTTCATTGTACTTCCTGACAGATGTGTCTGAACCAGCACAGCCTGATCAGCGGGGTAATTCATAGCGCAGAGGCATCGCACGCTGGCAATGCAGAGAGGGAGCGTGCGTCAGCGTGCGCCAGCCGTGTGCACTAAACAGCATTCTGGCGCACCGCGTATTCATGGAATTCCCAAGCCACAATGAGCGCTGGCACAGAGAACATCCCGCAGCGCCAGTTACGCCCCCAAGAACGCCCCTTGCGCAAGGAAAAGCCATTGAAATCCCCAATAGCCGTGCTAACCCTGGACCAGTTTACAGGGCCACTACACTGCAATCGCGCAAGCGGGGTACGTGTATTTTGGGGGTGCGCGGGAAGTTTCACACGCGATATGGCTTGTGCGAGCGGGTTACGTGTATTTTGGGGGTGCGCAGGAAGTTTCACACGCGATAGGGCTTGTGCGAGCAGGGTATGTGTATTTTGGGGGTGTGCGGGAAGTGTCTCACGCGATAGGCCTTGTGAGAGCGGGGTACGTGGATTTTGGGGGTGCGTGGGAATTTTTACACACGATAGGGCTTGTACAAGCGGGCTACGTGTATTTTGGGGGTGTGTGGGATGTTTCACGTGCAATGGGGCTTGTGCGAGCAGGGTACGTGTATTTTGGAGGTACGCTGGAAGTTTCACACGCGATAGGGCTTGTGCAAGCAGGGTACATGTATTTTGGGGGTGCGCAGGAAGTTTGACACACGATATGGCTTGTGCGAGCGGGGTACGTGTATTTTGGGGGTGTGCGTGAAGTTTCACACGCGATAGGTCTTGTGCGAGCGGGGTATGTGCATTTTGGGGGTGCACGGGAAGTTTCACACGCGATAGGGCTAGTGCGAGCGGGGTACATGTATTTCTGTGGGTGTGCGGGAAGTGTCACACGTGATAGGGCTTATGCGAGCGGGGTATGTGTATTTGTGGGGTGTGCGTGGAGTTCTACACGCGTTTTCGCTGGCCGAGTGGGGTACGTGTATTCCTGGGGTGCCCCAACATGAATTGGCAGTGTATGTCCTCCCAGGTGAGCCCTCAGCCCTCTCCCCAGGGCCTGCAGGCAGCCCACACCACAGGGGACTACCCTGTACCCCTGGCCATGCCCCGCAGGCAGCCCATCCACCCTGGCCATGTCCCCCAGCCAGCCCACATGTCACCATGCACAAGTGAGCACCAACACATGTCCCCCTCCACCCCCACCCACCCAGCAGTGACGGGCACCTGCCAGCAGGCCCCCACTCATGTCCCTCTGCCCCCACACCCAACCAGCAGTGACGGGCACCTGCCAACAGGCCCCAACTCATGTCCCCCCACCCACTCACCCACCCAGCAGTGATGGGCACCTGCCAGCAGGTCCGGACTCATGTCCCCCTGCACCCCCATTGTGCAGATATATGCAGGTGGAACCAGCATCCATGTGTGACACCACAACCATGCCACAGTACATACACAGAAATTCACAAATGTGTGCACCCACACCTGCATTTGCCCAGCATGCTTACCAACACATACACCATTGATGTGTCTCACACATGAGAGGACTCACATGTGGCAGGTTCACGTCCCTGTACATACACATCCATACATGGCCCTACAAAGACATATGTGCAACCTGCACACTCCTGGAACACCTCAACACGCACAGCGTCCAATCAGTATGCATGTACACTTACCTCTCAACTCCAGATGGGTATGCCTCTCAAGGAACTGGACGTGGAGCGCTGGGCGTCTATGTTCCAGGACCCTAATTTGGTTGTTGGTTAGGCAGACCCGGCACCCCGCAGCATCCGTTGCCTTCAAGAGGTGCCGGGCCTTGTTGAGGGTCCTGGACCTGAAGTCCTCCCAGCGCTTCCGGATGTGTTTGATGTCGCAGGCTGCCACCTCCTCCACGTTGATGGCAGCCACAATGTCCATCCAGATCCTCTTCCGTCCTTCATAGTCGGTGCACGAACTTCCAAAGAGGGCATCATAATGCGCCAGGACTTGCTCCACCAAGATACCAACTTCATTGGCACTGAAGCTGGTAGCCCTCTGTCTCCCTGCTGGGGGTTGCCACTGGTGCCAGATGGTGTTGTGTCTGACATGGCAACCCCCGAGGCAGGTGTGGGTAGGCAACTGGGACCTGGGGCTGGGCTGTGGAGCGATGGTATCCCAGCCGGGAGTCTACTGTTCCAGCAGGGGTGGTCACAGCAACTGGACCCCTGCAGATGGCTGACATGCAGGCACCAAAGAGCAGGGCAGGTGTTTTGCAGGCAGGCAGCAGCAGATGGCAGGTGGGAGCATGCTCGGGACTCTGGGGGGCAGGAAAATGGCCTTCTGTGCAGGAGCATTGTCTTCCGTGTGTTGTCGCGTGGCCAGCTTGATACGGAGTGATTTGGCACGTGAAAAAAGTGCACATCAGTGTGTAATTTGAGGAAAGGCTCTTAGCGCATAAGAGCATCTGTGACGTTACGCGCACGGGCGATTCCCACAACATGGGTGCATGTTTATTGTACACGTTTGAAAAACTGCACGTCCGGGTGTCACTGCGTGTAATTAGAGGAAAGGCCCTTAGCGCGTATGCGCGTGAGTGATGTCGCACATGTGGGCTGGCTTAAAAGGTACGCGTAGGATGCCATTTTCTTGTACTTGTTTTTTGTGGAGAGCGAGCGGGTGATTCTTGTACTTCTTGTCAGTTCACACGCGATTACTTCACAGCGGTTCCAGTTCGTACTCCCTGTTTACTCAGACAGCGTTCAATTCTTCTTTTGGCAGGGGTGTTGCCAACGCGCACAGGCGTGTCTTTTTAACGTTCTTTTTTCAGGCAGAAATGCGTGCTACCCGTGTGGTGCTGCATGGGGATCTCCGTAACATCATCCTGCAGGACCAAACCTTCCAGACCCACATGCTTGCTGCCATGGAGGACCATACCAGGGCTTTGCGTGGGTTGCCTCCCATATCACGGCCACATCCTGATGTAGCAGCAGAGGGTGATGACAGTGACGGCAGTTCTCCCACTGTAGTGTAGCCGTGCAGGCCATGAGCCCATGGAGGTATTGGGGTGCACCCTGTACCTCGTCCCTCCTGGGTGGCCTCCCCCAGCTCCACACATGGCCATTTTTGATTTTGATTTTTGATTTTTTTTACAGTGTGTTGCTTTGTGTGGCTCCCGTTGGTATCCGCTGTGTATTCCAGCTGGGCACATGCAGGCTTGTCCTGTCTTTGGGTTAGATGCTTGGTTTCCTGACACACACACCCCTCCTGCTTCCCCTTTCCATGGGCTTGCAAAGGGTGTGACCAAGTGACAGTAACTTACACAGTGACATTGGGCTCCCATGAGTTATGTGGGCAGTCTGTAGTCAAAACTGTGTGTACATCCCTAGAGGGGATTGTTGTTGGATTGTACACTGCATGGTGTATTGATTTATGCTTGTGAATCCATGTCTTTCTCCTTATATACATGTAGGTTCTTCATGTCTTCACAAGCCGTCTCCTTTGCAGATGCAGTTCATGTTGTATGCAGTACACTGAGACATTTGCCTAACAGCAACACTCTGCAGTTGGAAGGGGTCGATATGCTGCCTTAGTCAGGTTGAGAGACTTGCACTACTTTAATTTTTTCCTGTCATATATTGCCACGGTTTCATCCTGTACTGATCTTTTGTGTTGCTGGTAAGTATTTGTTCATGTGTGCTGTTTCTTATTGATTACTGAGAGCATATTGTCTGTGGCCTGTTTACATTAGGGACAGTGCACTTTGTGTCATGTGTTGTGCATTAATTTGGTTGCTTTCACATTACATGACATGCTATGGTGTGTTGGGTAGCTGAGATGGGGAGGGGTTGGGTGACATTACACTATTTTGATGTGGTATTTTGCAAGGGGGTAGTCATTCCTGCTGAATGAATGTGTGTCTTTTTGTGACACAGCATTGGGTGTCTTTAAGTAGGTAGGGATGCACACAATGTAACACTTCCAGGTGAACAATCTCAGGCCGGTATGGTTGTGACAGTTGACTGTCCCTTTTGTCATCATCATTGATTGTCAACTGGTATGTGCCTAGCTTGTGTGCACTCCGCAGGGGTGGGATTTTAGGTGAAGTAATTTGCCCCAAGCTGGGTACGGCTGCCTCACCACATGCCCTTTCACCTCCCTTGCGCAGCGGTCGTGCATGTGGTTGGGGATGTGGGGGAACCACCATGTCCACCGGCACGCCCCGGCGGGTTGTAACGTTGTGCAGGACTCATGCTGCCACTATGATCCTGCACACTACTGGGGCACATATAGCAGCTGCCCACCAGAGCGGTCAAGGGAGCGAAAGCGTGACTTGAGCACTCTGAATGTGCGCTCCACTATGCCCCGGGTTGCAATATGGGCTGTGTTGTATCTTACCTCGGGTGGTGTGGTGGGGTTCCGAATTGGCATCATCATGTAGGTGCTCAGAGGGTAGGCACTGTCCCCTGGGGGGTGATGATGGCTATCATTAGTGGGGTTGTCACATTACTCAGTATCTGACATGCATGCATGGGCAGAGGCATTTATACTCACCAATCAGCCATGTGTCGCCATGCCGCCCAGCTTCCAGGTCCCGGTTTAGGGGTGATATTCTGAAAATGAAACTATCATGGCTTGACCCTGGATAGTTGGCATATACTGAAGTGATGATTCCCTTGGCATCACATACTACCTGCACGTTGATTGAATGCCAGTGCTTGCGGTTTTGATATATGTGCTCAGTGGCCCTGGGAGGGCGAGGAGCCACATGGGTGCAATCAATGGCACCTAGCACTTTGGGGAAGTGTGCCAACCCGTAAAAGTCCTGGACCACGGCCTGCCTTTCTGCAGGTGTTCTGGGCATGTATATGTGCCTGCAGACTGAGGGGCGTGCAGTCATGATGGCCAACACCTGGTGTAAGCAGCGTGACTGCATGGCCTGTGACACACCCCCCACTATGGCACTTGTCCGCTGAAATGAACCAGTAGCCAAGAAGTGCAGTACATTGAGCACCTTTTCCAAGGGGCTCAGTGCTTGCGAGCACAGGGTGGGTGATCTGAGGTCATCCTCCCACTCACTCACCAGTTCGAGGATTATTTGTGGTGGAAACCTGTACCTCCCAAACACCTGGTCATCAGGCATCCCAAAAAGGCTGGTCCTGGGTGGTAAAAAAATGTGGGGCCTGGCTATCCTCCTCCTTCTGCGGTGTCCCACGACCACTGCTGCAAGGAACGTTATATTCATCGTAGCGTCTGAGCTTGTTTTTTGTTTGCGCGCACTTTTATGCTGCACGGGGCCGCTTACACCTGCTTCCTGCTGGCGTACGTTTTTCCAGATTAGTGCGTCTTTTTTGGTGCACGCCTTTCCCCTGTTCGATTCCATGAATATGTGTTGTTGGCGCGCGTGTGGGCGTTGCGAGCATTTACCTCCTGTAATTCCCCTGTAAAGCCCACATTTTCAGGCGTTGTTCCCTATTCCGCGTGTTAAACCCCATGTTCCGCTCATTTTTGTTGTGTGCGCTGCGCTATGTGTGCTTTCCCTGTGCGCGTAGCGCACGCCGTTTAATGACGTGTGCGCCCGCGTGCGCCACCCACGATTTTAGCGCACATCCCAGGATTTACACGTGCACTGAATTCCATGAATCGATGTGTGCGGCTATGGCAGGCGTGCGCTGCGATTTTCACACTTGCGCTGCGATTTCCACGCTTGCGCTCCCCTTTTCAGCGCACATTTATTCCATGAATCGGCCAGCTAGTGTCATAATTGACTAACAGGTCATTTCTTGTACCAGCAATAGTAGTACAGCCTAAGGTTATGGTGGTAAAGCTCAAGGTGAAATGTCATCTGGAAAGAACAGGTCGGACGGCATGATGAAGAATGATGGCTTGTACAGCCTGCATTATCTGTCATCTGCAACTTGATAGAAGCTAGAATTGATGGGACCTGTGAAGAAACACATGATCCAGCACTAGTCTACTCACTTTTAAGAGATTAGATGCAGTGGTACTAAAAAGGAAGACATGGAAGCTGAGAGAGTGCAGACAAAGCAGGAGTGACTACACTAGTAGATGTAAATTGCAGCTGAACCTCCTGTTTGAGTGTGTAGTTATATAACTCAGGTAGTGGGTATGCTGGTAGGTGAAGCCAAATAAATGGAGTCTGACCCCCCAATTTGAGTACACAGAATAGGAAAGTTAAAGAATGGCACGACTGGCTCCGAGACCAAAATAAATTGAGAGTGAAGGAAAAATGAAACATTACAGTTAAAGTCTATGCCACCTTTCCCTACACCGGTGCATTTGTGTGACTATAACTAGCCTGCAAACAAATCACCATCATCTGAAGAATCAGTTGTGTGCACTTCCAAAAGATGGTCCTGGTGTTTCCTCCTTCCACAGTTTAGTGTGACAAGATGTTTGGTTATTTGTATGGTCAGAGACAATGTCTGCAGCAGCACTAGAAACCCATTCACATTGCACATTAGCTGGGGCAGATTAGGTTTTCACAGCTAATTGAACAAGTACAGATGGCCATACAGTGCACCTTGAACTAGAAACAGGTGTAGGCAGACAAGACAATGATCTGCAAGCTTTCTTTATGCATTCTTACCGCATTTGCCACACCTCTTACCTGTCTCACTTGAACCACCTGATCATGGTGCCTGAGGACCACCCAGAGATTGTGCCAAGGGATAAATGAAGGATAGGAGCAGGAAGGCAGAGAAGCAGAATGGTATAGGCACGGTGTAGAAAAGGCTCCCACCTCTTAAATTCACATAAAACAATACAACTTTAGTGTATGGAAGTACAACAGGGTTGGCTTTAGTAAACGCTGAGTAACCACAAAGGAGAGTTAAAAGGCAGTTCCCTCCCGTTAATGCCCAATTATTGTAACACTTACAAAAATGGAAGGCTAAGTAATTATAAAGTTATTCCTATGGCTGAGTCCCTAACCAACCACTTAAATGACCCTATCTGTGAATGATCCTGTACCAAATGGGTGTGGGCCCTAGTTGGTGCTTCTGGGCCGACTACAAATGGTGTCGAGATACTGTCCCTATTCTCTCTAAAACACTTTCCTGGTGTCTAATAAGTGCACACAAAAAGGAGGTCGATATATTGTATTTTAATTTGTCGCCCCCATTGTGTGTGTTTTATCATTAAAACAAAACAACTATTTCTATGGATAATGATCAATAGAATACATTTTAAAAACAATGTTCTTCAGCCAAACAAGGTGAGAAAGTATACGTATGGATAACACTTTCAATTTCTTTTTAAACAAGCCCTCTATTTTCTTTATAAGGGGATTGAAGTCTGGGTTATCAACCAGAACAATTAAACAGTGAACCGGTTTCAGCGGGATTCTCAAGTAGCCTCTCAAGTAGCCGCTTTCTTCAGGACGAATACTATTTTTTAATTCTTGTATTCTTGTATTCTCAACAATATCTTCAACACTGTGAGTTATTGGAGGGTGTCTTCTAGGGTCCAAAACTGGATAGGGTGAATCAATTCCTGATCCTATATGGACAAAGACAAGAGACACAATTGGGGCTGATGTCAGTCTCAAGTACTATAATTAAAACCTGTTAGGAGCGAATATTTCACTGGTGATTCTGCCTACTAGAGATGAAGTTCTCCTTACCTCTATGGCAGAGTCCCAGGATCTGAAATGCGCTATGCAACACAAATGGTTTCTACTGCGTCTAAAAGTCTTGATAGTAGAGTCTTGTTTTCTCTCCTCACTTTATTACCCTGTAGTTGAAAAAATGGGACATATATTTGAGTTTTCTTAAATATCCACATCTGGCTATTCACATTTATTGGGTTTTCCTGTGATGTTCCCATTTGGTTTGTCTATGGCGTTTTCTGCAGTGTATCTCCCCAAAGGGAGAATGTCCTATTTTCCATGTGTATCTCGCAATTACATATGGAACTAAATATCCATATTGGATGTCCCCTATTCAACTGAAACTCATTTACATTTAGGTCTATATTTATATACCTATAGCATATCCCCAGGTAAAATCATACATTGGTATGGTAAAGCGTGATTATTGGCGTTTACCTCTGTGAGCTGATTCCATCCGCCTACGATCGTCTAGTCTGGTACCGCGCCATCTTGTTTTGGAGTTTATTTTATTTTGGTAAGGAGGTAAGGAGAACTTCATCTCTAGTAGGCAGAATCACCAGTGAAATATTCGCTCCTAACAGGTTTTAATTATAGTACTTGAGACTGACATCAGCCCCAATTGTCTCTCTTGCCTTTGTCCATATAGGATCAGGAATTGTTTCACCCTATCCAGTTTTGGACCCTAGAAAACACCCTCCAATAACTCAGTGTTGAAGATATTGTTGAGAATACAAGAATACAAGAATTAAAAAATAGTATTCGTCCTGAAGAAAGTGGCTACTTGAGAATCCCGCTGAAACCGGTTGACTGTTTAATTGTTCTGGTTGATAACCCAGACTTCAATCCCCTTATAAAGAAAATAGAGGGCTTGTTTAAAAAGAAATTGAAAGTGTTATCCATACGTATACTTTCTCACCTTGTTTGTCTGAAGAATATCGTTTTTAAAATCTATTTGATTGATCATTATCCATAGAAATAGTTGTTTTGTTTTAATGATAAGACACACACCATGGGGGCGACAAATTAAAATACAATATATCGACCTCCTTTTTGTGTGCACTTATTAGACACCAGGAAAGTGTTTTAGAGAGAATAGGGACAGTATCTCGACACCATTTGTAGTCGGCCCAGCAGCACCAACTAGGGCCCACACCCATTTGGTACGAGATCATTCACAGATAGGGTCATTTAAGTGGTTGGCTAGGGATTTAGCCATAGGAATAACTTTATAATTACTTAGCCTTCCGTTTAGTATAAGCTGGGCAAGCGACGACTGCTCTATTTAGGCCTTGTAGTTTGGGTTGGTTATAGAGTTATTTACAAGTCTGACTATTTTGTCGCCTTTTGATAAGAAAGCGGATATAGCCAAAAACCGCTATTAGTTAATATGTTGTTTGAACTTATAAAAAAACTGTGCCAGACATAATTTACTGCAGCACCCTAACTGGTTAGTATGGTTGCATTTTTGCATTTATTATTTTGTCGCACATTGCCCTTATACTGACACGTGTTTCGGCTGTCTACAGCCCACTCACACAGGGCCTATCACGTGTGAAACTTCCCGCGGTCACAGCAATTGCACCCCTGGCTGACGTGCAGGCAGCAAATAGCAGGGCACATGGGCAGCAGGCAGTCAGGCAGCAGCAGATGGCAGGGGCTCTGGGGGGGCAGTAATTCGGCCTTCTGGGAAGGAGCGTGGTCTTCCGTGTGTTATTGCGTGGCCAGCTTGATACGGAATGATTTGGCATGTGAAAATCTTGCACATCAGCGTGTAATTCGAGGAAAGGCCCTTCGCGCGTAAGCACGTCAGCACACATACGCGGTTTCATTGGACTAAAGACCCTTAGCGCGTAAGCGCTTTTGTGACGTGACTCGCGCTGGCTTTTCCCTCGTGACGTAGCAGCACGCGTGGAAAAACTGCACGTCCGCGTTTGGATGCATGTAATCCGAAGAAAAGGCCTACGCGCGTAAGTGATGTGATGCGCGCAGGCGTTTCCATCAACACGGGTGCATGTTCATCGTACATGTCCAAAAACTGCACGTCCGAGTGTCAGCTCGTGTAATTGGAGGAAAGGGCCTTAGCGCGTACACGCGTAAGTGACGCTGAACGTGTGGGCCGCTTTAAAAGGTACATGTAGGACCCCATTCCCTTGTACATGCTTTTTGTGGAAAGCGAGTGGGTGAATTCTGTACTTCTTGTCGGTTCACACGCGATTACTTCACAGCGTTTCAAGTTCGTACTCCCTGTTACCTCTGACAGTGTTCTTTATTCTTTTTGGGCCTGTTTCCTCAAACAGCGTTCACTTCTTCTTTTGTCCTGTCTCCTCAGACAGCGTACAATTCTTCTTTTGGCGGGGGTGTTGCCAACGCGCACACGCGTGTCTTTTTCACGTTCTTTTTCCAGGCAGACGGTGAGTCACGCACGTATTTACCAACTGTGCTTGCCCCGTGTGTTGCGTACCCCTTCAGAGGTCATTGTAGGCTGCGTGTATTATGCGTACGCTTATTTTTGTGTTTCTGGGTGCCACAGCGTAGTGCGGGTTCATTTTTTCACGCACGTGGTCTACGAGGGGTTGCATGCACGTTATTTTTTGATTTTGGGCTGCCTGTGCATTGCGTGACCCGTCATCTTCCCCCAGGGGTCACAGACAGCCTTGTTAGAGCACTAGGGTATGAATTCCATCTAATATCCTACCCCTTTTACCCCCAATTGCCCAGGACAATAGTTTACTGCTACTCCCATACACACAACAACATCAGTGCCATGGTTGGGAGGCGACCAAGCGGTAAGGGAGGCAAAGGTGGCCGACCTTCAAAAGAAGGGCGTTGTGGGCGCGGTAGTGGACGTGGCTGGGATTTGCAGGGTGCCCCTAGACCCCCATGTGTGGAGGACCAATCAGGGACACCCATGCCCCCCCCATGGTTGAGGGAAACGTGGCTGACACAATCCCAGCTCAGCCCTTGCTGGACCAGCCAATTGTGGCACCTGACCTGGCACAGGATGACTCCCAGGCTGACTTCCAGGTCAGCAAGTCTAGGCCACGTGTGGTGGTGCAAGTTGGTGTCACCAAGCCACGTGGATCTGGGCAGCTATGTCATCTGCTGCCCCAAGTAGGCAGGGTGGGGAGGCTGCAAGGGCAGCTGCAGCTCCATCCACCCCAGCTCTGAGTCTCCCACCCAGGACAGTGTTGGTCCAGGTCCATCAAACTGATGTTCCCCCTGCCACATCACACTTCTGCCAATGCCTTTACCAAGGCCTATGATCATTGTGCATTTGCACATTCCTACTACCCAGTCCACTGGTGCTTCTGCCCCTACTGACCAGAGCGGCGTAAGCCACTCAGGCTCTGCTCCACCTTTAAAAAAGAGGAAGAAGGGTGCTCTGGTACAACAGGCTGAGACCACAGACACAGCTACACACTCTGGCACGTCAAGGAAGCCTAGCTTTAATGACTCGGAACCTGATGCACTTGTGATCTATGTGTCGGCACATAGCCACGAAATGTTGGTGACTGCAGGGTGCAAGACCACACCTGGTCAACGTAGGGCACACTGGCAGACCATCGCGGACCGCATAAGTGCCGTTGGATTTGTGAGGCGCACAGCTGATGATTGCTACAAGCGGTGGAATGACTTGAAACGCAGAGCAAAGAACAAGCTGGCCTCAAATCATGCCGCTACTCTGGTGACTGGCGGTGGGGCTCCACAAGAGGACAACGAACTCACTGAACATGAGTCTGTTGCTGGGACCTTCGTCACAGAGGAACAGATCCAAGGTGTGGGAGAATTACCTGATTACGACGCATTGTCCGATGAGTGCCCATGCGTGTGTGTGTAATCCATGTGTATGTTGTTTGGGTGACGGGTTCTGATTGAGTAACAGGTGAGGGTGTGTACTCCTGAGTGTTATGGGTCACCCATTTGCTTCCTCCCATACATTCACGTGCCTTGGATTTGGGTATGACTGTATCCCTTCTGCCCACAGTTGCCAATTACGCCCAAATTAGTGCACTTTACCTTGAACTGTCATCTTGCAACTACATTGTTCAGATTTTGTAAGTGTTCATTCTGGCTGATTGTTTCCTTTCTCCCATTTTTAGTACGCATTATTCTGCCCTATTGCAACATATGTGATATGCTTCGGTCATTGTTTACAAGCCACACTGGGCCACTACTTTTACCTGGTTATGTTTATGATTACACCATTCAGGCCAATGGAGTATTGGGCTGCAGACATTTTATATTAGGGCCTGTTTGCATGTGGAAGATGACAGATGTTTCCTGTAATGTTAAAGTGACCAACCATTAATCAGCCCACAATGACTGTGTTATTGGACACTGGATGTGTTTCAGTGTGTGGCACATGCATATTTTGCAACACTATTCAGCATCAATCTTCGCATCATGTCAATGTGATATGGATGTGTGACAGTACTCATTCACTGACATATTGCTGAAGTTTTGTAATTTACCGTGGCTATGCTACATGACATCTGTGTGATGGCATGTGTCATGTATGTGTATTGGACATGCCACTCACAGCCTGATGTGTGATGCCACTGCTACCCAACATGCTGCAAATGTGTTGCATTTCCATCTTGCTCTCCCCAGTGTCTGCCTTTTTGACTCCACTTCCAACAGTGCATGCATGGCAGGGTTATAGTCATGTGGGACATGTGTAAATCATGTACCTATGTGTGTGCTATGGTGCTCATGCCTGTTTCCATTTGTTGTCTTTCATGTTTTTGCAGGTGATGGCACACTTGGTGCTGTTGAGGTTGAGGAGATGGTGCAGACCCAGGAGGAATCTCAGGCATGACCGGGCACCAGTGGGGGACTGGTGTGGTGGTGGATGAAAACCTAATGTTACTGCAACCACACTGTCCAGGGGTGCCTCTGGGTGCATCTCCCCAGACCTCTCTTCAGGTGCTGAGTCAGATGATGAGACTTATGTGCCGTTGCAGGTAAGTGTTTCTGGCAGGGATTCTGTTCTGTCCAACCCACCTGCACCAGGGGTAGAACCCTCTACAGCATCTGATCCTGTTCCTGGGCCAGCAGATCAGAGGGGGAATGCAGTCCTGCAGCCTCAGGCAGTGTTAGCACACCAAGGTGCAGATCGCCTTGCCCCAAACAGGTGTTGTGCCCGTCGATGTGGTGGCTGTGTGCCACCAAGCAATACTGTATGGGAAAACTCCATGTACGGTATGGCAACCCAATAGGCAGCATCAGTAGAAATGATGGCTCAGGCAATGGAGAGGGTGGCCACTTCCATTATCCCCCTGAAAGGCAGATGGAGCAACAACAGCAGGCAATAGACTCCACTTGCCAATGACACAGGGAAGACATGCTGGCGTTCAACAGGGACCGACGGGCGGCACTGGAGACTCTGCGCGAATCCATATCAATAGAGTCCCAGGGCCACAGGGAAGCCCTGAGGGTTGAACTCCATAACCTCAGGCAGAGTTTGCTTGAACTTGAGGCTTTCCGAAATGTTAGGGCAGAAACTTCAGCTGGAGCAGCTCACATGTTCGCTCTCAGCTGAGCTGCATACAACACGTGAGGAGATCCGGGCATCACGCGAGGCCATGCGTGCAGAAATGCATGCAACCCGTGATGTGCTGCATGGGGATCTCCGCACTTTAATCCTCCAGAATCAGACCTTCCAGACCTGCATGCTTGCTGCCATGGAGGACCTTACCAGGGCTTTGCGTGGGCTGCCTCCCATAGTGCCACTGCCTGCTGATGCAGCAGCAGAGGATGAGCAGAACGACAGCAGTTCTCCCACAATGGCATAGCCGTGCAGGCCATGAGCCCAAGGAGGTATTTTCTTTTTTCGCAACATCCACGCAGGTGGGTGTTGGTGTGCACCCTGTCCTCGAACCTCCTGGGTGGCCTCCCCCACTCCCCCTGTCCCCCACATGGCCATTTTTGATTTCTGATTTTTGTTTTACAGTGTGTTGCCTTGTGTGGCTCCCGTGGGCATCCACTGTATTCCGGCTGGGCACATGTAAGCTTGTCCTGAGTTTGGGTTAGATGTTTGGGTTCGTGAGACACACACCCCTCCTGCTTCCCGTTTCCATGGGCTTGCAAAGGGTGTGACCAAGTGACAGTGAATTACACAGTGACATTGGGCTCCCATGAGCTGTGTGGACAGTCTGTAGTCAATACTGTGTAGAGATCCCTAGTGGATATTGTTGTTGTATTGTACACTGCATGGTGTTTTGATATGTGCTTGTGCATCCATGTCTTCCTGCTAATCTGCAGGTTCCTTCCTCATGTCTTCACAAGGCCGTCTACTTTGCAGATACAGTTCATGTTGTATGCAGTGCACTGAGACATTTGCGTGGCAGCAACACTCTACAGTTGTAAGGGGTCGATGAGCTGGCGTATTCAGGTTGTAAGACTACCACTACTTGAACTTAGTACTGTCATGATTTTGCATTTTTCCATGGTGTGTTGCAGCATTGTGTTGGTGGAAAGTATTTGGTAATGTGTGCTGTTAGTTATACATTACTGGGAGCATATTGTGTGTGGGCAGTTTCCAATAGGGACAGTGTACTTTGGGACACTTGTGTCAGGTCTTGTGCATTGCTTTGTTTGCTTTCACATTGCATGACATGCCATGGTGTGTTTGGTGGTGGAGCTGGGGAGGGGTTGGGTGACATGGCGCTGTTCTCATGTTATATTTAGCAAGGGGGTAATGAATTTCGCAGCATAGATGTATGTCTTTTGATGACACAGCATTGGTGGTGTTTGGGTAGGCAGGGATGCACACAATGTAACACTTCCAGGTGACCAATCTCAGGATGGTATGCTTGCGACAGTTGAGTGTCCCTTATATCATCATCATTGATTGTCTGCTGGTATGTGCCAGGGCTGTGTGCATGCCACAGGGGTGTGATTTTAGGTGAAGTAATTAGCCACCAGCTGCGTACGGGCTGCCTCACCACGTGCCCTTTCCCCTCCCATGCACAGCGGGTGTGCATGTGGTTGGGGATGTGGGGGCACCACCATGTCCACCGGCAGGCCCCGGCATGTTGCAACGTTGTGCAGGACACATGCTGCCACTATGATCCTGCACACTACTGGGGGAGCGTATAACAGCTGCCCACCAGAGCGGTCAAGGGAGCGAAAGCGTGACTTGAGCACTCCGAATGTGCGCTCCACTATGCCCCGGGTTGCAATATGGGCTGTGTTGTATCTTACCTCTGGTGGCGTGGTGGGGTTCCGAATTGGTGTCATCATGTGGGTGCTCAGAGGGTAGGCACTGTCCCCTGGGGAGGTGGTGATGGGTATCATTAGTGGGGTTGTGACATTACTCAGTATCTGACATGCATGCAGGTGCAGTGGCATTTATACTCACCAAGCAGCCATGTATCGCCATGCCGCCCAGCATCTAGGTCCCGGTTTAGGGTTGACATTCTGTAAATGAAACTGTCGTGGGTGGACCCTGGATAGTTGGCATATACTGACGTGATGATTCCCTTGGCATCACATACTACCTGCACGTTGATGGAATGCCAGTGCTTGTGGTTTCTATAGATGTGCTCTGATGCCCTGGGGGACGTAGAGCCACATGGGTGCATTCAATGGCACCTAGCACTTTGGGGAATTGTGCCACCCCATAGAAATCCTGGACGGCAGCCTGCCTTTCTGCAGGTGTTCTGGGCAAGTATATGTGCCTGCAGACTGATGGGCATGCAGTCATGATGGCCAACACCTGGTGTAGGCAGCGTGACTGCGTGGCCTGTGACACCCCCCCAGTATAGCATTTGTGCGCTGAAATGATCCAGTGGCCAAGGTGTGCAGTACATTGAGGACCTTCTCCAGGGGGCTGAGTACTACGGAGCACAGGGTGGGTGATGTGAGGTCATCCTCCCACTCACTCACCAGGTCGAGTATTATGTGAGGTGGAAACCTGTACCTTCCATCCACCTGGTCATCAGGCATCCCAAAAAGGCTGGTTCTGGGTGTAAAAATTCTGGGCCTGATTATCCTCCTCCTCCTCCTGCGGTATCCCACGACCAGTGCTGCTAGGAATGGTATATTCAACTTGGCGTCTGTGCTTGTTTGTTGTTTGCGCGCACTTTTATGCTGCGCAGGTCCACGTGCGCCTGCTTCCTGCTGGCGTACGTGTTTCCGGATTAGCACGTCTTTTTTGGCGCACGCATTAGCCCCGTTCGATTCCATGAATACGTGTTGTAGACGCGTGTGTGGGTGTTCCGCGCATTTGCCTCCTGTATTTCCCCCGTGACGCCCACATTTTCACACGTTGTTCCCCATTCCGCGTTACGCCCCCTGTTCCGCCTACTTTTGTTGTGTGCGCTGCTCTATGTACGCTTTCGCTGTGCGCTTAGCACACGCTGTTTGGAGACGTGTGCGCCAGCGTGCGCAACGCAGAATTTTAGCGCACATTCAGGTATTTACATGTACACGGACTTCCATGAATCGCTGTGCCCGGGTTTCGCTGCGATTTTTGCACTTGCACTGCGATTCGCACGCTTTTGCCGAAAATTTCAGCGTACATTAATTCCATGAATCGGCCTGTAAGTATAAGATCTTTTTGCAGAGACGGGTTAAGTAACCGTTGTATGAGCAGAACAGCTTACTGTGATTCCTTGTCTGAGCTCTAATGAGCGTTGGATCGTTCTAGACGGAGGCCGAGCGACAGACCTAGGGTTGTATACATGAGTTACCATGGTAACCAAAAATAAAGCTGTTGCATTGGTAAAGTCCCTCTTCCACGTGATTCGAAAATGAATATGTCCGCCATCTATGGTAACAAGTCTCCTGCTTTGCCCCACCTGGAGATTTGCCAAAGATTATTATCAGTACACCAGTGGTGTTGCTTTTCCTTAGGGTCATAAATCACAGAATTACAAGTAGACAGGGGGTGCAGGATTTATATCCAGTTCAAGTCCACACAATGTCCTGCAGCAGTCCTTACTTAAACCTAACCAACCAAACTATCCCTATCAATACATATAATTTTTAAAAAGATGTTGCCTTATTCTTTTTTGTTGACTGACCATGGCTGCTGGTGGTCCCAGCTCTCCCTTTTATGCAAGATGACTTTTGGCAGTGATGGAGCACTAGCAGCTCTGCCCCTGTGGGTGGGTTGCACCTGGAAAAAGATCTGGAGGGTTGGCAGTGGAGGCACCAGACCCTGATTGGTGGTTGAAGGCAATCAGGAAATATTTTTGACCACTGTCCACCTTTGCCAAGAGCAGCCTGAGTAGTTGGGAGCATCAAGGGCAGACCCCTTCAAAAGCACAGAGCAAAGTGTGTGGAGCTACCAGGTGAATATTGGCAGGTGGTGGGCTGAAGAAGCAGACACCGTGGGCCATTTCCAGCAGTGCGGCCCGGGTGAAGAGTGGTGGTATCGGTAAGAATATACAGTGCTGGGCAGTGGTGAAAAGGGGACACATCCAGGTTAAAAATTGGAGTAGGAGATCCTCAGTGCAGGATCTCCAAGCCCCACCCTGTGGTGGTAATGCAAGAGGTGCTCCCTCATGTACAGGGAGAGCTGCAGGAACACTGATCCATGACTGTATCAACAAGGCATATTTCACCACAATGAGGCCAGTCTTGGTCTGGCCTAGACATAGAGGAGAGCACTGAGAGCAAAGCTCTCCTAAATGTAGGGTCAGCCACAACGGATCCAACCGTGCCCGCCTGCAGTCCCTTTATCAAACCTCATCATATGTGTATTTAAAAGTGTCATAAGCGGCATATGCGCAGCAGAGGATATGCTTTTAGGTACTGCCCATGGAAGGCTGGGCTTTACCCATTTCTTGTAACAACATGTTCATGTTTATAAACAGAACTACTCTGGATATGTAAATATACATGTAATTACGAACTCCCAGCAAGTGAGCTACAGTAGTAGCGACTGCTGGATGGCCTCCTCGAAAGTGGGCCAAAAAGAACAAACATTGTGTAACAATTACCTTGTGTATGTGTTAAGTAGCCACCCAGCAGCTGCCAGATCTGGCCATGTCAGGAGCCAGTCCTTGAGACGCTCCAGAATATGGAGGGTTCCATTCCACTAGATCAGGATTGCAGTTTAAGGCGTGTGGGAAGGGCAATGGTGGCGTTACTGTGTCTGTCCTAATGCATTCTGGGCACTGTAGGAACAGCTATAGTGGGCACAGCTTTTCTGTGCAACTTTTAACATCTCATTTAGTACTGGCCTATCAAGTGGGTTGCTACAAGATGGAGGACGTGGCAAGGGAGGGCATTTGCATGATTTTGCCAATCTTCAGAGCAGCTGCAACCGTATACACATTGTTAGCTGCTACAAAATCCTCTTTTAAACCATGTGGAGTGAGCCAATGTGCAACATCTTCCTTTAGTTTCTCTGTGAGATCTACTCTTCTGTGTGATATGCTGCCAATCCCTTCCTTGCATAAGGCAGCCTGATGGTGAAATGCATCTGTCAACTTCCCTCCTTTGCTTTGCTGGGTGGAAGTACAGGGAAAGGCACCCTGTGCCTGGTGATGGCCATACAATCCATGCCTTGATCACTGGTTCACAGGTCCATAGCCAGGTGCACTTTCTTACCATCACAGGGGACCAGTGCCTTTTCCTATATTTTCATACATGGCTGTAGAGGTGTCTTACTGAGGTTCATGTGAAGTAGAAGATTTCCAACAGAGAAACATCAGAGCCAAGGAGCTTCCTGAAGCCATGTTGTGCTGCAAAGGATTTATCCAGTAAATCTATTGTAATCATTACACCAAGGAAGGCATTGAATAGACACAATTTTGGTGTCTATTATATTTTGTGCCATGCTGATACGTCTCATCAATAGGGGTCTAGCGCTTTGGGGGCGAAATGCATTGTACAAGCAATCAAAATACACCCATATGCAAGCGATCCAAAAAACAAAATGAGTTATAGATACATTAGCTTAAGGTCAGTTGGTTTATTATATTCAAAAACTAACGCCAAATATTTCCTATCATCCGAGTACATGTATCATTTAAATACTCATATTTTAAACATGTGATGGTTAGTAGGTGACATACTCTATGTCATTGTTATGATAAGCCGCATTGTAATTGCATGGTTTTACTGCCTGACCATCAGTTTCACCCTCTCTGGGCTTTTTCAAGGCAAATAACCACAGAATATATGTGTTTACATCAACTAGATATATTAAAAAAAAGTCATTGTGCTAAACTGATTAATAGGCACTCATATCCATGTTCATTGTGGTTTTAAGGTTGTGGGCTGGTTCCCATGCATCGTGGTATTTGTGTGTCTGTGTAGGTGGGCTGATAGCGTTAGGTGGCAGAGTTCCCTCTGCCCATCTGTCGCTGCTTATTGAATACATGTGGCTGTGTGCTAGGTTATATTAATGCCATTAGCTGTCAGAGTGTCCTCTGTGTTTACAGACTCATTGTCGCTATTCTGGCGTGTCTGGTGATGGCCATGAAATCCATACCTTGATGACTGGTTCACAGGTCCATAGCCAGGTGTACTTTCTTACCATCACAGAGGACCAGAGCCTTGTCCTATATTTTCATAACATGATTGTAGGGAGGTGGTATTGAGGTTCATATGCAGCAGCAGAGCCAAGGAGCTTACGGAGGCCATATTGTTCTGCAAAAGAGTTATCCAGTAAATCTTTTGTAATCTTTACAGCAAGGCAGGCAGTAAATAGAAACCATTTTGGTGTCTATTGTATTTTGTGACGCATTGACAAGCCTCGACAATGGTGATCTGGCGCATTGGGGGCAAACTACATTGTATGTGTAGGGTGGGCTCATGAGGCAGGCATGGCGTTGCAACAGGGTTTGCAAAAATCAATACATCAGCAAGATTCTTGGGTGTAATGGTACAGTATGGAAGTGCACATGTGCCCATCGCTTACAGTGATGGGGTAGGAGGCTGAATTGTCACATCTTCCTTTTGCCAAGTATTTGGATCATGCCATCTTATTTTGGCACACAGGGAAGTGGTGCCAAAATGAATAGCCGGATTACCTTGCAAGACACTTCTTTTCATAAATGGCAGATTGCAAGAAGTATTTGTGTTTTTTTCAAAACTCCTGATTTTTTGGGTGGGCTGTGAAAGGCTCTAACCTCTCATACGTCTTCGAGCCTGCTCTGTGTTATTTGCATTGGATGCTTCGTCTGCGCTGTTGACTGAGAAGCCAGTGCTTTTGATGTGAATGATTGCAAAGTTGCGTGATCACTAAAATCTGTTTTTGGGACTATTTTTTTTTTTAATGACTGCACACGGGTGCACTGTTACTGCCTGAAGCATGCTTCCTGTGCACATTGCTTGCACTTGACTATTGTATGGTTTGTCAATGCATGTACCCGCTTAGTTTGCCTCTTGGTCTCCCTCACAATCCATTGGATCATCAAAGTAGATGTGAGCAAGTCTTGATTCTGAATGCTGGGATGGAGCCTAATCTTTGTCACGTTCTTGTCATCTGTTTCCAAGCAAATCAGAAATGGGGAATATTAGAACATCACCTCTTGTTGCTCATCTGTTGACGGTTCTCTTTGTTGCTGAGCTGATATAATCTCTCTCCCCTCTTAATCCTCGAATGGTGGGGACTCAACTTCACTCTCCTCCTGAACTGTAACTTGTGTCACTTAATGCAAGCGCAAAGGCCATGCATGAGTAATTGCATGTTTCCCTGATGCACCAGATTTCTCTTCGGATATGTTCCTCTTTGCAGAGGAAGACATTGATGGCTACAAGTTGTCCAGAGCAGCTGGCACAGGGATCCACATACTGTCCAGACGCCGCCAACACGCAAAACTGCTACTGTAGCAGGTGAAAAACATTCAACAGATTAATTCCTCTTTCAAACTCCAGTTTGCTCCCTACCATGCATGCCTGTTCATTTAATTCACGTTTGCCCCTCAGTAAGCAGAGTGGCACACTCTGTTTTTGCCTTTTCCTCAGCCTACTGAATGCATGTGGTGTTCTCAGAGCTTTGGCCTCCTCCACCTACTAAATCTGGTGTTCTCAGTGATTTGGTTTACTCATCTGCCTGCTAAAAGCTTTCATGGTTCTCAGCGTTTATGCTTTCTCCTGTGCCTACAAAAGCACATGTGGGACTCGGTGAATTGGGCATCTACTATGTCTTCTAAATGCATATTTTGTTCTTAGTGCTTTTGCCTTATCCTTCAAATACCAAATTAATGTGGGGCCTCAGTACTCTAGTTGTCTCCTTGCCCTACTATAAGTGATTTTTAACGGTTTATTGAGAAGCCACCCTCAACACAGGGAGTTCCTTGTATATGTATTTGCTTATTTATATTGCACCGAAAGCCCGCAGGCATCAGGGCGCACACATGGAGACACTGGACTTACATGTACAACGGGACAGCTTAGTCTACCTAGTGATGGCGCAGTATTACTGAGTCAGAGCCTTCACTTGAATACGTGTGTTTTCAAGGTTTTTCTAAATGTTGTGTAGTTCAATTCGTGTCTTAGCTGCATCAGTAAGCTGTTCCATTTTTCAGCAGCTTTCACCAGGAAAGCTTAACCCACACCATTTGACTGTTTGTAGGCAGGACATGTGATCCCAGTGCCTCTGACCTTAGTGATCGCCTAGGTACATGCTGTCTGATCAGTTCTTTTAGGTAAGCCGGAGCCTGCCCAAATAGACATCTGTGAACTGCAGTCTTGGGGCCTCATTCTGAGTTCAGCGGTAAGGGTTAAATGTCACCGGTAATGATGCCGGTGCCATTAAACCCTTACCACCCAATTGTGAGGTCCCTTAGCGGGACCCGCAAAGGACGTGTGGTCTGACCACACGTCCTTTGCGGGTCCCGTTAAGGGACCAGGGCACTAATAACGGGCCTGCTATTTGCGCGCCCGTAATTAGTGCCTTTCCCATTCCCATTGAGCCCTATGGTGCTCAAATGGGAATGGGGAATGGTCTACAGAATGGGGACTTACCGGGTCCTTCAAGGTCGGAATGACCCAGTAAATCTCCATTCTGTCAGACTGGACCCGGACCCTAATAGCACCATGGCTACCTCCAAACTCGTAATGACCCCCAAAGTCTTGAATTGTATCCTGTCCTCTGCAGTTAGTGGCCCTTCCTAAAGTAGTGCTATTTTCCTCACTCAAATATGGTCGGATAGATTTAAGAAGGCGTAGGTAATATTGGCGGTTTTTGTTAAGATACATAACCTGCACTTCTGTGCCCATAGATGCTTCTAGGAATAGCCCCAGAGTTTTCACTTTCCCAGCCACTGGGATAGGGGAGTCCTTGATAATGAATGACTTGTACTCTTGGCTTAGCATTAGTGCGAGCTTGGTGAGAGCCACAAATCATCAGCGCCATTTTACTTCCATTTAAACAAATCCAAATTCTTTCCATCCAGGCTTTGATGGTATCGTATAGGTCTGCCACCCTAGTGCATTCACTGGTGTAGCAACCACTTAACTCTACCACAACCTGGGTGTCTTCTGCATATTTCGTAAAATAGGCTCTGATGTTATCAAGCACTATGCAGAGACACCTTAAGTAGAGATTGAATAGAAGTGGATCTAGACTGGCACCCTGCAGAACAGCTCAATTAATGGGCATTTCACTTTAGAAATTTTCCCTCCAGTGAATTTTAGACTTCCTGTCTGATAGAAATGAAACTACTCATCTGGTGGCTTCTGTGGAGCAGTTGGCCACATTTTCCAGAGCTCATTGTAGCTGTTGGTGATCTAATAGGTCAAATGCTGCGCTTAGATCTAGTAGCACTAGCAGACCCATTTTACCTTTATCGATGATGCTCAGCATATGGGTTTGTAAGTCCAACATGGATGTCTCAGTACTATGAGCAGCTCTGAATCCTGATTTGTGACTGCAGGATATCCCCTTGCCTCCACAAAGGTTTGGAGTTGTGAAGTGGCCACCTTGTCCAAAACTTTCAGTAAGAAATTACAGTTTGTTATAGGGCGAGGTTACACAGGTCTTTCTGGTCCAGGCCTGTTTTTTTCAAAAGTGGTGTAATGGTGACTGTTTTGATACACTTTGGTATCATTCCATCTCTAAAAGTTGCATACATCATCCTCGTAAGCAAAGGCGCGAAGATCTCCTTATTGTCTATTATCATTTTTCGGGGAAAGTATATTTTCTGCAGATGAGGGGGGTTTCATGGATGCCAGTAGTGTTTCCATATCCTCTGTGGTGATAGGGCAACATTCAAAGCTTTCCTGGTTGTTCTGTGTCTTAACCTGAAATGGTGGGCCTAGTTGGACTTGTGCAGTGGCCTGCGATGTTGTTACTATCTCTGTTGCTTTCTTTATTTTGTTGGCGAAGGCCTCCTGCACCTTTTTGCAATCTTCCTGTGATGGTGGGAAGGGTGGAGTCAGGACCCTGGGTTTCTCCATGGATTTTAAGATTTCAAACAGCTTACTTGTTGAATTGGATGCTGACGTAATCTGGTCATTGTAAAGGTTTTTCTTCGCTTCAATAATACATTTTTTGTAGGTTCTCTCTGTGTACTTCCAATTATAGTTGTTCTACTGCGAGATTTTTTTTTTAGCCATACACCCTTCCTTCTCCTCTTTTCTCTTTTCAACTAGGTTAACTCATAGTTAAACCATTTTTGTTAGCCCTAACAAGTTTCTCCTTAATGGGTGCCCAATGGTGTATTAATTTCGGTACATGAGTTATTTTTTGGATAATTTCATTGCAAGTATCTCCGTCTGTGCTCTCCATCACGATCTTGGGTCACTGTTCTAATTGTTCTGTAGTTTTTTTCTTGATATTTCTATGCTGTGTCATGTTATGCTTGTTACTCATTTTCAGTGGGATTCTTGGATGAGTAGTGCAAAATTCACTTTGAAGTGGTCCCACCAGATGCACGGGATGGTCTCTTCCATTCGAGTCTCAAGGTTGCAAGTTATCACCCAAACTAATTGATTCCCATTGGGTGTAGTAGATTCTGTGTTTACTACCCTGAAGTCAATGTTATTCAAAACTTTTTTGAGGTTGATTGCCTCCTTATCTTTGGTGTTTCCCCTCCATCTGTTAAGGTCTCCCAGCACCAAGGTATCAGTATTGGGGCCCTTAAGGTTGTTTAACTGCTGTGTGATTTCTTTGTTGAAATACATCGTTAGAGATGGGGGCCTGTAGACCACTATCAGATTAATGCAACTTTTATTTGTTGGGGTATGTTTTAAGTGAAGTACTTCAAATTCCCTGGCATAGTGTTGTAGAAGGAAACAGGTGGATTGAATACCGTACTATGGGCCTCAATACGTCTTTGGCGGTAGCCATGCCTTTAATAAGGGCATGGCTGCCACCAAAACCGGGTCCGGGTTCCCTGAATGGGGAATTACCGGGCCATTCCGGGTTTGGAGGGCGTGGTAATTCCCCCTACAGGGAACCCGGGCCTGGAGCTTCCCCATTCCCATTAGAGCCCCCATAGGGCTCAATGGAAATGGTTGCAGGGAGCTAACAACGGGCCGATTACGATCGGCCCGATGTTAGCTCCCTGGTCTCCTCACGGGACCCGGTAAGGACATCTGGTAAAACCAGACATCCACATCGGGTCCTGCGAGGGAACCTCGTAATGAGGCGGAATGGGTTTAATGGGTCCGACACCATTAGCGGCACCCATTAACCCATTCCGCCAGGGTCGCAATGAGGCCCGCTACACCTCTCGCAAGCCACCATTTATTTGGAACATGTTCAGATCAGCTAGATACCTAGTTTAACTGGCCCTTTCAGTTCCCAGAGTCACAGGAAGAGGAATTTTATATCCCCAAAATCACCTGGAAAGTACATAAAAAATGGTACATAAATAAAATCCATCTGCCTTATGATGTCTCAGAAAAGGACCTAAATCATGATAGTCGTTTTAAATAAATTGTGAATGTTCATGTGGGACAAATTGTCCTGCTCCTGCTTCTGGCCATTTGTTTTCACTGGGTCAGCCTGTACCTTTACTAGTCTCCTTTGTGTTGGAAGCGTGCTCTTTGAAGTGGGTGCCCCTATTTTCACTCATACTAATCGTGCTCCAGCCAAGGATGACTTTTCTTGAAGTCCCTGCTTTCAGAGCCAGCAGCTCTGGAGAACACTGAATGTCATCGCCGTTAGCAGGACATTTTTATTGCGGGTGGTCATTAGATGAGAAATGTGACATCCAGCTGGAAGTGGGAGATGTTCTTGTGAAGTTTTGCCCAGAGCCAACAAAAGGGACTGCCTTGGGCTGACATTTCTTTTCATGAAGACAAAGTGACTCTTCAAATGTCACTGGAGTTTTGTGGGCGAAACATAATATGCATTGCTTTTTGTCAACCTACACATCATGTTTTGTTTTCCTGATCTTTTTCTGTGATCAGTGATATTTTTTTCTCTTATACTTTTTCAAAAAACGTTTTTCTTTGCACACACATGTGCAGGACATTTTTGTTTTCAATGTTTAAAAATCCTGTTTTCCATGTGACAGAGATCTTTGATTCCTCCTTCTTTTGTAAATTAAAATGTTGCTCATCCATTGGTAATGACAGGTAGGCCCCTTTTCACATGGCTCTTTAATTTTACTTGAAAAACAAAAACAAATGCCAGGCAGTGTTTTGTTTCAGTATTTAAGATCATGCTATTCATGTGAAACGGACTTCTGTTTGGGGCCTTTAAATGTGCCCCACAGATTGGACCTTCTAAGCCTGCTGTGTACTCTTTGTGTTCTAGGCCTTCTCCTATCCCCACTCAATTAACCTGAGGCTCTGTGCATTTTAGCCATCTTCTATACTAAATACATGAAGGGTTGACAGTGCTTTGACCTTCCCATTATTCTAGTAAATGCACATTTCCCATTATTCTAGTAAATGCACATTTAAAACTCATTGCTTTGGTATTCTCCTATCCATACTTAATGCACATGGGGTTCTGAGCACTATGACCTTCTCCTTTAGCTTCTAAACGCACTCCGGGTTTTCATTGTCTCTGCCTTCTGTGTTCAACGTGGACATGGTCTTCTAAGTTCTTTGGCATTGTTCTCTGCTTAATAAATGCATGTGGTTGTTTCCAGTACTTTGGCCAGGCCTCATCTGCCTACTAAATGCATGGGTTGGGATTTTCATCTTCTCCACCCTACTGTGCACCTCCAATGATCTCTGCCTCAACGCCCCTAAAACTGAGATCCTTTGTATGGGACTCCTCTTCCCGCCCTCTTTCTTCCCCTCACTCTGGCCATCCTCTATGGGCTCTCCCCCTTCTCCTTCATCTGAAGCCAGAAACCTGAGAGTCATCTTTGACTCCTCTTTCTCCTTCCCCCATCACATTCTGGACCTTGCCAAGAAGGCCCACTTTCATCTCTACCTCCTCGAAAGGAATTCTTCCTTTCCTCACTTTCCCCAAGAAGCTCAATCGCTCTAGAGCTTTGGTTCTCTCTAGGATTGACTACTACAATAGCCTTTTCCTTATTCTACCTGCTTCAAATCTATGACCCCCCCAGCTAATCCAGAATAGGGCTGCAAGACTAATCCTTGGCCTTAAGCACAGGGACTGCATCTCTCCAGCCCTAAAAACTCTCCACTGGCTCCCGGTTGCTGCAAGGATCAAATTCAAATCCCTCTGCATCATCAATAAGGCTGTGTGGGGCCAGGGACCACACTATATACAACTTGCTCTCACTAAATGCTCTCCCTCCAGTTCTCTTCATTCCTCCGGCAGCAACTCTATGTGTGTCAAGTGCTTCGCTGAACAGCGACCTGGTGGCCAATCTCTTTCCTCAGCAGGCTCCCTCCTATGTAATATTCTCCCCTTTCTCTTTATCTTGAACCGGATCTCAGCTAATTCCAGAAGCTTCTTGAGACTCTCCTTTTCACCTCCTCCTTCCCTTCATCCCTAATCTGCTAAAACCCCACAGTCACTGAGATTGTTGACCAGGGCCCTTATGTGTCCTCCTGGGCCTGGCCTCCCATACCCAATTGCCCTCAGCCTTCGCCCGACCCCAGCACTTGCTTCGGCATCCACTGACCTATGCCTCCACAGACCTGACCTTATTTATTTATAGGCAGCTGACCACTCACGTAGACACTTACAGCTGCTCACTCCCTAGCATTTCCCTCCTGGTACTCCTTTCACTTATCCCCCTACCAATCATCCCTTCTCTCTCTCTGCACCTACACATTCTGAATGGTCACAAGGCCTAGTAGGTCCGCCTCTATCCTTCACTGATATGTTTGATTTTCATTCCCATGTTCCTTCCCTGTTGCCCCGTGGGCACTTTGAAACACAATGTACTTGCTGTATAAGCACCTTACAAATACATAGTAAATTAATAAAAAATGAATAAGATGTGGGCTTCTCAGTGCTGCAGCTTTCTCCTATGCCTACAGAATGCAAGTGGGGTGTACTATCCCTCCATTTACAGTTCGTACACCAACCTAAAAATCATGTGCCCCAGGCTGCCAAAATAAAATCCTGACCCAATTCCCAAATTCAGGTAGAATTATCAGTCTAATTCTATTCTGTACTGCACTATTCTACCTACAATTCCCTTCTCTAAAAAGGTGATCTGCTCAAGCCACTTTAGAAGCCATCCATTGACTCGACTCGGTCTACTGCCTTTACATAGCCGCAAGTTCAAACCCCTTACATATCGGGCCGCTGGAAAAACATGTAAAGATTAATCTGCCAAAACCCTGGAAACTCAAGGGGTTCGATTTTGGCCCAGACGTTCGCACCCATGCAAACAGACCTAAATGTTGATTTTCATGCCGCTTTTCTTTCTGATGGACTTGGCTAGCATGGATTGTAAGAGCTCGAATGCACCTAAACTAACGCTATCAAGTAAAGTAATTCATATGAACCAGAAACTGGAAGCATGCTTTCTTTTGGAACAGCATTAACATAAACAATTCAAAAATAAAGATGTGTTAATTGCCTGCAGCATTTCACTTGCCCGCGGTCAAGACCCAAAGCGGTTCCATTCATGTAAATCTGAGAAATAATGGTACACAGATACCATGAAATTCATCAGAATGCCTTGTCACAAAACCCAATGATTGCAGCTTCCATCATACTGAAAATATTAAAATAAATAAATATTCCCTTCCATATGTTGCAAGGATCAGATCCTCATAGCTGGGGCAACAAGCATTTGGAAAACAGAATGACAAATGCCCACATGGGTTTGCTCAAATATTGCTAGAGATTTGCTGCTGACAAGCACCTGTTTTGTATTTCTGCACATCTGGGGCTAGATTATTAAAGCTTTGCACAGGTGCAAAACAGTGGCGACAATTAATATAGCTCCGATTTTACTGCTTAGATAATTGGGAATGAAACAAACAGGTATATCACCAATTTGTATCATCTGAACATGTTTCCTCAAGGGCAAAAAGGAAACAGACTGTTTTATTTACTATGCCTGAAAAGTAACATGAAAAGAAATGTAGCAAACAGATTATGCAGCAAACATAGCACAAAAAACAGTATGATTCATTTTTGCCCAAGTGCAAATGTTTTTTAGATAATACTGATTGTGCCAAACTTGTTTGCTGCATTCTATATCATCAAAGCATTTGCTTACTTTTTAGAACTTGTGCACATGTTAGATAATCTGGCCCCTGTACTACATGATAGGTTAAAGCCCATGTTAGGCTGGTTGTCAGTTACATGTTAACATGATTTCACGAGCCTCCATTTTTAACCCGCAAATAAAGAAGCTTGTGAGAGACAATGTGTGATCTTGGGCAGTTTTCTGTGTCAGAGTTTGGGAATCTGCAAAAAAAAAACTTTGCAACTCGCAATGGGAGTTGTTGGAGAATCCTCCTTTTCCCCAGCTCCTCGGCTGTCCCCAGTTAGTTCTCAGAACCTGTTTGGAGAAAGGGTACCCCCTCCATTCCACTTCTGTTTGGCTCACATGTATGGAGTTGAATAGTTTCTATTTTTGTTTTGTTTTATTCGTATTTATATAGCGCGCAGCAGTCCGAGGACATCGTGGCACTTGTTACAGTACAATGCTTAGTTACATAGTCATGAGGCAGGCATTTGTTTCATAGTGAGCAGTTTGAACAAAGATAAAATAAAATATATATACAAGGTTACAATATAGTTATATTACATTTCTGTTTATATTACAATATAGATGACAGGAGTAGAGGAGGAAGTTGCTGTGCTAGTTGAGGAAAGTGGTCTTGAGGTTGTTGCGGAAGACAGAGATGGAAGTTTTCGGCTCTAAGTGTGGCAGGGAGTGAGTTCCAAAGTTTCGGTGCAATATAGGAGAAGCCTAGACCACCAGCTGTGGCTCTCTTGATGCGTGGTATGTGAAGCTGGTTGGAGTACTGTGCTCTGGTAGGGCGAGTGGAAGTGGTCCTTGGTATTGCTTCAGATATGTATGTGGGAGCAGTGTTGTTGATGCATCTGTGTGTGATGGTGAAGATTTTCAGAGTAATGCGTTCTTTGACCTGTAGCCACTGTGCTGCAAGTCTGGCATGGGATATATGGTCTCTTCTAGTGATGCTCATGGCGGCTCTTAGGGCATTGTTTTGTGTGGTTTGCAGTCTGTGAATGTTCTTGGCAGAGCTGCCAGCTAAGAGAGCATTGCAATAATCGAGTTTAGCACCTATAGTTGCTCTAGCTATGGCCAGGCGGTTGGGGGCGGATAGGAAGGGTTTAATAGCATTGATGAGTTTGGTGCTGAACGCTGATGCAGAGGCTATGGCGCTGACTTGTTTGTTCATCGATAGATTTGCGTCAATGTGAACACCTAGAGTCTTGACGGAGGAAGATTCAGAGATGGTTGAGTTGTCTATGTTGAAGTTGGCGTATTGGGGGCTTAGCTTCGTTATTGTGTTTTTCTGCCCAAGGATGAGAATTTCAGTCGTCTCCCCATTAAGACAGAGGCCATTGATTGCCATCCATGCTTGGATAGTAGCATAAATGTTGTGAATGGCCATGGCGTCTTGGTGATAGAGTCCAGATAGAGGTATACGTACTTGAGTGTTGTCTGCATAGTTGGTATATGCAACACCCATGGAGTCAAGTAGGTTGAAGAGGGGTTTGGTGAAGAGGTTATAGAGGGTGGGGGCTGTACATGATCCTTGGGGGACACCGCAGTTTATAGTGGTAGGATTTGCGTTAGCTGTGTCGGAGTAGACCTTCTTGGCTCTTCCTTCGAGGAAGGATGTGATCCAGGATGCTGCTTGTCTAGAGAAATGGGCTGCATGAATACGGTGGTTGGTGAGTGTCTGGTGATCTACCAGGTCAAAAGCTGCTGATAGATCGAGAAGGAGGAGCAGGGCAGGTTTGCCTTTGTCCATGATATGTGAGATTAGATTTTTTAGATCTAATAAGGCGGATTCTGTTCCATGCCCGACACGGAAGCCAGATTGTCTTTTGCCTAGTATGGAGCAAGCTTCTATGCATGATCAGATCTGGTTGTGAGCTGCTTTATCCAGATTTTCAAGAGGAACGGGACTGTCAGTATCGGTCTGTAGTTGCGCTGGGTCAAGTGTGGCCTTTTTTAGAAGTGGCCGCACCCAGGCTTCCTTGAGATTGTTTGGGACAGTTCCCATTTGGAATGATGCGTTAATGAAGGCAGTAATCAGGGGTGCTAGGTCGTTAGCACATTCCTTGATGATTTTGGGAGGGCAGATGTCTGCTTTGCAGAGAGATGGTTTGAAGTTTTTGATGAGATTAAGGACCTCTGGTTCAGTGGTGTCTCTGAACATGAATTGAGCGTGAATGAAATTACTACACTTGTCTTGTGTAGGGCGGTTAGCTTTTTGGTTTGGGAGGGCTTTGCAGTGGTTTTGGATTTTATTCTGGAGGAGTTTTATTTTGTTGAGCATAGCGGACTGAATGCTCGCACGCCTTGCTTTGTCTTTAGTTATCTCGTCAGCGGTAGCTGGGAGTGTGACTAGTTCATAAAAGATTGCAAATAATTCTTTAGCTTGGGAGTTGGCCTTTGATATCCTATCATTGAAGGAGTTGGATTTTGCTGCTAAAATGGCTTTTTTTTATATTGGAGGGCTATCTGTTTGAAAAGGCTCTTATTTAGGTCACTGGGATCCGTTTGCCAGTTTTTTAGTGACTGACGCTTTTGTGCTCAGAGGCTTTGAAGTTCCTCCGAGAACCAAGAGTTGCAGTGAAATTCATTTTTTTCTTTCTTGCTTTCAAGTGGGGCTATAGAATGTATGGCATTGGTGAGAGTATCATTAAAGATAGCTGATAGTATATTTGGGTCCTGAGAGAAAGGAGGTGCTAGGCAGGGGTTTTTGAGCTAGGGTCGCAAGTTGTCTGCGTTGAGTTATTTTGAACTTCTTGTTATGGAAGGTGGTGCATGGGTAAGAGTCTTGGGTCTGGGGTTGGTTGGGATAAGCAATTCAATGCACTTGTGATCCGTCCATGGAAAGGCGGTATTTGAGATAATGTTGGATGCACAGTTGTGATCCATGACCCGGTCAAGGGTGCAGCCTTTGCAGTGAGTGGGGGTGAGGACTCCTTAGGAGAATCCTAGGTCTGCAAGTTCTTTTGCTAGGATTGTGTCGGATTTATCCTTAGGATCATTGAACCCTAGGTTTAGGTCTCCTTCTTCTTCTTCTTCTTAATTATCGAGGATTTTGGAGGATTTTTTAATGTTGTTATTGAGCCGGTGGGAGAGGTGCTCTTTGAAGTCTGCTGGGAGTTCTGGGAGGTCTATATAGGATGTGGATATTGATTAGATTATTGGGGGAGAGCGTAAGCTTGGCTGATAGGATATCGGCATTTCCACCCTATGTATTATGGTCTGCTAGTCTAATGGACAGTGAGTCTTTGTGGATGAGGGCGACTCCCCCTCCAACCTTATCAGGTCTATCTTGCCTAAGGATGGTGTAGCCTTGGGGTAGGGCTAGTGCGATGGCTGAGCAGGAGGCATCATTGAGCCAGGTTTCGGTGATGCATAGTAGATCCAGATGCTGTGTGGATAGTAGATCATTTATCTCTAAGGCATGTGCAGGTAGGTAGCGTACGTTCAGTAGTGCACATTTGAGAGGTGGGTATTGTGTGCCTTTGATATTTTTGTTTATACTAGTATGGGGTGAAGTGTGCTTGTTGTGGTGTGTGATAGTTAAAGGCTTAGTGCGAGGTAGTGTTGAGGCAAGTTGGGATGGTGGGGAGATAGGCGCAGTGCATTTTCTCATCTTAGTGTGGGGTAGTGGTGCGGTGCAGGTGCCTAATCTGGTATTTCTAGTCATGAGAGGTGTGGGTGAGCAGAGTAAATACCTAGAAAATGATTGATTTCTGAGACTGTGGAGTCTGATAGATAGGCTAGGTGGCTGGGGCTTTGTGATGTTATAGTCTGGTGCTGTGGCATGTGAATTTAGTGCCGGGTGCTGAGTGAGGTGTGCTGGGTGTATGTGGGGAGGCGTAAGGGCCATTACTGTGAGGACTATATAGAGGGCTGTTAGGCTGGCTGGGCAGAGTGTGGCAGGGAGAGTGCAGGAGTGTGAGTCTATGCTGTGAATGGGAGGTGAACTCTTGGGCATCATAATAGTGGAGAGTGGCTGTGTGTGAGTGTGGAGCTGGTGTGTGCAGCTGGTGGGTGACAGGAGATGACAGAGAGATTGTGCGACTAATGCTGGGCAGTGGCAGGTCACAAGTGGGTCACAATTCAACAAAGAATACAGTGCCTAGATTCAATTTTCCATGTAGGGCAGGCACGGCTAAATGGTAGCAGGACAAAGGTAGGTAGTAATTCAACAAAAGTACAGTGCCTAGATTTGATTTTCCATGTAATGCAGGCAAAGGCTAAATGGTGGCAGGACACAGGTAGGTAGTAATTCAACAAAAGTACAGTGCCTAGATGTGATTTTCCATGTAGGGCAGGCAAAGGCTATTTTGGGTTGGTCTCCATCCATACCCTGTCCCACTAAGGGTCTTTTGGGAACCATTTCTGTTTGGGAGGTCTCCCGTCACCTGCTTACCTGATTCTTCCACGTATTCTTCTCTTTCAAATGGGATATTCTGGAGTTCCTCCACAAAGTGGGTTCTTCTTTGGCCTCTCCTACTTACCCTTTGTTCTTTGGGTTCTAACATTTTGGGGGTAGAAGAGACTCTTTCAGGCTTGGATGTTTTTAGGGGTTCTGTTTGGGTGTGAAAGGAAGCTTCCTCAAGGGATTGGCATCTCCATTCTACCTGGACCCCCTCCTCCGGAACCTGTGGTTTGTCGGAGGCTTCCTCCCATCATTTCCCCCCTGAGGCATCAGTCCTGGGTGTTGGGGAACTCTTGGAAGCACGGTTAGGTTGAGAGTTGGACTGAGCCATCAGCATGTGCCCCAGATCATTGGTCAGTTGCTGGACCTGTCGCTCAAGTTGCGAGACCTTGTCTGGGTGGTAGGGAGGTCTCAAGTCATACCTCTGCTGTGCCTGAAAGGGGTAACTGTTCCTTTCTTGCAGTGTAGATTGGGTACTGGAAATTCCCCCCAAAATGTTCCATCCTGAATCCCCCTTCTACTGGGTTCACGGGTCTATTGTCCTAGCAGAGGGGAGAGAGAGGAGGATTGTTTTGGAAGTTCTGGTTTGGGGGATATCTGGGAAAAAAAGTTCAGATTGGGAGGTGGAGTGATACTTCTCTCCTCAGGGAAGTTTGGTCAAAAGTTTATCGGGCCAGTACGTACCTGACTAGTTGGGCCGTGGTAGTGTATACATACCCCAGGATTGGATTAGTACCCTTGTACCTAGGACTAGTGAATGTTCATGTGGACAAATAGTCCTGCTCCTGCTTCCGGCCATTTGTTTTCACTGGGTCAGCCTGTATCTTTATCAGTCTACTTTATGTTGAAAGCTTGCTCTTTGAAGTGGGTGCCCCCATTTTCACACATATTAGTCGTGCTGCAGCCAAGAATTACTTTTCTTGAAGTCCCTGCTTTTAGACATAGCCGGTCTGGAGAACACTGAATGTCGACGCCTTTAACAGGACATTTTTACTGCAGTTGGTAATTAGATGGGAGATGTGGCATCCAGGCTGGAAGTGGGGGATGTCCTTGTGAAGTTTTGCAGACAGCCAGCAAAAGAGTCTGCCTTGGGCTGACATTTGAAGTCAAAGTGGCTCTTCAAATGTCCCTGGAGTTTTGTGGGTGAAACATAATATACATTGCCCTTTGTGAACCCACAAATCATGTTTTGTTTTCCTGACATTTTTCTGTGAGCAGTGATATTTTTTTTCACTTTTAGTTTTTCAAAAACCATTTTTGTTTGCACATACATGTGCAGGCCATTTTGGTTTTCAATGTTTAAAAATCCTGTTGTCCATGTGACAGGGATCTGTGATTCCTCTTTCTTTTGTAAATTAAATGCTGTTTATCCATTGGTAATGACAGGTAGTCACCTTTCCACATGGCTCTTTAATTTTACTTGAAAAACAAAAACAAAACAAATGCCAGGCGGTTTTTGTTTCAATGTTTAAAATCTTACTATTCATGTGAAAGGGACTTCTGTTTGGGGCCTTTAAATGCACCCCACAGATTGGACCTTTTATGCCTGCTATGTACACTTGGGATTCTCGTTGCTTTGGCCTTCGCCTATCCCCACTACATTAACCTGAGGCTCCGAGCACTTTAGCCTTCTCCTATGCTAAATACATGAAGGGTTGCCAGTGCTTTGTCTTTCTTCTCGTCCTAGTAAATGCACATGTAAATCTCATTGCTTTGGTATTCTCCTATCCCTACTTAGTGCACATGGGGTTCTGAGCACTATGAACTTCTCCTTTAGCTTCTAAACACACTCAGGGTTTTCATTGTTTCCACCTTCTCCAATTTTTACAAAGTGGACATGGTCTTCTAAGTTCTTTGGCATCGTTCTCTACTTAATAAATACATGTGGTTGTTTCCAATACTTTGGCCAGGCCTCATCTGCCTACTAAATGTATGGGGTGGGATTTTCAGAACTTTGGCCTTCTCCATCCCTACTGTGCACCTCCAATGATCTCTGCCTCAACGCCACCAAGACTGAGATCCTTCATATTGAGACTCCTGCTCCCTCTTTCTTTCCCTCACTCTGGCCATCCTCTATGGGCTCTCCCCCTTCTCCTTCATCTGAAGCCAGAAACCTGAGAGTCATCTTCGACTCCTCTCTTTCCTTCCCCCCTCACATTCTGGACCTTGCCAAAAAGACCCACTTTCATCTCTACCTCCTCAAATAAATTCTTCCTTTCCTCAATTTCCCCCAGAAGCTCAATCTCTCCAGAGCTCTGGTTCTCTCTACGATTGGCAATAGCGTTTCCTTTAATCTGCCCACTTCAAATCTATGACCCCCCAGCTAATCCAGAATAGGGCTGAAAGACTTATCCTTGGCCTCAGGCCCAGGGACTGCATCTCTCCAGCCCTAAAAACTATCCACTAGGTCCTGGTTGCTGCAAAGATCAAATTCAAATCCCTCTGCATCATCCATAAGGCTGTCTGGGGCCAGGGTTTTGGTTAACAGAGAGGGGTTTGTTCTGTCGTGTAAAATTATAGGAGCGGGACTACTTTCTGATTCTAGTAGGCCCAAGTAATTTCTATTGTGTCCAGGGAAATACAAAAACACTGTAAATGTGAAAATGTACATGAAGTAGTTCAGACAGAAATAGGTATTATATACAGCTTATAAGTTTATTTTGCTGCTTGGTGCATTTAGTAAATCATGCATCCATATTGTTGATACACGACTGTTTGTGCCGAGAGCCAACAAAAATGCAAAACAAGTTTTTCATTCAGAGATACTTGGTGTGCAGGAGGTTAGAGCACAGTCTTAGCCCTGTCCACACATCATTATGATGGCCAAATTAATTGGCAGAATGCAATAAAACAAAGAACAAAGTAACCATCACCATTAGTGACAAGTGATTATCATGTGTTCAGATGCGAAACAACCCAAAACAAACACATGGGAAAATTCTTGGTTGTCTGTAGCCAGGCTGAAGGGTGACCTAACACGTGTCTGGGGCCAGGGACCATGCTATATACAACTTGCTCTCACTAAATACTCTCCCTCCAGTTCTCTCCATTCCTCCGGCATCAACTCTCTGTGTGTCAAGTGCTTCGCTGAACCGCGACCTGGTGGCCAATCTCTTTCCTCAGCAGCCACCCTCCTATAAAACATTATCCCCCTTCCTCTTCATCTTGAACCGGATCTCTGCAAATTTCGGAAGCTTCTTGAGACTCTCCTTTTCTTCCCTTCATCCCTAATCTGCCAAACCTCCACAGTCACTGAGATTGGTGAACAGGGCCCTCAGCCCGCTCCCAGCAATTGCTTTGGCACCCACTGGCCTATGCCACCACAGACATGCACTTATTTATGTATAGGCAGTTGACCACTCACTTAGGCACTTACCGCTGCTCATTCCCTAGCACTTCCCTCCTGGTACACCTTGCACTTATCCCCCTATCACTCATCCCTTCTCTCTCTCTCTGCACTTACACATTCTGAATGCATACAAGGCCTAGTAGGTCCACCTCTATCCTTCAATGTTATATTTGATTTTCCTTCCCATTTTCCCTCCCTGTTGCCAAGTGGGTGCTTTGAAACACAATCTACTTGCCGTATAAGCACTTTACAAATGCACAATCAATAAATAAATATGAATATGGGCTTCTCAGTGCTGCAGATTTCTTCTATGCCTACAGAATGCAAGTGGGGTGTACTCTCCCTCCATTTACAGTTCGTACACACCAACCTCAAAATCATGTGCCCCAGGCTTCCAAAATAAAATCCTCACCCAATTCCCAAATGCAGGTACTTTTATCAGTTTAATTCTATTCTATGCTGCACTATTCTACCTACAATTCCCTTCTCTAAAAAGGTGATCTGCCCAAGCCAATTTAGAAGCCATCCATTGACTCTACTCGGTCTACTGCCTTTACATAGCCGCAAGTTCAAACCCTTTACATATCGGACTGCTGGAAAAACATGTAAAGATTAATCTTGCCAAGCCCATGGAAAGTCAAGGGGTTTGAGTTTGGCCCAAACGTTCTTACTATGCCTAAGGCAAATATACCTAAATGTTGATTTTCATGCCGCTATTCTTTCTGATGGACATGGCTAGTATGGATTGCAAGATCTCGAATACACCCAAACTAACTCTGTCAAGTACAATCATTGAGTAAGAGAAGTCTCTTGGTCTGCCTGAAGCCTGGAAGTGCCTTTGCAGTCCTGTTTCTACCTCCACACTACTCAGAAGACTCAAAATCCGACTTGCGCTGCAGAGCGGCTCCAGATTCTGCTGCAGAGTCTCTTGGTCTCTGGGGTGCTGGCAGCAGACGGCGAGTCGGGAATCTCGACAATCGGTGGATTTCTCCAACTGAGCCTGTTAACGGCATCAACCTCAGCAACACCATCAACACCATTAATAATGTCAAGGGTGCCGGGCCGCTTGACATTGCAGAAACTCCTGCAACGACGCCGCATGGATACAAAGTTTAAAATTCACAATGAGGTTACCGACGGCACTAATGGAGGTGAGTGCATTAACAATGGATGTAATGCAGCATCATGTGATGGCTCTGTTAATCGTTCTCGTAATCTGCCCTGTAATCTAACTAATCTTTCTCCGTTTCTGCCGCCATCCACTCCATTAACTTTAGACACCGATGAGCTTGAAATAAACAGCATACAAGTGGATTTGAGTCCTGAAACTTGTGCAAATACTCCGGTCTTGGCTGATGTCATTTGTTTAAATGACATAACCGACTCTTTTACATGCCACAATTGAAGTGGTCAATGAACTTAAACATGTGAATGGCGATCTTGACCTCGACATAGACAATCAATCTGATACTTCATTAAAAAAAGGCAGATGGTCGATTAAATGACGGAGTGGATCTGAACTTTGAAATACCAAATTGTTTTGACTGTAGTATGACCACCGTTTCACCTGCATGTCAAGAAGACATTTTTGTGAGTGTGGCGGATCATCTAGCCCCTCCCCCCCAATCAAGTCATGCAGTTCTTTCAGTTTTGGGATCTGATCAGATTAATGACTCATCAACTATACCTGCTGTTGTGGCAGGGAAAAAAGAGGAACATCCTCCACCAATAAATTTAGACAAGAAAATGTTCAATAGCTCGAAATCACCTTCAAGGGCAAACACTCTCATTTACCTGAAACAACATAAACAAGAGCCATCCGTGAATCCACCTGTTAGATCAATCCAATTGATGAACGCTCAGAGTTGCCATCCATTTTCCAATCTGGCAGCCTGAGAAGTTTGTTTAAAGGCCGACTTCCTTCATACAAAAAGCCGACTTAAGGAAAGCTTTACAACAGCTAATCACTTAGATCGAAGACAAGATCGCCAGACTGGAACAATACCTCGCAAAGAGGCATACTGAAGCCCCAAATTTTGAAAGTAAACACATTCTATCAGCTGCTGCCAGCCTGCAAATACATAATAATAACTTTTAACTCAGCTGACCTTGCAAACCTATCAAAAGATTCCATCGAAGAGGAGGCGCAATCTCAAGACACATCACATTCCAACTCCCAATCTGTCCAAAATGGCGATTCTCCAAATGGCTCCATCCACATTGTCGAGGGCACTGACGACAATGGAGCGAAGCAACCAACTTCTACATTGAAACATCAAAATAAATCAAGTAATACTTTTTCTCCAAAAATGTACTCTGCCTGCTCCAACAAACCGCAAGGTGGGAGATCATACATCCAAACTTCCCATTTAAACCCAAAATGTTCTCAAGCACAAATGAAAAAAAGAAGGGAAAAAAAAGCAGAGAGATCGCAACCTACACACAATATAAACCAATCCTAAACAATAAAGATTTTACTTGAAAATATTCTGCGTGAAAAAGAGGAAGATAATCTGAATCGGTGCAACATTATGAAGCTCCTGTACTGTGTACCCTCTCTCAGGACTATAAGATCGGAAGACATTGACATTTTTGAGAATGTCTCAGAAATCCGTGCCGATCAGGTGATTTTACACATCCACTCTAAATGCAGCCAGAGATGAAATCCTCCTGTTTGGATACGAAATTAGCAGCTATCGCAAACAAAACTCTTCAATGGACGATACGTTCCATGACGACTCTCCACCCTACTCATTAAATCTAACAAGAATTGAGCGAAGGCATCAGCAGCTAATCGACAGGAACGACAAGTCATCTTCAAGGCACAACACCAAAAATGATTCTATCAATTCAACCAATAGACCGGATAATGCCAGATATTGAAGTCCGAACCATGGTTAGCTATATAACCACGGAATCCAATTGGAGGATTGTTCCCTGATATCATGGAACACACAAGGCTTATCTCATTTATTTAATGAATGTAAATTAAGGAAAGAGAATTTTTCAATAATTTGTCTTCAGGAAACGTGGCTCCAATGCACACCAGTATGTGACGGCTTCACTGTTCTACTAAACAAGGCTAAAAAGAATACATCTGGCCCTCCACTTTCTGGCCTGCTAACTTTAATTTGAAACGAGGATGATTGGTCTGTAATAGATTCTATTGAGCCTAACATTATTATCCAGGGTACCATAATAAAATCAACGACAGAAAAAAATGGCCTATGTGTCCATTTCTTGATCATAAATGTACTGAAACTCAGCAATGATTGCCTCAACTCACTTCATCGACTCAGTAATACAAATAATCGATGAGCAAACTGCCAAATTCAAGGAATTCTATACCATGATCTGTGGTGACTTTAATTCTGTCTGGGTAGATGTCCATGGTTCCCCCAGTGATATGAGAACAACCCCAAACTCTAATCGTGGGAAACAGTGGTTCAACGAAATTAACACCCAAAATTTTACCGTGTTGAATGAGAGACCACAGGAGACATTCCAGCTAAATATACTTGGGCGGGAATGGGTGTTAAGAAAACTCTCGACTACATCGGGGTATCATATAATTTCACTTATAAAATCAAATATTTCTATACAAAGAACCTTGGCAAAAGTGACCACAATGCGATTATATCCACTTGGATGGAGCCTGCCAGCAAAGACCCCAATTTTCACACTGGGTATCTAAAAATAAATCAATGCCTAAATCGCCTAAGAATGACCAACAATAATATCAGACGTTTAACAAAGGTGTTTTAACTTAAAAACCAAAATGAACCAACTACTGTGGAATATGAATCTTTATTATTAGTCTTTCAAACAAAATCGAGTGGCTTCCGAGTAAATTATGAAAAGCCAATCCATCAATACAGCAAAATAATTGCAAACGCTAAGAGACAACTGCGTCATGATATTAAACAAATTAAGACCAATAACATCAATGAATATATTCTTTTGAAAAAGAAACGTCAACAGCAATATCGGAACTGGATGAAATCCTTTAAGTTCCTTCGAGAACAAAAGCATGCAGAAACGATGCTTTCGCTGATTTGTGCCAACAAAAGCCATGAAACTTGGGCGATAATTAACACTGGCTCCTTATCTCAACAATTTCATCTAAGCATCATGGTGGCGGTCAACGTATGGATGGACCATTTCTCCAAAGATTTTAATAAAACTTCGACCATCACTATTAACTTCATCATAGATGATGCAGTGACCTGGGATCCACCACCCTCGAAAGATGATATTCAAATTGCAATTTCAAAGCTGAGAAACTCAGGTGTGGCAGGGCCTGATGGGATAACAAACTTAATGCTGAAGAAACACATCATTGAATGGTCTAGCTTCATCCATGCTCTGTTTGGTCACATCGCATCAATTCGAACGTTTCCAACCTCCTGCCAATCGGTGGTAGTTGTACCTATTTTTATAAACGGTGATTGTTCAAATCCTAATAACTATCGGCCGATTGCCCTTTTTAGATCTAGTTGGAAAACTATTTACATCCTTTTTGGAAAAGAGATTATCCAAGTGGGCTTTGGAGAACAACATTGTCGATACACGACAAAATGGTTTCACTAAGGGAGTCGGAGTTGAACTAAACCTATCACTTCTCTCAATCCTAAAACTTGAAACCTTACTTGACCAGAAATCACTGTTTTTCACGCTTGTTTACCAACAACAAGCGTTTGACAGCTTAAATAGATCATTGCTGTGGAACAAACTAAACCTCTGGAAATGCCCACCTGACTTATTCCAGGCTATTATGCTCTTGCAAACAAACACATCTATTCGAGTGAAAATCAACTCCCAAGGCGAAATTACATACAAGATTCCTACAGAGAGAGGAGTCAAGCAAGGCTGCCCGTTGGCAACAACAATTTTCAAACTAAACATATCAGATCTACCAGCTGCCCTAATAGAATGCCATTGTTTCCCTCTAAAGATCAACAACCACCATCTCAGTTGGGTCACCTATGCAGATGACCTGGTGCGGATTGATCGCACCCAAGTTGGTCTTCAACAACTACGCTCATGTTTAGAATCATATCTGCACCCAAATGATTTGAAGATCAATGTCGCAAAATCAAAAATTCGAAACTTTGGTTCCAAAGCAGGAAAGAAAGGAAAGTCGTTTAAATGGTATGCTTCGGGCGAGAGTCTGGAACAGGTTAACAATATCTGTTATTTGGGGGTGTATTTCAACAACTCCATTAGAGAACATCGATGGGTTGTGGACCTGACCTCCAAAATAAACAGTTTGAAATTGCAAGGCACAAAATTGCATGCCGATTACGGAAAGTTCTCGCTAAGGCCAATAATCATGTTCTATCGCCAAAAAATGGTTGCTGTTGTAACTTTTGGAGGTGAGGCAGGCTTTAGTATTAGCCACCATATTTGGCCTGTCTTAGTAGGACTGTTTTGGCGAAAGGTCCTTTGGCTACCCAACCCAACTGTGCCTCTATAAAATCCATCAGATATGAATTGGGACTCCAATCACTTTACTCTCATGTGGTTTGGAAATCGGTCTCGCTACTAAGAAAAATATTGATGCATAATACTCCGATAGCATATGAAATATTAGATGGTGCAATAAACACTCGCTTGTTGAAGCTATGGTCCAAGAAATTGACTGAGCTGCTGATTGATGCTGAAAGCAGCATACACATGTTGATGGAGAATCCATGTAAGGCAAAGAAAAAGTTAGCCCTCAGTGACTGGATTAAAACCATAGACCAAAGGGCAAGCCTTAAAACCAGCATACCTTTGACTGGTGAAGCCGATTTCTACATGAACTTGGAAATACTTAATTAAATTCCCTTTAAAACACCACCAAAATCATTTCCTGCGATTCCGTTTGAACCTACTCCCAACTAAGGAACTACTATTTCGCAGACAAACAATTAACATTACCAACAGCAAATGCCGCTTCTGCGAACAAACGGACGAATGTCTAACACACCTGTTTATAGGCTACCCAGGGACAATAACTCAAAGGTCTAGATTTATGGGAAAATACTCACCATTGAATAATAATATGTCTGAGTGGTGGTCATACATATTTTCCGGTCGTAATTGTTTATTATCTTGTGCCGTAATAGACATCTCGACAATGTGTTAGCCTTTGAGACCTGAATCATGATGAGAAAAGTGATGGTTGCTGCTGTTTTTGATTCTGATTCTGATTCTGACTTTGATTTTGATTCTGATTTTGTTTTCAATATTGATGCAAATTGCATTAATATTTTGCTGTATAGGCAATATGCAATATGAAATTTGGAATATGAAACGATGAAACTCATAAAAGATGTAAAAAATGTTTTCAATTCAAAACTATATTTTACAATAAAAAATGTTTTAAAAAGTAATTCATATGAACCAGAAACTGGAAGCATGCTTTCTTTTGGAACAACATTAACATAAACAATTAAAAAATAAAGATGTGTTAATTGCCTGCAGCATCTTACTTGCCCGTGAAAGACCAAAGAAATATCGAGGCTCAGTACCACAAATGAAATACGCCAATCACGGGTTGAAAAGATACAAGTATATTTTATTACTGTATAGTTACAAAGAAAAACAGATAGCTAACTGGCTCCCAACACCTCGCAGTGTGTACCAGCAGACACAGTGAGGGGTGGGAGTGCTGGACATCTAACACAGACATATTTATACCATTTTTGAAACATTGGCCAGCCCCTCTCCAAACTAATAATTCACTGGCTAGAGTTTGTGACTAGTTGATATGACAAATGTTACAATATTATACAAAGGATTAAACAAGTTTGCATGTCCATGAAGTCACAATTATGCTGTTAGTTCTCTGATCCCCGGTAAGCCTTATTCCATGAATCACTACAATTCAGTTCAGCCAGAACACACGATCTGAGTTTGTTTTCCATTGTCTCTTTGTTTATATGAGGATAAGGCTTGCGAGCGCAGACAACACTTGGATGGCAGTTCACTCGAGTTACAAGGTTTCTTTATATTGGTCAAACAGTCTGCTCTCGGTCAGCCTAAACATTAACAGAACTCAAAGGTTGTTCGGCTCGACTGCAAGTTGAAAACACAGTCCACCATTTTAGAACATGAAACAAGAGTTGGAATCAAAATGGTGGATGAGTCTTAAAATGGCGGTGAAGTTAAAAAAAAGTCAGAACATTACGACCGCCGTTTTCTGTGTAATGGGAATGGGCTTAGGTCAATATTCATAATAAGGAGGTATTATATGATTACGGTTTAACACACCCTCCTTTTGGCCTAAGCCAAGAGCATTACTCAAACATTCGCTTTACTCAAAACCCCACACCTCAATGTCCGTACATCCTGAATCACATTCTTCAGAAATATCAATTGCCATGAGATCCTTGACAGTGATATCCTTCATTACAAAAATGTTAGAAGGTTCCTTGGGCGCATGTACCTTTGGTCCCAATGTACCTATAGTTTGTGCACAACATCCTCCTAACATCGAACATATGGCAAGAAGACATTGTACACAACAACAACAGAATAATAGAACACCAAGAATTACTAACAGGACTGAAAGAGCTTCCATCCTCATAAACGTAGCAGGTCCCAGAACCAAACACTAAGATCCCAGTTTCCCTCAGGGACATGTACCTCCGTACTCACGGTATGCATATTTTGTATTGCCTTGAATATAGTAGAGGAGGAGTCAGGTGTGAAAATGCAGCAAGCACCCCACCATGCTCGGCTAGGATAACGCCTAACACCATCCTATTCTGAAGGGCCACTAATCTGATTGCTTTTTGTTCCAGCGTCATGTTGTATAGTATAGCAGAGGTTCTGTTGATGGTTTCTCCAATACTCTTGCTAATCTCCTAATATCCTCAGAGTTCATTATCCGTCCCCAAAATGGTACAAAGGATTTTACTACATCACCCATAACCAGTGAAGGAGTATCACCATTCTTGTCCCGCCTTGGACGAGCTCTGGAGACCTCAGAGGTGCTAGCTACATATACCCCTGGTAACAAGATACCCAAATAACAAGTACCCTGCCAATCTCTAGGGAGCCAAGGATAAGCTTCATTGCCATAGACAAAATAAACAGGATCACCTACATACAAAGGTCTGTCCTCAATAGTTAGGTTTGCAATGTTGGTACAACCCTCAAATGTACCCATTGGCCTGAGAACCATCCCTTTGTATACAGAAAGAAACCAAGTTGGGACTATGATTGATAGTGTAGGAATGAGGCATGGCATACCTGTAGCTTGCAGGAGCCATCTTGAAAGAAATTAGCGATGGGAAAGCTCTAGAAAGTCTATCGGGAGGCCTAATAGAAGCAACATTGAGTTTGCTCCTATTTGCAAAATGGGAACATCCGAAGGTGTCAAGACTCATTTTTCGAATTCGTTCAGATTAGTCCCATCGAAGTTCCCAGAAATACTGTCATTCCAACGACCAAAGAATAGTGCCCTTAGTGAGGCGTAGTATGCAGTAGTCAAAGGAAGAGGATGAATATACCAGCACAACCCTTTTTCCCTGTGCTGTTGCAAATGTGAACATATCCAGGAATTTGTTCTGTTTAGTATCGCATGGTTCGCATTCATGATTAATAGGAGAGTGTTATTGTGATAACTCTGTCTGTGTTGGGCATCCCTAGGAGGTAGAGTGTGCAGATTCACGAAAGGTGAAGACATAGTGGGAACAATTTCAGTTGGTAACAAAGTCTCAAGTGGACGCACCCCCTCTAAATACCACAACCCAAGCGCAAATACAACTGTCAGACCAGTTAACATTATGACAAGAAAACAATGAGTCTTCAAGGACCATGATTTTTGATGTTCAAATTCTTTGTCAGCCACAAGACCGATAGCTTGCTCCGTATGAGTAGAATTAGAAAAGGGCATTGTTCTGTTTAGAAAGTCTCTCTGTGGGCTCTTTCAGTTTATCCGTCGGTGATCTACTGACAACGTGGCTTATCTTGCTTGAAGGTAACCTTGCCGGTCCCGACCACTTATTTATGTTTCAGCGAGAGAGTGGCAAAGGACTAGCTCAACTGTGGTTTCATGTGGGCACAGCCGATGCTATGATGTAAGTCTAGTTCAGAGAACGCAGATCGTACCTCAAGACTCCAGGCACGGTGTGTCCTGCGAACAGAGTGTCGTCGCTTCTTGATGGAAGTGGTGAAACAGAAGCAAGATTGCTCAAGAGTGCAGAAAGATCAGAGGAAGGATTCAAAGGCAAAGCAGCAGTCTCCCCAGGCCCCACGGGCTCAGGAAGAATCTCCTAGACACCCTTGGTATCGTTCAAAACAGACTTGTCGTGCAGAACAGAACAAACAGTGTCATTCTCTTCTCCTTTGTCAAGTGGCAGAGTTAAGGGTACCTTCTTGACACGTGTTGCGTGGATTCAGTGTCTCTTTCCTGCTACTCGCACAGCAGTCTGTGTGGCCAACAGGACCTGAAACGGTCCTCCACTGCGCGGTGCGAGACAGGATGCTCTTTCAAAGGTTTTTGTGAGCACCCAGTCGCCTGGTCGAAGTCGATGACCTGGCCCCTCGTATTTTACTGGGAGGGCTTCTCGCACCTGTTGATAAATCAAATACAGGTTTTGAGTTAACTGGTCACAGTGTTCAGAAAGGATCAAATGCTCCACGTCTTTCAATCGTTTGAGCTTGGGCGAATTCCAAATATTGGCGGATTTCCCCATTACTATTTCATAGGGGGAGAGTCCAGTTCTTGTTTGTGGGGTCGTCCGCATGGACAATAAAGCTACCGGTAAGGCATCTGGCCATTTCAAATTACTACTGGCACAGATCTTAGCCACCTTATTCTTCAAGATACCATTATGGCGTTCTACAAGTCCAGCACTCTGAGCGTTTCTGGCCGAATGAAACCGTTTATCGATGTGTAATCCCGCGCAGACTTAACCTTAAGCATGGTTTTCACCGTTGTTATTGCAGTGGCATCTTTTACAGGGAATGCTTCGACCCATTTGCTAAAGGCACAAATGACTACCTGGACATATTTGTAGTTTTGGCGGCGCTCCATTTCGATAAAGTTGAAATGTATCACTTCAAAAGGCACAGAGAAGGGGTGTACACTACCCTTCGGTGTCGATGTACCCTTTCCCACATTATGCTGCAAGCATATCATGCAATTTTGGACCAAACGCTTAGCAGTCTTTGAAATCTTTACATTTACCCAGACAGGTTCTAGCAGTTTACACATTTTTCTAGCACATATATGAGTAGGGCCATGAGCTATCGTAACCATAGCGGTGACATAAGCATTGGGTAGCAGACATCTTTTCTTGATATTGTCTATCCATCAATCTTCATCATCTAAGCTTGCTAAACCCTCAGTCCATTGCTTAAGCTCTTCTGGAGTGGCATCAGCTTGAATGGTTTTTATAGAGTCAATTCCTTCATCTATTATACAACTATCAGTGGCTTCTTTTGTTACATATATTTCAGAATACAAATTGGTGGCAGTCTGTTTGGCTATCCTGTCAGCAAAAACATTTCCTCTCCCCACATAATCTGTTACTTTCTGGTGTGTGGCGCACTTCATAATTGCTAGTTGAGTAGGAATCAGAAGTGCTGAGAGTAGCCAAACTATCAAAGTGTCATGTTGAATTTTAGTTCCATGTGAGGTCAAGGAACCTCTCTCTGCCCATAGTCTACCGAAGTTGTGAACCACCCTAAAGGCATACTGGCTATCTGTAAATATATTTACTATAAGCCCATTGGAAAGTTCACATCCAGAAGTTTGAAGCAGGAGCCATCGCAAAACAGATCCTCTTGTGGATCCTTCAATGGTGTGTCATTTAAATCAATTCTGCCTTTGGTTTCTTGCTCTGTGGTATAGAGGCAGTCATGTGACATCTTGTCACTGCAAGCAATGTCTTGCAGAAGAGGCAATAGTTTGGCCGTATTTAATACGCAACATCTCTTAATTTGGATATGCGGTGCAAATAAAATCAGCTCGTATCTTGTTAATCGTGCTGAAGTAAAATGTTGCATTTGCGTTCTCTTCAATAGAACATCTATGGAGTGGGGTACCATCAGGGCTAAAGAGTGACCTAAAACCATACCCTCACTTTTACGGACGCAGCAGCAGCAGCGACAGCTCTCAAGCATCTCAGAAAAGCACATGCAACAGGATCAAGCATGGAGGAAAAATAACTGCACAGTCTATTCTTCCCCCCATGTTCCTGTGTTAACACAGCCAAAGCAGATCCAACACATTCATGCACATACAACACAAAGGCCTTGTCATAATTTGGTGTGCCCAAAACTGGTGCTGAACACAGTGCAGCCTTTAGTAGATCAAAAGCTTTCTGGTGGTCCAAGTTCCACGGTAATGACAAAGAAATGCCCTTCTTTGTCAATGCAAACATTGGTTTTATCACTAGTGAGAAGTTCGGGATCCACTGTCTACAGTATGAAGCCATGCCTATCAAGGCTCTGACCTCTTTCTATGTATTTGGGACAGACATGCTAGAGATGCTTTTTATCCGTTCAGGTGTCAGTCTTCTTCCCTCCTTTGACTGGAGAGAGCCTAAATAGGTGACTTCCTGTCGACAATATTGAAACTTTTTCAATGAAGCCTTATGCCCATGCTCCGCTAGATGAATAAGCAGCAACATGGTGCCCTTCTTGCAAGCAACTTCTGAGTCTGCAGCTAAAAGAAGATTGTCAACATATTGCAATAATGTACAAGTGGGAGGCAACTCAAGTGTATCGGGCTGCTTCTTTAACGCTCTACTGCAAATACTAGGACTCTCCGTGTATCCTTGTGGCACATGAGTGAATGTAAACAAGCGTCCACCTGGGGTGAACGCGAACAAATATCTACTATCAACATGTACAGGAATACTAAAGAAGGCATTCTTAAGATCCACAACACTGACATGAATAGAAGAAGCTGGAATCATCGTTAATATTGTGGTCACACCAGGCACAATTGGAAATTGTGGAGCAACAATCTTATTGATAGCACACAAATCAATAATAAAACAGAAAGGAATTGCATTATCCCCTTTCTGGTACACCAGTAAAATCGGGCTATTGCACAAACTTCCTGCAATTTCCTCAATCATTCCACGATGAACAAAATCAGAGACTATACTCTTTAAAGCTTTCTCACCATCAACTGAAATCTTATATTGTGTAATACGTGGCAATTTACGGTTTCAAGACAATTTTACCAAGTTCAATTTGCAAAATACCAACATCATTGTCGTCAACTGCCCATAAACCTGCCTGGACTTTATCCAATTCAGTCGGTAAAGGCCTAGTCAGAAATTGTGAAACTGAAAACTGCTGAGGTGAAATCGTCAAATGTACTCCGTCCAGAGAACAATGAATTACTGCATTTAATTCCTTCAACAGATTCAACCCCAACAGATTCTTGCCACAATTCGTCATTAGAAGAAATGGACATTGATCCGTAAAAGGCCCCAGTGAAATCGGTACCGGCGGAGAAACTGGACTAACCACTGGCGTGCCAGAAAACCCTACATATTATTATTCTGCCCTGACAGTGGAATATCTGGAACCCGCGAATGATCAATGAAAAACTTCTGCAGTCCTGTATCTATCAAAAATAGATGCTTCCTATTCCCCACCTTCATTTCTATGTAGGGCTTTTTCTGATCGACCTGAATAGGCACCGGTTCCAGTCTCTGCTTTGGGCTGTCCTAACGGAACAATATATCGTCAAATACGAGAGCCTCAGAAAGCTAGGCAGTCGAAGGATTATCAAAAATATTCCTATTATCAACACTATGTTGCTGACTATCCTGTGAGAATGACTGTGGATTCTGAGCAAACTGGCTTCTACCAGGTCCCCTTACCCCAGGGCGGCCTCTGGATCATCTACCCATGGCACCATATGTGTTATTCGATCTCTGCTGAAGGATAGGGCATTGTGCTTGCCAATGACCTTCTTGTCTGCAATAAGCACATTGATTCATGTGTACAGGACCCATCTGCGGAGCAAACTGACCTCTAAACTGTGTACTCCCACCTCTGGTTCATCTAACTATCTGTTGCAACAATACTTTAGTTTTCAAATCTCCCTTCTTCTTTTCCATCCTCTCTTTTTCACTATTGACTCTATTTTCTTAATACTGAGCCATATGCAATACTTCAGACTGTGATTTAGCTTGCCAGGCAGTGTCAGAAGTCATAATTTGTGATTCGATATCAGGCAACAATCCACACACAAATTTGTCCACAAACAACCTTTTCCCTGACTCAGTGCTTAAATCTTGACCGTTAAAATCTGAAAATACTTGTTTGAACCGATTAATAAATTTGGTAGAACCTTCAGGTTTCCCCTGGGTGCAGGCAGTGAACTTGTCCCAAACTATTCTTCTCTCTGGAACTAGAGTCTTTAATTTAGTAACTATTCTGTCTTGCAATGTCAGTATCACCTGTGGTGGTCTCTCACCAGCTTGCCTTTCTCCGTCTAACCGTACCAAGTTAACCCATGTGTCACCCAGCCCTGCCTGTTCATCTACAGTTCTAATTTGTTTCCATAAATCAGCAGGTAGGATCACAGGGAACAACAAGTATAAATCATGCAGCATGAAAACTGACGAATGCAAGACAGATTCTATTTCTTTATAAAATCCTGTTGGATTTTTCCTAATATCTGGAATCAACTTTCTAATAGTATTCACTTCCTGTCTAGAGACGGAACCTGAACAAATTGCTTCAATGGTGGTAGCTCGTGTCCCTACTACAGCATCAGCTGGAATTTCCACTTCAGGAACAAATGTCGGAGGAACCCCTCTCATTGGCAATTGGCAAGTAGGCAACTCCGAACGTTTGTTAAGCAATAAAGCTAAATAGAGCGACAAAGTAGCCAAAGCAGTATCGGGTGAAAATGCTCTCTAATAAATAATAAACAAATCTGCGGGACAACACATCTTTTTCTTTACACACTCATCCTGCATGTACTCTACCATTACCTGTAACACTTTCTTTTGAATTTCTGGAGTATACTGACTAAACGTATCATATAATTCTATGGGAGAGATCGACACAACTGAAATCCATCTAAGCGCATCCCTTGTGCAAATTCGCATCTCTTCACAAGAAAGAAAAAAACGTTTCTGCACATACATAGCATCCAATCTACCACCATCTGTTTCATCATTCTGTAACCGATCTAACTCCCTCTTAAACTCTAAAAACCTCTCAACATGCTCATGTACTTTCTCCGCATTGTCCCTTGAGTAAGCTAAGACATTCAAATCCCTCAACCCTTGTGGGACATCCATGTCCGTCAAATCATTCCACATTTAGGCCAAGTGCATTCCCATCCCCTCAATCAAGACATCCTGTTCAGGAATACTTTCTAGATCAAAGATTGTAGCTTAAACAGTTGATTTCTCACCTTCTTTTATACATTTCTCAGCCCATAGATACAATTCCCTCTTTCTAGCTTTAGAGACTGCACTACGAGTCACTATCTTTGATTCGACACTCGCCCATTCATTTGCTATAAGTGGAGCAGAATCGCTTGGAAAAGAGAGCGCAGACAAATCCTGTACGACAGGTAGTGGAAGCACTACCGCTGGCAAGAAAGACGGAATCACAGGAACAGCAACTGTCGTTAAGGATTTAGATGCAGAAGGTGGAGCAACAACAGGAAGAGGAGCAACAGCTGGCAGCGGAGGAACAACGAGAGGAACAGGGACAGCAACGGGAGGAGGTGCAACAGCAGGAAGAGGTAAGACAGCAGGAAGAGGCACATAAGGAGGTGGTGCAGTAGCAACAGTCCAACGTTCATTTAAAAGCTTATCAATTAGTTTGTCTGAGGCATGAAAGTTCTTAGACGTTTTTTCTTCTGTAGACCAAGTTGGAAGGCCCTATCCATGTTTCTAACAGACTCTGACTGTTTCTGTTGATCATACAATAATGCTTTCTCTGAATTAGACATGTGATGAAGTGCATGCTGCTCTTTAATCTTAAGTTGCTGCATAGTTTCCTTTTTCCAATTCTGAATTACATTAAATGTTGCAGGCCTAGCCTTTTTCTTTAACAATATAGACTCCAAATACTCTTTAAGAGCAATCTCAAAGCTACTATGAACTGGCCACTGAAATTCGGAAGCATGTCTAGTTTGTCTGTGCCAAATATCGTTGAATACTATACTACCAAAGCCGTACTTACAGTACATAGTACCTGCCGGCGACCCCTCCTGTGGTGCTGGTACGTCAAATTCCAAAGATTGTCTGTCTCTGCGGAATAAACATACACGGATACCATGAAATACATCAGAATGCCTTGTCACAAAACCCAATGATTGCAGCTGCCATCATACTGAAAATATTAAAATAAATAGGTATTCCCTTTTATGTGTTGCAAGGTTCAGATACTCATAGCTGGGACAACAAGCATTTGGAAAACACTCAGAATGACAATGCCCACATGGGTTTGCTCAAATATTGCTAGAGATTTGATGCTGACAAGCACCTGTTTTGTATTTCAGCACATCTGGGACCAGATTATCAAAGCTTTGCACAGGTGCATAAAAGTGGCGAAAATTATAGCTCCGATTTTACTGCTTAGATAATTGGGAATGGAGCAAACAGATTCATCCTCTAATTTGTATTATCAAAACATGTTTTCAGAAGGGCAAAAAGGAAGCAGACTGTTTTATTTACTATGCCTGAATAGTAACATGAAAAGAAATGTAGCAAACAGATTTTGTTTTATGCTATGCAGCAAACATAGCACAAAAAAACAGTATGGTTAATTTTTGCCCCAGTGCAAATGTTTTAGATAATACTGATTGTCACAAAACATGTTTGCTGCATTGTTTATTATTAAAGCATTTGCTCATATTTTAGAACTTGTGCAAATGTTAGATAACTGGCCCCTGCACTACAGGTTAAAGCCCAAGTTAGGCTGGTTGTGAGTTAGATGTTAACATATTTTACTGAGACTGCACTTTTAACCCGCAAACAAAGAAGCTTGCGAAAGACAACTTGCAAAGAACACTTGCCACACAGTGGTCTTCAAATTGTGGGTCTCGAAGAATGTCCAGGGGAGCGCATGACTCTTTAAAAAAGGATTATGGTGCCTGCTTTCAATAGAAAACATAAGCAGATATTGTGTGTGGGGGTCAGGACAATATTTTTGCTCATGGGGAGGGGCTCAGTATAAAAATGTTTGAACACCACTGCATACATATTAGGAGTTTTGCTTAACCCATGTCCAACATTGCCTGCACTGTCTACACAAACTAAACAATATGATTAGATCCACTGAAGCTTTGACATATATCCATCACATGTCAAGGATTCAGCAGATCTCATCATATCGTCAGAGTGATTGTAAACAAAATTATCTAATTGATAAAGGATCAAAACAAATAAAGTAAAGGAAAACACAAGACAAAAGTATTTAACTATCTTCTCCTCGTACAACTCCCTGATAGTGTGTTCCTGTGTTTGTAATATTTTGTCTTGTAGATCATATTGTGGTCATCATTTGCACTTTAGAAATACTTGATTAAATATTAAAATGTCAGCTGCGCGTAGAAATTGGAGATAATGTTGTATATACTCTGATGCACATGTCTGGCTCTTACTGTCCCTAACAATGCAATCTTAGTTCCCGTTGTTTTGATCTGTGCTGTTTCCAACCAGAACACCAAGAGTGCAGGTGTAACCCATCGCCCATGCCGCTCAGATCACCTGTCGTGGGGGTCGAGGGGCATTGCTCCTGGATATCAGACCACAACAAAACCCACAATTAGCAGAAGCACCACTCTCTGCACCAGGGGTGTTGATAGGTCTGGAAAAGATCAGGGGCCAAGCTAATGTCGGTGCTGGCGGAACTCGGGGCTAACAATAGCCTTTTGGTTGTAGCCCCTGAGCTTCTATCCGGGGCTACAACCAAAAGACCTGGGGCTGTAGCCCCCTCAGCCCCCACCCTAGCAAAGTCTCTGCTCTGCACTGACAGCTCTATGAAAGATGACTACATCAAGGCCTTTTGTGGTTTTATAGGTATACGTTTCTGAGGGATCTCTTCTCATCATGTGTGGCCCCTAACAATGCTGCCAGAACCACTGTCAGCATCCCCTTAAAAGCTGACAAGGCTGTGTGTGTGTGTGTTTGTGTAGCCCAGAATGGTATCACACGTACCAGTAATAGTGGAAATGGCCATAAAAAGGAATGAGCTATTTTAATGGCGTGCCCAGGGGGACCCGTTACCTCACAGCAAAACCCTCAATCCTCAGGAGTCACACTTATTTGTAATTGTAATGAATTATTTACAATGCGCTCAATGCCCAGAGGTTTCTAAGCGTGGACCGGAGGGATCGAACCTGTGTTGCTCAGCGTCGTTTTGCTTCTAAGATGAGCACATTGCCCCCGAGCTATCCTCCCGAGGCCGAAACACTCCTACTTCCCAATCAATGCTCCTAGGATTCAGAAAAGAGTTGGGCACATGTCAAATATTAATGAGAACCCCTAATAAGGTAGTTAGTTGCACCTTCCTGTGTATTTGCTCTTTGCCCTTGAGCTAGAACTGTTACGACAATGGGGATAAGGCTCTCCAGGCAGAGACATGTAAATAAGAAAGCTAATTTAGAGAAATATTTTCTGGTGAGTGACTATTCAACTTGTTGTCAAAGACGTACTCATCGGCATCAGGGCATGTTCCAGGATTTCTATGAATGTCTGAGGGCATTTAGCACCAGTGAGATACATCTGGGCTAATAATAGTTTGAACCCAATAGGATGGATGTATAAACCGAACTTTACCCCCTCCACTCCCCCGCTATTTGTGTTCCCCAGTCAGGTACTTACACAAACCAATCATCAATTAGTATCAAAAACGACTCTCGCATTTAAGACACTGTGAGACCAACATTCGCTGAACAAAGGTTAGTGTTGCCTGACAGCTCATTGTGGGACACCTTTGTGATGGTGTCTTTCTTTTTACAGTGTAATAATCCAGATGCGAGTACCCCAACCTTTCCTGGCTCACCTGCCTCTTCACCATTATTTTTAGTCCTATTGCCAACAGAGCGGAGGTGCAAATCCGGTATTGGCCCTTTGGTTTTAAAGTGAGCATAATGCGTGTGAGATGCTTGGGTTCCATAACCCAACCTAAACATATTGTAAGGATATATTTTGGTAGGAGCATGCCTCTGTTCTCTATAGTAAAGCATTTATCCTGGCCATCTAGGCTACGCCTGCTATTATATCCATCCACGTGAGTGTTAAGGCATGAGACGCAGGTGAAGTCTATTAATGATTGGCAAGGTATATAATGGCCATTCAAACCTGATGTACAAGGCTTCAGATGTCATTAGAACATTCCACACTTTGAGACTGAAATCTGCTGATAAAACAGGAAGAGAAAAATGTTGGGGCAGAAGACTTTCACCAGCAAGTATAGCCATGTGCCACTATGTTGTCTTTGAGGGCACTTCAAGCATTCCAAAATACGTACATCCCTGGGACCAAGTTATTATTGCCGCTAGCGCCCGGGTTATAATCCCGAAAGGTTACTAGTAATACATTTGGTACAGTCATTAGGGCTCTCTTTAGTGCGATGAATTGATTCAAGCAAATACTTACACAAGATTTCCGCTCATAATAAGGAAGGCAGGGCATCATGCAAAGACCTTCTTCCATTTCCATGGTAGTCACGGGACTAAGAGAGGCTCAGCAGTGGTGCCACTACAATGAAAAACAGGTCAGTGGCGGCAAAGGCCGAATGCAGCCAGGGGAGAGAAGAGGAAGTGGGGTTAAAATGGCTGAGTGGGTGTGAGCAGCTTTCAGTTTGCTCAGAGCATGCGCTTGGATTCTGAGATTCAACTTGTGATACGAGCAACCTGATTGGCTGCTGCATAGCCTGCCCCCCCCCCCCACCCCATCAAGTGTTACTGGAACTGTAGAACCTGCACCTGAGAACTATACTATGTGATAAAGGACCACTGTCCAAGTTAATGATCTTGGCCCCAACCTGAAGGAAGGGGCTTATAGCTAGAGCAATGGTCACTTATCACACAATATAGACTGTTGGTAGGGATACCAACAGAATCAGAGTTTGTGCAAGGGGAAAAAAAACAAGCATCGACTGGCGCTTCCAATGACTGAGCTTATCCGTGTCTCTTTTCCCAATGTGTACATATCACAAAGAAAAGCTTGAAAGTAGACTTCAAGAGGCTGTTAGAGCCTGTATTCCAAGCTTGCTGATTAGCCAAAGAGCTGGAAAAAGTAAAAAGAAAAAAAGAGAAGGTTTGAATTCAGCCTTCTACTACTGGTTAGAGCCTGCATACCACAATGTCTGATTGACAAGGGATGAAAAAACATGCTCTAGTTAATTTTATTAAATTCAAAGCCATATATAATATATATATATATATATATATATATATATATATATATATATATATATATATATATATATATATATATATATAATATAGCGATAAATTAAAGTAAAAAAATGCCATAGCTGACGTTTGTGTATTATGCCTATAAGATAAGACTGTGATCAACTGTTTCTTACCAGCTATGTAGTATGAATTGTAACTTTTGCTTTTAACACCTCTGTGCAACCGGTTAGTTTGCAGGGAGGTTTTGTAAGCACCTGGTCTATGGCAAACATTAGAGATTCTGGCTATTTTAGTGACAATGGATGGGCCGCAGGGTCTAATCCAACAGATGGTGTTTTGGAATGAAATCTATCTTGCCCAAGTTTGCATATGTATTTGGTCTAATTCTGCAACGGGGTTTAATCATGATGGGCTTGTTTCAACACTCCTGTTTGAAGGGGTGTCGAATGTGACATAACCTATTTTTTCAATCCAGAGAGCTGCCATAGGGGCAGTTAAAGCATGACAGTAAGGTTGTGTGGCTGCCAGACAGAATGGGTGGTCTCTCACTTGTAAATGAGGATCTATTATAGTTGGGGAATTACGTAATAAAACATAATGGAACTCATTTGATGCCCACCATTATACATCAGTGGTATACCCGTTTCTAATAAATATTATACATTCCTGTTGTCTATATAACTAAGTTCAAAAGTAGCCGACTTCGCCCTTATCTTCTAGAATGGACAGTAGGTATACCTCGGACTAGAGTGCGGAACAAGGGTAATTCGGACATTATGCTCAGGATTCTCGCTGATAGTGTTGCACTATGCAATTGAAATGATGCTAGTAGAAATTGAATATTGTTCATTCTACATAATAGTGAGAATTAGGCAAAGTTGGTTAATAATTTACTTTGAACACTAATTTGCACATTGTATTTAACGTACTGATATGAAGTATGCAAATTGATGTAAAAAAACAATTTTTGTAATTACGGGAATGTGTGAGAAATTTATGACCATTATTTATAGAATGAACAAAGGCAGTTGTTTTGTAATGGGCTCAAGAAAACATTGTAGTCCTCTTTCTATGATTATGAACAACCAGAATCAAAGAGCTTAAATGTATGCCATGGCCAGGGGAGAACCATGTGATCAAGCTACAGGAAGTAGCGAAACGCGTTGTCCCGTTGTTGGCCTCCCATGTTTTGATGCCGGGCTAGGGTTGTTAACCCTGATTTTAAACTCTTTTTGTAATCGTGAATGAACTTTTTTTGAATAAAGGATACATTTTAATTGGAAAACGGATGGTTTGCAACCCTTTCTTTCAAGGCAAACCCTGCATATCTCCAGCAAGAGGGCTCTCTTGGCGGAACGCAATCTGATATATATATATATATATATATATATATATATATATATATATATATATATATATATATATATCAATAAATTAAAGTAAAAACTGCCATGGCTGATTGTTCAATAAAGCCATGATGAACAGTGCAGAGGGCAGTGTCTAAAGCCTTCTGTGCGCAATTGATGAGATGTGCAAGTTGTACCAAAAAAAGGAGCAGCGTGCATTACAAAGGGAATCCGAATGAGCACATCTTAAATGGGCTGATTCGGGTGCCCTTTTCCCACATTTGCTAATTTGTGAAAATGAGGGGGTGGTCTTGCACATTTAAAAGTGCATTCCAAATTTACGAATGCGATGCAATTTTAAATGCACACAAATGAGGGACATCCCCTCGCTCCTCAGGGATGTAAATGCATTTGTTTTTTTTTCTCACGAATTTCCCAATTCTAGAAGAAAATAAAAACAACTTGTCAAACTTCAAGAACTGAAATGCGCACCTAGCAATCACGTGGGTGCTGAGAGATGTCATACATGGGAGCTTGAGGTGACCTGCACCTTTCTAAAAGTTGCGCCGATTAAACAAGTACATTCTCTGCGCTCCTTTCATTTGTGCCACTTTTTGAGAATCTGGCCCAGCAAAGTACATGCCAGGTTACAAGTAATCAAAACAGAAGACTGTGGCATATGCACACAAGCAAGGAACTGAACTGGATCAAGTAGTATTTATCCATATTCAGAGTTCAAAATCGAATGAGGAAATCGAGCACAGACCACCAACCTGTGCAATTAAATGCATACTGCAAAAACACGCTGCACACATCAGGCACACACATATGAACACATGCAGATAGCCACGATAGTGAGTATCCTGTGCAGCATGAGAACAGTGCCAGTGGGTGCGCTCCACAGATGTACACAAGGTGGTATTACGGAATCTTTGCAAGTACGGCTAGCACTAGGGCAAGAATTGCTCAAATGCAAAATAAATGTGTTCAATGCATGTTTGCCTAGTGCAATATTTTCCCTAGACATATTGAAAAATGCATTAAAAGAATATGGTGTTTGCACTAAGGCAATTTTGCAGTATCAAAGTAGATTGTTATTTAACAATTAGAATACTAGTGCTACATTAACAGACCAAACGTGTAGACGTGCTTCAGATGCTTATACTGTGAAAATAAAATCAAAATATCGAGGCTGAGTACTCCAAAAGGAAATACACCGAACACGGGTTACAAAGGAACATACAAAGTACATTATTTTATACTGAATCCAGTTACTAAGAACAAAGCAAAATCAGATAGCTATCGGCCCTCAGTGCAACACAACGAACTCCAGCGTGGTTCAGTGTGTTTAGTGAGAGACGCTGTACATTAGAATGCATTGGTTTTTTATACTCTTTGTGAGCACGATGTCCAGACCCACTTCGGGTTAATATTCCACTAATACATCACCGATCTAGGGTTCATGCCAAGTCTTGCACATCCGCATATAACTAGTTTGCTTTTAATACATATAGCAACAAGCCTATATGGCAACTGTGTATTCTGAGATTTTCCATGCAGGTCTTCTCAAACATTAATACAATGTAGTTAAACAAGTGTTCTACGTTCAGTATTTGGATACTTTGTTCTTAACGTATGCTCGCGGATTAGTTTCATTGCATGAGTAATCGTTTACACAAAGGTCAACGAAGGACAAGGTCTCAATTCACGACCTCAACAAGTGGCCTGGAGGCAAGTTACATATTAGCTACATACAGAGGTCAAGAGGGCCATGTTGTATTTTGGAATGACATCGTCCACCATTTTAACTCGCAAGGTGACTTTACAAAGTGAACCTAAAATGACGGATTGACCTAAAATGGCGGCTTACATTGATTTTAAGGTCAGGACCTTGCAACACGGATTTCTTCGCAAGCGATTTATAAGCAGCTTGGCGTAGGCCAATATACATATATTCATTGCGATAGGAGGCACAATATAATTTCTCATTTGACAAACCCTCCTTTTGGCCTATGCCAAGTGCTAAAACTACTTTGGATCTCCTTGCAAATAACTCCATGCATCATCGTCCATGCACCCTGAATCACTGTCGGAAATATCTATTGCCATTAGGTCATTCACTAAAATTTCTTTCAACACATATTCTTTGGAAGTTTTATCTGGGGCATACACTTTATGTCCTATCAAACCTATCGCTTGTGCACAACATCCCCCTAGCATCGAACATATACTAGGTAGACACTGAATACAGCAACAAAGAAACAACAGGATTCCCAAAATAATCAGCAAGACCAAAAGGACTTTCCAACCCCAAGATCACAAGAAGTCCCAGAACCAAGCACTAAGATCCCAGTTTTCCTCGGGAACGTGCAATTCTGAACTAAGGACGTGCAGATTCTGTATTCTCTTGAAGATGGTTGGGGAGGAATCTGGTACAAAAACACGGCTAGCGGACCCCACTAATTTATACACTCCACCACGTTCATCCAGAATGACATCTAATGCCATCCGGTTTTGAAGTGCTACTAGTCTTATCGCCTTCTGTTCTAATGTCATATTATAGAGTTTGTCCGTGGTCAGGTTGATGGTTCTCTCCAGTACTCTCGCTAGTCTTCTGATATCTTCGGAATTCGCTATCTGCCCCCAAAATGGCACAACTGATTTTGCTATATCTCCCAAGATTTGTGCCTGGGTGTCACCATTCTCGTCCCGCCGTGGACAAGCCTTTGAAACTTCTTTTGTACTAGCTATAAACACCCCAGGTAACAGGATCCCTAAATAACAGGTTCCCTGCCAATTCCTGGGCAACCATGGGAATGCTACATTACCGCAGACAAAGTAGACAGGTTCGCCTACGTACAAAGGTGTGTTTTCCCCAGTCAAATTTGCAACGTTGGCACAACCTAGAAAATCTCGCATTGACTGAGTTCCATTCCTCAGTATGCAAAAAGAAACTGAATCGGGGCTACGATTAACAGTTTAAGAAGGAGGCATGGCATCCTTATTGCCTATCAGAGCCATCTTAAAGGAAATCAAAGTTTGGAAAGGACGAGACAGTCTATCAGAAGGCCTAATAGAATCAATGTTAGGTTTACTCCTGTTTGCGAAAATCGAGCATCCCAGGGGAGTCAAAATACGTTTCTCAAAACTATTCAAATTGGTGCCATCAAAGTTCCCTTAGATGCTGTCATTCCAACGGCCAAAGAACAGTGCTCTAAGAGAAGCATAGCAAGCAGTTGTCAAAGGTAAAGGATGAATATACCAACCTAGCCCCTTATCCTCGTGTTGCGGAAAATGTGAGCAGACCCAACAGTTAGACTTATTAAAAATGGCATGCGTAGCATTCATGATAAGTAGTAGAGTATTATTCTGGTACCTTTGTCTATGCTGAGAGTCTATAGGGGACAGAGTATGCAAATGTACAAAGGGAGTAGGAACAGCAGATATATTTTCAGTGGGCAACAAGGATTCTAAAGGATGCATTTCCTCAAGGTACCACAATCCTAAAACAGTGACTATTATAAACCCAAATATCATTATAAAAACACAGCAATACGTTTTCGGGGCCCAGGCATTTTTTCCATTGTCCCGGTTGGTCACCCCCTCAATTACAAGTCCAATACGAGTGGTAGCAGGCATTGTAGTCTTCACACGGATACCGACAATGTTCGTTGCTGGCGACCTCCCTGTCACGCGACTTCTTAGTCCTTCCACAACCCTAGCCAACTGAATCCCCTTTCTTAAATTTGGCCAAAAACAAGCCCTTGATTATCCTTTTCTTCTTCGAATACACAGCTGAACCGTGCCATAAGTCTGTCAGATGCACAGCAAAACCGTGCCGTAAGTCTATTTTCTTGGACGCAGATTCTACCTTGCTTTTCCCGGTACTGATTGATCCGGAAACAATGTGTCATCACTTCCCGTTGGAAGCAACGTATCAGAGACAAGTGAAGATGCCGAATTTGGAACAGCAGTTTCCGGATACAAAACTTTTGGAGAGTGTGGAGACAAAATGGTGGCTTCCCCAAGCCTCACGGGCTCAGAGAGATTCTCCGACACACTCTCGGCGCTATTTACTGCTTTGGGATCGTTGGTTGCAGCATTAGCGAGGGGTTCTGTTTCTTCTGTAACGTGTGGCACTGGGTGAGGAAGTTTCTTGACGTGGGACGCGTGGATCCAGTTCTTTCTTCCAGAGACCCGCACCGCTGTTTGGGTGACGAACAGGACCTGGAACGGGCCACGCCAGTGAGGCGCAAGGCAGGAAGAGCACTTAAATGCCTTGAGCAGCACCCAACTTCCTAGCCGTATACTGTGGCCCGGGCCCTCGTATCGCACAGTTAAAGTTTCTCGTACCTGGTGATAAATCAAATACAGGTTTTTAGTCAACTGGCTGCAATAATCTGAAAGTAATACATTTTCAACATTTCTCAATCAATCGCATTTAGGAAGGTTCCAAATATTGGCAGGTCTCCCCATTACCACCTCAAATGGAGAGAGCCCAGTCTTAGTTTGAGGGGTTGTACGCATGGATAATAACACGATCGGTAAGGCGTCGGGCCATTTTAGTTTGGTCCCGGCACACGTCTTAGCGAGATTGTTCTTGATGATACCGTTGTGTCTTTCTACTAGTCCGGCGCGCTGAGCATGTCTGGCCGAATGGAACCGTTTGTCAATTTGTAATGCCGCACATATCTGCAGAATTACAGCAGCGACAAAATGTGGACCATTGTCCGACCAGATAACTCTTGGTAGCCCGAACCGCGGTAACTATTCCCTTAACATGGTTTTTGCAGTAGTCATGGCTGTAACATCTTTAACGGGGAAAGCCTCAACCCATTTACTAAAAGCACAGATGACCACCAGCACATATTTTTTATTGTCACATCGTTCCATTTCAATAAAGTCAAAGTGGATAACTTCAAAGGGGACAGAGGGTGGCCCACAACTTCCACTTGGAGTTACTGTCCCCTTTCCCACATTGTGTTGTAGGCAAATCATGCAATCCTGGATGTAGCGCTGGGCAATTTTCGAAATGTCATTTGCCCAAACTTACTCTAACATTTTTGTCATCTTCTGGGCACATACATGCGTAGGACCATGGGCCATGATGACCATCATCATTGTATACGCGTCAGGGAGTAGCCATTTCCCTTCCGCTATGTCCACCCAACACCCGTCATCATCAAGTTTCCCCAAGCCTTCAGCCCACCTCTTGGATTCTTCTAACGTGGCATCAGATTGGATATCCCGTACAGACCCAACACCCTCATCCATTGCATAAGCATTTACAGTCTCCCTTGAAACATACATCTCCATAAGGGGATCGTAGCAATTTGTCTAGCTATCTGATCAGCGAAAGCATTCCCTTTCCCTATGTCATCTGTAATCTTTCGATGTGCTGCACATTTCATAACTGCTAACTGAGAAGGGAGCGCAAGCGCTGAGAGTAGTTGTACTATTAGGGAGCCATGTTGGATTTTAGTGCCATGTGAAGTTAGGAACCCTCTCTCTGACCAAAGTCTCCCAAAGTTGTGAACCACCGCAAAGGCATACTGACTATCAGTATATATATTTACTGCAAGCCCTTCGGAAAGTTCACAAGCTCGGGTCAATGTTATAATGTCTGCAGCCTGCGCAGAATTATGCGTGATTCTCTTGGTTTCCACGACCGTGCTTAATGTGGTGATTGCATAAGCAGCTGTGGATGTACCATCCGGAAGTTTGAAGCAGGAGCCATCATAGAACAGCTCTCCTTGCGGATTATCCAAAGGAGTGTCTTTCAAATCAATTCTACCCTTTGTTTCTTGTTCGGTAGTATACAGACAATCATGTGAGTCTTCATCGCCGCAAGTAGTATCTTGCGGGAAAGGTAGGAGTTCAGCCAGATTAAGAACACAACACCTCTTAATTTGAATGTGAGGAGCAAACAAGATCAATTCATATCTTATCAAACCTGCAGAAGTGAGGTGTTGCATTTGGGTTCGGTTCAGTAGAACATCTACAGAGTGAGGCACCATCAGGGTTAGATCATGGCCTAGGACCATTCCCTCACTCTGCTTTACAGACGCAGCAGCAGCAGCGACAGCTCGCAAACATCTTGGCAAAGTGCATGCTACAGGATCAAGGGCGGAAGAAAAATAACCGCACAGCCTATTCTTCCCTCCATGTACCTGCGTTAATACAGCGAAAGCACATCCATCACATTCATGCACAAACAACACAAAGGCCTTTTCATAGTTTGGTGTGCCCAAAACTGGTGCAGAGCATAATGCAGTCTTAAGCAAGTCAAACGATTGCTGGTGTTCCGTGTTCCACGGCAATGGCGAAGAAATGCCCTTCTTTGTCAAAGCCAACATCGGTTTGTTCACTAGTGAAAAATTTGGGATCCACAACCTACAGTAAGAAGCCATACCTTTCAAGGCTCTAACTTCCTTCTGTGTATTTGGGACAGACATGCCAGAAATGTGTTTTATTCTTTCAGGTGTCAATCTTCTTCCTCCTTTGACAGGAGATAGCCTAAATAGGCGACCTCCTGGCAACAATATTGAAATTTTTTAAGCGAAGCTTTGTGACCATGCTTAGCTAGATGGATAAGCAATAACACAGTGCCCTCCCTACAGGCACTCTCAGAATCAGCAGCTAAAAGCAAGTCATCAATATACTGAAGCAATGTACAAGTAGAGGGCAGTTCAAGGGTATTAAGCTGTTCTTTCAAAGCCCTACTATAGATGCTAGGACTCTCTGTGTACCCTTGAGGTGCACGAGTAAATGTGAACAAGCGTCCCCTAAGGTGAACGTGAACCAGTATCTACTATCCTTTTGTATAGGAAAAGAAAGCATTCTTTAGATCCACCACACTAAAGTAAGTAGCTGTAGCTGGAATCATGGTTAAGATTGTCGTCACATCAGGCACAATTGGAAATTGTGGAGCGATGACTTTATTAATGGCACGTAAATCAATTATGAAACGGAATGGAATTGCATTATCGCTTTTCTTGTACATGGGTAAAATTGGACTATTACACAAATTTCCTGAAATTTCCTCAACCACCCCGCGATGCACAAAATCGGAAACAATGCATTTCAAAGCTTGATCGCCCTCAACTGAAATCTTATACTGGGGAATGTATGGCAGCTCAATTCCGTGTTTCAAAACTATCTTAACTGGTTCAATCTGTAAAACACTGAAATCATTGTCCTCAACAGCCCATAAGCTCTCTGGTACATTAATGAATTCTGGCGACCAAGGTCTAGTCAAGAATTGCGAGACAGAAAATTGCTGTGGTGAAATCGTCAAGCGCACTCCATCAGAAGAACAATAAATCACTGCATTTAATTCTTTTAACAGATTCAACCCCAGCAAGTTCTCTCCACAATTCGAAGTCAACAGAAATGGACACTGGTCCGTAAAGGGACTCAAAGGAATGGGTACCGGCGAAGAAACCGGACAAACAACTGGTGTGCCACAAAACCCTACAGAAACATTGGTTTGCCCTGACAGTGGAATGTTTGGAACCCGCAAATGATCAATGGAACACTTCTGTGCTCCAGTGTCTATCAAAAATTGATGTTTCCTATTTCCCACCACAATTTCAACATAGGTACCTTTCTGATTGACGGGAATAGGTGTAGGTTCCAAACCCTGCTTCGGGCAATCCTAACGAAACAGAATGTCATCAAAAGGAAGCTCTTCCTGAAAATAAATATGCAGCGGAAGGATGATCAAATATGTTCCTGGTGTCCACTCTCGACATCTGATTAACCTGTGAAAAAAGTTGCTGAGGATCCTGTGTAAACTGAACTCTACCAGGGCCACCTACCCCTGGGTGTCCTCTGGATCGTCTACCCATATTCCCAAATGTGTTATTCGACCTTTCTCGAAGGACGGGGCATTGTGCACGCCAATGACCCTCTTGACGACAATAGGCGCACTGGTTAATGTTCACAGGACCCAGGGGCACATTACCTTGCAGGACATACTGACTTCTAATCTGAAAACTACCCCCTCTGGGGCCTCTAACAATTTGCTGTAATAGCACTTTAGTCTTAAAACGCTAAAGTATTTAGATCTTTTAACCCTTGCGGGAGATCTGTATTATTTAATTTTCCCCACATTAAACATAAATGAATCCCTAAACCTTCAATAAAAAGATTTTTCTCCAGAAAATTATCCATATTACAAAGTGTGGCAAAAACATGAGCTTGATCATCCTTCTCCATACAATGCTTAGCCCAGGCAATCAAATCACGTTTCTTCTCTGGTGGTACAGTATTGCGAGTGACAACCTTTGACCCTGCACCTCGATCGACTACAAGCAGCTCAGGACCACTTGGAAGAGAGGGAGCAGGCAAATTCAATGGAGGTAATGTAACTAGTGCGATAAGAAGAGGTGGAGGAGCCGGATGAAGGGGAACATTAGGAGGAGCAGGAACTACGGGAACAACAGCAGGTAGAGCAGGAATAACAGGAGGAAGAGGCAAAGCAGCAGGAAGAGGAACATACAGAGGTGGCGCAGAGGCACCAGGCCTTCGTTCATTTAATAATTTGTCTATAAATTGATCGGAAGCATGGGGGTCTTTGGAAGGATAGATTTTTTGAATTCCAAGTGAGAAAGCCCTATCCATATTCCTAGTCGATTCAGAATGTTTATCTTGGTCACACAATAATGCTTTTTCGGCATTCGTCTTATTACGGCGCGCATGTTTTTCTCTACTTTTAAGTTGCTGCAACGCTTCTTTTTTCCAATTCTGAAAAACATCAAAGGCTGCATGTCTAGCCTTTTTCTTTAATAGAATTGACTCTAAATGCTCAATACGAGAGATTTCAAAACTACCATTGATTGGCCACTGAAGTTCGGAGGCATGTCTGGTTTGTCTGTGCCAAATGTTATTAAATACTATATTTCCAATGCCATGCTTACAGTACATAGTACATGCTGGCGACCCCTCGTGTGGTGCGGGACGGCTAAATTCAAAAGATTGTCTATCGCTGCGGAACAACGCCCTGAAGCAGGTAGACAATTTCCCAGGCATATCAAATTATTGGTGTTACCTGGTCAATAATTTTGACTGCAGATACAATGCGCCAAATTCAAATTATCAGGGTTGAATTAAGAGTCGGGTCATGACTCACCTGAACAAACCTAAGGAGGTCTGATCGGATTTCAAAGGATCTTACCTAACTAATCTTACCTCGCGTATGGTGATTGCGGCAAATCTGCCCGACTCGATAAGTGGACCCTCGTCAAGATGCTGTCTCGGACCACAAGCTAATCGTCCAGGGATCTGGTCATGCAGCGCTGCTGAGGTGTTGTGTCTCGTTCAGTGGGGCCCCTTTTTGTCACACCGTCCGATCCCGGTCCGATAGCCTGCATCAACCTTCAACAATCCGGCATCAATGTTGAGGGTCCCTATTCGGGCGCCAACTGTGAAAACAAAATCAAAATATCGAGGCTGAGTACTCCAAAAGGAAATACACCCAACACGGTTTACAAAGGAACATACAAAGTACTTTATTTTATACTGAATCCAGTTACTAAGAACAGAACAAAATCAGATAGCTATCGGCCCTCAGTGCAACACAACAAACTCCAGCGTGGTTCTGTGTTCAGTGAGAGACGCTGTACATTAGAATGCATTGGTTTTTTATACTCCTTGTGAACACAATGTCCAGCCCCACTTCGGGTTAATATTCCACTAATACATCACCGATCTAGGGTTCATGCCAAGTCTCGCACATCTGCATATAACTAGTTTAGTTTTAATACATATATCAACAAGCCTATATGGCAACTGTGTATTCAGAGATTTTCCATGCAGGTCTTCTCAAACATTAATACAATGTAGTTAAACAAGTGTTCTACGTTCAGTATTTGGATACATTGTTCTTAACGTATGCTCGCGGATTAGTTTCATTGCACGAGTAATCCTTTACACACAGGTCAACGAAGGACAAGGGGCCTCATTACGACCCAGGCATAAACCATGGCGCTGTTAGCGCCATGGTTGACGCCGGTACCTTACCGATTCTGCCATGGTGAATGGGGGAATTACCGCCCCATTCCAAGGTTGGCGGGGTGGTAATTCCCCATTCACCATTGGCCATTCCCCATTCCCATTTTTGCTCCCATAGGGCTCAATGGAAATGGGGAAGGCGGTAATTACGGTACCACAAATTGCAGTAACGTAATTACCTCCAAGGTCCCTTTGCGGGTCCCGTCCTTAACGGCTGGTAAAACCAGCCATAAAGGTAGGGACCCGCAAAGGGACCTCGTAATTAGGTGGTAAGGGGTTAACGGCGCTGCCACCTTTTACGGCACCGTTAACCCCTTACCGCTTGGGTCGTAATCAGGCCCAAGGTCTCAGTTCACGACCTCAACAAGTGGCCTAGAGGCAAGTTACATATTAGCTACATACAGAGGTCAAGACGGCCATGTTGTATTTTGGAATGACATTGTTCACCATTTTAACTCACAGGGTGACTTTACAAAGCGAACCTAAAATGGCGTATTGACCTAAAATGGCGGCTTATATTGATTTTAAGATCATGACCTTGCAACACGGATTTCTTCACAAGCGATTCATAAGCAGCTTGGCGTAGGCAAATATACATATATTCATTGCGATAGGAGGCACGATATAATTTCTCATTTGACAATACTAGTTAATGGTGTGCAAAGGGCAGAAAAGAAAATATACACTAGATTATCTTATGCCAATTCATCACAACCACATAAGCATTGCAACTATAACTGATGTGTGCCCAGCAACCTATTGTTAACTAATGAAGCTTAAGTATGAGAATGTTTTTCTACTTATGGACATGTAGAGAGTATGTGCCTGATTCATGGAAAAGTGTGCATTAATCCCGCAAAGGCTGTGCGCTGACAACTAATTTATTGTGCGCGTTCCAAGTATTCATGGAATTGTCTGTGCAAAGTAACCGTATATGCAAATCGTGGCCGGAACGTCCCTGAAATGACCCCACACAAAGCAAAAACAGCCAGAACAGCTACCATTGCTTGCTCTCTGGGGCACGAATGCATGCACCCTTAAAACAGTGCGTGGGGTCCCCCGCAAGCAGACCTGCATCTCTAGATTCTGCGCTGGGTCCTCCGTACCTGTTACCGGCATCACGACAACATGTGTACAATTTATTTTATCATAACTCAGGTCAAACTCGTAAACTCTGTGTGTGAACCCTGTAAAACGTTCCTGCACCCTGTTACACTGTATACGCACACCCCTAAATCAGATCGGAACCACAGTTGCATACATGCACCCGAAACATGCACCCGAAAAATTCAACACCCGATTTTAACTCTGCGCGATGAATCCTATGTGTATGTGTTTGTACGCTTGCCTTCGGGTGGTGGGTAGTATGAGGGCTTTGCGTGTCCATTTCCTAGGTTGCATGCTCAGATCCATGAATTCATATTGTTCCACGCAATAGTAAGCATGCAACGGAATGCCTGCGAGCCGTCCCTCGTAACGCCCACTTTTTGCCTTGTTCTTCATAATTTTTCGTGTTTTGCCCCTACCCTGCCCTCTGCACAAGCCACGCCCACACTCTGTATGGTGTCTCGCGCAATGCACTCAGCCTCTCGCAGTGACGTGCCGAACCTGCATGAAGTCCCCACAAAGTACAACAAAGTGCAACGCAGTCGATTCCATAAATCGACAAACAGGATTTTGCATGCAGTTTGGCACACAAAGTCACGATTTTCCACACAGATTATTCCATGAATCCATCCCTTAGTCATTCCTTTACATGGGTGGAAAGATGTACATTGCTTTCTTGAAATGGACCGACCACTTTCACATTGGAGAAACGTGTGTGTAAGCCACATAGTAAGGTGTCATATGTGCGGAGCCAAATGTTGCACCAATACAAAGTAGCATATCTACTCCTACATCCATCTGTGACTATAGAATTGTAGGTAGTGTTGTTGGGGATGCCACAAATACTAAACATATGCATTTGTTGCATAATATAGAAAAGCTCTCTGCATGTGTTCATGGATCCATGTCAGATTGGAGAAGATTTGCTGTATGAAGCGAGGCAAAGTAGAAGAAATCTGCTTCACATTTGCTACACATGCTGGTTTTCTGGATGCTGGGACAGTTGTCAGTACATTCTCCACTGTGCTGTAATACCTACAGATCTTCTGGACTCTAGAAACATTGCTGGATGCCCCCTATCAATGAGGCTCATACAGTTTACAGGCCTTACAGTGGACCAGTCAAATGGCCTGTAGGAAACATAGGCTATGAATTACGTGGAGATTCAGCATAAAATTATCCAGAAGTATAAAAATGGCATATTCCTATTTTGCGGCTTCCAGTAGAGCAGCACTAAACCCTCCCTATACAATGTGGGGAATGGAATGCTGAAAAGTGTCTATTACTATTCCAGGCTATTGCAGGGGAGTGAGGACTCTTAACACACAATGCACCAAACGTTGCCCAACATTATGACAGCTGTATTCATCAAGTCAAGATCATAGTATATACGGGTCCTGGCTACCCGCATCCTGCTCATAACAGCTTACTTCCCTCTCAGCATTCCATATCCAATGTATGTGCTAGCTGATGAGGACAGATTTGAGCTCTCAATTTATTACGATGCATGGACCAATACGCCAACACCCCAACCCAAAATGTAGGATGCAGAGTTGGAAATTGCAGATTCCAGTTCCAGGTTTTATGCTAGAGCAGCAGAGAGCGTTATGAGGTTGTACTAATGAAAGGTATATGTTATGGTTTTGAGTCTTGCCATAGACCAGTATAGTGCATTTTGAAGGATGCAGTGTTTTATCATGAACATGCCAAATACCACAGATTAACAATGATTTCTTCTTTGGTGAAAGTCATGAATTACCAATTTATTTCACCATCTGATGACCGTAGCTACTGATCCTAAAATATACGTGCTTGCATATCCCAGAATGTACCCAGCATCACTTAGTAGACAAAGCCCCCATGGCTGTATTTTTCATATTGCATCTGGCCCTGTGGGGAGGGGGATTGGTAACCTGCAGATGAAACTGCGATCTCTGCACCCCTCCCATTCCTACAGATAATACTCTGAGTCCTACCCATGCCTCCAATTCTTCCAAAACTTTATTTCAAATTGTTAAGGACATGACATCTCCTCAGGAAGCTTCTGCTCCTCTTGACTCGCAATATTTATGTGATAATCTATCTCAGTGCTTAATTCGTAAAAAATGAGATTATCAGAGATAACGGGCCTCATTTTGACCCCGGCGGTAGCCATGCCAGTAAAAACAGCATGGCTGCCGCCGTAGTCATTTTTTTTCCAGCACCCGGCAAGTGGGACTTACCGGGGCATTACACCCCCGAGGTCCCGGTAATTCCCCATTGCCGAGCACCGGAAAAAATTACTCCCCATTCCCATTCGAGTCCCGTTGGACTCAAGGGCAATGGAAGGAGGGTAGCACTGGCACCACTCATAATGGTGCCAGTGCTACCGTCAAAGACTGCGAGCAGGTACCTTTCCGCCCGCCAGTTCAGACCTAGAGGGTGGAAAGGCAACCGCTCGCAAAACTTGGAATATGCCGGTCCGGTAGGCCCAACATCTCTTGTGTTAATCCCCCTGCTACACCCTTTTCCAGCACTCACTGTTCGTGATCAGACTCATCCCTTTTTTAACTCGTTTCTACCTGTTGATCACCCAGTGTTATTGCATGCTATTTCAAGCCTCAGATCTGCTTCTACTTTGGATGCCCGGCCACTGCATAGCTTGAAATCAATCACGGCTCACATTGATAAGATCATCACTGATGCTATCAACTATTCTCTGTTCTCCTGGCATATCCCAGACTGTCTGAAACATGCATTGGTGGTTCCACTTCGGAAAAACTTCAGTTCACACTTCCTCAAAATCTTTATCCCATCTCCCTTCCTCATGAAGCTACTGGAGACATGGGTTACTCCCCATCTTAGGTCTTTCGTTGAAACTGCTAATATTCTTGAGCTGTTTCACATGGGTTTTCGACCATTAGCGGGCACTGAATAATTTCTTGTGTCAGGGATTGACAACCTCACTACGACCCGGGACCACAGTGGAGTGGCTGGTCTTCTTCTGGACGTATCTGCCACATTTGATATCATCAACCACGCTGCCCTTCTGGCCCAGATATGGGATGCTGGCATCGTTGGCACTGTATTGACTGGTTCCATGCGTTTCTACATTCACGTTCCCAGTCGATTTCTCTTTTGTCCTTTTAAATCTACTGCAACCCCTATTACGTTTGGGGTGCCTCATGACTTGGCACTCTCTCCTCCGCTTTTTAATATCTATGTTCAGCCTTTGGCTAGTCTTGTTCATTCACATAGCTTCTGCATTTACTCCTATGTGGATGATTCCCAACTGCTTATCTGATTCGATCTGGATCGAGAGGGCTCAGCAAATCACCTTAGGGCTTGTCTTGAGGCAGTTAGCAGCTGGATGAATTAAAATTGGCTTAACCTGAATGCTGACAAGACCAAGGTGCTGATTGTGGGTCCTCCACAGTCTGCTTCCTTATGGACTCCTGATTTTTAGCCTTCATCTCTGGCGCCGCTGCCTGCTCCTGTTCAATCGGTCAAGAATCTGGGTGTGAGGGTAATGGCATCCCTCGCACCAGATGCTCAGATGGGTGCTGTCTGCAGTTCAGGTTTTTTAAACTTAACCGCTGAAAAAGGTGATCAATCGTATTCCTCCTAGGTTTTATGTCGCTGTTATTGCTGCCTCTCTTAACGGCAGCCACAACAACTGCAATGCCACGCTGATAGCCCAACCCTCCTCCCCAACCCTCCTCCCCGCTAAATCGTTTGCAGGTTCGGCAGAATGCTGCAGTTAGACTGCCCTCTGGGATTCCCTTTGGCCAGCCTATTTTCCCTGCTTGTCGTAAATTGCATTGGCTCCCGGTTCATGCCTGTATCCAATTCAAGGCACTTTGTCTGATATGATAGGTTATTTATAACGTGCTTAATACCCAGAGGTTTCTAAGCGCGGACCCGGGGATCAAACCTGTGTGGCTCTGCATCGTCTTGCTTCCAAGGCGAGCATGTTGCAGCTGAGCTATCCTCCCGAGACTGCTCCATTATGCCTATTATCGTAGGGGTTGTTTCTCTCTTCAGGAGAGAGTTATCCCTTACATTCCATCTTGGTCGTTACGATCAGGGCACTCAACACTTTTGGTTGTCCCTCGCTACCATTTAGAGAGTGTTGAAGTGGAGATGTAGCCTTTTCTGTATCAGGGCCTAAGCTCTGGAATTCTCTTCTGGTGCCTCTTCGCCGTCTCTCAGACTTCAATGTTTTTAATAGCTAAACTAAAGACTTTCCTCTTTTTCTAACTTCTTTCATCCGTTAGCCTTATCATCTGCACTTTATAAGTGTGAAATAGATAGATAATCCCACCCATCCTCTCATTGGCTGAGGACTAAGGGGTAGTGTGGAATTAAGGGGAGATGGGATAGCTGAGGAACTGTTGACTCATGTTGGAGAGCTTCTATGTAGGGATTTCGCAATTGGTCTATGGTGCTAACTGCATCTTGGAAGCTCACTTGTGTGAACATGACACATCTGACATTTTTAAGCAGCCTAAAATATAGAACGATGAAGATGGAAAAGGCCCAAAAATCCAGAGAAGTACTGACTAGGGATTTTGGCCGTTACAATAAATTGACCTTTCTAATGTTCCGATGGATCTGGATCATATCCCAGAATGTACCCAGCATCACTTAGTAGACAAAGCCCCCATGGCTGTATTTTTCATATTGCATCTGGCCCTGTGGGGAGGGGGATTGGTAACCTGCAGATGAAACTGCGATCTCTGCACCCCTCCCATTCCTACAGATAATACTCTGAGTCCTACCCATGCCTCCAATTCTTCCAAAACTTTATTTCAAATTGTTAAGGACATGACATCTCCTCAGGAAGCTTCTGCTCCTCTTGACTCGCAATATTTATGTGATAATCTATCTCAGTGCTTAATTCGTAAAAAATGAGATTATCAGAGATAACGGGCCTCATTTTGACCCCGGCGGTAGCCATGCCAGTAAAAACAGCATGGCTGCCGCCGTAGTCATTTTTTTTCCAGCACCCGGCAAGTGGGACTTACCGGGGCATTACACCCCCGAGGTCCCGGTAATTCCCCATTGCCGAGCACCGGAAAAAATTACTCCCCATTCCCATTCGAGTCCCGTTGGACTCAAGGGCAATGGAAGGAGGGTAGCACTGGCACCACTCATAATGGTGCCAGTGCTACCGTCAAAGACTGCGAGCAGGTACCTTTCCGCCCGCCAGTTCAGACCTAGAGGGTGGAAAGGCAACCGCTCGCAAAACTTGGAATATGCCGGTCCGGTAGGCCCAACATCTCTTGTGTTAATCCCCCTGCTACACCCTTTTCCAGCACTCACTGTTCGTGATCAGACTCATCCCTTTTTTAACTCGTTTCTACCTGTTGATCACCCAGTGTTATTGCATGCTATTTCAAGCCTCAGATCTGCTTCTACTTTGGATGCCCGGCCACTGCATAGCTTGAAATCAATCACGGCTCACATTGATAAGATCATCACTGATGCTATCAACTATTCTCTGTTCTCCTGGCATATCCCAGACTGTCTGAAACATGCATTGGTGGTTCCACTTCGGAAAAACTTCAGTTCACACTTCCTCAAAATCTTTATCCCATCTCCCTTCCTCATGAAGCTACTGGAGACATGGGTTACTCCCCATCTTAGGTCTTTCGTTGAAACTGCTAATATTCTTGAGCTGTTTCACATGGGTTTTCGACCATTAGCGGGCACTGAATAATTTCTTGTGTCAGGGATTGACAACCTCACTACGACCCGGGACCACAGTGGAGTGGCTGGTCTTCTTCTGGACGTATCTGCCACATTTGATATCATCAACCACGCTGCCCTTCTGGCCCAGATATGGGATGCTGGCATCGTTGGCACTGTATTGACTGGTTCCATGCGTTTCTACATTCACGTTCCCAGTCGATTTCTCTTTTGTCCTTTTAAATCTACTGCAACCCCTATTACGTTTGGGGTGCCTCATGACTTGGCACTCTCTCCTCCGCTTTTTAATATCTATGTTCAGCCTTTGGCTAGTCTTGTTCATTCACATAGCTTCTGCATTTACTCCTATGTGGATGATTCCCAACTGCTTATCTGATTCGATCTGGATCGAGAGGGCTCAGCAAATCACCTTAGGGCTTGTCTTGAGGCAGTTAGCAGCTGGATGAATTAAAATTGGCTTAACCTGAATGCTGACAAGACCAAGGTGCTGATTGTGGGTCCTCCACAGTCTGCTTCCTTATGGACTCCTGATTTTTAGCCTTCATCTCTGGCGCCGCTGCCTGCTCCTGTTCAATCGGTCAAGAATCTGGGTGTGAGGGTAATGGCATCCCTCGCACCAGATGCTCAGATGGGTGCTGTCTGCAGTTCAGGTTTTTTAAACTTAACCGCTGAAAAAGGTGATCAATCGTATTCCTCCTAGGTTTTATGTCGCTGTTATTGCTGCCTCTCTTAACGGCAGCCACAACAACTGCAATGCCACGCTGATAGCCCAACCCTCCTCCCCAACCCTCCTCCCCGCTAAATCGTTTGCAGGTTCGGCAGAATGCTGCAGTTAGACTGCCCTCTGGGATTCCCTTTGGCCAGCCTATTTTCCCTGCTTGTCGTAAATTGCATTGGCTCCCGGTTCATGCCTGTATCCAATTCAAGGCACTTTGTCTGATATGATAGGTTATTTATAACGTGCTTAATACCCAGAGGTTTCTAAGCGCGGACCCGGGGATCAAACCTGTGTGGCTCTGCATCGTCTTGCTTCCAAGGCGAGCATGTTGCAGCTGAGCTATCCTCCCGAGACTGCTCCATTATGCCTATTATCGTAGGGGTTGTTTCTCTCTTCAGGAGAGAGTTATCCCTTACATTCCATCTTGGTCGTTACGATCAGGGCACTCAACACTTTTGGTTGTCCCTCGCTACCATTTAGAGAGTGTTGAAGTGGAGATGTAGCCTTTTCTGTATCAGGGCCTAAGCTCTGGAATTCTCTTCTGGTGCCTCTTCGCCGTCTCTCAGACTTCAATGTTTTTAATAGCTAAACTAAAGACTTTCCTCTTTTTCTAACTTCTTTCATCCGTTAGCCTTATCATCTGCACTTTATAAGTGTGAAATAGATAGATAATCCCACCCATCCTCTCATTGGCTGAGGACTAAGGGGTAGTGTGGAATTAAGGGGAGATGGGATAGCTGAGGAACTGTTGACTCATGTTGGAGAGCTTCTATGTAGGGATTTCGCAATTGGTCTATGGTGCTAACTGCATCTTGGAAGCTCACTTGTGTGAACATGACACATCTGACATTTTTAAGCAGCCTAAAATATAGAACGATGAAGATGGAAAAGGCCCAAAAATCCAGAGAAGTACTGACTAGGGATTTTGGCCGTTACAATAAATTGACCTTTCTAATGTTCCGATGGATCTGGATCATGTTTCTGTGGAACACTTTTCGTGGAACATGACTCGGGCATGCCTTATCTGTTCCCACCCACTCCCTCTTTCGGCACCCCAGCCACCATGGTCAGACCCTGTTACCACCTATTGTCTTTTGTTGTTTTAATGAGTTTGTGGCCCTGGATTTGTGGCATGCACAGGAATGTGTCCATTGACTGTTGCTCCATCAGGGTTGACACACCCGTGAATACCCCTTTTTTTTTGGGGGACATGGTCTCTGTTGACGTGGTCTCCCCTTAACATCTGTCCAACCATTATTTCCTTGAGAAAAATTGATCTGCGAAATCGGAGCTGCTGAAAAGTGAACCGCAAACTTCCCTTCTGCTTTTAAAACAAATATAATAATGCAGTTAGGCAATATATAAGGTTTAACTCAAGTTTCTAAGGATCTGGTACATTTACACGAGTCCCAACTGGTACCGTTTCTAAAACAATGTTGTTTTTTGCTGGAACAATAGGGACACATTTTTCAGGGGGTACATTTCTATAGCTTTGCTGATTACTTTGCACTGGTTTGCTGTTGTACATATGTCTTCATGGTGATAGACTGCAGAGAAATCAGAGTCAACATTAAATCCGTAGGTGCCAAGGAAGGGTTTATTCTGGACCGCCACCCCCTTAAGCTGAGTGACTACAGAGGTTACACAGAACCCTCTGTCAGAAGAGGTATCATCCTATGTTATGGCTCCATGCCCAATAATTTACCAGGAGGAATGCAGCTCAGAAAATGGGAGTTAGGCGTGAGGCTGGTCAAGAAACGGTGGTCACTTACTCTTAGTGGTTGGTCTATCTTCCAATTTATAGGATAAGCTGTTTTTTCTCCAAGTTGCAGTTCCGAACGCCAGCCACACATTCAGGTACTTGAACCCTGAGCCTACAGAGTTCCTTGAGAATGTACCTTGGCAAGCTCCCAGATACTGCACCCACATTTCATCTCTGGGTCCTTGTCTGCATTTTACTTACGTGTATTTGTTTTACATGGCACCTATTTGAAAAAAAAAAGCATTAGCAATGCTAATAGTTTTTGCACTTACTGCTGTTCTTTGCATTTTGCTTTTAAAGGCCGCAAGGCGCGAGGAGGAGTGCGCAAAGTTTGAAAGGAGGAAAAATTGAGGGGTGCAGGTGTGGAATAGAAAGAGAAGTACAATAGTGCAAGGGAGGAAGCTATTGATAGAGCGTGCCATGGCTGAGCAAGAGGAAATAGGAGCGGGAAAGGGAAACAGTGAGAGGAAGGATGGGAGGGAATGGAGCGGCGGTAAGGTGGGTGTGTGGGGTGTATGGTGTGGTAAAGAGAAAGAGAAGTACAATAGTGCAAGGGAGGAAGCTATTGATAGAGCGTACCATGGCTGAGCAAGAGGAAATAGGAGCGGGAAAGGGAAACAGTGAGAGGAAGGATGGGAGGGAATGGAGCGGCGGTAAGGTGGGTGTGTGGGGTGTATGGTGTGGTAAAGAGAAAGAGAAGTACAATAGTGCAAGGGAGGAAGCTATTGATAGAGCGTGCCATGGCTGAGCAAGAGGAAATAGGAGCGGGAAAGGGAAACAGTGAGAGGAAGGATGGGAGGGAATGGAGCGGCGGTAAGGTGGGTGTGTGGGGTGTATGGTGTGGTAAAGAGAAAGAGAAGTACAATAGTGCAAGGGAGGAAGCTATTGATAGAGCGTGCCATGGCTGAGCAAGAGGAAATAGGAGCGGGAAAGGGAAACAGTGAGAGGAAGGATGGGAGGGAATGGAGCGGCGGTAAGGTGGGTGTGTGGGGTGTATGGTGTGGTAAAGAGAAAGAGAAGTACAATAGTGCAAGGGAGGAAGCTATTGATAGAGCGTGCCATGGCTGAGCAAGAGGAAATAGGAGCTGGAAAGGGAAACAGTGAGAGGAAGGATGGGAGGGAATGGAGCGGCGGTAAGGTGGGTGTGTGGGGTGTATGGTGTGGTAAAGAGAAAGAGAAGTACAATAGTGCAAGGGAGGAAGCTATTGATAGAGCGTGCCATGGCTGAGCAAGAGGAAATAGGAGCGGGAAAGGGAAACAGTGAGAGGAAGGATGGGAGGGAATGGAGCGGCGGTAAGGTGGGTGTGTGGGGTGTATGGTGTGGTAAAGAGAAAGAGAAGTACAATAGTGCAAGGGAGGAAGCTATTGATAGAGCGTGCCATGGCTGAGCAAGAGGAAATAGGAGCGGGAAAGGGAAACAGTGAGAGGAAGGATGGGAGGGAATGGAGCGGCGGTAAGGTGGGTGTGTGGGGTGTATGGTGTGGTAAAGAGAAAGAGAAGTACAATAGTGCAAGGGAGGAAGCTATTGCTAGAGCGTGCCATGGCTGAGCAAGAGGAAATAGGAGCGAGAAAGGGTGACAGTGAGAGGAAGGATGGGAGGGAATGGAGCGGCGGTAAGGTGGGTGTGTGGGGTGTATGGTGTGGTAAAGAGAAAGAGAAGTACAATAGTGCAAGGGAGGAAGCTATTGCTAGAGCGTGCCATGGCTGAGCAAGAGGAAATAGGAGCGGGAAAGGGAAACAGTGAGAGGAAGGATGGGAGGGAATGGAGCGGCGGTAAGGTGGGTGTGTGGGGTGTATGGTGTGGTAAAGAGAAAGAGAAGTACAATAGTGCAAGGGAGGAAGCTATTGCTAGAGCGTGCCATGGCTGAGCAAGAGGAAATAGGAGCGAGAAAGGGTGACAGTGAGAGGAAGGATGGGAGGGAATGGAGCGGCGGTAAGGTGGGTGTGTGGGGTGTATGGTGTGGTAAAGAGAAAGAGAAGTACAATCGTGCAAGGGAGGAAGCTATTGCTAGAGCGTGCCATGGCTGAGCAAGAGGAAATAGGAGCGGGAAAGGGAAACAGTGAGAGGAAGGATGGGAGGGAATGGAGCGGCGGTAAGGTGGGTGTGTGGGGTGTATGGTGTGGTAAAGAGAAAGAGAAGTACAATAGTGCAAGGGAGGAAGCTATTGATAGAGCGTGCCATGGCTGAGCAAGAGGAAATAGGAGCGGGAAAGGGAATTAGTGAGAGGAAGGATGGGAGGGAATGGAGCGGCGGTAAGGTGGGTGTGTGGGGTGTATGGTGTGGTAAAGAGAAAGAGAAGTACAATAGTGCAAGGGAGGAAGCTATTGATAGAGCGTGCCATGGCTGAGCAAGAGGAAATAGGAGCGGGAAAGGGAAACAGTGAGAGGAAGGATGGGAGGGAATGGAGCGGCGGTAAGGTGGGTGTGTGGGGTGTATGGTGTGGTAAAGAGAAAGAGAAGTACAATAGTGCAAGGGAGGAAGCTATTGATAGAGCGTGCCATGGCTGAGCAAGAGGAAATAGGAGCGGGAAAGGGAAACAGTGAGAGGAAGGATGGGAGGGAATGGAGCGGCGGTAAGGTGGGTGTGTGGGGTGTATGGTGTGGTAAAGAGAAAGAGAAGTACAATAGTGCAAGGGAGGAAGCTATTGATAGAGCGTGCCATGGCTGAGCAAGAGGAAATAGGAGCGGGAAAGGGAATTAGTGAGAGGAAGGATGGGAGGGAATGGAGCAGCGGTAAGGTGGGTGTGTGGGGTGTATGGTGTGGTAAAGAGAAAGAGAAGTACAATAGTGCAAGGGAGGAAGCTATTGATAGAGCGTGCCATGGCTGAGCAAGAGGAAATAGGAGCGGGAAAGGGAAACAGTGAGAGGAAGGATGGGAGGGAATGGAGCGGCGGTAAGGTGGGTGTGTGGGGTGTATGGTGTGGTAAAGAGAAAGAGAAGTACAATAGTGCAAGGGAGGAAGCTATTGATAGAGCGTACCATGGCTGAGCAAGAGGAAATAGGAGCGGGAAAGGGAAACAGTGAGAGGAAGGATGGGAGGGAATGGAGCGGCGGTAAGGTGGGTGTGTGGGGTGTATGGTGTGGTAAAGAGAAAGAGAAGTACAATAGTGCAAGGGAGGAAGCTATTGATAGAGCGTGCCATGGCTGAGCAAGAGGAAATAGGAGCGGGAAAGGGAAACAGTGAGAGGAAGGATGGGAGGGAATGGAGCGGCGGTAAGGTGGGTGTGTGGGGTGTATGGTGTGGTAAAGAGAAAGAGAAGTACAATAGTGCAAGGGAGGAAGCTATTGATAGAGCGTGCCATGGCTGAGCAAGAGGAAATAGGAGCGGGAAAGGGAAACAGTGAGAGGAAGGATGGGAGGGAATGGAGCGGCGGTAAGGTGGGTGTGTGGGGTGTATGGTGTGGTAAAGAGAAAGAGAAGTACAATAGTGCAAGGGAGGAAGCTATTGATAGAGCGTACCATGGCTGAGCAAGAGGAAATAGGAGCGAGAAAGGGTGACAGTGAGAGGGTAAGAAAAAAAAGCGAGAGTGTGAGAGGAAGGATGGGAGGGAATGGAGCGGCGGTAAGGTGGGTGTGTGGGGTGTATGGTGTGGTAAAGAGAAAGGGGCTAGGGTTGAGTAGAGAAAGAGGGGGTAGGATGGGTCGATGGGGTAGAGAGAGGGAGTGGGGTGGATGGGGTGGAGCGAGGGGGTTGGTGTGGAGAGGGTGAGGTTTGGGTGGCAGTAGAGAGTTGGTAGGGTGTGTGGGGGTAGTGAGAGTTGGTAGGGTGGGTGGGTTATTAGTAGAGAGTGTGGGGTTAGGGTGGTTGAGGGTACATAGAATGGGGGTTGGGTGGGCGGGTGTAGATAGAGTGGTGGTAGGGCGGGTTATGGTAGAGACAGAGGTGCGTGTAAAGAGAGTGGGGATGGGTGGGAATAGAGAGAGATGGTAGAGAAAGTGTGTGTTGGGTGGGTAGATTGGGGTCAGAGAGTGGGGGTACAGAGAGTGGGCATATAAGGGCGGGAACAGTGGCGATTGATAATGTATAGGCCGAGGCTTGTGTGAGATGAGCGAGGTCGGGAGTAGCACTGATAAATGGGGGTTCAGGGGGTTGACAGGTCACGTCTAGCCTCGGTGATACCAGCACTTAGCAGAGAGGTGCGAGATCGGTGTGGTTACTGCATTTGGGAAGAGGGTGTATGTGTGCTGGCTAGCTCTGCTTGGCTCTGCGGTGGCGGAGGTGGGGTGGGGGGGCTGCGTCCCATCAGAGGGGATGGAGGGCGGGGTGTGCTGCCGTGTTTTGCTTTGAGGGTGGGGTTGACAGGGGTGAAAATATCAGCCCAGCATTGTTCACCACCTACATCACAGACCTGAGTAAAATGTGTGTTATATGAAGAAGGCTTATGCTCATAGCACCCACCAACAAGGCCTTCAGCGAACATCCCACAAGATCCTGAAGTAGATTCACCAGACAAGGGCTCTGAAGCCAAACGAAAACAAACGCCACCACTAAAAACCTGGCTTGTGAGCAGGGACGTCATTTCACCAAAATGCCAGGGGTCGCGGAAGTGATGTCATTTGAGCCCATCCCGAGTGACATCACAGGAAGTGATGTAATGTTGCCCCACCCCAAGTGACATTGCCTGAAGTTGCAACCTAAGGCAATATCCCTCAGTAGACTAAGAGAAATATGGCTACAATATCCTTCTGGACCGCAGTATTCGCCATGCTGTTAGATGTTTTAACCAGTGTGTATTTTATCCTTTGCTAATTTAGAACACAGGGAATTCCAGCTGAGCTCCTCCAGTCATCCAACATGGCTAAGAAGCCCAACAAGCCTATAATACCCCCCCTACAACCTCCATCATTGCTAATAGCTTTAGCTTATCTTCTCTGGTTTACCTGCTCCTTTGCTTCTTTCTCCAAAGCCACGGCTTGGTCCACCCTCACATTCCCTGTTTTAGCTTTGTTTCCAAGTCTCACTCCTTCCCTCTTAATTCCTTGTTTTCCATCTCTGGGCCACTTCTTCATATTCGCTCCTTTCGATCTCTTCTATTTTCTACCCAGCCCATGTTCTTGTCACTTTTTGTCTACAGCAAAAACGACAATAAACTGGCTGGACAAACGTTCCCATGGTACCGCTTACATGCATAGGAAGCCAATTCCCGGGAGGATAGCTCAGCGGCAACGTGCTCGCCTTGGAAACAAGATGATATGAAGCAACACAGGTTCGATCCCCGGGTCCGTGCTTAGAAACCTCCATGTATTAAGCGCGTTATAAATACACAACTAAGATACGTGTTCCTGTAACAGCGCCTCGATGCCCCCGGGCTGTGTGAGCGCTTTAACAATGCAAATAAATACATTTGCCAGTGTTGGTGTAAACCGCATTACAGTTGATATTTAATTGAGTGTATGGATCATAGTGATTTCTTTATCACGCAGCAATCGGATTGGTGTTCCTTTAAATGCTTATAAACATGGAAACATTGTACTGTCCCAATTCCATGAAACGATAGCTTTGTTTCACCCGATTCTCATCTCTTGCTCCAGCGCGACCATTCCTCAGCACTAAAAACAACCTTCCCCTTCCCTCATCTCTCTCAATGTAGCCCAGCTGAAAAAGTGCAGGGGTCCATTCAACACCCCCCTCCTCCTTGCTGAGAGCAGAAAACAGACTAGTGCAACCGTGGGGTGCATTCATTAAATTAGGGACAAATACAAACACATGTTAGCAGAATTGGCAATTCAGCGTCCGGTGGCACAGTCAGAAGCCTGATAATAAAATGTGCCTTAACTGTCCTGCACCAGTCCTGCCGGCCAGTTTGCTTGAAAGCTCAGCTCACTCTATCACTCCCACGCTGTGCACTGTCCTCAGTGTAGCTGGCTGGCTGCTGCTGCTGCAGTCAACTCTTTGTTCTTCAGCTCTGCTCTTCGACCCTGCCCCGGCCCGGATGAGCTATGGTTGCTAAGCAACCTCAAGTAATAGACACGAAGGCACCGGCGCCTCGCTGCTTAGTGCTTCCACTGGTCAGGCCTGGGGTGGCGTCAGGAGCTTGCTTGTTTTTTATAAATAGTTTTAAACTATTTATGAAAAAAAACTCAAGATCCAGGGCTCCACTCAGGCCAGGCCACAGGTCGCAAAACTATTCCAGAGGTCGCTGGGGTAATGGCAGAGAGCGCTCTTACGACCTCGGGCGACCCCCAATTGACATCCCTGCATGTGAGGAAAACAAAAATAGAAAAATACATTATTTCTGGATGATAAAAGAGTCAAACACACCGCAAAATGTGCACATATCGGACTATAAATAGCAACACCCAGATATTTTGAACTAGCAAAAATAAACATCGAGCAATAAAGCGCAGTATGCATTTCAGTAGAAGAGCAACAACCAGTATATGTTGTTTAATCCACCGATAAAACAAGAAACTCGCGGACTGCCCCTTCATATGGCCACTCCTAAGCAAGGGCGGAATCTGTGCACCGCGCTGAGCAAGGGGGGCGCACAGAGAGTGTGCCAAAAAACGCCCACACAAACTCTGCACCAAGATGTCCCGTAAACAGGCGCTACACCTGCATACACAGACTGCCCACAACATGGCTGCAGAGAAGACTGGGTAGCCGTACAAAAGGGCATCATTGAATATAGACCCGGGCCTAGGGCCTCCAATAGCAGACGCCACTGCACCAAACGAGACAATCGCACCCAAGGTCCACTAGAGTCATAAGCCCACCATCAACCAGTAGCGCCCTTCAATGCCAATACTGTACTATGTCACCCAGTCCTCTTTTGTTGCATTCTGGGACTCGTTGTCCTAGATGTATAAACGGGAAAAGAGCAAATTTTGTGATTTGGTTTATTTATTAAAACTTACACATAAGTATATTTATAAAAGTAGTATAACACATTCAGTGTAAAACATACACTGCATATATATAGAATCGTGTGTCAGATGAATCCATTAGAATCTACAAATCACACATGAATACACAATATTCCTGTAGAAGAACAGAGAATCAAATACATCACAATAATGATTAATTATTAATTTCCCAATAATGAGGGCATCTCATTAATAAAATGGGTTGGAAAGAAAATAAAATCCCAGAATGCAAGACAATACAGGCATGGGAGAGCATCTCCTGTATGACAAGGGGCTCTTTGGATATGATATTATATGATATGGCATTTACAACGCGCCTATACGCAAGTGTTTCAAGGCGCGACGAGACAAGGGAGGGGGAACAGAAGGAAGACAGACAACGATCCTACTAGGCCAGGTGTCATTCAGATCGCGCAAGTGCATGGGCAGAGGGAAGGGGGAGGGGACAGTGCAGAACATGGGATAATAGAATAAATAACAAAGTCAAAGTACGGCCAGCTGGTGGCAAGTGCAGGAGTAAGTGCAGACATCAGGTATCAAGTACTGGTAGTGGGACTGTAGGGATAAGTCCCCAACTGCGGGAGTTGCCAGGGGGGCAATGCGGTGTGCAACTGCAGGGGAGGGGACCTGGGCCGAGAACAGAGGGTGGCCAGGTAACCAGTACATACATCAAAAGTCATCCCTATTGGGCAGTTCAACAAATGGGAATGTGACAGAAAACCTAAGAATAACAGAATAGGGATATACAGCTAAAACCACGGCAATTGGCTTATCAAATACAGGCTGAGAGCCACAGGCTAAAACTGGACACTCGCATGCAAAGGCCAAAGCAGGAGGGCAGAGTCTGGGCCAGGCTGCTGCCATGAATGAAGGCGCGGCACTCGAACTCTGCTCTTTTGAACCAGGCGACAATGGGTTTCACCCAGCAAGTGGTATAAGGGAAGAAACTCCACCCGGTCCACTGGATGAATGAGAAACCTTTCAGAGTGAACGCAGGCTGTAGGGTCATATGAAGACGTCTTTTGGAGAGACAGACGGATCTTTGGAGTCTGCATAACAGAACACAACGCAGTAGCTGACGTGACGCGGCTGGAAAGAGTTTCCATTAAAGGAGCCATTAGCCGGGTGGTCTGACCGACACCAGCAGATAGGCTGGTTTCAAATGCAGTACAATTGAATGATGGGTTGTACGTTCCTTGTTAAGATGAGGTATTGAGTGGTCCGACATAGATGTTGGGACCCTCCCCTATTTTACCGTAGTCAAGAGGCTTTTTTTGAAAAGTCACACGGTCAAGAAAGGTGGAAATCATATTTAAACTGTATGTTAAGAATTTGATTATAAATGAAGTGGTGATGAGTGTTGCATCAACCATATGAGATTAGAAAAGGTTAAAGGGTACAGATGGTCCCCCTGATGAAGTTCGAGAGTAAAAAAAAATGTTTGAACTAAATTGTTGGACGAAACATGTTGGGTAATTAAAAAGTATTGTGAGCTAGTGGCAATGCTTTAAGAACATTGCAAATTCAGTTGAGATTTTACCCCACAGTAGCACCTAAAGGGGTATGTTGACACTGAGTTAAAGGCACGAGGTATCTAAGAGTCAAATTGAGCTACTGAGCATTGTGTTTTCTTTAGGCAGAGTGATGTCCTTCTAGGCACTGTACACTATTTAGTTTTGTATAAGCAGGATGTCACAGGGTTGAGCACTACACTGAGTTTTGTATGGTTTTGCAAGCGTATTTTATGATAATTGTTGTAAAAGGTTTTTAGGAATTTTTACAATTTTACATGGTTTTAGAAGGTGTGTATTGAATATGAAATGAAATTGTGAATTGTTTTCCTTTGTTTTGTTTTTTTTAGATTCAGTTATAGTGACCTGGGGAGGTCATAGATAGGTACCAAGAGGACGTGGCTGACCTTTGGTTAAAGGATTGTCCAGCATTTTTGTTTAAGAGTCAGGTCAACACGTCGATAAAAGGCTCAATGTCTCTGTGTGGTTGTTGTAGGGTCATATGAAGTTACATATATTGCAGGGAGGTTGGAAAAAGCCTCACAGGAAAGAGGTCAATTAATGTACACTCGAAAAGACTCTACACTACAGGCAAGGAATTGCCCCACTGCATTTACTTACAGTATGAAATGGCAGAAGAACAGCCGCCCTGAACACAAAGCAAGGCCCGGCCGTTGCATCAGCCCTTTCATCCCATAAGCGTCCACCATTTGCCATGCCAACGTGAGACTGCTCCCAAACTCCCCTTTCTCTCTGACAGCACTCACAGTACCAATGTTTTGGCATCAGGTGGCACGCTACGCCAAAACCAAAGATGCTTCATCTCATTCTGTAAGCTAAACAATCACACAGACCTCAATTTCGTGCTGGTATTTTTTCTCTGTCTACTGAATTCTTCTCCATTGTAATGTTGTTCTTATTTGGCCTTGCTTTTCTTGTACACAACTTGATAAGTTTGTGTATCAAGATCTGAGCGGGTTATGTGGAGCACAAATCAGGTACAATTGTCAGGGGTATAAGTAACATAAGTAATTGATCACAACCACTAGCATTCCTTGCTAGCACCTGCCAACAGGCATGATTGGATTATTTGAAGTGACTTACCACAGAGGTGTAGAGTGGGCATGCTGCTTATTTTGAGGTGTTCTGCATGCAGTATGATGCTGAATTATAAAGGTTTTCTGTTAAGTCCTGACACTGTTTCTGGTGTTTGATGGGTACGGCATCAGCTTTAAATGGGGGACATGAGTCGGGACCTTTAAGCGCATTGCAAATTGGCTTTGTAATTTTGGAATCATGTGTTTTGTGTTTTTTTAAACAGATTTTTTATTTGTATTTTAGGTTGAGGAGTGTATATACTTTCTTGGATTATTCATGGTCTTGTCCATACCTGCATAATATTGATTTCCAAATGACATTTTGCTGAGCTTTAATTTATTTCAAGCTTTAGAAGTTGTTCGAAGATTTCGGGAAGTATATTTGAACGTAAGTGAGAGCCAGATTGTATTCTAGCGCCCAGTAAGTGATAGCTAGATTGTATTCTAGTGCCCAGTGGGCAATAGCCAGATTGTGTCCTAATGACCAGTGAGAGCCAGATTGTATTCTAGCGCCCAGTAAAACATAGCCAGATTGTATTATAGTGACCAGTGAGTGATATCCAGATTATATTCTAGCGACCAGTAAGTGATAGCCAGATTGTTTTCTAGTGACCAGTAAGTGATAGACAGATTGTATTCTAGCGACCGGTAAGTGATAGTCAGATTGTATTCTAGCGCCCAGTAAGTGATAGTCAGATTGTATTCTAGTGACCAGTAAGTGATAGCCAGATTATATTCTAGTGACCAGTAAAGTGATAGTCAGATTGTATTCTAGTTACCAGTAAATTATAATCAGATTGTATTCTAGTGACTAGTAAGTAATAGTCAGATTGTGTTCTAGTGACCGGTAAGTGACAGCCAGATTGTATTCTAGCACCCAGTTTGACTGAGTTGGATGACATGTAGGGAACGTTCTGCATTGGTAGTCTAGGATTTTAAGGGCAGCAAACGAGAGATGTTTTTTTTTTGTTTTTAATGTTGTACCAAGTGAGCATTGCGAAGATGAACAGTACAAATGTGTCTAAAATCTTATATTGCTTATGACTGTGTGGACCTTGTAGTCAATATCTGTGGATGGATGGGGACTTGTGTGTTTGATTTAACAAGACGGCTGGTGCAAGGAGGAATACTGCCATAGGAGAAGTGCCATTTTGGCACCACCACACATCACGAGGGGCATTTGATATTTGATTCAAGGCAACGTGGCGCCCCATGGTGGCAATCTACTCTCATTGGAGTTATTTTAGAACTGGTGCTGCTTGAGAGCAAAGGTGAAAAGGAACATCGCCATTCCAGTTGCAAAAGCAATACAATATGCGTCTTTAGATATGGATACATGCTTTCACAGATTAGAGCAGCGGGCTGCAACCTTTGGCTCTCCAGCTATTTTGTACTACAACTCCAACAATCCTTAGCCAGCAAAAGTGATGATCAGGAATGATGGGAGACACAGTCCAAAACATCTGGAGAGGTACAGGCTGCAGACCTCTGGACTAGGGTTTGCCAGCTCTACCTCTAATGTTGGCGCCTGACTCTACTAAATTTGAGACAATATGACATTGGATCAGGTGGAAATAGGTTTGTCAAAAATCTGCACGACTTTTCAGCACTGCAATTCCAGGGCACGTCGAGAAAAGGACGCTCGTTACCCGTTACCTCTTCATTTTTTTCCCTCCATTTCAAGCTGTAGTTTAAGATGAGTAGAAAGGGAAGAACCATGTATCAACGGGTTCTCGGTGAATTGCCCGGTACCAGAAAGGCTTTCTTCTATCGCGTTGTCATCTTTCTCTGCGTAAGCCACACTGCGAGCAGAGACAATAGGAAGCGTCTCACAGAGCGCCTGGCTGTGTGTCAGCAGCAGGCGATATAAATAGGCACACCCACGGTGCAAGTATTTCCAGACATGCAATCAGTCTTCAACTTTTTCAAAACGAATACAATTTCTTTGGAGAGTTTGGAAGTTGCAAACGCCGAGGCAGTCTTAAAAGAAATGTTAGTCCTCAAGTTGCATCTCCCATCCGCGAGTGATAAATCACCGAGCAAACGTATTTCATCGAGCACAATTTTATCAGCCCAAGCGGGCGCCTCCTCTTCCACACATCATGTTGAAGGGCTGTCTAGTTGCTATCCGTCCTCCATCTTCATCCAATGCGGTGTCACCTGGAATGAGGATTGATAGCTGATCACACAGGATGCGCGCGGAGGTTGGGAATGAGCTACACCTGGGAGGACATTAACCCTCAACTTTCAGTCACTTGGTCTACTTACTTTGCAAGCGTTTGCCAGGGCGAATGTTTAATCCAGAGTCACTTGTATTCGCTCTTCAAACTCATACAACACTATGTGGATTGGTCAAAATATATGTGTTCGTAATTTGGTCAAAATATATGTGTTCGTAATTGGTGCATATAGACGCTTATAACTTGACAGATATGACCATAGGACTATCAAATCACTAAAAATTACAATCCAGTCAAGTTTTCAGAAAGTCACAATGAATGTGTTAGAGAAAAATGGACACTTAATGAATGTCCGTTGAGTTTATTTCCATATGTATTGGTTTTTATTACGAAACCTGGAAGGATTTTAGTATTCAATGTATCAATAGGCCCAAGCTTAGAAGTGAATTGTAAGATCTTGTTTTCAGACAGGAGGATTCATGCTTCCTCGGTTATAAATGTGCATTATTGTGCCCCCAAGAACAGTTTTAAATGGTGTACACATGTGCATGCTGTAGAGCTCCTGATAAACAGTAGGGCTGGGCGAAATTGTTAAATTCCGTTCCGCCCGCTGAGGGAGCAAAATATTATATGTTTTTCCTAAATCTACCATTCCGCCAACCCAGCATATCGAAAAGTGCAGTGCAACGTTTCTTGTGCCGTCTCATGTCCCGCAACGAGCTGCGCAAAGTTTCTTGTGTCAATGTGCAAATCTAGCATTAATCGAAAAGAGCGGCACAAAGTTTCTTGTTCCGCTGGTGAACCCAGGACGAATCGGAGAAAAAGCTGTGCGAAGTTCATTGTGCTGCTGTACGAACCTTGCACAAATCAAACAAAAAAGGTGCAAACATTTTCATGCCAATGCGTGACCCAATCACATTTCGAAAAACCCATGCAAAGTTTCTCCTGCTGCTGCTGAACCCACCAAAAAAGCTGTGCAAAGTTTCTCGTGATGCTGAATGAAATGAGCCTGGATCATGGAAAAGCACACACCATTTCTTGTGCCGCTGCACGAAACTACCACGGATCAAAAAAGAGCTGCCCAAACTTTCTTGTGCCACTGCATGAAACTGGCATGGATCAAAAAAAGACCCATACAAAGATTCTCGTGTCGCGAATCTAGCACAGATCATTGAAAGACCCCCACAAAGTTTCTTGTGTCACTGCACGAAACCAGCGCGGGTTAAAAAAAAAAAAAAGGCCTATGTGAAGTTTATTGTCACGTGACAGGAACCTAACATGGGAGCGAAACACTGTGCACTGCATGAAACCTTACAAAATTGGGTGAAATTTCAGTGACGGCGGAAAAGTAATGCTGATTTTGCGAATTAGGTGGAAGCATAATCCAGTGTGGATTCTGCACTAGTCGTTCTGTGGACAAACATTTTGCTCACCCCTAATGAAGAGCTGTCTCTACTTACTGGTTTGAAGACATTAATAAGGATATTACCTTTGTTTATGTAACAGTAGGTATGTATTTGTTTATGGCGCCTATACACAGGTGTTTCCAGGTGCCACAAGACAAGATGGGGGGAGGGCATGGGAAATCATAAAAATACAAGAACAAAGAACGGTTATATGACAATCCTACCATGCAAGTGCATGACAAGGTGATCAGTGCTAGGGGTTGGGGGTGGAGGCAGAAGTGTAGGAGTGCATGGGTGGGGAGGGCAAGTGCTGGTCGGGCCAAGGCGGCAAGTGCCAGGGGAAGGGGGGGGAAGAGTGCTGTGGGCAGGGAAGACCACATTGAAATACTCTGGTTAAGGGAGTCTGAAGGCAAATGCTGTCAAAGGATGCTGGGGGGGGGCTGATGGGGATGGTCTGGCCCTGTATGACAATGAAGGGACCAGGTCCCAGTTGTACCAGCAGATGGAGAGTTTAGCACCGGAGGGGGAGAGGGAAGGAGGAGGAGAAAAAGAAGGTCTTGAGAAGTTTCCGGAACTTAAGACAATGGGGTTCAAGTCTGAAGGGGGGAGGGAGACTGTTCCAGAGGGCGGCGCCAGCCAAGGAAACTAATCTACCTCCCACTCTCTGGAGAAACGTTTGACCTGCAGATATTTGGAGCCAGAGGACCGAACGACTCTGGCTGGGAAGTATTTTGGGAGACAAAGCTACACGTAGAGAGGTCCCAGGCCCCAGAGAGCATTGTGGACGGTCATTGGGAGCCAGTGGAGAGATTTTAGGGATGGAGAGATGCAGTCCCTAGGCTTAAGGCCAAGGATAAGTTGTGCAGTCCTATTCTGGGTTAGTTGGAGGGGGCGAAAAGAGGAAAGAGAAAGGTTGAGGAAGAGGTTATTGCAGTAGTCAATCCTAGAGAGAACTAGGGCTCGGGTAACATGGAGTTTCTGGGGGAAGGTGAGGCAAGGTAGAATGCCCCTGAGGAGATGAAGCTGAAAATTGGATTTCTTGGCAAGGTCTGCGATGTGTGGAGAGAAAGAGAGAGAGGAGTCAAAGATGATCCCATGGTTGTTTGCCACACAAGTGGGTGAGAGGAGGGGACCCAAGAAGTCTGCCCAGAGAGTAGGGGGGAAACAAGGAGCAGCAACCAAAAATTGAAGTCACCACAAACGACCACACAAATATGTGACAATTAGATAGCAAAATGGATGAAACTAAATGAACAATGTTTGTAACTGTTTAGTTGTACTGGGACCATAACAGAAATCTGTTATGTGATAATTGACACCAGGATTGGCTCCTCACATCAGACCGATTAGAATGCAGTCAATACCTACTACTGCTAAACGTATTATTACAGTTCTTGGGCCAGTTCACACAGATGTTACTCCTGCAGAGGGATATTTGATTCACAAAGAAGATACAGTCAGCACCTCTGACCGAATGTACCTGAGGAAGAGATGAGAGAATATTGCTTATATTTTATATCCGCCCAATCAGCCTTCTTCTTCCCAGCACATCTGAGCACGATTTCAGACCAATGTATCTCTGACAAATGCCTTCTAACACGGTGTTTATCATTTCACTGCTTGGCGGCACATTGTCTTCCCTGTGGGTGGAAGCATTCACACGTTCATGCACTGGGATTGCCAAACAGGTGGCATTCAGGAGTAGTTTGTCCTCTGTAACATTGGTGATGACTGGGTTGAGTGCCTACCTGTATAACCCCTTGATAGCATCGCGTGCACCTCATCAACTGGGCGATCGCCTCATTAACTAAGTGACCACTAAATCAATTGAGTGCAAGGTTTGATCTGCTCCACCATGGTTATTTTTAGACTTTCAGTAAAAAGCACATTCACACCCGAAGGTGTTCATTCATTATTTCTGTGTTGTTTTGATTTGTCCACTGCCTTTTATTCTATGTGTTTTTACAAGCTCTTCTTTTTTTTGGGGGGGGGAGTGTTAAATTAACACTGTGACTAAGTGCCATTGAATGTGTTCATTGTTACGTGTTTATTATGTATTCTCTACATGTATACACTGCTCTTCTTGCAGTACTAATGTTATTAATGTGTTATTTTATTATGAGATAAAGAGACAGGTGCACTTTTATTCTTACCTTTTGAAGCCTATTTGTGGGGTGCATGTCTCAGAATGCATGAGGCATATAAGCATGTACTATACACAGCACACACTTCCTGAGATGAGCTTGCAGAGGCATTTGTGAAGGCATCACATACTGCGCACTTCTCTATGTATGCCCTCTCCCCCCGATTCATGGAATATTTGCCCGGTTCAAAGTGAATATGCACTGCTGAAAAGTGACTTTGCACTGCAGACGCAAACACTGATTCATGGAATATTTGGCCGGTTCAAAGTGACTTTGCACTGCTGAAATCTAATTTTGCACTGCAGACACAAACCCTGATTCATGGAACCGTGCAAAGTGTATTATTGCCGTGCAAAGTGCGGGCAAATTCATTTTGTACTGCAAAAATGACTATGCGCTGACTTTGCCCGGGATTTGCCCTGCAAAAATACACTTTGCACGGTTCCATGAATCAGGGTTTGCGTCAGCAGGGCAAAGTCACTTTTCAGCACTCAAAATTCACTTTCAACCGGGCAAATATTCCATGAATCAGGCCTTGTTCAAAGGTGCTGTTTCGATGAAAGACGTCCCTCACATGCTCCATCCAACCCAGTCACACCTAATGCGTGCCAAGTACAGAGGTCTTCTGTTCGCCATTTTGTTATGCTCTGCAACACGGAACACTTTTTGCTAATGCTGCCCATTCCGGTGGTAATGCACTGGAGTGTCTCCCCTTGCTTCCTGGCTTTACGTGAACACATCTCTTGTGTCGAATGTGTGTCACACTATAAACACAAACATACCAAATTCCTGGTATTACATGTGAGCCATGTATTTCTCCATTCAGTAGATGTGCTCTGTCAATTGTCAATTTCACGTTAAATCATTTTCAGAAGGCCTAACCCTTAAGCAACTCTGTGACAGTGTGGTGTGCTTGCTTCCTGGAGAAGGGTGTCCTGCCTCCTCAACAGAGGCTCCCGTGCAGCTTTTCTTTTGTTTGTGGGCCACTCAGCTGCTTTTTTATTATGAATTCAGCATGATCCAAACCGTGGTGATCTTCTAAGCAATGGCCGGTCATGAGCTGGCCACTGCACAGCATGTGTACTGTCTGGGAGCACTGTGTTATCCTATTCCTAAATATCTACTTCCGGGTTGTGTGTGGAAAGCGCAGCACTTGCTATACAACTAACGTTTAAAAAAAATGCAATGCAGTGGAAGCCCCTCTTGGCTTCTTCTGTTGCTACGGGGTGCAGGCACATTGATATGTGGTTGACAAAATGAGCTGCGCAGCTATTACAATTCTCTACAGGGTGTGAGTTGCCTCGTGCTACAGCTGATGTATTATGGTTCTATAAGAAACTCGCAGACAGAAGTGGGTAGAGGCAAGCTCCTTACCAACGGGGGTATGCCAAGACAGTTGGCCCATTTATTCTTTTATCAGGTCAATTTCTTCAGGCGTTTCACTGTATTCTGTATATTTCGCTATGATTCTATCACGTGTTGGTTTTTTGCATATTAGTGTCTTTATTTTTCTGCATTTTGTCTGCGGCAATGCAATCTTTTCTTGGCCTGTAAGAATGTGGTGCAATGTTGGGGTGGTGGCATTTGTGTTTTTGGTATTACTTCCCTAGACTGGTTGCTGATTTCAGTATTGTAACGATATTTGCAGGTTTTTAATCACTTAATGTATTTATTTATTTATTTATTTATTTATTGTTTGATTGTTAGGAGCATATACAACAAGACAATGCTGTTTCAAAGAGCCCACAGTGCAGGGAGGGAGCAAGGGTGGGAAATATATAAAAAGCACAATATGTAAGAGCAGTGGGGAGGAAAAGGTAGAAGGGACGAACCTACTATGCCTTGTGAGTATTCAGAATGTGCAAGTGCAGCAAGAAAGAGGGAATAGGGGGTAAGTGCTGTAAAGTCGGAGCCCATAGGTGAGCCACAGAGGAAGTGCTAGGAATGCTGAATGCTACACGGACTAGTGCCGCAGGAGGTGTAAGTGCGAATCTCCAGGGTGGAGGGCGTGCAGATGAAAGTGCTGTGGATAGTCAGGAGCTGGGCAGAATTGGTGTGGGAGGTCAGGGCTCTGAGGATGCCCTATGTCCCAGGACACCGATCGCAGCAACTCTGGGATTAGCAGAGGAGAGAATAAAGGAAGGAGGAGGAAAAAGGAAAGTCTTAAGAAGCTTCCAGAATTTGAGACGATCCTGCTCAAGGGGCAGAGGGAGGGGGAAGCTATTCCATAGGAGGGAGCCCGCTGAGGAAAGTGAACGACCGCCTGTCCTCAATTTAGCAACACGATTTACACACAGAGAGTTTGAGTCAGTTGAACATAGTGGTCTAGACGGCAGGGACGTCATTTAGGGGTTGCCAGAAGTCGCAAGTGCGACCTCCGAGGTCTCCTTTGCGACCTCTCGAAAAGAAAAAAAAGGGTTTATTTTTTTGTGCTGCAAGATCCCGGCCTGTGGCCAGCACCATGTGGCTCTTTACTTCTGGAGTGACTGACTGGCTTTCTTTTTCAGGCCTCTTAAAAAAAAAGAAGAAAAGTAAGAACAAGAGTGCCACCATCTAAAACTTTCACCACTGACCCTAAATAAGAAAGAATAGGAATGCCAAGTAATGTGTGTTTCTGGAAGTCTATACATTAATTGCTAGACTCATTAAAGGTTTATTTCAGGCACATTTCAGGGGTGAGTCACTGATGTAGTCTGTTCTTAAACACCTCAACTCTGCCTTCCATCCTTCTGAGGTTGATAACTGAGTACCAACACAGAATGGGTGATATTGGGTGCATATTATTTCTATATAAAGCGCTTAAGCGTAAGTGCTATATAATAACACATCATTACCATTTGGTCATGGACTTCTGCTTGCATTCACAGTAATTTGGTAATATGGGCCTATACACACTGATCTTAACGATACATATGGCGATCCATTCTTGTATGAAATGTACATCACATTATAGTGATATCGTAACCATATTTTCATAGTGTACATTGCTATGTGATGCCACTTCCTGTTTTGTCAACGGGTCAAAGGTCGTGTTCTATCGCTTTGTGCGATATCACTTCGGGGTGGGGTCAAATGACATCACTTCCTGTGATCTCATCAGGGATCAAAGGTCATATGATGTCACTTCCGCTAGCCCTGGCATTTTGGTGAAATGACGTCCCTGCTAGAGGGAGAGTATTTATTGAGATACAGTTGAATATGGTGAGGTCTCTGGGCCTTGTGGATGATGCAGAGGGATTTGAATTTAATCGGTGCAGCAACAGGGAGCCAGTGAAGACTTTTTAGTGCAGGAGAATGCAGTCCCTGGGCTTAAGGCCAAGGATAAGTCTCCCTGTCCTATTCTGGATTAGCTGGAGGGGTCGCAAAGTGGAAGATGGTAGATTCAGGTGTAGGCTATTGCACTAGTGAAGCCTAGAAAGAACGAGGGCTTGGGTCACATTGAGTCTCTGAGGGAAAGTGAGAAAAGATAAAATTCTTTTGACAAGGAAGAGCTGAAAGTGGAACTTCTTGGCAATGTACTGAGTGTGAGTGAGGAAGGAGAGAAAGGAGTCGAATATGGCTTAACACGTACTTGCCATTATCATTGATATTGCTTCCCACGATACAGGATGGCAGTGGGCTGTAAATAAAATAGAACAATCGCAGTCATTAATGTTTTGAACAATAGCTTGAGCATGAAATATCAGAACATATCCTGCTGAACAGAAACCCCCTGACAAAGCGTATTCTTCTCTATTCTACCTGCACTTTAGGAAAGTGCATGTTACAAACGAAGGTTCAAACCCTACTTGTCTGACAGCCGCAATCAGTTTTTTCCAGGCAGTTTATTGAAATGGTCCCCATCTCTGGAACCACAAGCACTACAAACCCAAGCAGGTCGGACGATGAATATCACTTTGAAGCCTGCCGTAATTTTGCATGAATGGGCCGGGCCCGCCAACCAGTACCATTACCTAAGCCCAGCAACAATACCCCTGCTTAGACTGCAAAGGACTATGAGGCTATAGCCTGCTTCAAGTTCACCAAAACCACCATTCCTAAGGTAGATAAAGTCATCCTCTCACTCAAGCCGTCCAATTGCAAGGGCGAACACTGCTCAGCCCAGCTCATAAAAGATGCTGCAAGAGATATTTCCCTGTTTGTTTCCTAACTCATCAATGCTTACTTTGCATCTGGATCCATCCCCTCTAACCTCAAACAATCTTGGGTGCTGCCATTGCTTAAAAAGAAAACCCTTGACCCTCTCATACCCACAAATTACTGTCTTATCACACAACAGTTCCATTTCTGTTAAAAATCTTGGACAAGATCGCCTACAATCAAATAAAAAAATTCCTAGAACTCCACAAGCTCTTAGGAGCATGACAATCAGCATTCCGTCCTAAACACGGGACTGAGACTGCCCTTATGAAGCTGGAGGCTCAAATTCATGAGCTACGAGACAAAGGGAAAACAGCCCTTCTCCTACTGCTCGCCCTCTCGGCTGCATTCAACCTTGTAGACCACAAGGTCCTATGCAGCCACCTAAACTCAGCCGCCTACTTTTCCAAAGAGGTGATAACTTGGATCGAGTCTTTCCTAAGTGACAGGACCATGAGGGTGTTTTCCCCAACTGCTGCAGCAGAGCCAATTCCTATCACCTGTAGCATGCCGCAGGGTTTCTGTGTCACCCCTACCCAATACAACATATTTACTAAGCCCCTTTTTGATGATTTGGACCTTCTTGGTAGCACCTACACTAACTATGTGGATGATACTCCGATTCTCCTCCCACTTTCTGGGGATTACAACAAGGATTTAGCCTTGGTAAATAGAGTGTATCTCATCATCCAGGAATGGATGGCAACCCATGGTCTGTGCCTGAATGATGATAAAACCAAGCTTATCATCCTAGGCACCCACCACAACCTAAAAGAATTAGGCCAAGACTACTCCTTGTTTATAATCAACGGTAACCTTATTAAGGTGGCCAAGGAGGTAAAGACACTTGGCTTCCACCTTGACGCCACCCATTACTTCTCCAAACAGGTGGGTGAAGTCCATGGCCTCAGTCACAGCCTACACCTGCAAGCTCATCAGAACAGGCAAACCCTTTCTTTCGGACGACAACTGCATTATCCTGGCTAGAACCCTGATCCTATCTAGGCTTGATTACTGTAATGCTTTATACATCGGTGCTAACAAATCTACCATCCAGAGGAATCAAATCCTTAAAAACGATGCCTTTAGAGCGGCTCTCGGCGTACCCAAAAGAGCTCATATATCCATGATAAGGCACCAAAATAATTGGCTTCTTACCCAAAATAATATCCACCTAAAAGTTGCATCCCTTACACACAAAGCCTTGAATAATGCAGCCCCTAGCTATCTCATGGACAGATTCCAGAGAAGAATCTCCACTATACCTTCGAGGACCATCAATAATAACTGCCTCATCACACCAAGATTCAAGCTGTCTAAGGCTGGGGGTGGCAGCTTCCCAGTTAGAACGGCACAACTCTGGAATTCCTTTCCACAGTTTGTAAGAGAAGAGAAGCCCTACACCAAATTCAGATCTAACTACATAAACTGGCAGAAGTTCTCAGATATTTAGCCTTGTACAAGTGAAAATTAGATCCCCTGGGACACCTTGTCTGTATATACTTATGTAGCCACCTATCTATTAGTCATGTGTTCTCAAATGTATCTATACATTTGTCCAAATAGTGGCATGTATATATACTTCTCTTGTCATACTGTGTAACCCTGCTTAACCTGTGTAACCCTGTATATATACCTTCTCATGTCACACTGTGTAACCATATTTTACTCTGTGTAACTGTGTGTAACGTAAGCCTCGCATATACTTGACTGCTGTGCCATAATAACCCTGGGTCTGGTACGCATTATAAATGAATAAACAAACAAACAGTACCGGCCCACTGTGGGGGTGCTCCTGTGATTCTGATTCATTGCTAGACATGGTGGAGATAGCTCATAGATTCACTGCATGTGTGTCGCCAAGGGTGTAGAAACAAAGAATATGCAGAGAGTACCATGGCCATGGAGTACCATGGCCGGCGGCCGCCCCTCTCTCTCTCGAGAGAGATCACCTGCCAGTTTTTATTTTTTACAACTGTGGAAGAATTGCCAACATTACCCCAGTCCAACCCCCAATTAATCAACCACATCTAATATATAACTTTGAGTCTGCATGTAAGTTTGGAACTCTGCCCAGATTCTTAAGGCAGGTAGCAATGGGAACAATTGAAATGTAGGTTTCTTCTCTTTCATTCGAATCAATTAACTCAGTTAACCATATCTGCTGTGTGGGAGCCACATGTGAATTCCAATGTTCAAGGATACACTCCTTGCAATTAGGCAAGTTTTACCAATGTCTTCGAGGAGATATTTCACAGGGGCTGGTGAGGGGTGGATAATAGTCGTCTCTGCAAGCACTTCAGCCACCTCGGCCCAGAATTGCAGTATTAATGGACAGGTCCAAAACACATGTAGGAAATCAGCTGGTGTCTGACGACACTTAGGGAATGCATCAGAGGTGACGGAGGAGAATGGGGCTATTTTAGCAGGAGTGTAATGCAGTCAGTTGAGCACCTTGAACTGTATCAAGTGATGTCCAGTATTGGGTGAGGGGGGATAGCTCACGGGCAACGCACATATCTTGGAAGCAAGACAATGCAGAGCAACAGAGGTTTGAATCCCAATCTCTGGTATTAAGTGTGTTATAAAAGAACAATGATAGAATTATAATTACACCCTTGGCAAGAAGGCAGTAATGCGCCCATGTGTCCTCAGGTATTTTGTGACCAATATCTTCCTCGGGACTAGATGCAGGTTATATTCCCTGTCGCCTGTTGTACCTTGAATTATGGGTCAGATACCAAGCTGCATCCAAGTATGGTCTGAGTGACTATATTGCGTATAGGGTGGGGTTCAGGCTCAGTTGGGAATGAAGGCTATGTCCTATGGAACGACGCTCGCATACGGGCATATTGTAACAGTACAGTTGAGTTGCTTCTCAGTTTAGCTGTGATATCCAACCTAGATACACATTTTCCATCACAGAAAATATATCCCATTCTAAGGGCACAGTCTGTGTCCCATTTAAGCGGTATTGCCTTATCCTGCATAAGCAGAATATCTGGGTACCCTCATAGTGGTGCATTCCTGCAGTACGGGGCTTTCACACCCAAACATTGAAATAATTTAGTCCACCCTCCAATCGTTATCCATACTGGATTAAAGGAGCAGTCATCCGCATATTGTGTACCAAATATACCACAGCTTAGATTAATTGGTTTCACAACCTTTGCCTCAATTTCCACTTGTCGGTGGGTGGGATGTGTAACTTAACAGTGTGCCGCAAACTGTGTCTGAGCTACCAAGTAATATAACTCAAAATCGGGTGCAGCCAGTGCCCCATGATATGGCATTACCATATCCACTCACGCAATCCTAGATGTACAAGCTCCCTAAACAAACCTCATCAGTAATGTTTGAATCGCCTTTGGTGAATGAATTGGCGAGTGCATGGAGGGCAAGGTTATGCTGCATTAACTAACTATACGTTTGTACAACAATGGGGGTGAAAATTGGTTGTGACTTTCTTAAAGCTGTTTCTTTGTAGCTTTGAGTTTACTAGTTCGCCAGAATAATAGGACTACTGAGTATATCATTTTCAATAATACTATGCACTTCCTAAGCCTGTACTGTACCTGTGGACCTGTACCCTAGAGATTTTATATGAACCATATGAATACTTTTACGACTGCGTCTAATCCCTGCTATTTTTGCATGCTTTGACTTTGTTATATGTACATTATAAATTGCTTTAGTAACGTATTATGAAATTGATTGTTTGTGATCGTGACTTGTATCTTTTACTACTTCCATGGTCTGTTGACCGAAATAAAGCTAAACTGACTGACTGAATTACATTGTTGCTTCTTTCTTCTTGCGAAGCAGTCCAGCCATATGATTCATCTCTTCCTCCAACCTCTATATTTCTATTTTATTGATATGTATTTGAAGAGCAGGAGTATAAGTTTCAACCAGAAATGACTTACAACAATGCATTTAAGGGCAGAGGCATTCTTCGGAAGGGTGCCTGTGCAATTGAACAATGATGGGAACAAGTGGTGAGCCAGTTTATGCACAAAGTGGGACATAGATCAGGGACAAAATGAAACAAAGCAAGTGATAAAAAATATATAAGAAACAGGTATGATACAGAAATAACCTTAAGCAAAGGGCTAAGTGCTTCAAATTGAAGAGGAGTATTGTACAAAGTTACACAATTACATTACTAGATTGAATTGGATGGTGTGATGGGATCAGGTAAGGAGGATAGGGCAAGTATGTGGAGCTACATCGTTGGCAAATCAGTATGGTTTAAGCAAAGCTTTGAAGAGATCCACAGTCTTGCAGGCTTTGATTTTGATGAGCAGCATGTTGGAATGGTGCAGGGAGAGTAGGAAGGAAGATCAAAAGCCACAGGAGGCACGTGGGATTGAATGCTGATGGGTTGAATGGAGAGTATCAGCAGAGGGAATGAGATGATGACTAGACAGAGATACACACCGTAGACAGAACAATTGATTTAACACCTCAAACTTGGTTCCCTATAGATTACTAAATGTCCCTACATAGATCTCATCATATCCCTAGGTGTGTGTAACTAACCATGGTAGTGCACTGGTGTGTCACCTATCAAAGTTAAGGGATAGAAGAGAAAACGTGCTCTAACCTCTCTCACTACTTTCCTGAATCGCTAAGAGTAAGCGCACACTAGTGGAAGTCAAATTCTTCTGCTTTTATTTGTATTGCTTCCACTAATGTGACTCATCAAGATATTAAAAAACATGATATGGAGGGATGATTAAATCATCCCATATGTATTGTCAATATTTACTTTTAATTGCACATTAAAAACTAAATGTAATTTGAAGAAGCTCAACTTTTGAGAATGCTGAGTCAGGGGAGTCGGGTCATCAGCCCGACCCTCTATTGGTCAATCGGTTTCAGCTGAATGGTTCCAGTTCTCCGCTTTCTTCAGGACTCAGACTGTGGTAAGCATAGTCACAGTTGATAATTTAAAAAGATAGTCTTCCGATTTCTTGTCTTGCGCTCCGTTTCTCTAGTTGGAGGAGGGCACCTTGAATGGATTGTGGGACGTTTCAAGGCTCTTTTTCAATCCCGAAAATGTGGGAGAGAAAATATATACAAGGGGGGAGGGGACTATCAGAACGTATATCCTATCCAACGTTTTTGACCATAATCCCAATGTCGAAACATAAGGCTTACCTCTCTGGGTATCCTATGTGTATCTAGCCGGTCTCTGTTCTGTGGTGTCAGAGATCTTTTTCAAACATTATGTTATGCTCCTTGGCCTGTTGGTATATAGATCTAAATTACTCTGTTGTTGTGTCTACATCTATAGATAGGTGTTTATGGTTTTTCTCTATAGACCAGAATGGCATAAAATAATCACCCACACATGCATGTTCTTGTTCGTTATTTTCACGGGTGCGTTGTATTTCGTAAAAGTACTTGATTATATATTATGGGGTAAGAATATTCCTGTTTTAGTTTTAATTTAAAAGTAGTTTTTAACTCATTCTACATATAAATGCATTTTATTCCCCCATTGGACAAGGACTGTTTGTCAATAAGGTCTCTATTTCTGTTGACTTTTTGTCAGCAGTGTCACTTCTAACATGACCTTGAGTTTGTACGCATTTAACAATTGTCTTTTTATCTCTACTTCTTTTTAATTCTAGGCCGACTGTTTATAATTTAGACAAGCGAACCCCATAATGCAGATGGCAAAATGATCCCCACTTGCATATTGCATTGGTCTCAAGTAGAAGGAATGCTGTCACAATGTTATGAGCATAAAAACTTCTTTGCATCTCGCCGTTAGGCTTCCGCCACCATGCACAGGCTTTTTTTATTGTTCCTATATTGAGCAATGCAACATATAAAAAATATATATATATAAAAGGGGCACCCCAGTCTCACCTTGTACAGAGTTTATGTTTGTCTTCTCACTCGGATAGCGAATCAATCGCCATCTTGGGAAGTCCGACTATTTACCTGATCTCGCACGTGATCCTGCCGCCGTTGGACATGTTAGTCCTCTTTTTATGTTTATTCTTTTTGTTACTGCTCGAGTGTGGAGGTTTGGATTCCTTAAGGGGTCCCAATATGTGTTGTAATTTATGCCCGATTTTCACACACATTATCTGTGTTTGTAATAATACCATTATAACTACAAAAAGCGCTGTTAATTCAAATAAAGAATAAGATATTCTTTTTGTATAGCAGTTATTGTATTTCAGTTCAACTGTTATTTGTTGATATTCTTTCGGGTCAGCATGACGCTGATGTTATTATCCACGCAGTTTTGTTGAGAAGCCCCATCTGTGTTTTAGAAAAAAACGTATGGTGTATCCTCATCCCATTTTTTGATATTTAATTTATAACCAGATATATCAAATATATCTCTTTGAAGGCAATGGCTCGACCTGGCATGTATGGTTTCCCAAGTACCTAGTTGCGTTGTGGCTTCCTGAAGTTACAGGTCTGCGTTATGCATGCCGTATTTGTCATGTGTGCACCAGGCAATCACTGATGATAGTAATTATATATGTTTTAAGGAATTAGATTGTATTCATGGTCCTTATAACAGCTTCATTGGTTAGGAGGGATCTTATTGGACTGCAAGTGTTTGCCAGCATATTTCCTCGTTGAGACCTACCAGGTGACTTTTAAGTCTAAAGATCCATTGTTGTTCTCTTCTCAACAACATGGCTCCCAGATTACCCCCTCGTTTTGGTACTGCTACCTTTTCTATTATCGTCCATTTTATGTCATTTTCAGAGTGGTTATGCAAAGCAAAATGTTCGACCAACAGGGCTGTGAGCCTTTTTCTTCTAATGTTAGATCTTTGTTCACAGATTCTAATTCGGATTGCTCTGGTGTTCATACCCACATAGTTTTTTTTTTTCACAAGGGCACTTGATCAGATATACAACATTGCTGGTGTTACAGTTTGTGAATACTCTCTGTTCCCACATTGTTGTCCACCCAATGTCCACACTTGTAGAGCATTTCATATAGGGGCATACCGTGCATGTACTGCATGGTGCATGGCCTGTGGCCTTGGATTGTTGCCACAGCCTAGGTTGATTGGCTGTTTCTTCTTGTTCCTCTCTGTAGGTGTGTACCACAGCATCACCAATATTTCTCCTTCTTTTGATTGCAAAAAGAGGGATGCTTAGTTTGTTTTCCCCAACATTCAATAGATACCACAGTTTCCTGATCTCTTTTTTGATACGGTTGACTATCAGCGAATGGCTGAATACTGACGTTATTTGATTCTCATCCCTTCTTCTTCTTGGATGTTGTAATAGGGTTGTTTCCCTTGGGATGTTTTGAGCTCTCTTTCTAGCATGTCGTATCATCCTCTCTGGGTAATTTCTTTCTCTGAGTTTTTGGCTGAGTTCTGACGCCTGTGTGTCAAATTCCTGTCTAGTAGTACAGTTGCATCTGAATCTCAGGAATTGCCCAAAAGGCAAGTTCTCCGGTAGAGTTCTTTGGTGAAAGCTCGTGAATTCTAATAAGGAGTTCCTGTTCATAATTTTTTGGAATACTGTGGTTTCTATGTTAGGTCAATTTCTGGATAATTTGAGGTCTAAAAAAGTTGCTGTGTTTGTACTGGCTTCATGACTGAATTTTAATTATGGATCTAAGCTGTTCAGCCAATTCATAAATGCGTTTAGGTTGTCCTTTGTCCCTTTGAAGAACATGAGGATGTCGACTATATATCGACGCCAACTCAAGATGTTAGATGTATAAGGGTTTGATCCATGGTAGATGAAAAGTTCCTCAAATTCAGCTACATTTTGAGTTATATTGGGTGAGGAGTAGATATTCTGGAGAGTGGTTGAGTATAGACAAAAGCTTGGGTTGGTGAGAATCAGGGATAACGTTGGAGACATGCATGAGTGCAGTATCAGTGTTTATTACAAAAGTCAGATTGAAGTGGATCTCCAAGGTCATTAGCCTCAAAGTACTTCATGATCCTGTTGAAGACCACCCGATCAAGGACCTGTGAATAATGCAGAAGGATGGAAAACGGGGATACTAAACTAAGACGTTTGTTTCTGCAGAAGAAGTATTCAAATCGGTAGGACAGTAGTTGTAGATTTGAAAGTTGCAGATAGTTAAGTGTCCAGCAGGCAGAGTGATTAATGAGTTTAGAGAGATGAGGGCAGGTGATTTGAAGTGTTTGAACATTTGAGGAGCAAATGGCTAATAGGAGTGAAATATGGGTTATCGGTGCAAAAGATGAGTGCTAAGTCAGTCGGGGAGGTAGGGGAGATGTACGGAGAAACAGAAGGGCTGGGTCGGGCAACTTGGTACAAGTGGATGGGAGTCAGAAGAAGGAGGTCTGCAAGAGAGTCACACGTTTTAGAGAATTTAGAGGAACAGTGTTTATCAAAAAGGAAATGGAATGGGGATGCAATTGATGTTACTTTGGGTGTCAGCAAAGCGTGGTGGGTAGGTAGACATTTGCAGGATTGACTGCAAAGGAAGGAGTTTAGATTTATGAAGTAGGAGGTTTTGGGAGAGGTCATTGCAGAGGTGAGGGCATCAAGGGAATATCTGTAGGCTAGGAGCAGGGTGGGGCTCCATGATTTGCACCAGCATCATAGATACCAATGTATGTTTGTTTTGATGGTCTGGATCTCAAAGGTGAAATATGGAAAGGAAGAGGTAAATGTGTGTGCAGGATAGTGGAGTCAGAAGGATATACAAAATGTCTTTGTATCCAAATGATATGCTTTAAGTACATCCTATTTTCGCATCGGAACAATTCAATCCATGTTTAATAAATCTGTATGGTCTATTTTCAGGTTGCTCATCCATTTGTTGTATCTCTGGAATATTTGCCAGGCACAACTGTAGCATTGACTCCTGCATTGTGGGTATCTCAGCCACTGTCAGAATGTGTGCTCAACTGTACCACATTTGTGTGCTAAAAAATGTAACAGAAAAAAACAAATATCATACAAACCCGAAAATCAACAGGAAAGACAGTATCCCCCACTTTATGGCTGCTATCAAATTCGAGCCCAGAGTTCTTTCTGAAATATTAGACGAGCTAAATTCCTCATAGACCCATAATCAGGCAGATGGTAAACAAATGAGCCTCATTACGAGTGTGGCTTTATTTCCTCTAGAAATTCCATTAAACAATGTACCTTTATTGCATGAGATGAGCATGCAGTAAAGGGAAGTGTCCGCATTATTCAGAGTCATGCGGAACCCTCAGGCATTCCCCACTTTGGAGTACCATGGTAGCCATTGGGCATTACCAAATTACTTACTGCTTGTCTTATTACTCTGCGTCTAGCTATTCACAGTCCTATAAGAATGAGGGTGTGTCATGCATGACAGTAGATGCTCTTTTCCTTCTCCAAGGACCTTCAAAGCACCTCCGATTCATGGGTTCCACTCCCATTCAGGGACCACTGGAGGAGTCCCAATTAAATACAGGGAACAGGGACCACATAGACAGTTGGTCCACACAAACTCAAGAACCAGGCGAGAAAACACCCACTATCAGGACCAACTCTCTTATACTGGAGGACAAACAACATAAACAAACTCAACACACACACAGAACCTGACAAGTCAAGTTACCGATCGATAACAACATCTCGGCAGCATACACCATATATTATGCTTGCAAGCACAGACTTATGTTATGGTCAACATCTCTTACTCAAATAATTAAGTGGAAACCCGACCCAACATAGTGTCTTCAGAGAATCCCCTTAGGGACACTGTTAACATGCATACTTATGAGATGTACCCTATACTTTTTTCCAAGATCACATTTGTCCTTCTAAAACACACACAAATAAACATGTTGCGCTCCTTTTTTTTAATACTGTGACATTTGTCACTGTAACCAAATGTGCCACCATTATTGCACTAACGATTTTTCCAATCAATATTTGGTAAAACCCCTTTTAAAAAAAAAAATGTGGCCTTTGTCACTATCACTCATCTTAAATCACCATTTTCTTTTTTTTACATAATGCAACCTTCGTTGCTACTCAGTGATATGCAGAACATTTTAACATGTATGTCTATTAACAAAACAGAGTGTACATTGTTGATGTCCGATCTGAAAACAAACAGCATTAGTATTTTAATGCATCCTAGTATTGTTATTTAAAGACTGGAGCAGGAACTGCTCATTAAACACATGCCATGTAAAACATATGCACATCTCTATCAACAAATAACACTTTCAATATAAACACTTGGAAGCAATGTATAGGCTAACTGATATAAAATCTGTATTAAATCTTCATTCCACTAGAATTCCATTCCTGCAACACTATTGTAACCTTTAATAAACCAGCAATGATGTGAAGTGTTCCCGTAGCGGGATGAGATACGTCAGAAAATCATGCGATTGGACTGTTCGCTTTAGCAATTACAAAAAAAAACCACTTTCCTGGGAACAGTTAGATGATACAGCGTTAGTGCTGGTCCCACTCCACAACACAATTTTACTTCCGTCATGAGCCGACACAACATTCATGCAGATAGGCAAAAAATATATATATCCCTCCAGTGCTCTACTATCGGATCTTAACATAAAATTAACATAGTACCCCTGGATGATGACATTCTTTTTTTTTCCGTTACAATGAGGATCGATCCAATTAACAACAGCAGTGAGAAAAACCTTAGCTCACCCACACATGAAGCGACCTCTTGCTCCATACCCTGTCAAATGCGGTACATTTTTGTTTTCATATTTCCACCAAAGAGCACATCTGATGAGACAGGTCGACACGTAGTGCATCCTTTCCTCTACTGTCAGCAGTACGCTGCAGAGGACGCAGCAGAGAGCAGTGTGAGAAACCTGCAGTGTTTCTCCCAGGCTATTCCTTGGGATCCTATGTTCAGGTGACCAGGGGAGGGCCATCACTCTTGGATCCCAACCCTGGAGGTGGACGAGGGAGGGAGCATCACCTGGGCCGGAGGTCCTTGGGGACTATGGGAGTCACGCCCTCGGACGAGACTTGGTATTCCTCCAGTTCGAATACACCCCTACACAACATCCCCTCATTTGTCATGGGATATTGTCAACAGAGTCCTATCAAACACCAGTACCTTTCTGTAAGGAAAAGGCAAAACCATCAGAGAAAACAAAAACCGTCCCTAAATTCCAACATGAGTTTTAACACTTTTTCCTCGAAACCCACTTTTCAACAACCCTACATTCAAACCCCTTTTCCTGACAAAAATCTACAACATCTTTATCCCTTTTTTGTAGAACACCATAATTCCTATATTCCCAGAAAAGGCAGATGGGAGTCATGTGGATTAACAATAGGAATCCATGGGCAATGGATTCCTATGGGCAGTCTCCATGTTGTCCCGATCATGTTGTCAGGCAGAGTCAAGCAGGGTGGAACAACTACTCACACCTAACTCCAATCAACTGTAGCTGTGAGTATACATGCGCAGCCAAAAAAGCGGTTTGAGCATGCTGGGGTTGCTGAAGGGTGCAGAGAAGCCAGAGGCATCCCATTTGTGCTGGAGAGAATCTGGAAGGCCTGGAGGAGGAAGAGCTGCACAGACAATAGACCTGTGAGCACAAGGGAGGCTGCAGAGTGGAGCGGCAGTTGGGGTTACCTGGTGGTACCCACATCAGAGCTCATCGCCTGGATCACAAAGGAAGACCCAGGCCTTTGAGGGGCAGGTGGTAGGACCTTGACCGCAACCAAATTTCCCCTTTGCTCTTGCTGCTCCAAAACTGCGAGAATGCCATTACTGGGGCGCTAGTGAAGCGGGAGCAAAATACACCACAATGCATTCTAGCATTGGACGTCCAAAACTGTTTCTTTGTGAAAACTGAGAGGGGTCCAAGCCCGGCTGGGGGAGACCTTTGTGTAAAACATTAAGGAGGGGTCCGAACCCGACGGAGGTAGAACCCTGTGAACCTTTGGGGAGAAGACAGGAATACAGAGAGCCTTGCGAGACCGGAGAAGAACATGAAGCCAAGATGGTGATTCAGAATGAGATAGAGGCTGTGGAATGGCGAGGGAGACATATTTCAAGGCAGTCAGTGAGTTGAGAGAAATTGTGCAAGGCCGAGCTGTGTTGAACAAAGGTTGCCAGTGGCGAGAGTGTCACTGATGAAAGATTGATGAAACCACAAGTGAGGAGATCCAGATAAAAGTGGAACATTGGGTAAGACAGGAAGAAAGGACCCCTTTTCTACATGATAGCAGAGTGGTCCGGCACCACGTGGGTGCCTAGTCGAAATATCTCTGATGGTAAGGTATACTGCAAATGGAACTTTTGAGATTGGATAGAAAGATGAAAGTGGTCCTGTGAGGGTTTAAGAGAACCCCCCCAACACAATCAAAAGTCTTTGATTCCGAGAAATACCCAAGAGAATGAAAGATAGGCTTGCGCCTGGTCAAAGGGAGCCTGCAACAGTGACAAACAAATAGTATTGAAGTTACTCAAGTCAAAGGACATTAAGAAGTTCTGAGCCCAAAGGAGGGAGGCCTACAATGTCTTTGAAAGTGAAGGCACTCCAAGTCCGGCTGAGGGGGACCCCGGGGTGGATGATCCACCCGATATGTGCTACAAGCGAAAGGAAGAGAGCTTTAAGTTGTTACATCTTTTTGTTGAACAAGATTTTCTTTGAGCGAGAGACTATTTGGGCTGTTAAGAGACTCGGGGCCTCATTCCAAGGCTGGCGCTATCCATGGAGTAAATAGCACCATGGTAAGCAACCATGGAGCTATTTACTCCATGGAAATCCGGCATGGTGAATGGAGAAATTACCGGTCCATTCCAAGGTTGGAGGGACCGGTAATTCCCCATTCACCGTACCGGTTCCCCATCCCCATTCCTGCCCCCATAGGGCTCAATGGGAATGGGGAAGGAGTAAATTACGGCACCGTAAATTACGGTGCCGTAATTTACTCCAGGGTCCCTTTGCGGGTTGGATTTTTAACACCTGCTAAAAGCAGGCGTTAAATGCCAACCCGCAAAAGGGAACTCGGAATATGGTGGTAAGTGTTAACGGTCACCGTTGCCATTAACGGTGACCGTTAACCCTTACCTCCAACCTCGGAATGAGGCCCTCTGTCTTAGAAGGTTCTGCCGTGCTTACAGACTGCCACCTCGTGCTAAGAGAAGCCAGAGTGTGCTATATAGCCCGAGTGCTCTACCTTACCCTGTGCTGAAAACATGGGGAAGGGAACATTATTGCTCTAACATTCTGACATGTTATTTTGAACACTGTTCCTTTTTGCATTTCACATCCTTTTCACATTTTGTCATATAAAAGTAAAGGGCTGGTAATAGGTTTTGTTAGCATAGGCCCTTTTTGTTTTTACAAGACACCATTAGGGCTGAGTTATTATTATCTGATGATCGTAGCTTGCTCCCATCTTTAGATTTAGGATCAAATAGGTGTTTTTCAAACCCTTTTTGAAGTTCAATAAACACCCTTGAACTGTGATCACTTGTGTGTGTCGTCTTACTGTTGATACCATGGTTTCCTTAGAGCAGGGAGAACGTGGCCACGTAAAGTGGTCCTGTTCTCTTTCCTCAAGCGTGCCAGCACCTATGCTCAGTGTCAACGTTGACAAGACTCCTAGCAAGGTCATAATTTGGAGGGCTATTGCCAGAGGGAACACTACTCTAGCATCCTTTCCTTTTTTCAGTCAGAACATTCTTGCCGCTCAGATAGTAATTACAACATAGGTACTTAATGTTCGTCATGCATGCCAAGCTGTAATTGAAGTGCTGTCAAGTAGGCTTTACTCCTTTTTATATTTTCATGCTTTTTTCTTATTTGTAAGTAATCCCTGGTCTTTTAATTCATAACATCTTGCCCAGCTTGAAGCGCTTTACTTTTACTTTAATATTCTCCCAGGTCCTTTTATTTATAGCGCACTGCTCAATTTAAGGCGCTAAACTCTTCTTCATGTGGCCAATCCCTGGGTCTTTGATCCACAGAGCTCTGCATTTATCTTCATTTTATGCCAGGTTCCTTTAAATTACCAGTGCTCTGCCTTTCGTACAGTGCTTTATTTTTATTCTGAGGCAAACCCTTGGTGTAATTCACTGTGCTGTGCAACTTGAAGCACTTAACCTTTTTTTCTTTCATGTAAAGCCCAGGGGCTGTTTATATAATAGCAGTTTGGAATGCTTACATTGCTTAACCTTTATATCGATGTTATCCCTGGGTGGTGGGTCTTCCTTTCTGGGGCGATGGGTCTTCTCATCTGGCTGTCCCATTCTGCAGCTCCTCAACTGCACACTAGGTCCGTTTCCATGCCCCCTCAAGGACCACTCGTCGCCAGTGTAATAATTGAAAGTCTGTGACCCACAAGAGTAGAAGTAAGTTCCTTTATTTAAGTGTTGGTCAAATAGGTTACAAGTAAATGAGAGAACCCACTTGTCCCCACCACCCAATTAGCTCTTCCATCTCCTGGAACTTCTTGGAAGTAACCCTCCATAATATGTGTGCATTCCAGCAGTCACTCTGACATCACAGCAAATGGCTAACACACACAGAGGGAAAGGGAGGACTACAAGACACTTCAGATGCTTATAAAGGCCCTTCCCACTTCCATGAAGTCCTATCATATAGCAAGGCCCAGCTGGAAAGTCCTCAGGGACGGGGAAGGAGTTAACTGCGGCGTGCAAGATTTAGACCTAGAGTAATGGAGATTCCCTGTAAGTAATTTGAACATTACCTCTTTGTCAATCTTCCTCATCCCAGTCCCATACATTTGCAGATATACAATACAGACATTAAGGCAATTAAGAACTTCACCACCAAAATTCCTGTAATCAACATTTAATATGGAAATAACATCTGATCCCGCGGGCTGGATCGGGCGGTAATAGACCAGGGTCCAAGTAATAGTGCAAGGGCCTCAACAATGAGCTCCAGCGCTCTTTCCAACCAATCCAGCCAGCCAGATCAGGTATTATTGACATTATCACTCTGGGTTTCTATTCCGGAAACCTGGGGTGCTGATAGCAATGTATTTTGTTTGAATGAATGGGATGCCTCACGACATCCTGTTCACTCAAAAAAATGCTGACTTAAGATGGCTGCAGTGGATACAGAAAGTGAAGCCCTCTTCCATTTACACGGCGGCCCATGACAGAGGATGGAGTGGGGGTGGCAGTTGTGCCACCTCCAATAGAATAAGGTGTGTGGGTTTGGTGCATTGGGAGAGGTAGAAATGGTGACTGGAGGGAGGGGAGGTTAGGGGGAAGATGGTGGGCAGGGAAGAAGCCTTCAGGCTGCTTGGAAAACACAAGGTTGGATTGTGGGATTCAGCCCATGATCTGAGCAACCTGATTGGTTAGCTCCCCCTGTCCAGGATGCTAATCGGAAATTATACTATGATATAATCAAACCTCTAGTGGCTGAAGTGCCCCATTGCCAAAGTTCTGGTTGGCATCCACATTCAATTTAAAATGTAGAACAAATGTAGAATGGGAGCCCAGATAGTCGTTTTTCAGATTTCCTGATTTGAACTCCTTTAGCCTCAGCTCAATAGGCTGTGTTACCCCAAGTGGAGCTGCCATGCACTGGGTCATGAAAGGGTGGCCTGACTCTGCTCAAAAGCTAGAATTGCCTATCAAACCTACCTAGTGGGAGTAAATTATGATGGTTTGGATCAGGACTAAAAAGGATAAATAAGGAATCTGATTTTCGAAGTGGGGTTGTGTGTATCGAGTGTTGTATTCCTGGAGAGCCCTTAGTCATCTAGAAGAAAGGGGAAATCATTGTGTAGGCATGTAGTTAGAATAAACTCTCTTTCCCACTGCAACTCCCCTCTCTGTCCCCCTGCATTGCTTCTCCATCAACCTCCAAGTCTCTCTTTCCTGTTCCCTGGCATAATGTTGCCATCTCAAATCCTCAATCCTCCTCTTACTACTACATTCTCCCCTTGAACCAATGTGGTCTTAAGGAACCTCCTTATTTGGTCTATGTCTCCCTCCTCTGTTCTCGTGCGTACAACACTATCCCCCTCTTTTGGAACTTGGCTTCCTCCTCACTCTCCCAACAACTGTTCACACTTTTCTGGTCTAAATTACCCTTTTTCCAAGTGATTTCAATCTCTTCTTGTACCAGCAGACAACTCCTTCTGACTGGTCTCTCTCCATGGACCTCTCCTAGTAATCCTCTTCCTCTCTGTAGCCTCCTGTCAACTCCACTCTGTTTTCCTCTGCTTCCTTTGTTGTCCCTACACTAGTCTCTCTGTTTGGTGTAATCTTACTCTCTTCAATACGTCCTCCTCCTGTTTCCCAGTACCCCTCACTTCCTTCTCCAAGATGGTACCCCTCTTTCTAGAAACACGTTACATCTTTCTCTCTTCCCTAGCAGTCACCTCTGCTCCCTCCTTAAACATTTGATTCCTTGTCTGATCACCTTGCTTTTCTTCTTCCTAAATGATATTCCTCAAGTCAATGTACTGGCTGATATTCCTTTCCCTCTACTCTAAGGTAACCCCCTTCCCTCTCTCTGGGTCTTCCACAATGTGCCATTGCTCCACGAGCCTCTCTTGTTTCATATACTGGTTTATTCACCAAGCTAGTATTCTTCTTACTCTCTTTCCATCATTTTCAAACACCCTGGGTTCACTCTTTCTCTTGCTTTCCAGATAGTTCCCTTCCCTCACTGAGCGTGTATTCTTCTCTCTTAATACCTCTATCTCCACTAAACCCAATCTGTCTATCCTCTCCCATGCTTCTCCAATATTACCTCTCATGAAGGCCTCCACCCCTTAGCACTTCACTGTTTCACTTCCAAGTGGATCCTCTCTGGTCCAGGATTTACAGGGTCTGTTGCTCTCTACTGGCCAGCTCTCCCCAGATATGCAGGTTTGAGGTATCTGGACTTTCCATCGAAAATGATTTCATCGAATTAATTTCCATCGAATTGTATTCATTGAAAATACTTTCCATAGATATGCATTTCCATTGAATAAAATGTGATGGATTTCGATGGATTTTAGGCTTAGGGTTAAGGTTAGGGCAAGGGAGAGAAATAGGGTTAAGGTTAGGGCAAGGGTTCGAAATAGGGTTAAGGCTAGAGTTTGGGTTAGGGTTACGGTTGGGTTTGGGTTAAGATTTGGGTTAGGGTTTGGGTTTGCATTAGGGTTAGGGTTTGGGTTTGGTTAAGGGTTAGGGTTAGGGTTTGGGTTGGGGGTTGGGGGAGTTTGGGAGTATCCTCCCCATTAAATAATAAACACTAAAACGTTACATGAAGGCCAGTGCCGAAATACTTTGAAGTTTTTAGCACTGCACAGCTCCATGTAACATTTTAACATGTAAAATAAATGCATGGAAATGCTATCTTTTACATTTAAAATTACATATCCATCGAAACGTGTCCATTCCTATATTCCATGGACAAGTTTTGATGGATATGTACTTTTACATGTAAAAGATAGCAATTCGATGCATTTACATTCGATGCATTTCCTTCGATGGATTTCCATTGCGATGAAATGTTTTAGTTGAAAAGACTGTAAACCCTGGTTTGGTGCCAAGCCTCTTGTCCTGGGGTCTGCTATAATCATCCTTCTTTCATATACTGCCCAGGATAGAAGTGTTAGCTGCCATGTCCCCTGATTTGGGGCCTCCAAGGGTCTGCTTCTCTCCAAGGGGAGACGATCCTTGAGTGAGCAGGCTTGGTTTAAAGGGGTTTGAATCCTTGCTTAGTTTGGGCTTCAGGATAATAGCATGCACTTGTCTGATTTTGATTGTGTTTATCCCTGATTGGGGCATGTGCGCCAGGCCAAGTGTTCTCTCAGGGGTCTAGTCTAAACCTATATAAATATACAGAATATATAGAACGATTCACAACAATCAAATGTTGTATTGAATTTACACATAAAAACAGAAGTGAATACAAAGCCCTACTTTAACAAACTACCTTTGAGAACACATACATCACATACAAGAACACAAACAAAACGCAATTTTAATTTCAAATAACAATTCAAGGTTTTTAACGCAATGGCCCAAATGTGAAAGCCCCTGGTGGAATCCACCATATGGAGCAGTCACATAACAATTTATAATTTGTATAACCAACCGGTTCATTCTATAGAGGACACAAAGCCTTTCACAAGCGCAATTTCTTTTGTTCTTGATAGTTTTTCATAACAGAACATCATGGAGGAGGGGGTGGGCCTATAGAATACCCCAATAAGTGGAGGTTCTTGGAATGCTGCAAAAAGGAACAAATCTTGCACAGATTTTGGTCACTAGCAGCTCACCTCATACCACTTGCTGTGATAGTTCATGGGTAATCATCTAAGTGGAAATGCTTTTGTGTGGCACCTCCACACAAAATGAGGATGAATGGAAGATTTTCGGAAATAAAAGAAGCCGGATTTGAAGAGTTTCAGAAACAAAAACTCATAATTTAGTGGAGGGTTAAATTACGCAATATGACGAATCCCGCGTGGACCTCATTACGGGTTTGGTTCCACTCCCTCCCAAAACACCACCAAGCTCGTTTACAATTACTGCATGAGGTAATACCTCCTAGTTATTACCCCAACACAGAAACGATTTTGTGTGCCCGTAATTACCTACACCAAAAGAAGGCAGAATTGAAGAGTTTCAGGAATGAACTCCTAATTCAGTAGAGCAACAAGCCATATCTTCAAATACAGCATATGCTTTAGCACTACCACTATTCGTATTGAGTCCTGTGTGTTTTTCTGTTAACACCAATCTCCTAATATGGGTCAAGTTAAGAATAGCGCAAATTACAAATACTTGATAGTATATATGTATTATCCTCTTCAGCCACACCCCTGCACAAGTAGAAGGTGGTCATGGCTAAGGCAGCTTTTGGTGACAGGGGGGCGGGTAATAGAGCGCCAGTGGGAGGCTGGGGGGTGCACTGGGATCTAGGATAGAGCGAAGGGGGGCAACCCCCCCCCCATCCCTGGGTCTGCCACTGGAAGGTGGCCTGTCACCTCAGCAATAAATCATAAACAGTAGCCATGGAAATGGGCCTTCTCATCTGTGCATACCTATGGAACACATGAACACCTTTATACAAATAATGTAGTCCCTCTAAAAAAAAAAGTCCTAAAAAAGGACAACAGATGAAAGGAAAAGTGAAAAGCATACTCTTGCCAACAAAGCTTTGATAAATATTTAATGCAGCATTATTTTCTAAAGTGACATGGTCATAAATCAGGGAGTGGCAATACACCCTGACAATGTAAGCGCAATGCGTTACATGAACGTAACAAATGCAGCCCACAAATAAAAAGCCCAATGGTGGTAGTCCGCAAGAAACTAACTGATGCCGCTCAAGACACTGTGGTTGGGCTTCCGTGATCGATCCGAAAATCCAGCCGATGCACACTCATGGTTGAAAAGGATCTTTGACTGCTACATTGGCAAGGCCTTGTGACTGGAAAGTTGCTATTCTTGAAAGCTGAGCACACCAATATACAGACTCAAAACTGGAATCCCATAGCCTCACAATAGTTACCATAGAAACTTGCAGCAGTGAGGCGACCCGTGCTTCTTTGTTCCCGCTTGCTCCTTTCAGACGAAAATCCTTTCGATTTAACCTTGGCGTTTTTTTACAGACTTTTCTGCTGCAGTCAGTCTAACACTCGAGTACACATTTAAGCATATTAACGGTATATATTGCCATGCGTACTAGGCCTGTGGAAAAAAGGTTGCTGCTGCATCAGACTCAGAGGCTGCAGTATTCATGGGATTAAGGTTAGTGGTTGTCTGCTTAGTCCAACAGGATTAAAAAAAAAGTCCTGTGACAAGCTTTCCCAAATCACAATTCGTGAATAGTTGAAAACAAATGAAGGCATAGATTATTCATTTTTTGATATAATATGGAGAAAATGGTGCACGTTAAAGCACATTGGGAAATTGTGCATTTTAACACAGACTGCTCTATGGGGTACTGTGTCCCCTATGGTCTTCCCCCCTCGATACTCCCTAATCGCCCACAACAGACCCTCCAGATGGGGTGGAGTGGCAATCCTCTACAAACCCCACTTCTCCGTCCCACTCATTGAACCCCAGACATGCAACACATGCTGTGAATCCCTTCTGGCAAAACTCTTGCTACCATCGACATTCACCCACAGCTTCCTGCTCATTTACAGACCCACCCGGATACGACAGACTTTTCGCAAACAATCTCTGCTCCCATTCTGATAAAGCACCAATCCCTTACACTCCTGGGAGATTTCAATATCTGGTTTGATATGCCCAACAACCCCATGACCCATCCGCTGTTCGACAGTCTCAATGCACTCAACCTCTCACATCATACCACTGGTCAAACTCACTCAGGTGGACATACCCTTGACGCGATTTTCAGCTCCTCTGACTTGGGCTCTATATCTAGTCCCAAGCCACTTATCTGGACCGACCACTTTGCCATCCTTTCTCATTCCACACACCAGCCCCTCCTCCTAAAGCACTCCCTGCCCCCTCCTCTGTTCACAAATGCTGGAACAAAGTCAAAGTACTCCCAGACTTAGCTGAAGCCCTGCTACTCCTTTCCCCTGCAACGGTGCCCTGCGGTAGACCTTTAACCATTGAAGCTTTCGACTCCTGGCATGAAGAATCACTAGCCCCACTCACCCCCTCACGCCCTGCAGCCTCAGGCAAAGGGCCATCCCACAAATGGTTCACACCATTTGTTTTGGAAGACACTCAAAAATCAATATAACCCTCTTGAACGCATTTAAAACCTTTCTCTGCAGATCCATGTTTGCCCTCCACCACCGTAATTACAAATCTGAGATCCGAAAGGCCAAAAAAGCCTATTGCAATAAACAAATTCTGACCTGTGGCAACAGCAGCAAAAAAATCCACAAAATAATCTCTGAATTCGTGAAACCTACGTACACCTCTGCCCAATCGACTGCAACACAATAACTCTGTGACTCTCTCTCACTAAATTTCTATAACACCTATCTTGACAGGACGGCAACCCTCAACTCCAAATTGTCCTCACTAAAACCCTACCCTTCTTGGACCCCTCCTGATCCCATTGCCCCCATGCCCACCTGACCAACCTTCGACTCTTTCAAACCAATCTCCAGAGACGAGTTCCTCGACCTACTAACAGCCAGCATACCCACTGGATCACCCGTTGACCCCTGCCACACCTCTATCCTGAAAGAAATATTCTCCTCTACCTGCACAGGAGAACATGCACGGGCATATTAAAAGACTCCCTCACCTCTGGCATTTTCCCAGAAGCTTTTAAAATACCGCATGTGAAACCACTTCTAAAAAAGGCAACCCTCGACCCGCTTGAATCCAAGAATTACAGATCGCTCTCCAACACCAGATTCCTAGTGAAACTCAATGACCGGATTGCATACTCCCAGCTCAACCACTTTGTAGAATCTAGCAATCTCCTTGACACTGCACAATCAGGCTTCAGACTTCGTCATGGAGCGGAAACCACTCTGAACTCAATCTGGGAAGATCTGAATATCATGGCAGACATTGAGGGTTGTGCAGCGCTGATACTCCTCAACCTCTCTGCAGCCTTTGACACAGTCAACCAATCAATCCTTCTGGACCGCCTCCACTCCCTAGGAATCTGTGGCTCGGCACTCAAATGAATTGCCTCTTTCGTCAGCAACAGGAAACAATCTGTCTTCCTCTCCCTTTTTGTCTTGACTGCTCGCCCGTAAACCCTGGAGTACCCCAAGGAGCATGTCTCTCTGCTCTCCTCTTCAACCTCTATTTGACCACTCTACCAGGAATCATGCAGGCACGCAACCTCTCCTGTTACAACTACGCCGATGATACCCAAATTATCTTAAGAATTTCCAAGACTAACACCATCCCTCGCCCTGACTTCGAAGCTTACCTCTGTGATATCGACCAATGGATGACATGTAACCACCTCCTTCTGAACCCTGATAAAAACCGAAATCATGGTGTGCTGCAATACCGCCTTTCTACCACAACACCTCCCAAGGCTGCCCTCCCAATGGTCCACCACCCCATCCCTCCAATTTCATTAAAAACCTAGGCTGCACTATGGACTCAGGCCTAACCCTCTCCCATCAGATCAATAATGTTTCAAAATGCTGTCACTATCACCTCATAGTCATGTCGGGACTGGACTATGCCAACTCTTTATACCTGGGAGCCCCGGCATACCCACTCAACAAACTAAAAAGAGCCCAAAACGCTGCTGCTAAACTCCTCCTCGCCCTAGGACACAGAGTATCTCTCCTGCTTTTCGAACCCTCCACTGGCTCCCGGTTGGACAAAGAGCCACATTCCAGACCCTATGCATTACCCACTGAACAGTGCACAAGACCGGGCCAACGTACCTCCAAGAGAAGATAAAACCCTACCTCCCAGCACGCACCCTAAGATCAAGCCAAGCCCTCTTCCTGGTGATTCCAACCTCTAATTCTGCCAGGATCGGAGGATCTGCTTTTTCAAGCTTGGCCCCATCTCTGTGGAACTCACTCCCCCCCTCATATTGGACACACACATGACTACATGGCCTTCTGCAAAGTACTAAAAACCTGTCTCTTTCCGTAATGCAGAGTGTGACCATCTAGACTCCCGGGACCTTGCAACCTAATAACATATGTTCAGAGAGACCCCGACCAATATCGCCACTGAATGCGGCTATTAAGTTAAGAATACATTTTGCAGCATTCACAAACACAGGCCTGAAATCCGGAACAGCAAGCTTGTTAGATTAATCCTCCTCCCAGACACTCACCTCTTATATCACCATGCTCACTCTCTACTTTACACTACTAGCCGCTTAGAGCGCAGCTACACCCCTCGATCAATTTTGGCGTGGCTGCTCACATACGTACAATACTTCATGAACACCCCAACACTCTGATAAAACACAGCTGTACCCCTCGACATTGGCCTAGCTGCACAAGCCTAACGCATCCTGAAACCCAGTCCTGGTGACCTTCCCCCATTAAACGGATATCAAATACCACCTCACCTAATGCTGGAATGCAGCTACCATCAGGCAATCACTCCAGCTGCACACATAATCGGTGTAACCAAGCACCCTATGACACCCTACTCTCTCGACTGACCTGAACTACGGTTCCCAAGGGCGTTCAACCTACCAGTGCTTTGAGGTTATACCAATGATATTCAGAGCAATATATAAATGCCAAATAACAGAACATAACTATGTTATTAAATTGGCACACATTCGCTTAGAAAACTGGGCCACTCTTTCCTACCAGGCCAGCTCTTTGGCAATGCCCTTTTAACTTTGAGGCCTTTCCCAACCTGACTGTCTGATAAAATGGGGATAGAATATAAGACTGCACAACTGATTCCCTAGGTCTGATTCACATGCAGCCACTTTATGGAGGTGTGAACACTGATGACTCCCAGGGGATGGGGAATAAGAGTCATGTTGTAATGACACCATGAAGGCAATAAAATGACTGCGATCATAAAGACTAGTACACCACGATATAGATATAGAGTTTGGAAATAGTGTTTGATTCCCATAGTGTTGTTTTGTACTGCATATATGCCTGAGAGTTTGCTGTTTTTCTTTTTATTATAGCTGACAATGGATAGGGAAATCAACAATTATTGGCTTTAGGCAATAAATAGCTCCATAAAACGGACATGCAATGTAAGGCTGCTGAAACAGTGCTTTCGAAGACTTTCGGGTGCACTGGGTGAAGGCCACCTGGGCCTCCACCTTGGATTGCCTAATCTGGCTAAAACAATAGGGGCTGCATGTACATCAGAGGGTGGTGGTCCCACACCCCTCACCTGGGGAGGACTACACCAGATATTGTTAGATTAGCCAAGACTGGCCAAGAAGCAGAGGATCACGTGATAATGGGAGATGAAATGGAAGCAGAATACGGACAGCGGATGTACACAATTAATCTTTTTCTTGGGACTGGGGTAAATCAAACGGATATGATGGGTATTGTGAGGAGCCACACCATGCCATGAGGGATTATAAGAGCAAGGCAACTTGGAGGCAGGTTGGGTTAGTTTGGGCGGTTAGCAGATTGGGTGGTATTTGTTCATATGGTTTGCAAACCAGCAATAAAGGATGTCTTGCTTTGTCCATTTCCAATATGACTCCTGAGTCCTTTTGTTTGATTTTACGTTCCTAGAAGAAAGGCAATAATACATAAAAAAATAACAATACCACTACCAAAAACATCTTTGTATAATTACGTAGATGTAACATGCAGGAGCGTTTATTTTTATATGAGCTGTATTTCAGATTACTTAAGCAATAATCCTAAACCTGATTAGTTTGTTTAGCCGTTCATTACACATTTCCTTTACTAAATGCTTTGATAGGTATCAAACTGTGTATTTGAAGTCAGCACATTTATGGTTGCATTGGTAACAACAAAGGACACATTTCTGCATTTTTCTAAAAAAACCTTTATTTATTTGGCAATCTGCAGAGAACAGTAGGTTACATTTAGCTTTCACAATAGGCACAGGTGCATAAATACAAGAATTTACAATAAATACCAGAAATGAGGTGGCTGATGTGTGTACATGGCTTTTCTCGCTGGGGGATTCTCAACAAGTGGCTTTACCTTGTTCTTAAGTACATTGTTACCTATCAGGGGGAATGTTGGACAGGTAGGCTTGGAACTACTACCACACATCTCTAGGGTGTGATGTGTGGGTTAGTGAATTGATATACATCTCCTTGCAGCTCTGGGGCCAAGTTAGTGCAGCTAGCCAGATTTTGACATTTGGTGGTGCGGTCTGTTTCCATTCCGGAAGTATGCATCTTTTGGCCATCATGCAACCTATATTTACAAATGTTCCGAGTCTCTTGTTCGATAGATTTTCCCATATGCCAAATAAGACTCCCAGGGGGGGAGTGCTCGAGAGGAGTGCCTACAACATCGGATAGGGTTTTAAGTACATTGTCCCAGAATGAGTTAAGTCAAACACAAGACTAAAACATATACATATGGTCAGCTGGGTTGGATATGCATCTAGGGCAAGGGTCCACTGCGTTGCGGGAAATTCTGCTAAGTTTCTGTGGGGTGTAATACAGCCTATTCAGCAATTTGTATTGCATGCACCGGAATCTAAAATTTAGAAAGATCTATTTAGTATGTGCACACATACGTTCCATTAGACTGCAGATAGAACCTCCCCCAAGTTCTTGGACCAACTATTGCATTGTAAGTGACTTCAATCCAGCACTCCAACTAAGTCAATGCTTAGGATGGGATGCCCAATGGAAGCCCTTATTTATATATTTTTATGTCAAAGTTCTTTAAATCTGGATGATGAACCCTTATATAATGCCCCTCTCTTTGAATCTCCACGTCCTAACTGAGCCAAGAAGTTGGTTTGTTTTGCAAATTAAAAGGTTTGTTTGAAGAATTGAACAATATATATCACACTTTTATGAATAAAATAAGATCTGAATAGCACACATATGAATATGAACGGTAATCAGCAATGGGTAATATTACAGGAATAGGAAGGATAAGGTAGCAGAGAATACTTTTATGGTTCAAGGAAATGCAAGATGGAAAGAATGCAACACAGAAATAAACTTGATATGATTTCAATCAAAAGACAATATAATCACTTTTTCCACTGTGACTACTCACTCCCCCCACTATGCAGTATGAAGAGATGGAAATGAGGGCACACAGGTTTCAGAAATACAATTAATAATGCAGTTCAATCCCAGTTCCCCCAGCAAGCTAAGAGAGAAACAGGAATTATTTTAAAACAGGCAAAAATACTTTTGAACGTGATTGTCATGAAAGGGAAAATATGCTACAATGATTTTAATTCACTAAAGGATACTCAGCAGTAGTGAGAATTACTTTGGATTGGTACCGGTCAACACTAGCATGACACAAGATTCTATAATGCAGTTCTGGACAGGTTGAAATGGATTGAATATGATTACTTTAAACTAAGAGATGATGACTATGTACAGTTCTAGACTAAATACTAACTCCTAGGCTTAGGGATGGAATGGAGTGGGCCTTGTCAAAGATCTGGTCAAGGGTTTGGCTTCACTCGCCACCGGACGGTATCAGGCACTGGGTTCTGCTCACAGCATGGCCTCTGGTCTGCTCGGTCTCTCGGACTGGATCGGATGGGTTCTAGGTTACAGCACTGCTCTCTCTGGTCTGGATCTTGGTTCTAGCACAGGGTTCTTAGTTAGATGCAACACAGCTCAGCCAGGCTGTTGAATGATTTGGTTAGGCCCTGTGGAAGTTTAGGGGTTAGAATCAGGTTTGCAAAATATTCTGAAGCCTGCTGAAAAGGGTTCAGCTTGTGGGTTAGGCCTCTCTGCTTCAAGGTTCTAGAGTTTGGATTCTAGAGTTTGGTTCTGGAGCTATCTGGCGTCTGGAGTCTGGATCTATCTGGAGTCTGGAGTATAGGTTCTGGAGTCTGGAGTCCTGCAGGGTGCTTCGCCAAGAAATCAGATGATGAGTGGAAAAAAAGTGTCCCTGGGTCTCAGCAGTCCCTATTTATGTGTTTCCAAAGTGGGTGGGGAGGCTGACTCTCTATGCCCAAACCTCTAAGGATCCTGATAGGTCAGAGAATTTCCTGTCCGCTTATTTGAGACAGGAGCAGTGTGTCATATGTGAAGAATGATGCTGTGTTTTATGGCTTAACTGAAATCCCTCCCCTTTGCTTTTACATAGAAAATCTATTTTTCCCAAAAAAATATTTCCCAGATACACAAGTTTTTCATAATACATATGCACATCACAGATTAATTAAGGCATGTCTCTGCTCAAGTCCCATGTTCCTACAAGCTTAGGTTCAGAAATTACCACTTATTCACACTTTTGGTGGGTTTCCCAATATTGGTTTTGCACCAAATATTACACAGGCATACACACTCCATCTGAGCACATCTCTGTAATTTTCCATGTCCCTAGCATAAACATAGCAGCTACAAGATGAATACATTCTGGGGTTTAGTCTTTGAACATCGCACAGATCCCAGCTTAGTCTTAACTTGTGAGTGAATTTTTAATTTCAAGAACCTCAAAGTTTCCCATTTTTGTCAGCTTGGTATAATTTGTTATAAGCATTTTTATAAAACATACCTTTGCTTTCAATTCAATTCACATCTCAGTCTGGTCCGCCCCTAGGGCTGGGCTGAGTCAGATGGTCACATGGCCTGCCTACCTGCCCGAGCAGTTGTTCGCCTGTCACACCCAAATTAGCATTCCTATTCAGCTGAAAGACTCTATTGTCTCTTTCTCCTGCCAGCAGAGGAATCTCCCCCCCATCTGATTAACATGCCCATGCGACATCCTCCCTTTTGGTGGGAAGGCCCAAGGTGTGAAGGGTTCTCAGGGACATAAAGCCTCTTGAAAGTTTTAACTAAATCACATTACCTTTTGGTCAATTGCAACATAGTTCCTTGTAAAAATAAATACATTTATACATTTAAAATATGCAACATATCTTTAAATCCAGACTTTTTCAGTATTAAATCAATGGGTGGCACTCTATATGGCATTTTTATGGAATTCTCTTCTTTGGCATATTTAACTTCTGAAACACAGACCTCCTGTCAGAATTAGAAATCGCCAGCACCTGTCAGAGGCGAGTAACAGTACTACACCCACTTTTGACAGCTGTCTTTCCATCAAGTATCTTTAAAATAGGATTTTGCTCTGATAGCATATGATTCTTGCTGATATTGTATTGATGTGGATTCTTGCAGTAGAGTAATGTGGAACACCCAACAAGAAAGTTGGATCTTTTTGGTGGTTTTGTGAGCCATGATTTTAGCACATTTTTGACAATGAAGAAAACGGATTCCCAAACAGCTCTGTACTTCTTTTGGCAATCAGCATTGCTTTTCCAAGTGGTTTCAGGCTGCTTGGTGGGTAGCCCAATGGTGGGTTTTGGCCAGTGATCTCCTGTGCTCACTACTGACATAGGCACAAAGTAGATGGTGGCCTATTTTTCAGGTTTTCACTGCGCACTTTCTGGTGATTTCTGGCGAGCAGCATGCTTTCCGGCGGCCATTATGATGTTTCTGCTACCAGCAATGCAGAGTGATGTTGCAGGGCTTGGATGAGTGGGTTGATACATCCCACAGCATGCCTTTGCTGTCAGGAGGGGTTGTTTGTTTAGGAGCATTTTGTATAGTGTTGAGACTGTTCTGCAGGTCCCGCCGGAGTTGGCAACGTACGCAACCTCTTCAGTTTCTGGGTGTTCTAGTGGATAGCATGGCCAAAGTGCTTGCACGGCCGCTCGTATCCTGTGATATTGCATACATTCTATCCTTGAGCCGGTGTGTTAACACTGCCATGTATAAGGAGAGATACATTTCCCATCTGGACACAGATCCGCAAGTGCTTTGTAGCCGAGCCATTCCCCAGGTTGGATTGGCCCCTCAGACTTTTGGGGAGTGGGGGCCGGTTTCTGGCCAAGCCTGAGCCAGTTTGGAAGAAAAGTTAATTTTTTTTCAAAAAGCCTTTCATCCTTCTTAGGTCAATAAATGAGTACCAACACAGGTTGGATGATATTGTATGCATACTTGATCTATAAAAAAGCATAATAGTTATACAGAAACATATTATCATTGGGCCTTGGGCATCTGCTTGGATTCAGAGTAATTTAGTGTACTTATGTACAATGCTATTTGATGCCACGTCCCGTTTTGTCAAGGGGTGAAAGGTCATGTTTCATCACTTCCCGGGATGTCACTTTGGGGTGGGGTCAAATGGCATCACTTCCAGTGATGTCATCAGAGGTCAAGGGTCGTGAGGCGCAGGGTGGGCCACTTTTTTGAGGCAAGGGGTCAGCCACTTTTCTTTGGGTGACCGGGCCTATTTCTTGTACCAGTCCAACCCTGGCCATTCCCAGTGTTCTATCAGTGGAGTGTCCCAAGTGGGACTGAGCCTGGGGAACCTCCACAGAGGTAGCCATTTATAGAATGGATATACTTCGGGGTTGACAGGTAACACATGGTGCCAGGCCAATCGCTCAAGTTTAACATGGGGTGGTTGTGATTTTTCCACGTACCAGTGGGGAGCATGTTGGGCCTGTGCAGCTATGCAGTATAATTCGAGGTTGGGGACCGTAAATCCCCCCTTGTCGTATGGGGGTTATGTCTAACCATTTCTTTCGTACCGCACCGGAATGCCACAGGAATTGCACACAGAGTCCATGGAGTTTAGAGAAGATGGGTTTGCCCGGCCAAACCGGGACATTGGCAAACATATATAAAAGTTTTGGCACTAGGATCATTTTAACCAAACCACCCATCATGAGTGGGAGAGCTTGCCATCTGGTCAGCCCGATGCTACATAGTCCTCCACCACCTCAGTTTTCCTTCAAGAGGAAGGCTTTGCCCTGACACCCTAACTTCAAGGTATCGAATTCCCATGGGGGACCAGCATAGAGGCTATATCCCTGTAGGATACTTGGTGCCACTGGTGAGTGGGAACATCTCTGATGCAGTATAGTTTATTTTGAATGCGGAGAAGCCCCCCAGATGAATTATATCCCAGAGGATGGGATCAATATTTGTTTGGGGGTCCCGTACATAAAGTAGAGCATCATCCACGTACAGCGAGACTATCTCAGGTGTGCCACTCAGGCGGATTCCACGATGTCCATGGCCGGCGCGGATCATGTCTGCCATCGGTTCATGGGTGAATAGGATCGGAGAGAGTGGACAACCCCAGTGCCCCAGTTTATCCCAAAGGGTTCTGATTTGTGAGAGTTCACTAGGACTCTGGCTGTTTAGCATGTGTATAGGAGTTTAATACAGTGACGCATTTTGGGAACGATACCAAGCTTTTCCAGAACCACCCACAGATATTCCTAGGAAACCATGTCAAATGCCTTCTGGGCCTCTAGTGCCATGGCCACCACCTCAGCCGAAGGGTCGATCCTCGCCATCACATCAAATAGATATTTAATGACAGTGACCTGCCGGGGACAAAACCCACCTGGTCACTATGTATGATATGAGGCATCAGTGGAAGGAGTCTGTTTGCAAGGGCTTTGGAATAGATTTTAGTATCCACATTCATGAGTGAAAGGGGTCTGTAGGACCCACATTCGTTGTTCGGCTTATCAGGTTTGAGGAGGATAGTTATAGTGGCATTGCGCAGGGAAGTGAGCAGGATGGAGTCGTGAAGCGCCTCCACCCATACCTCAAGAAAGTGCAGGATTAATAGGGCCATGTGCTCCTGGTAGAATTCAGATGTGAGGCGGTCTGCGCCAGGGGCATTGCCTCTCGGCAGGTCGGTCACTACCATAAGGAGCGCTTCCATTGATAGGGGTGATTCCAGACCTTCCCTAGTATGGGTGCTCAGTTGCGATAGGGGAATCCCATCCAGTAAGGAGTGTATGTCTTGTGGATCTTGTTGCTGCCCTGAAGTGTATAGGGAACTGTAAAAGTCAGAGAACACTTTGATGACCTCCTGGTCTGACCAATGGAGATTACCCTGTATGTCCTTAATGCCATCCACCTGGCGGGTACCCCTGTCTGATTTAACTAATCTAGCTAGTGTCTTGCCTGGCCTCTCACCCTCCCCATGTTGCCTGGCTGCTTGTGGACACGAAAAGTAGCGCACCTCCCTCAGGGTGTGTGCCTCGAATTTCTCCAGTTAAGAGCATATTTGAGCCAGCACCTGTGGGTTCGAGTGTTTGGAGTATTTCTGTTCCAAGGATTTGAGCTTGACCTCGGAGCGCTGGAGGTCATTCCTGATGGTTTTTAGTACCCTGGTTTCCCTCGGATTGACATTCCCCTGATGTAGGCCTTGAAGGCTTCCCAGCGTACCGCGGCGGAGGTCACGCTCGCCTCTGTACAGGCATAATATGTCTCTATATCTGTGTACAACTTGGAGAGCTTCGGATTTAAAATGATAGGTGCTGCCTGAAACAGGGGACCTCTCTGTTTTGAGGGTCAAAACCATAGGGGAGTGGTCAGAGAGAGTGCAAGGTCGTATTGTGTCTTCCCTACTTTGCTCATCAATGAGCTGGAAGTTAGGTACATGTCTATACGTGATGAGCTGTCATACACAGAAGAGTAGAATGTGTATCGACACTCTTGTGGGTGTAGTAATCGCCATGTGTCCCTTAGTTCCAGGTGTTTCATGTGGGTCAGGAGTTGCCAGGCTGCCCATGACAGAGATCTGGGGGCTGTGATCGTCCTGTCCATAGCATGGTCGGGATTAGGTTCACATCTCCTCCCCACGTGATCGGGACCCTAATATAACCTGTGAGTGTTGATGCTATGTCATTCAAGAATTCAGGAGAGTCAATGTTGGGAGTGTAAGTGTTAACCAGCAATAATTCGGTTCCATCTATAAAGCAATTCAGGATGACACAGTGCACCGCAGGATCCACATTTTTTTTTTTTAAGACAACTTTTACAGATTTACAGATTTATGAATTAATGTCGTGACCCCTATGGACTGGATTGAGAACGTGGTGAAAAACCTGTTTGCCCCCCAAGTCGGTGCAATGCCCATGGAAGTTCCCTCACTAATGTGTGTCTCTTGAAGGAAAATAACCTGAACCTGTCTCTATTCAAAAAGGACACGATCTTGTGTGAGTTAGTGAAGTTCCCAATCCCCCTAATGTTCCAGCTACTCACTTTCAGTTTCATTGCCATATGTGAGAGTTTTTGGGGTGGCACCCCACCGGCCTGTAGCTGTCAGTTGCATCCTTGCAAATTGGACTAGCTACAACCTTGTACTCTGCTGCCAAATAATTTTCACAATTTTCACCCCAACTTACCATGTTCGCGCAACAGGCGCTCAAACATTAGTGAGTTATTTGTTAGATGCTATATATTCATCAGTCCAACAGAGTTAGTTGAAATGTGCTGCTGGTATGCTCCTTTAAGTCTGCAATTAATCAACCTCATTGGCTTCTTGGTGGTCTGGGAGCGATAGTTGGGCCTCTATGAACTTTACTGCCTCATCCGGAAGTGTAAAAAAGTACATTTTGCCACAGAACTGAAATCGAAGAGGGGCAGGAAATAGCATTGCATAGTGGATGCCACAGGCTCGGAGCATTTTCTTAACTCCAACGAATTAACGTCTCTCGTTCTGCACCAGCATTGAGAAATCTGGGGAATTATGTATTGTTTGGGAGCCCAAGCATAGTTCCTTTTTTTCCCTGGTGAGGCATAGGATTTGATTTTGATTTGATTTTGAATGATTTATTACGTGCACCAGACAGAGTAAACCGTATTCAGGTGCAGATGGTCACTAAGAAGGGACTCCAGACATGTAGGGAACCAAAGTTAAAGTTATGTTCAATTTTCCTTTATTTAAATAGGAAAGTTTTAAATCTCTTTCTAAAGAGGTCCAGGGATTCACACATCCTGATCTCTAGAGGAAGCTGATTCCAAACCTTGGGGCCAAAAGCTCCAAAGCTTCTATCTCCTCTTGAGCTAAATTTGGTCCGTGGAATACAGGTTAAAATTTTGTCTTCCGAACACAAGTTCCTTCTAGGATGGTATACCATAATCCTTTTATACAGGTAACTGGGCGCCAGCCCTTTGAAGCATTTATAGACCAAACATGCCATTTTAAATTTAATTCTATCCTCCACCATCAACCAGTGGAGGGATCTTCGCATTGATGATACACAGTCTCGTTTGCCAAGGTTTCCTATCACTCCAACAACCGCATTTTTCAGTCGGGCAATTTGTTTTTGTGAGATTCCTGCTAATAAACTGTTGCAGTAGTCCAGGTTGGGGTTAGTCATCGCCCCCACCACAACTGCCCTATCCTCCAGAGGAATATAGGGTAGCTCATTCCGTAGTGATCGCTGTGATCGTAGTGATATGGTATCTGTCGCAGAAGCTCAGGATTTCTGCAATGATAGGGTGGGGGAAGTCCCCTCATTTTAGTTTGGGCAAAAGCGCCCGGTGGTTTCGTTGATAGCAAAGAAGGGGGCAAGAGTTGGTGCTTTGAGGAGATCTTTGAATAGGTTTTCCACGGCCTGCTCCATGCCCCCCCGATAGTGGATCTTCAGGGACCCCGCAATGCAGATATTGTTCCTCCTGGAACCTGATTCAAGGTCATCGCATTTGGACTTCACAGCTTTCACCTACTTTGCCAGGGTTGCCACTGTATTTTGGAGTCCCCACACAGAATACTGAATACAGAATACTGATTCTTGTCTCTGCTTCAGTGATGCGCACCACCTCCTTGGTGAGTTGCGACTTCATGGATGCCACGTTTGCTGTTATATCATCCAATTTCTCGTGAACAGCTGCAAAGCCCTTGGTGATGGCCTCCAACATGTGAGTCATATCTGGTGGAGAGGTCATGCTAGGTTGCAACTGGTCCAGTTGAGGGCTGGATGAGGGACCACGGTCCTCACGGGGGGCCAAGTTTGTAAATTTGTTTATGGCCCCTGTTTTTTTCCCTCTGCCCGCACCTCTGGTCATGGCTGATGGGCAAGGGGGCTGGTGTGGTGGTAGGTCCCAGGGATGTAAGCAGGAAGCCCCACTGGATATCCCCTGTTATTCAGTCGGTGCCCCCAAATGGATTCAGATTGCCCTAAGGCTGGTGTGTATCCAAGTTCATGTGGGCCAGTGGGAGGGCCAGGGAATCTGTGGGTGTGCAGGGCAAGGTACGGATGTAGGACTTCGCAGCCACATGTATGTGCAGCTCCCCCACGATCTGCAGGAGGCAACCCCACCGAGCAGCCAGTACAAGGGACTCAGTTATCAGCGCCCAGGTAAGCCCCTCAAGAATCGTGGATGGGGCTGGTAGTTGGTTCAGTTGGAGTGGGCATAAGGAGTGTCCAGGTCCAGACCACCCACTGCACTAGGTGCTGAAGCTCATATTGGTGGAGAGTCGCAGGTGGATCACCGTAGGTTTAGGCAAGCTTAGGGCACAGGGTCTGTCCAGGAAGATGAGGGAGTCACAAGGCCGTCACACACCCCATGCCAGTGTTGGTGGATAGGGACTCAGAGTCAGCAGTCCGCCCGGTCCAGGAATAGGCTCCACAAAGGTGCCATGGTGCTTGGTAGCCTCACCGCAGGGTGGATGGGTTTACAATATGCAAATGCTGCAGGGTTCGGGGCCCAAGAGAGTTTGCCACTTCAGCCATTGCCCCAGATGTGAGACACAGGGTGTACTAGTGTGTTAAGTGCCCAGGCACCACCAAAAGGAATCCTGGAGCAGTGGAGTTTTAGATGAAGGGCGAGCACTCACCGCGGAAAGTTGTCATGCCTGCTTGTTCACATTTACCTGTTAGCAACATGCCTGGCGTCAGAAAACAGACATGTATTCCGTTTGCCTGTAGATCAGCTGAGAGACTGTTCTTCTAGCAATGGAAACGATGGCACGGCTTGTTTCCATGGAGATGTTATGCTACAGCTGCAAAAAGCACGGTAATGCTGTGTTCCAGACTAGCACTAGGTTCACGTGATTTGAATCCTGTTGCATCACGGTAGGCTGTGAGTGTGCATATATTTAAACTGTCCAGATCCAGACCACGGTGCTTCTGATTACGGATTTTTCCTAAAGCTCTTTTGTTGTCACGCCGTCAAGCTGTTTAGCTTTGATTCCTGTTGCCGACCTGATTCTGCCTACAGACCGCTTTTGAAACTCATCTTGTCTCCTGGTTACGTTGTTACTGTTCATGGTCTAGTTACTGTGCCTATGTTCTACTTTGCTGTTTTGCCCGCACGTTATTGAACTTGGCCCGCTCACCAGACTGCTTTATCTTGCTGAACTGTACTTCCTCTGCCAGCACATTAACAACCTCGGCTGCTTTCCGGAATGCCTCTCTCGCTGAACTGTACCTCGTCTGCCAGCACTTCAACAACCTTGGACTGCTCACCGGACTGCTTTCTCTCGCTGAACTATACTTCCTTGCCCACACGCTACCGACCTTGGCCCGCTCATTGGCCTTCCTTTTACCTGTGGATTTAGTCTTCCTGTTCAAGCTACAGTGCACCAGACATTGGGACGCAGTGCTGATTCTTTAAGGGTGCACCAACCCGACTCTAGCGAGACCTTCCTGCACCCGGGAATAGTTCCATACTAACCACCCCTTTTGTTCTCGTTTTCCTCTTCTATCCTTGGATTTTGACATCAGTTTATCCCTCTTCAACAAAACCCAATGCAAGAGACATTCAAGGAAACATTCCGACTAGGGTTTAGGGACGGAGTCGGTGTTGAGGGGGGAAAAGTAGAGAGCATCTCCCCAATACTTTGTTCTGATTCTGTTATCATTAGGAGGAGGCAGAAAGAGGCGCATACCACATCACCGGAAACACATCACCGACATTCGCAGAGACAAGAGCACTGCTTCTCAAGGCATATTATAATGGGGAGTTTGGAGAGATTTCTTTAATTTTTTTTTACAGCTATACATGTTTACAAAAAAACAGCAAAAGAGTGATGATGACGTTTTTAATGGAAATTGTGTAGCAAAGTAAAATAGCATTTCGGTGTTTTGGAACTCTTCAGTTGTTTGGAAGGTAATGATGTTAATAAGTTTTAGGATTAATACTTTTGTTTTATTAAACTTTTAAACAAAAAACTGAAACACAAATGGATAGGAAAAGAAATGGGGCTGAAATAATTATGATGAATGGGGAGGGCTTCCACCATGGCACCTAAGAGGAACATAATTTACTAACTTATAATATCTGGTATGAGGAAATGATTTATGTGGGTAGGGAGAGTGTAAGTGGCACATGCTACGTCTTTTCTCTCATTCTAATGTAGTAGGAACACCAAATGTTTTCTTGCCCAAAGCAGAATCTTATGAGGAAGCAGAATGCTGAATGCATGTGTCCCTATGCAACACCAGAAGTCTATTTCAAGGTAAAAAGGAAACAGTTCAGTGGGTGGATGAAGGGGAGCAGGTGGTTGAAGACAATTTTGTGACATTAACAAACATAATGGAAACAAAGGAAACTCAGTACAAGGTAATAGAATGCATAACAACAGGTCCTGAAGAAGGAACGTTGCAAATAAGAGACCAGAAAAGACTGCAGAGCACAACTCAAGAAGGTCAGAACGTCCCCTGGTGTCATACAAGGGCACTGATTAGAAAAGAGGGAGCAGTATGGTACAGGGACAAATGGAAGGGGTGAAAAATGTAGTGGCATGCTGAGGGATTGGTTGGGTTTGAAGAAAACGTGGCAGCAAAAGTCAATGATAGTTGTTGAAAATAATTACTTCTCCAAGAAGAGTGCAGATAGTTGTTGAAAATAATTACTTCTCCAAGAAGAGTGCAGATAACCTGGCGGCTATCCCTGATGGGTACCGCTTGTTCTCTACTGCAGTTACTTTTTTTGCTTCGTTGTTGCTTCCAGGAGTACAGGCTGCAGCACATTTTAAATGGCTGCAGCTAACCCGCTACAAACTATTGTAGCTGACTAACTCAACAGCAAAAGGGTTGAATGCAATCAGGGAAGAGATGAGGGCTTTGCGCTTGGTGGCCCTTCAAAGGGGATCTATTTTGGACCTCCTGACAGCCATGTAAGGAGGTATTTGTGGCAAGCTGGGGACAAGCTGGTGTAGTATGATACCTGCCGACAATGCCTCTAATGGAACTCTTAGTGGCTTTCCAGATTGTTTCGAGTGACTGTCCCCGTGTTGGTGCTCATTCTCTTCGCCTTCTGCATTATTAATAACATTTTGAAAAGTATATTTAAATAAGCAAAAAGGACATTTGATGCTACCCTTTGGTGGTGACAAAAAAGTTTTGAAATGAAGAGCAGTAAGAAAATAATGGGTGAAAGTGAGGGGCAGGATCCTGATGGATGGGTTTTTACACAGCCTGTTGATGTTGAGAATTACAAGACATTCTGGATACAATGCCTGAAGGATGGGACAGGGTGTGTATGGGTGGGAGAATAGTTGAATGTTTGGGAGGAGATTGGGGAAGATATGACCAGACTGGAAAAAATATGGATGCATAAGGATGAAGTTGCTAAAAGGGAATGAGGGGCCCAAAACGATTTAGTTATTAATGAATAAATAAAAGGGGGAATAATATGATAAAAATGAAAGTTCAGCACGGTATGAAGCAACACACTTATCAGCTGCGAGAGTAGCACTGTAAAAGGGTAGGGGACTCTTTTCTGATGTTATTGAAATAAATAAATGGTTAATAAAACTGATCCATAAACACTGGGGCACAGGTAAGTATAATCAAACTTAGTGGTAAAATGAAATGCAGTAAAAAATGTTAAATGCTTGCTTTTGCAGAAAACGTGTGTTAGCATTTTTGCTGCGGCAATGGATGCTGTAGTTGGTGATTTAGTGCAGAGTCTGCATTCCGAGGCCAGTGCTGAGAGAAGTACACAGGGGTTAATATTTTTCGAGGTCACAGAATAGAGCTCAAAGTTTCTGCCACCGAATTAGTGAAACATTGCGATTTTATCATTCAAAATCATTTATGAAATGCGATTTCCTAATGGAGACGAAAAGAACAGGGCAGTATTAAATCACCCTGTAGAACATTTTCCCTGGGAAAATGGTTAGATTGACCTCCAAATGCAACATTTGTGCAGCAGTATGTACATGGTTCAAGGCTCTGGTGGTGTCTGTCACGACCCTCAGCCCTGATCCGCACTGGCAAGTCCATTGGCCAGGTGGAATCAGGACTCGGATCGCTTATAAGGCCTGAAATCCACTTCTCAGGCCCTCTTGGGGCCAGCCCTGGCGCCTTTGGCGCCAGGCACATAAGCAAAGATAGACATCTGCTTGTGGAACTACTTTTTAGGGTTTTCAGCCAACATGGAGGTATCCACATAGTTTGATTCCTAGGACCAAGCTATGCAGTATAGTGTTTTGACTGTGGTGGCCTAGGGAATACTTTACCTGGACTACTTTGCAGTATCTATTTAAACCACACCCGAACAAGACAACATGCTTCGTGTTACTTTGCTACTAGCAATGTGACGCTCACCGTGTCCAGCTTTCTCATGAGCCTGACGAATTCCGGACCTGCAGAAAAAACAAAGAGCATTGTTAGCAGCAGAATCTTACCTGTAATCTCCATCCTTCACTGCTCGCAGCTCCTGGGCAGCTCCGTTTGAAGAGTCTTTCGCCCGGATCGAAGGACCTGAAAAAAGGGAGAAAGACATTATTAAAGGAGGTAGAAGAGACATTACAACCACGAAGAGCTTAGAGACTTACCTGGCTGGCTGATTTTTGACCGGCAAAGCTCCGGAACTCCATCCGCGCTGGGAGCACACCGCAACCTACGAAAAAGAGAAAAGCACAGGTCAGTGAAGACAAGTCATTGCTGTGCTGCGCAAAGCACCTCCTTACCGCATCATAGCGCTTTTGTGTGCCATAGTTTACCGGCAAGAACCAGCCTACCCAGTTCTCCAAGTGGACACTCCTCGCACCTAAGGGAGATAAAAAGAGACATTTTAGAACAGTGAAAAGGCATGCAAGAATAACAACTTCATAAACTCGCAATAAAACCTACCTGAAAGACATTATTAGGGCTGTAGTCAGTGAAATAACTGAACAGCACGCGCCCACCATAGACAACGCGCCCCTGCCCAGAGAACAAGACAGAGAGCCTACCAATTCCGACAACCAGGTGAGAAGAGAACCCGGAGGGGCTGCAAACACAAGGGAGGTGGGAAAAGCTTACCTTGGTCGTCCAGTCCTAACGTAGTCTTAATTTCCAGGCGGAATCCCATTGACACCGAGAACCAAACCAGGGAACCATTGAGAAGGGCATCAGCGACCAACTGGCTGGGTGGCGTCCCCGTGGATACCAGGTGAGCGTAATAGAACGCGAAGCCTCACATAAATAATCCACCTGGGCGCCATGGAAACATCAGAAATCAACCAATTGGCCCAATTGTTGGGGGACCTTCGTGCTGAGGTTCATTCAGCCCGACAAGAGACTAATACACTCCGAAGAGACCTAATAGTGACCAAGGAGCGCACCGACGGAATCATTAGACAACTCTTGCAATCGCAGGCAGGTCAAACTCCTCTGCCTGGAGGAAATCCACGATGCAAAATCCTATCTCACCATCGTATACCCCCACACCAGTACAAATCACGCTGCCTGGAACAGTTCCCCTGGCACCACCAGAAAGGTTTTCAAGCAACCCACAAAGTATGCTGCATTCATACATCAGTGTCGCCTTCATTCCTTTGTCGCCCTGGGGCATTTCCAAATGACCAGGCTTGGGTAGCTTTCATCCTATCATACTTGAGTGGAAGTGCAGCAGATTGGTCGGGCCGTTGGTGACCCATAATGATCCATTGTTACAGGACTATGGGGGCTTCCAGAGAGAAATGGAAAAACTGTTTGCTCGCCATACCCAGGAACAAGCAGTGGATAATGAACTCCTATCCCTCCAGCAGGGAACCAAAACTTGTTAACATACATTGCAGCTTTCAATAGACTGGCCAGAAAACAAAAGAACCACGTCATTCCATCGAGGCTTACGAGGCAAATTAAAGGGCGTCTTGGCCCAGGTAGTTGATCCCCCCAAAGACTGTACTGAATTCATAAATCTGGTAGTGCAGCTGGACCATCGGTTGCAGGACCGAAAAGCAGACCGGTCCAAAGCAGACTCCCGAGTAGTTTATGTTTGGCCTAGAGACAACGCATCACGGGTGCCAGACAACGCCGTAGAACCCATGCAGATCAGAGGGATATGACCTCCATTAACAAAACAAGAGCGGGATAAAAGAAGACAACAGCAACTTTGTTTGTATTGTGGAAAATCAGGACATTTCCTGAAAGACTGCCCAGTAAAACCCCCAAGGAGGACAGTCAGGGCCACAGAAAAGGATGAAGTTAAGAAATCGGAAAACTACCAAGCTCGGCAACCGTAGAGGTCAGTTTGTTGAGTGATGAGAAAGAGCCACTGACCTCACACTTTGAGATACCCGTGATCTTAATATACCACCAACAATCGTCAAAGATGCATGCCGTAGAAGCGTATATCAACAGCGGAGCAGTTGGGAACTATATAGATCAAGAGTTGGCAGCAGAGTTGGGGCTCCCTTTGTGTTCTAAGTCTACCAGGGACAAGGTGACTACCGTGGATGGGACAGATATTGCCTCCGGACCAGTAACCCAGTGCACAGCTGCAGTAACCTTGCTGTGCCAGGATGGACATCGGGAGTGTATTTCGTTTGATCCTATTAAGGCACCTCAGTTCCGGTTGATACTAGGGATGCCATGGTTGGTTGCTCACAACCCTCTGATAGACTGGCGGGCACGAAAATTAACCTTCTCCGGCAACTGCTCCCTGGCCTGCTACTCTCCTGAACCAGATCCCAACTCCTGTATCTCCAAGACTTCCAATACTGTAGCTTCTACCCTAGGAGTAGCTAATACTTTGCCAGATGAACATCCTGACTTTCAGGACGTATTCCAAAAAGACCAGGCTAACACATTGCCGCCGTATAGGCCTTATGATTGTCAAATTGCAAATTGACCTTATTCCCGGGGCACAAATCCCTTGCGGCAGGATCTACGCTCTCACAGAATCAGAAAACCTTCACCTGAAATCCTATTTGAACCAGTACCTTGCAAGCGGATTTATCTGCCCATCTAAGTCCCCAGCAGCCAGTCATTTGCTCTTCGTACCGAAAAAGGAAGGGGACTTGAGGACCTGTATTGATTACCGCGCAATAAACTAGATCACCGTGAAGAACCGCTACCCCTTGCCTCTTATCCCGGAAATGCTAGACCAAGTCAAAGATGCCCAGATCTATACTAAATTAGATCTTCGGGGAGCATACCACCTGGTCCGAGTCACAAGCGGAGATGAGTGGAAAACCGCTTTCCGTAACAAATATGGCTTGTTTGAATATCAAGTCATGCCTTTTGGCCTATGCAACGCTCCTGCAGCGTTTCAATATTTCATGAATGATGTCTTGAGAGAACTGATTGACGTTTGTGCCTTGGTGTACATAGATGACATCTTGGTCTATTCAGCCTCAAAACAAGATCACATCAGGCACGTTTGTTCAGTCCTCACCAAGCTCCGCCAACATCGTTTATATGCAAAACTGGAGAAATATTTTTTTCACGTCACCAAAGTAGAATTTCTTGGTTTCATCCTTTCGCCCAAAGGCATCAGAATGGATGTACATAAGGTTGACGCTATTCTAAAGTTTCCATCACCAACATCTCTGAAGGGGATACAGAGCATGCTAGGTTTTGCGAACTTTTACAGCCGATTTATCCCAGACTTCCCTCAGGTTGTGCATCCGATCACAGTACTGCTACGAAAAAGCAATAAAAAGTTGGCTTGGACCGAGCAAGCAGAAAGAGCCTTTCAGGAACTGAAACGAAGGTTCACCTCCGCTCCAATCCTGCGGCACCCTTGTCCAGACCTCCCTTGTATCGTAGAAACTGATGCTTCCAGTATGGAAATGGGAGCTGTCCTTTCACAGAGGGACCCAGAAACTGGCCAGCTGCATCCTGTGGCCTTCTGGTCAAAAAAGGTTCTCACCTCCGGAAATTAACTATGCTATCATGGACAAAGAACTCCTAGCCATCAAGTCCGCCTTCAAGGCGTGGCGACACTATCTTCTGGGAGCTAGACACACCATTACAGTGATCACAGACCACCGGAACCTACAATATCTTAAAACAGCCAAAGCCCAGTCTTCACGCCAGTAATGGTGGGCCCTTTTCTTCGCCGAATATGACTATGTGATCACCTTTGGACCTGGGGTCAAGAATGGGAAAGCTGACACCTTATCTTGGATGGGCATCAATAAAACAGTGTATACAACTCCAGACCCGGTACCCATCATACCAGAAGACAAACTTTTGGGTATCACAACAACCCTATCACAAGCCGAATTACAAAACGAAATTCGACAGTCAATGAGCACGGATGCTTTCCTCGCATGGCAAGCTCAAGGAGAACAATATTGCATCATGGATCAGTTACCTTTTTTGAGGGACCGGCTATATGTACCCAAGAAGGAGTTACAACAGCATATCGTTTCAGGCTATCATGACTCTCTGATCGAAGGACACCCTGGAATCGCTAAAACCTTAGCCAAGGTGAAAAAGAATTTTTGGTGGCCTAACTGGCGTAAGGACATTGTCCAGTATGTTCAGTCCTGCGGCATCTGTGCATAAAATAAATCACAGTAACAGAAACCATCGGGTCTCCTACAACCACTGGACACCCCCCCCCCGCTCCATGGCACACTCTTTCCCTTGACTTTATCACTGATCTGCCACTGAGTCAAGGCTTTAACACCATTCTTGTAGTCGTGGATTTGTTCTCTAAGATGGCACATTTTATTCATCTCAAGGGCCTCCCGGACGCATCCACACTGGCAGAAGTATTTCTGGAAAACATTGTCAAGCTACATGGTTTTCCATCAGTTCTGGTCTCTGATCGAGGCAGCCAGTTTGTATCCAATTTTTGGAGAAAATGTTGCGCGATGGCACCGATTGATGTCCGGCTATCTACTAGTCACCACCCCCAAACGGACGGCCAAACCGAGAGGACCAACGAGACCCTCGAGCAGTATTTACGGTGCATGCTGCAACATGAATTGAGAGATTGGAAGAACTTACTTTGGGTATCTGAGTACGCATATAACAACTCTGTACATTCTAGCACGGGACAAACACCTTTTTACACCCTGTATGGTAGACATCCACGTACCTCAGAATTCGACCTTCCTGCCAACTTGGAAATGCCTGCAGTAAAGACTCTTCACACAACCATCACTCTGGCGTTCAGAAAGGCGAAGGAACATTCTATTCATGCCAAAGAAAAACAAAAGCACTTCGCCGACCAGCATCAGAAAAAGGCCCCAGACTATCAAGAGGGAGACCAGGTTTGGTTAGCCGCCAAATATGTACCCATCAAAGGGACCTGGACCTTCCATTCTCGATATTTGGGACCCTATACCATCAAGGCAATTATTAACCCGGCGGCCGTCAAATTGGACTTACCACCTAATCTACAAATCCATCCGGTATTCCATGCATCCCTCTTAAAAACAATGCAACCCGGTACACGAATCAAGACACCACCTCAACCCATACTAATTGGTGGAGAACCAGAATTCGAAGTCAAAGGCATCCTGGACAAAAAATACTCTAGAGCCAAGATATATTATCTAGTTGACTGGAAGGGATTTGGGGCTCAAGATAGGTCCTGGGAACCTAGTGAGAACATCCATGCACCACGTCTGATCAAGAAGTTTCATCAGAACTTCCCAACTAAACCTGGACCAGACAGGAGACACATCATGGGAGGGGCCTTTGGCGCCAGGCTCATAAGCAAAGATAGACATCTGCTTGTGGAACTACTTTTTAGGGCTTTCAGCCAACATGGAGGCATCCACATAGCTTGATTCCTAGAACCAAGCTATGCGGTATAGTGTTTTAGGTGTGGTGGTGTAGGGACTTCTTTACCTGGACTACTTTGCAGTGGCTATTTAAACCACACCCGAACAAGACAACACTCTTCGTGTTACCTTGCTACTAGCAACGTGACGCTCACCGTGTCCAGCTTTCTCAAGAGACTGACGAATTTCGGACCTGCAGAAAAAACAAAGAACATCGCTAGCAGCAGAATCTTACCTGTAATCTCTATCCTTCACTGCTCGCAGCTCCTGGGCAGCTCCGTTTGAAGAGTTTGCCGCCCAGATCGAAGGACCTGAAAAAAGGGAGAAAGACATTATTAAAGAAGGTAGAAGAGACATTACAACCACGATGCACTTAGAGACTTACCTGGCTGGCTGATTTTTGACCGGCATAGCTCCGGAACTCCATCCGCGCTGGGAACACACCGCGACCTACGAAAAAGAGAAAAGCACAGATCAGTGAAGACAAGTCAGCGCTGTGCTGCGCAAAGCGCCTCCTTACCGCATCATAGCGCTTTTGTGCGCCATCGTTTACCGGCAAGAACAGCCTACCCAGTTCTCCAAGCGGACACTCCACGCACCTAAGGGAAATAAAAAGAGACATTTTACAACAGTGAGAAGGCATGCAAGAATAACAACTTCATAAACTCGCAATAAGACCTACCTGAAAGACATTATTAGGGCCGCAGTCAGTGAAGTAATGGACAGCACGCGCCCACCATAGACAACGCGCCCCTGCCCAGAGAGCAGGACGGAGAGCCCACCAATTCCGACAACCAGGTGAGAAGAGAACCCAGAGGGGCTGCAATCACAAGGGAGGTGGGAAAAACTTACCTTGGTTGTCCAGTCCTAACGTAGTCTTCATTTCCAGGCGGAATCCCATCGACACCGACAAGGGCATCAGCGACCAACTGGCTGGGTGGCGTCCCCGTGGATATCAGGTGAGCGTAATAGAGTCATGGTGGGCAGCCATTCTCATGGGAATCAGGGTGAGGTGACCAGGGCAGTTTATTAAAGTTCTGCTGGTCGCCTCAAATGTTTCAATTACTTAATTTTGTGCTGTTGGAATTGGGGGTGGATTTTCATGTCACAAGCTGTAATTGAGGGCAGTGTGTTAAGGTCTGTGGTCCCAATAGTTGATCGCAATGTATGTTTTTCTATAAGGGTTCAAAGTGTGACTGTGGTCTGAAATTCCACTCACTATAATACACTATTGCAGACTAATGTAAGAAAACATGAGAAAGAAGCACAAGGAAAGAATGCAGGAAGAGGTGAAGTTGGTGCAGAAGAATTTGTCAATATATGCTATGCAAGGGACGATGTTAACAAGCGCAGAAGGACCAGGTAAACTGCATGCGCAGTACAGATCGCCACCTGTAGGAGGAGGTTTCATGGGGTGGGTGACATGTACCACAGGTTTAGAGGAAGAGGAGGGCCACCTAGGGGAAGGGGGTATGGGTATCAGATGCAGAAAGGTCAAGAGGGGCTTCAGGGGGCTATCAGAGACCAATGGGAGGGCCACCCCAGTGTTGGGTGTGTGGACAGATGGGGCACATTTCTCGAGTGTGTAGAAGCAGGGGAGGGGTGCAACAGAATGGGGGAATGCAAAATCAGCCCACACATCACAGAGAACAGACTGACTACTATGCCCAAGACCAAACACAGCAACAAGGTCAGACCCCGAAGGTACACACACAGGCATAGCAGCCTGTGGTGCAGGCACCCCAGATGCAGAGGCCTGCACAATTATATTCACAGGCACCACTTGCGCCACAGAAGCAGAGTGGCATGCAATCACCGCACGCAACACAGCAAAATGACGGAACACTGACACACGCAGATTCAGTGGGAATATCTCCCATTCAGATGTTGGGAGGGGTGACTGTGGTGGGGGGCAACCCATTCACAGGGAATAGAATGTCACTGCACCCACAATAGACCAGCCCACAGACAGACCTGATGCTGCAAGCACCGCCGTCTTTTCTCGAGGAAGACTTGGCAAATGTCCCCAGTGTCTTATGGACCACAAGTCCCTATGGTGTGGGGATGTTAAAAGGGATATGAGCAGTAAAGATAAAGCTCAAACCAGGAGCAACTTTACAGAGAGCAAGGCAATATCCCCTTTCAAGGTGAGGCAGATGAGGGCATCTATGAGACAAATGCGGCCCTAGTTAAACAGGGTATTCTGGTGCCATCAGCATAACAGTGCAATACAGTGGTGTCCCCTGTAAATAAAGCAACAGAGGGATTGGGGCATTTTATACAAGATTTGCCCCCTTTGAACCAGATTGTTCAGTGCTTCATCTTTATACCACTCCACCCAGACTCACAAGATTTAACTTCATCTGCACGATCGCAAATGCTAATTACTTTGCTTTGTATTAAAGTTCTTATTTTAGGGACATTTCTTTGACAGCACCTTTTCGTGCAGTTCCGTTCCGCAATTTTTATGAATTTGCTGTCCCAACTGCGTCTGGGGCCCCTATTCAAACTGTGTTACTTCCCGCACCGGCGTACACACCTTTTTGACTAGTTCTGTATTTTTTTGGTAAGTTTTATGAGGCGACCCCCGACACATGGTCGCAGTTATCAGCCATCCAAAATTGCTTTTTGGTATTTTTGTGCTGATAAGTGATTTTGCGCACTGTTCAGCACACAAAACTCATTTTCTTGATTCATGGAAGCAGCTTTGCGTGCCTTTGTGAGGACTCTGCGCAGGTCCGTCTCAGCTTTGCATGCAGTCGAGTGATTTGCCCAACACTCCACGCAAAGTGTGCGACGGGCCTGTGTAGAAAAACAAATTAGGGGTGGGACATGCATATTCCACAGCAAAATGAGGAATAACATGGGCGTTTTGATGGGCGGGCTATGCAGTGTGCTCGCACGATCAGTTAAGTGCAAACCAAACCGAATTCATGGAATCCAACCTGCAACCTCATGTCGGGAAAAGTTACACTCAAAACTTGTGGACTCACCGCCACATATTAAGATGCGCAGAGCACTGTGCCCAGAGAATCCAGTGAGCAAAGGTAGGGTTCACGCAGCAATTTAGGGGTGACAGCAAATGGATGAGGTGCCGGTTGAAGTTAGGGGTGTGCGTATGCAGATAGCAGGTTGCAGCCATCATCTACGGGGGTTTGCACACATATTTATAGGGGTCTGTTTTGAGATACGTGACATGTAACACATTTTTTCGGGGTGCAGTTAGGAGTTACAGGGGACCATATGCAATATCACTGGGGTGCAGCCTTGATGGCGGGTGGGGGGGCCCGCAGTATTTATGGGTGCATGATAGCGGGGATGCTGACTGTGCAGAGGCGGGTATATGTGGCTGGATCTGCTTTGAGCAGGGGCACGGTGTGCGCGGCGTGGGCGTTCCAGATGCTACTTGCACCTAGGGTTACTTTGCAGTTGAAATTCCATGAAAACGCAGAATGCACATAGCATACTTTTACGTGTAGGTATGCGCAAAGTGGTGTTATGCGCAGAGTACTTTGAGGGGTCTATGCACTTTTTCTATGAATCAGGCCGTAAATATTTAATGAAAGATTCTTGCAAATCTTCTTATGAAGTATAGCCTGGCTACTAGAAAAAAAAAACATGAACCCTCCCCTCCCCCAGCCCCCCCCTCTCACCCTCCCCGGCATAAAACATGTGTAATGCCTTTTGGTTTTGCCCACTTGACTGATACCCTGTTACTTTAGAGAAGGGAGGGTCTTCAATAGATATAAACCGTCCCATGTGACAGAGTGTCTCTCAAAATGTCTGTCTGATAAGTCTGCTTCTTCTGGCAGCCTAGAATATCTCAATGAAAGGACCTAATATGGCAGAAAGCACCCAATTTTGTTCAGTGCACCCAATGCCTGGGAGCTACTGATTTCAATGTGCACCCATGATCAAGTCCCAAAGATGCCATAATTGAATAAAATATGTGCAGTATTATGGGATCAATATTGACTGCATAATGTATATTGTAACACAATCCTTATTTGGCTGAAACTGTGTGTGCTAATTAACTTTTTTTGCATGATGGTGCGCTAGCAGCACTATGCTTTGCTCTGGGAAAAGCAACAGTCCACATTGAGCATCAGCGGCTGCATCATGACAGTTGCTAGCAGTGTCTCAGCCCTGACAAGGGTAATTAGAAAACAAACAAATAATGTCCACTGGATTTTACAAGTTTGAAACAGAAAAACAACTGACGCACCAAAAAGCGTTGACATATTGACATGAATTTTACAAATTATATTTTAATTAGCGACAGTACAGAGTGCATACATCAGAGGATAACACTACGGTAATTGGGGGGAAATATATATTTTTTTCCTACCAATGTTTCTTATGAAAAATGAGTAGTGCATGAGGCTAGACCATATGGTCGTTTAGTCCTGTTGGCTAATTACGTACAAATGGCGACAGCGAGTTTACAGCTGCTGTTTATTACTAACTCGAGTAGGTTTTCTCCAGTGGATTGCTTCTCTCTCTCAAACTCTTCTCAGTTTTATCATGGGCGGTAAATTGACTGAAATGCAAAGGGCTCACAGCAGATCATTTCAAATAAATGAGTACATTGTACAGAGGGGCAGCCGTTCTGTTTGCACTTACCTGCAAAAGGTCTCCTAAATGCAATTTGCAGCTTTGGCACTACACAATGCAAAGTAAGGTGTTAAAAGAGGCAAAATAACATTTAGAGCGTCATTATGCACTTCGCAGTGCACAAGGGAGGTATGTTTCCTCTCAAGCATACATTGCAAAGAGGGGACATGTTATGTTTGAACTTAGGTGCAAACAGGTCCCCTCCGTGGAATCTTCAAACAATATTTGGACTACTGAGTAAAAAAAAGGTGTAAACAGAAGGCAACATCTGCGTGTGCTTTCTTTTTGCACTTCAAAGTGCAAATACAGCAAGGGGATTATTGTGAAACAAATGAACATTTCATGAGTGGGGCCGCGGGCGTTAGCACTTACATGCTGTTGGGTCTCCCGCATGCAATTGTACACATTTGCAAGGCGTACTTCAAAAGCTGAAGAGTAAAACAAGGTCTTTACTCTTCACTTTTACTCTTCCCTTTGTAAAAAAAAGTATACGGTGCTTGCAAATTACGCTTTGCAGACAGCGTTTACTAATGGATTCCTATGGAATCATCCAGCTCATTAGCAGGTGCAAATGCAAAGTGGACTCCACAGGGAGCCATCGGTTTTTACGCCTGCCAGAAAAAAATCATGCAGGCATAAAGCCTAGCGCTCTTCCACCGGAGATGCAAACTCTGCTTTGTGCCTCTCCTATGCCTTGAAATGGCACTAAAATTAGCTGGAATTCAGAGTGGAAGCATATAAGCAATGCGATTTGCTTATACACTTTCATTTTGCACTCCGTTTGGCAGTATGCAGTTTTGGCAGCTTGGTGACATGTCTTTGCTGTGCTGCAAGAACAACACGGTTCTTTAACGCACTGCGCTTGCATCACTGCAAAAAAAACATGGAGTGAGGGAGTGGGTAGGGCCATTAAAAGGGGAAGAACACTGAAGCAAGGTCAAAGAAGAGGACGAAGAGGAGCACCAATGGCAGACTGAGGTAAATGTGGGCGTGAAGTTTGGGATTGGGTTAAGTGGGTTGGAAACCTTACATTGGAGCCTGTGGTATGGTGTGAGGCAGTGAAGGCGGGGGCCTCCTTTGAGGAAGCAGGTTGGAGCGGGACCAGGCAGGAAGGGAAAGAGCTCTGATGCATTTAATTCAAGAGAACGTCTTTCACAGGAAATACACCCAGGTGAGAGACATGGAAGCACCTGCTATTTGCTGGTGATAAAAGCATGCAGAAGTATTTACTCCAGTATGAAAAGGTCAAGCCTGTCTAAATGCTTTTGTATTTGTATGGCAAGCAGGATGGGGGAGGCAGAACTGATATTTTTATTCCGTTCCCCATCTCCATACAAACACATGAAAATGCGCAGTGGAGCAAAAATGTTTACGCTGCAGTATACACTTGATTTTTATTCTACGCCACAATCAGCATGATCCCCAAAGGGTAAATTCTACCTTTCTTTCAAAGATGGCAAACATCATTTACAAAGTATTATTTTAGGGAATCCACTTCCTTTTAGCTAAAAGTCAGTTTATTCTGGAGGGAGCTTGTGTGAATGACACGTCTATTACGTGCAGCTACGCCAGCAAAATTAGAGCAAATTCCCTATAATGTTATTGGAGGTGTAAAAACAATGGAGCCCATTTTGTTCTCAGGTTTAATGTAAATTAACTGCCTGATTCATGGAATTATTTGCGTGGAAAACGCAGATTTGCGCGCCTTTCTGCCCGAAAATCCCTGTACCTGAAACAGAGATTTTCGGGCAGAAAGGTGCGCAAATCTGCGTTTTTCACGCAAATAATTCCATGAATCAGGCAGTAAATGTGTAAAAGCCCTGCCTTTTGGCATTTAATTTACCTTATGCCCCATTTGAATTAATTTATACGGCTGAGAAGAGAGGCAGATCGTTAGTTACGATTCCACCTCTCCCTTCCTCTCCACAATACAAGTACTGCAGCAGTTTCATGCTGGCACAAATGCTGTGGATTCCTATGTAATCTTCCTGCTTTTTAGACCAGCAAAAAGCATAGGAATCTATTGTACATTCCATTAGAACATCAGAGTGCAAAGGAATGACGTAGATGTAAGTACACCACCATTTTAAACTCCCCTTTTGCACTACGATGTGCAAATAAGTAAGATTTTGTTGGGGGTTTTGTTTACACAAAAGTGTAAACGCTAAAGGTCCCCACGCCGTGATTACAGAGTCCTCGAAAATGAGCATCAATGTTTAAAAAAATACACATTGTTTTTACGCCTCAGATACCACTCTAGGAATTAAGAAATTAGAGGCCAGCTATGTCACTGAATTGAATGACACAAAGCAGATTAATTATCCTGAAATAAAAGGAACATTTAAAATGCTGCGCTCAATCTTTCATATGTATCATTGATGCCTGCTAACACGTCGGAGCCAGTGTTCCTTGAATTCTGTGGCCTGTTTGTTGAAAATCCAACAGTCGTCACAATAGCGTAATTAATGAATTTGTGATACTTTTTTAATGACGCATTTGCTTAAATTCATGTTTAACTTTAGAGGCATATACTTTCAACGATGCATCGCCACCCACGCACAGGAGCATAAACTATAATGGTGACTTTTGTAATGTACTGAAAAGTCCATGATTATAGCTTTTTTTGCAAACTCGCACCATCAGCCAGAGGGAAGAATTGAGGAAAAACATGATAATGCACATTAATGAACAAGGGAAATATTTGAGAGCATTAATAACATGTTTCAGTTTGATGAGTGACTAAACATGGGTTGATGCTTTTCATAGCCAGTGAATTTACGCACACCAGGCCTGATTTACAAAAGTGCTTTTTCAATGGTAAAATCCTGTTAAAAACACTTTGCAAATCAGGCCCACATTATTTTTGTCTATTTGTTTCCCTTTAGTGTTTTAAAAATATTAATCCAGAGAAACAATGCATCATATTGTTTCCATATTTTACATGCAAAATTTCCAACACAGTTCAATTCTCATTAACATATGCACTAAACAACAACACAATAAAATCTGTTCAGTGCGAGATTTTTCTCCATTTTAACATTGTTGTAATCATGCCCCAAGTCAGCAAGTAGGTCCCTTGCATGCAATACTATTGACTTTTGCACCAAAGGGAGACGGAAAAAGCAGAAAACACACACGACAAGTAATGTTGACAATGGATTTCTATGGAATGCTGATGTAAAAAGCAAGCCCATTCCATTGCAATTCACAGCGTTTAGGCCAGCACAAAAATGCCATGTTGGCGTAAAAGCTGTCACATTTGTATGGCGGTTAAGATAAACGTGGAGGTAACGCTATTACCGCCGTTTTAAGGATCCGCCAAATCACAAGCTGGGGCAAATCTGCAGCGATTTTGCCAATTTTCGGCACAATTACTGCCGCGCCAATACCACCGGCGGTAACAGCACAGAAAATTCCCAATTGGGGCTAATGGGGAATTCCAGAATGGGCCCAATAGGGAATTGGAACTTACCGTTCCGCCAAACCTTTGATCCGGCGCTAATAGCACGGGGATACTGCCCAACTCACGATGAGGCCCTTTGACTACAGCTTTGTGCGCTTTAATACATTTAATAATGATTGGGAATATCAAATATATGAAACTTTCAACCCCCTCGAGAGCTGACTGACTCGCCAATTAAACATTTTGACTTTTTTCTTATTTTTGCAATGTACGACTTTATTGATGTTAAGATTATGAGCTGTGGCAAACGTACAAAAAGCATTAATCAAACGGTGAAGGCCAATTGGAGTGCTATCAAAAATAAAAAAAAAATATCAAGATAAGAAAGCCAAACTGACTTCAGGCCATGAACTTTAGGTGTAGCCAGTGCTGCTGAAACTAAATGCTCACATATTTTCTCAAAAATAAAGATTAGACAGGTGCCTGACACCTCTATAGGAAATACTATGGGCCAGTGTTCCAACCCGATCTAGCAAAACCTGAATGTTAGAATCAGTCTGAAGGCCAATGATAAGCAAAAGTAGCCCATAAGAGATTCCCCACCTTTGCAGCTTTGCCCATAATGGGCCACGATCAACTGCATCGAAGGCTGCAGATAAATCCATTGTGGCCAAATTGACCGAATCGTATCTCTTCTGCCCGAAATAACTCAGGGTGGAGTTCAACAGAAATCCATTCAGCACAGTGTAATGATGTTTCTGAAAACCACTTTTCCATTTCGGAATCCTATTTGTTGTTTTTCGCATGATTCCAGATGTTGTAAGAGCAAAACTGAAAATACGTTACTATCCGGGTCCAAAATGGCTATATGGCCGATATTTCAATGGGCCAGAATGGGAACCTTTTTTATATATTAGCAGTAGACCAGGTTTTAGGAAAGGTATGCGTAGCAGCTATATTCTTAAATTATATGGTTTATACTCTTGCACATTCCCACTTGCACCAAACCAAAAGTAATCTCCAATTTAAAAGGGTGAGGGCCAGATATTTATTCTAACTTTCAGCTACAATACATCCTTTTAACTTGATGTAAAATCCTTTTCACCAATAGGAGCTACTCCAACATAGAAATGAACATAAAGTACCATGAATCAATCTAAGTATATTATATCCTCTAAAATCTGGATGGGTAGGAATTTATAAATTCCCATAAAAAATGAACTTGCCTGCAAATGCAAAAATTTCTGTTTTTCCGAAAACGATCGGAAAATCGCCAAAAACAAAATGGCCAACATGACATCTAATACGCGATGACATCATCGCACACACATAACGCGAGCGCGATGACTTCACTCAGCATCCGGAAGCATATTTGAGCATGCATCTCAGTTGCTTCAATGTGCAACAAATGGAGGCGCCAGAGGAGGGACAATCGTATTCCTGCTGCTCCACTTTGGACTAAAGATCCAGAATTTAATATCAGGGAAGCGCTCCTACTTGGACTTCCATGGAAAGGTCCTCTTTTTCCTTTGCTAAAACCTAGAAGCCTAAATAGGCATCTAGATAATAGGTAAACATACCATCTGTTTTTAGTTTCAGGCCAGTCTAAATTTAATACTGGATTCTGAAGTATAAACCCTTACTCTTCTGAAAAATAAGGATAAAATCTTTTTTCAAATCAGGATGCTCAAGATCAATAGAATTGGTGAGTGCCATAACATATTCTTCCTTTTCTAATTTTTCTTCCTGTTTCCATTTCCTTTTACTAATTTATTGGTTAATGTTATTTTGAAAAAACTTTTGTATTTGAACATTCACATGTATAAGACAAAGCTGTTGGAAAACTGTTTCCATTCAAAGTTTCGTTAATGCATGAAGAACTATTTGATTTTCCTTAGAAACTCTCCTGAAGACACCTTTTAAAGGAAAAAGAGTGAAACACGTGTAGAGAGACTGCATACACTGTTACACTGTGAAAACTGTAAATAAATACGTGTTTAAGCAAGCAAAGATAAGTGTGGTAACCATTGATCTGGCCCTCACACTTTTAAATTGGAGATTACTTTTGGTTTGGTGCAAGTGGGAATGTGCATGAGTATAAAGTGTCTAATCACTATCCCTGGCAATCAAGATAAAGATACAATCCCATAGCTGACAACCAATCACCAACTACAGTTTAATAGAAATCAACAAAGAATTTGCCCAAAGAAACAAGTCCTTCCTTTGATTGCCACAATTTGTGCTTTCCCTCTTAAATAAAATGTGCAGGATATATGACCAGGTGTTAGGGTCATCTTGAATGCAAAGGACGGGTATGCGTGTCCTTTTTGCATAGACTTGCATAATAGCCTGGCGGTTAAGGGGTTAAATAACAGATAGAAGAAATTATTTTTTGCAGCTGCCTGTGACAAAATAATCTTCAAATAACTTCAAGAATTGAACGACAGTCCACAGACAAGCTCCAACTACTGGCTGCAGTACTAATTGGTGTTACCAAATTATCAACGCCATCTGCAACCCCAGAAAAAGCTTTATTGTGTTCAGGTTGGGTGCTTTCCATATCATTAATCAAATGCCAAAAGGACAGAGCATCTTTATTTCTCAAAACCTGAATCATGCTCTCTGTATCCTGTTGGGTACAGAGAGCATTGCTGCCCCTCAACCAGTTTGTATATGATGGTTTACATTTTCTAATTAGAACATGTTTACAATCAAAAACAAAGACTCACAGAGGATTTCAGGGTTCTAATGTATGCATGCATAACTTTTTTCCTATTGACCACATTATAATCAAAAGAATGCAGAGGTTTCTTGACATGATTATGCATCGGTAAACTATAGCTCAAAAGAACCTTCAAAAAACCCTTGCATTTCTCTGCCCGAAAAGAATACTACTGCCAGTCCATCGATTAAGTGATTAGACAGGCCCGAGCTGTCTAGTAGAATTTTTGGACAGAGACTGGATTACAACTGATGCAATTTCTGGCTGGATTTACTCTTAAGGGTAGAGAAACGGAGGGAGATATAGAATGGTTAACTTAATCTAAGTGAAACACAATTGACAAATAGCAATGATCACTAAAGTCATTACCGATGATGGTAAAATAAGTACACATTTCAAACAGCCCACTGCACACAAAGATGTAGTCTGTTGTTGAATATGAGGTCCCATTACTCCAGGTAAATTTACTAGGAATGTCTCCAGTCACACAGTCATTCAACATCCTGAGGCCGAAACCTTCTAAATATTTTACCCACTTTTTGCCCATATTGGGTTTTTCCTTGGGAGGTTTGGGGAAAGTCAGTCACTGACTGAACAGATAAATAACAGGCATATAAATTGCCTAATAAAATAACCTGCCCCCCTATGTTCTTATCAGGCCAATTATTAACATAGGCCAGAATTAATTCTATAAAGATCTCAAGATTTCTGAGGCCATCATGCAAATAGATGTTGAGTAGCCATGTGTCTAGAGACGAATTAAACTAAAGCTTTATGTGAGTTGCTAGAATTTCCAAACATTAATGTAGTTGAATTAACAATGAACGCAAACCCAGATGGTAGAACCATAGTAAGTAAGTCACCAAATGGTGATCCCAAAGCTCCTATTTTAGCAGACTGGAAGCTAATTGTGTAACCATCAAACGCAAAACCATGTTTCTTGAAGAGATACAAAAACGTTTTATTTTAACAGTTTTCCCAATTTGACAAGGATTTGACAACAGAAAATAATGTCCTTTAGTATTCCATGAAAGAAAGGTCAGAGGAAGGCTCCTGGACTGAATATTAGGGAAAATGAATGAAGTGTGGATTCTTATTGGCCATCAAGATCCCAAAAAACCAAGACCAGTCCCTGTGCTGTTCTATAGCTATCAGTGTACGTTTACACTGCTGAATCTCTCGTAGTTGGTAATTTTCTATAGGAAGGGAGACTATAATATCTTTAAGTGGAAAATTAGACTTTTCTCCCACATTCAGCCCTCTTATACAAAGCCTCAGGTCTTTACATAGAGAAAGATCAAAGTCTTATGACCGGATTGAATGCAGTTCTTTCATTACCAAGTTGAATAAAATCTTAGATTTAAGATGTAAAATAGCACAATCTGATCTAAAATTATCAATGAAATAGACACGGTCAAAATCACCAGTATGAGAATTGGGAGGTGGAGTGTTGGTGTGGTGCATTGTGGGAGACATTTGGGGTATTTGGGTGGCAGGTCCAGGGTGTCTGGGACTGTGTTTGATGCCAGGAACCACGTTTCCCAGCAGGCCAGTGGACAGATACGAGTAGAGTCACTTGTTCAGGGCGAGCAGGCATGACAGCTTACTAAGCCTGCCTCAGGTTGTGCTGCTTGCTGGTTATTTGCAATTATGCAGGCATGGGCCAAGGTCAGGGCCAGGTGAGGACGCAGAATCGAGGAGGCAGCAGGAGAGCGGCATTTCAGCAACACGCTACGGAGTGTCTTTGCTCCTCTTTCTAATCTTTTCCCTGCTGTGAGGTTGGCACTCACTGAAAGGGAAGGTGGCAGAGAATCGGACAGCACATCTTGTCACATTCTAGTGATTGAGACAGCGCCTGATACATCTAAGCCTCGGGAGACCACGGAAGGTTCCTCGGGCCCGAGCTAAGAACCCAAATTATCACTTGCTGTGACATGCAGTCAAACTGAATGTGCACACAATATCACGGTTGGCACAGCACCTGGACACTCCACAGACTATAGATTTTTGGACAGTCATGCATATGCAGTTCACCAGGAGCTACTGAAGAGGGAGAGGGAGTTCATGATAGGAGGGGTTCATGTTGCCGCTAAATCCATCATCACGCTTCTGTGTTGCAAAATGTGTTAACTGTGTCAATGGTTTTCGTGCTTTCATGTCTCAGTTGAGGCTGGCTATGTGCATTCATGTGTAGTATCTTGTCATTGCAAAACATCTGCTTTGTTTGCGCCATCATTTACATTTGGTTATGAGTGAGTAGAATGCATAGGGTGAACAGGAGAGTAGAAGAGTGTCCTAAAACGGCAGCCTCTGATTAAGGAGGGCTTTCTAGTCTCCATAGCATTTTAGGGGGGTGGGAGGAGTGGAGCAGAATTGTGTAAACAGGTAAGGGTGAGGTTTATGTGCAAAGTAAGGTCATGATGTTTCAGGTTTCTCCCCTTACTGTCATGACCCATCGGACACGCCCCTTCTGGGCCTCCTGGTCCCTGTCACATCGGGGCTTGCACTCTGTTGTACTATCAACATGGGCACAAACACTGAACGCTGCCTACCAGCCTTCACGTTCATTGCAGCATGCTCGATAAAATAGCCACCCCCCGCGCTTCCGCGCGTCTCAATGCTACTGTTAGCTGTGGCTAGACGTGTGTTCCGTAGTTCGCTTTCACTGAACTTTGTTGCTTTCCAGGTTCCCAGACCCTTTCTTCATTCTATCCCTTCTCCTTCTTACCCAACCTTCTCCCGAAATCCGTGCACCCGCCTCTGAGTGCTTCTTCCCCTTATTCTTTCCTGGATTTCCTGGAGCTTACTATCGATCCCAGACAAGTTGAACGAAGACTGGAAGCCAAAGACGGCCGAGCGGGCTTGTACAAGACCCGAACCATAAGGAAGAAAACTTCTACAACAGAATCCATCAAGCAGAGAAAACAGGTGAGAAAGAGGGAAACCTGTGACACTTACTTCCCCCTTCCTGTCCATTATTTTTCCCTAACCCTCTTTCTGTTGTTCCTAAATTTCCTTACCTATCCACAACTTCTTCCTAACCCCCTTCCCCTATCTAGCTGCCATTTGGTGCCATGTTATTCTGAATCAGAACCCTGCGCCACCCTTGGGTGGAGGGGTGACTTTCATTCAGCTTCTGTGGTCAGGGGGAAGTTGTTGACCGTAGTAACCTTAAAATGTTAGTGCAAATGAGAATAACGTTCCTATTTTCTGGAAGAACACTTTCCAGAAGCACTTGTAAGCCCCAGGAGTTTCCATCCTGCTGTGGAAATAAGGAACTTCGAGCAGCATCTGGCCGTTTCCAAGAAGATGTTGCACTAGCAAATACATTAACAGGAGGTTCTGCAGAGTGCTCTATAGATGTCATTATTGTGACTATGCAAGAACCTATTGTCTAAATGAGGATCATTATCCTGAACTAATGCAGAGCTGGCTGTGGGCAAAGATGAAGTGAAGGAAAAAGGTTTAAAGCGTAGATAACGGTGCTTTCAAGTCACCTGCTTTATTGAAAGTCAGAGCATGTGAAGCAGCAACAGTGATTGGTGGTTGGTTAGATACCAAAGCATTCTGGACAACTAAATTAGACAACCCCAATTGTGAGTTGAATCTTAAGGGGCTGTTTAATGAAGCACCAACGCTGCACCATAATGATGCTTTTTTAAATTTCCAGATGGCTCAGATAATTCAACGGGTTTATCCCGCAACGCTTGCTCAGCAGTTATGCAGAATACAGAACCTACAAAAGGCAGGCCGAAGCTACTGGCCTCCGAAATCAGGGGTTGAGCAGGCTGCTAATCTTGATACTGGAGCATGACAGGGTCATCAAATATCTCAGGGTTAGTTGATCTATTTGACGTTACCTCCAAAACTTCAACAGTGTTGAAGGGCACATCTTTTGATTTAAGTTTAGCTTTAACCCATTTTTATGCAGAGGTATATTTTTTGTCTTCCTATGCTGTTTACAGGGAGAATTTCCCTGGTTCGTATGAGGGGGAAGAAGATCGCCATTCCCCATAACACTAAGAGCAGTGGTCGAGTTACTTGATATTAATTTGGGCTGCACTTTAGAAGTATTTGAAACAATGCCCTCTGTTGAGATTATATCATCACCAAGAGTTAAATCAACAACCACTGGTGTAGAAAGGGTGAGAGAAGAAGTGCACTCAGAATTGTCAGTGAATTAAGTTTGAATAATGTTAGTATCCTCTGTGAGGTAGACATGGTATCACAAGAAGGACGAAGACACACACGATACAAATCACCAGTTGTATTTACTTCAAAAGGGGGTTGAAATAACTCTTGTCTTGCCCTAAGACTAATGATAGAAGCACATTCTAACATCTAAATAAAAAGAAAACAGTCCGAGTCCATCGTTAGTTCAAAAAAATAACAATTAAACTAGAAAACCTATTGCCTGCCCTCACTCTAATACCAGACAAGGGAAGTGGGGAAATGTAACACAAACAGAAAATCAGTGGGAAACTCAAGGATGATAGAATTACATCAAAAACTTCTTGCGCATGTGGGTGGGGTGAAGCACTTGACATATGGGAAAACTCTTCTATTCAAGTGCACCTGGGATAGCTGGCTTAGTCCGCCAGAGCCTGCTTGGCATTCACGTACTCCGTCTCTAGTTCGGGGTTTTGACCTCTTGGGTCTCCCTTTTCCGCAATTCCAGATCAATCCCCTGCGTTTTGCAGCACCAACATAAAAGTTCCAAGTTCTTCAGCACAAACACAGTTCAAATATTTGACAAGATTGAACAGTTCACACAATTTTCTCAGGCTATCTTCAGCCTTTGCTTTCACGAAAGAATGTCTCTCTTTAAACACAATTTCTGGGTCTCTCTCATTCGGGCTTGGATCCCCTTCAAACACAATGTCTCGGTTTCCCTTGTTCAGGCTCAGACCCTTTCAAACACATCATCTGGGTCTCCCTCTTTCGGGCTCCGGCCCCTTTTGAACACAATTTCGGGCTTGGACACCTTTCACAGTGCACAGAGTCATTCAATTGGGCATACTTACATTTTCTGCCATACCACTCTCTTACTTTATTTTACAGTTCTATTTCACTTAATTTCAAAAAGAACTTCAAGTCCCATAATGCCTTTCATGGGCCTTTTTATTTCCTGCTTTCTTTCTCAAATGCAATGCTCAGCCCCACACACGCTCACCAGGATTTCCTCTCTGGTTAGCGCAGTTCTGGCAAGCAACTTCTCTGGAGCTTTCTGGGTCGAGGTCAGAGTATTCCCACTTGCCCCTCAGGTACCTGGGCTTCCCTTCATAGGCCCTGGGGAAACAAGTACTTCTGTGGACAGAGTCAGCAGGATATGATCTGCTCTCTCTGGCTCTTGGAAGGCACAGCTCCTCATCCCTGCCGCAGCCTTTCAATAACATAGGATCAGCTTATTGGCCCTCAGCTCCCTTCCAGACTCTCCAAGATTCTATAGGCAATCTCCTCTGCTCTTCAGCTCCCCTGGTCCACCCTGCATCCCCAGCTCGCTCAAAGTGTGTCACAGTGCTTGACCTTTTAACCTGTCAGGGAGTGTTAAAATGAGTCAGGTGTGGGTGGTTGAAAAGGGAGGGCTTATCTGCCTGTCCTTGTTAATGGGACAAGATTGAGACTGCCCATAGGAATCCATGGTACATTGGTTCCTATGGGCAATCTTCATAGTTCTGTTCCTCTTCTTATTCGCCCCAGTGGTTTTGGAAGAAGGCACTGGGGAGGAAGTATGGGAGTTGTAGTTTTCCCTAATGGTGGAAGGAAACTTTTGTAAGTGTTTATCAGGGTGAAGGGGGCAGATTTGTGGTTGTAGGTAAATTAGTTTTAGATGATAATGTCCCACAGTGACTGTGGGCATGTCGGATAGGGAATATATTTCTTCTCCTTTGCCTCCCTTTAATACTAGCACATGTTAGAATTGGGGAGGGGCAACGGGACAGGATTCATAACAACCTATGAAGTTGGTTGAAGTTTCAGGTAGGGGTTTGTCAGAAAGGGGGGAGTACTGCGTCTCTCCCGAGGGCATTCCTCCATCTGTCCCTAAGTACCCCCTGCTCAGGTGATCCTCCTGCACAGGTCCACCGCCAGGGTCTGGTTCCAAAGGCGATGGCCGTGTCCTGGCCACTGAACAAAGAATCCCTGGTGCCCATAAATAAGAAAGCCCTCAGATTTCTCAAACCTCATTCAAAGTCCCGGAACAGAACAGGTAGCTTCCAGTTGTGAACGTTCCCTCATCAACCGACCACTGGTAGCTTGCTGAGTAACAGAAGCCAAGTCCCCCTGATGTGCAAAATCACCTTCATCACCTGACCCACAGACATTTTCAAATGTATAAAGAAGTGAATATACTAATACCGAATGCGACTTGCTTTCAGTTTTTATCCCTTCGTCAAGTAAAACCAACACACATAGGACTTGATTAATCTCTATCAGGGCTTCCAAAATGGAAGAGTCAGTTCATCCTTTGAGGTGTTTAAAAGCCGCTGATACTCTCTTGGGCAGCACATACGCAGGATTTGAATTAACTGATGACAATGTAGAGTCAGAGTGTCAAAAAAACACCCAATTGAATAACAAGGGTGTATTTAACATATTTATTGAGTCTTTGAATCTCACTATTAGTTTGCCGGTCCAGGAAGTACGGTACAGGTAAGCATGCCAGTACTGCAGTTCCTGGACTGGCAAACTATGAGTTCTGGCGGCCATAACGGCACCCACGAGCAGAGCATGTCGGATGCACGGGCACCGTTTATAACTGTGCCGGTGCATCCGGCTTCCCCATTCGCATTGAGCCGCATAGGGCTCAAATAGGAATGGGGAAGAATTTTTTCCGGCACCCAGGAATGGGCAAATACCGGGTCCAGCAAGGCCGTAATGACCTAGTAATTGCCCATTTCAGGGCGCCGAAAAAAAGAAATAGCGGCCTCAACCATGCCTGTATTACAGGCATGGCTACCGCCAGCCTCCTAATGAGGCCCTTAGTCTAAGCACGGCACATTAGCTGTAAATTCAATACCGGAAATGCCACGAGTTGTTCGTGCAGGTTCTGTAGGTTGTAAGTAAGATTTATTAACAGTAGAAAAAAGTAGTGATTTTACTGTCGTACGATCGAGTCGGAGCCAGATGCGATGACAAACCTTCAGATGAAATAGATATTGGACCTCATGGACCTCATTTTGAGTTTGCCGGTACAGTAACAACGGTACCAGCAAGCTTGCCGGTACTGTTGTTACCGTACCAGCAAACTACAAGGTCTGCTTGCGGGTGCCTTTTCGCCCGCCAGGTCTGACCTGAAACTCAAATGGTAATGGGGAGTCATTTTTTCCAGTGCCTGGGAATGGACAATTACTGGGTCTGGCGGGGCCGTGATGCCCCAGTAATGGCCCATTTCCGGGCCCTGTAAAAAAAATTATACCGGCAGCAGCCGTGCCTGTTTTACCGGCACAGCTACCACTGGTCTCATAATGAGGCTCATTGTATCCAAGGATGGCGGCGGCATGTGAGTGACTTAGTTTAAAGTTCCAACCCCTGAAGTGCCTTCAATCAGCGATGGAGGCAATGGCAGAGTTACTGCCAGCAAGGATTTCTTGGTCCGAAATTGGGGCCAAATTGATGGCTGACTACCGGACCTCAGTGTTCCTGCTTCGTAAATCGTACATGTTTATGGTACTCATGATGTTTAAGATAGTCACAATGGTCAAAAGATAAAACTCAATATGAAGCAAAACGATAGCACCGGAGGAGGACAAGTGTTAAATGTACTTACATGGGAAACGTTTGAAGAAAGGACTATGAATCAGTAGAATGATCCACATTCCCAAACTCCTGCAGAACTGGAAAACTGCACACAGCTCATACAATGCGCGCACGCACCATGCCGGGTGCAGCTTTTGCAGTGACCCGTCTCCAAAACAGCAAAAACAGTACACAGACTTTGTCCTCAGCAAAACTGCACAAAGCTTGCACACCTTGCACGTACCATGCTGAGTGTAGCTTTTGAAGTGATGCGCCTCATAAACGCCAAAATAGTAGACAGACTTGGTCCTCAGCCTGGTCCTCAGAAAAACTGCTCACAGCTTGCACCCGCCACGCGTCACGTGCCGGGTGCAGATTTTGAAGTGATCTACTTCCAAAATAGCAAAATCAGTAGACAGACTTGGTCCTCAGCTTGGTCTTCAGCAAAACTGCACACAGATTGCACACCGTAATCTTACTAACATTAGATTAGCAGTATAATGCAGCCCTAAAGTCACAGAATTCAAACTCCTGCATCTATTACATCTTTCTATTTTTGTGCCTCGGCTATTTCAGGCCAATTATATCCAGAAATTCAATTTTCAAAGCTAAATAGTGATCCTAGGAAAAGGGAGAGTAGTACTGGTATTATTTCAGATTAATTTCAGGTTAGGATAATGTACTGCAAACACATACCAAACTGAGAGCAATCTGGTGTTTTGACATCCCTCAAGAACAAGCATTATATTTTCTCCTAATCTATCGCCCACTTCGACATGGTAGCTAGAACTTGCAACAAACCTCACTGGCCTGGCTTCACAGCTGCTGCTAGATGGCAGTAGTTTGGTAATTTAAGGGGACCTAAAACTTTGTATGGGGAGTGGTATGCAAGTGCCGGCTAAAACATGTACAGTGAACATAGATGAACTACGCATTACAGAGATGGTTTGAGTAAGAATGCAAAGAGCAAGACATACTTTGGATGCCATCTTTAGAAGGTGATGAGTCGCTCACCATGGTGGGATAAGGTACTATCTTAGTTGCTAATAGATTAAAAAAACATGTTTGCAAACTCCTGCTTTCCCAGAAGCTAGTTATCCTGTTGAACAAAATGACGGCCTGACAAACACACATATTATCTTGCACAATAAGATAAAATTTGAAATCTGAATCTAGATCAAACACTTTATACAATACATGTATAAGTCATACAACATAAGGACTTGATGAACGTATCCCTCTGATTGTATAAAGGTCTCAAAAGCAGCTGTCATGAAGGTGAATTCATAAAGATACAATTTGAGGATTCTATACTCGAGGATGGGCAACTCATACAGGGTCAGTATGGACAAAGTCTTTTCAGTTCAAAGAATTCTCTAACATTCTCTACATGTCCTTCCCTTGTATTTCCTACAGACTCTTGTTGAGTTTTTCAATCACCACTCTACTGTTATGTGATTCCCCTTATGAGAAGAAGCCTCCAGAATCGAACAGCAGGTCACTCTTAAATTGGCTGCGGGATTAAGAGGTTTCTCGTATTTGGTTAACCATGAATTCAAAATGTGGTGGACTTTGTGTTTCAGGACTAAAGTTAACAAAGCATGGGGCAATGCTATTTTAACTGGGTGCGGATGAACCGAGTCATCAGCTTTCTCTACTAACAATGCAGTTTCCGTTTTACCACTTTAACAAGATGTTAAGCCTGTAGCCATAGGATCTAGTACAATACTGTAATACGTAAATTTATGATGCTTGTCACCATGCATTTGAGTTAACAATCTGAGAGAAAATCCTTCACATTCATCATAAATAGAGCAAAAGATTTGTGAAAGTTCAGAAGACTGTGCCTTGGACTATTCTGGCCTGGATTTGACAAAAGTCTCTTCAATATCCAATGACCATGGAAGAGGCTTGGTACAAAATTATGAGTAAGATTCTGTAAGGGATTTAATAAAGGAAGAGCAGCCCTTTTTTTGTTTTCGTAACATGGTACTTGTAAAAGAAACATTAATTCTATCTTGAGAAAAGTGGCTCTCCCCAGATGAGATTGTCTTTAGAATCTGTATGTACCTCCAGAGCAAGAGTTGTCTGTATATTGATAGCATCTTGTTTGCAATCTCTCAATGAACGAGATGCCAATAGGAGATTGTAAACATGCAAAACCAAGATGGAACCCTCCTTTGAACTGCAGTTAATAAAGCTCTCATTTTAAAATCTGGGACAAGCATGGACTTTCCACATACCCTGTGAAACAACACTGCCGATGTATATATGCTAAGGAAAATAAATACTGACCAGCGATGTGCACAAGTATGCATAAGAATGCAGAACACAGATCCACTACAGTACAGTGTGTGGTCGTGGCAGGAATACAAGATAACATGGCTGTGGGATTGGGAACAACAGGAACATCGTGGAAAACCACTGCATTAATCACATAGAGGTCTTGTAAAAATCAATATGTGGCAGCATTGGAGTATTAAAAGGACTGTAGGTAGGCAAAATAAGGTCTTGCCTTAGCCGGGCTTCGATGATAGGTTTTATAACCTCATATGCTTCTTTTAAAATGGGTACCGTGTGATACACAGAAGAGGTTTGCCAGGGTTCAGAGTAATGCACACTGGTTACACATTGCATCCTGTTTTATGTGCATGTGTTGCCCACAATTTCAGAGGACATCATTTTCAACATCCCCTGATGCAACAAGGGAGTGTTGTTCTGCAGCTCCTTTTTCAAATCTTGGAACACAACCAACAATTCTCTTTCTAAATCAATGGCTACATAGACATAGATAGTACAACCCATTATACACAATCAATCCATTCCCAATAAATGTACTGTATAGAAGGGCTCAATAGAATGAATGATCCTCAGAGATAAGACCTAAATTGAAGGATGCAGATGAGGTATCAAAGACATTAGCAACCAGCCATCGATTGTGTCGTGCATCAGTGACTGAAAGCCATTGTGATGTAGCTCCTTCCTATGATCCTATAACTTTAGACTGACTATAGGATAGTGGGTCACTGAAGGATGAGTCTGTGCTCTGGAATGGAATCTGCCCACCCTGTGGCGACAGCAGTGCACATGCAGCTGTTTCAGGTTGGTCTGGTGGTGATCAGGTGCAAAATAAAATATGGAAAGATAATACTGGTGTGAAATGTCCTCTGGAGTTTCTTCTGGTGGGGTACCCCTCTAAGTGCCAGAAAAAGGCTGCTGTAGCATTTTCTCTTCTTTCTATTCTTAGGTACAGCTTGCTTTGCTTTCAGTTCTTTTAATCGTTCTTGGTGTGTCCCTTAGGCAACTTTTAGAGCTATGGTTCTGGACTCAGAATGTCTTTAAGGGGCTTCTGCATACCAGTTGAAGAATGAATCCCACTGAACCTTCAATTCCTTGGACCTAAGAGTTCCTTTTCAGATATAGAAACGTATCCAAATGAAATATACTTTCTGTAGGAAATTGCATTATGACGTTGCTACATGTAAAATCGTGCCATTTATCCAGAACATGTCAGTCTTGGGCAAACAATTTGTGTCCAAAAAATAAGCTAGATGTCCCTCTGAAGATGTCTAGAAGTGGCTCTTGCTTTGATTTAATTATTTATTTATTTATATGCTTATACTTGATGGACCTGGTCCCATTCTCGCAGAGTTAACAAAGGAAGTCTGTGCTGTTATTTGGCAATGTCCTGTACAATACTCCCAAGACAACACAATACCTGACATGGCTCGCTGATTGACTGCTCTGTAACAGCACTTTACACAATAGTGTGAGATGCCATTCAGCCTCCATTATAATACAGTTTCTCAAATCCCACTACCTATACTCCATGCAATAGCATCGAGACACAGCTTATTTCCCCCAGTGCATCAACCTCAGTATTTGTCCAGAGATAGGGTGGCAATAGAGATGAGCTTTAGGCACACACATACATATACAAACAGGGATAGCTATATAAGCCTAATCAGGTGTTGTTGCTAGAATAGAAAGAACAGAAACGAAAGTCTTCACCAAATCCACGCTTCCTGAATCAACAGGTCAAACACAAGAAACTCTTGCAAATGATAATCCTTCAGCATCCGTACAGCATTCGCTGCCGTTGGCCCAACAAAAGCACTTTTATCCTCGTTATAACACCTTGTGAGACTTGCAGGAGTGGTGGGAGGCTGACCAATGGGTTTCAATTGGTCACAGACCATTTATATTTTTCATTCACGCACTGACAACTTACACTTCTAAATGCTGTGCATGGGCGCAAAGGCTCTAACTTTCTCGGGGCGATACAGGGTTTTTTAGAGTGCTCTCTCAGCAGTGCTCTTTTAACAGATCCAGATAATCAGTTCCCACAGACAGACACAATGTACTGGCCAAACAAAGAACAATTCAATCTTAAATATTTACCAAACCATCCACTGAATACAAAGTGGCTTTTTCTTCGGTTGGCAAGAAATCTCAGCAACCCAGGGGCACTCTCCTCAGGGAAATCCCCATTAAGACAAGCATCTTACCACCCTACAGTGGGACCAGGGTATCACTGAGTGGGCTCATCCACAGTTCTGGGCTGTTGCTTTACCCTGATGTATCCTAGGCTGTAGACACCAGATCTGTCAAGAAAAAATCTAACTCTGAACTTGAATCTTGAGTGAAGTTAGCTCAATAAAGATTCGATAGCAGCACTGCAGGTGAACAAACAATCTCCAATCAATCCAGAACTGTGATCCCTTCCCCCCGTCCAAAAAACATATATAGGTTATCAGTAAATTGATTCTATAGTGACCAGCGAAAGAATTCATGACTACAATAGGAAGATCTTCACTGCTTCCAATGAATACAATGGGCCTCGTTCCGAGGCTGGTGCAAAGGGATTACCGGCACCGGTAAGGACACCGGTGCCGGTAATTCCTTTGTGCCCTATTCTGAGGTCCCTTTGCGGGTCCCGCTAAGGGTCCAGGGAGCAAATAATGGTACCGCAAATTGCGGTACCGTTATTTGCACCTTCCCCATTCCCATTGAGCCCTATGGAGGCTCAAATGGGAATGGGGAATGGTATTTTCAGTGGGGACTTACCGGTCCCGCAAAGGTCCGAATAGACCGGTAAGTCCCCATTGAATCAGGGCAGACTCGGTACCATTATTGGAGGCAGCCATGGTGCTATTAGCGCCATGGCTACCTCCAATCTCGGAATGAGGCCCAATATGTCCCTATATGGAGACACAAGTGCCTTGTTCTTCTGGGGTTACTCCTGCTGCCTTCAAGAGATACCAGCACAGATGTGTGCTCATTATCCAATTGAACTCACATTGTATTATCAACTGTCTTTTTGAAGTGAGGTCAAATATTTCTGGTATACGTTTGTGCAGGATGTTCAAGGCTTCATACTGACAAAATATGTACTGAAAAAACAGCAGCGGATAAATAAAAACAAACAATAATAAACAACTAACATGAACTACCTCACACATTCACCAGCATCCCATGGGCAGTCCATTGCAAAAGACAGCCAAACAAAAATTAAATTATATAAAAACACATCAAATAAAAATCAAGGATGAATCAAAACAGTAAATAAAAAACACCTCAAAAGTGAAATATCACTGCTTTCAAATCTACTATTTACTAAGCACATTAAACATAACATGGGTGGAGCAGATCAAAACCTATGTTGTGTTTCTACTTCTTAAAGTACTGTAGGGTTGGTGTGCTGAAAACTGCAGTCGTACGCAATCATCACACAGTCAATAGAGAACAGGTGCTGAAGCTGAGTGGGGGTAGCACAGCTTCAGCTGGTTAGAACATTTGCACAAGCTACTGCTATGAATGTTGAAGGGTTCATTGAGATGTGAACAGTATGGAATGCCTTCCCAAATGCCTCCCCAACAAAATACAGGGTCCTTGTGTTTGTTTTGTTTAGTGCATGACAATATGCCTGTACATTATGAGACAGGTAGTCTTCTTAAGTTAAAACGAAATGCAACTTCTAGAGTCTGTGGGCCTGATTCCTAGAAAGTTTTTCTCTGCGCAATGGAAGAGAGAACACTTTGTGCCGCGCAAAATGAATGTTGCCGATTGGATCAGATTTTGCGTGAGTGTGCACTTACTAGGTGCGGGTCGTTACTTACTTTGAGGGATGCTGAGCGATTTGCGCAACACACATCAAAAAGTGTTGCAAGGCCCAGCGCAAAGAAACAAATAAGGGGAAGAATATGTGTATTTCCCGTTCTTTGCACAAAATGAGGAAGAACCAAGAATAATGTGGGCGTGTTGAGGGAGGAGTCACGTTAAAAAAAAAACACACCCAGTAAAGTGCAAACATAAACCAATACATGGATTCCTAACCACAACTTACCGGAGAAAAAAGGCACACGCAAACCCTGTGACCTCACTGCCACATGAAACGGGACGCAACGTACAAAGCGCAAAGGCCACGTATTAAAACGTGCAATGCACACCATTACAAAATAGGATTTCTTGGATTAATCCTGCTTTAGTGGTGGTGATAGTTCATGGAAGAAGGATGAGAAGGTTAGTGAGGGACAGGATTTTCCATCCTTACACAAGTCTATTTGTGATGCCAGACGAGTAGGTGTATGCAAGGTACAGATTCCCTCCCAAAGACATTCTAGACCTGATAGGGGAGTGGAAGGAAGACCTTGCATCATCCACCATCTGCTCCCATGCACTCACCCCCGTGGGGACGGTGTTGACAGCCCTACTACATTTTTTGGCTATGGGCTCATTTCAGCACACCTCTGCCATTTTTAGGGGCATATCGCAGCCCATGCAGTCCCAGTGCCTACACCAGGTATTGCGCTGCATGACATCGCATGTGCGTAGGCACATATAAATGCCATGCAAACTGCAGGCAAGGCAGAGAGTTTGCCATTTCACACATCCCATTGTTACTGGGAGCCATTGATTGTACACATGTTGCACTAGTGCTCCCCAGAGAAAGCGAGCACATTGCAACCGAAAACATTGGCATTCAATCAATACACAGTTCATCTGAGATGCAAAAGGAGTGATCATGCATATGAATGTCAATTTCCCCGGAAGCACACATGATAGCTTTATTTACCACCATTCATCTCTATTCCAAGCCCTGGCATCGGGTTACCACTTTTACATGCCCACTATCAATAATTGTGTACTCAGACACGCAGAAATCAGGAGAACAGAAGTAGAAAGGCACAGCATATAATGTAAGCAAGGACAAACACGTGGGAGGATTGTTCTTCCCACTCTCAGCGTGTCACCCTAATTTACAGGTAGAGTGGCTACTCCATTATATGCTAACAATACAGCTCATAAAACACATCTCCATATAAATAGTAATAGAGGCTGAGAAAAGTGCAAGTTGAGTCCAATATAAATGTTTATCTCACATGGCAGCATTGGCCCTTGAGAGTCTGTTCCAGCCGTGCTCAATCATGTACCAATGCACTTCTCAGGAAGTGCAAAAACCAGCCTACACTGCTTAAGGTGCGGCGTGCAGACAATCCACAGCCCTGTGCCCTTGCATTGCAGCAACCGTCTCCCCTTGCAGAATTCCTCAGAAGAAAGGAAAACAGGTCAGAGCAGGTAACACATCCGTGCACCCAATGACACTGTACCATATGCCCCCTGAGTGCCATGCAACAACTACAAGCAATGATTCACCAGCCTCCCATCAACATATCTCCCTCTGTACCCATGCTGCTAAACCTGCTCACCCGAACCAACTCACTAAAAAACACCCCACACAGTGACAACATCCCCGCCCACAACAGCACTACTGTGTGTTCCCTGAGTGTCCTGCAACAACTGCAAGCAATGACTCACCAGCCTCCCATCACCATGTCTCCCTCCGCACCCATGCTGTTGAACTTGCTCACTTCAGGCAAACGCACTAAAAAATAACCCACACAGTAACAACATCCCCGCCCACGAAAGCACCACTGTGCGCTCCCCTGAGTGCCATACAATAAATGCAGAAAATGACTCATCTGCCTCCCATCTCCACCATGCCATCCCTCTGCACCCATGTTGCTGTACCTGCTCACCCCATGACAATGCACATGAATACACACAACACAGTGAAAACATCCCTGCCACCAATGACACCATACCCTGTGCTCCCTTGAGCACCATATACCACCCTGCACAAAGGACTCACCTGGCTCCCATCTGCATTATTTCTCCCTAAATCACGTTCTCAGCTTGCATAAACATGTCATGCTTGAAAGAAAATCAACTGGACAGCCATGAGGTGTCCTGTATGGAACCAGGAAACCTGACAGCTATGGTCTACCCAGTGTCACCAAAGAGTGGGGTAGCACCCCTAGCCATCCAGGGACCTGCCCTCGATGTCTTTCAGTTTTGCCCTCCAGAGTGTGCTGGGTCTCCTATTAGTAACTCTGCTGAGTAATGTGACTGGTGTGCTGCATGAGAAGCAGGTGCACAATGGCTTGGTTAGTACGGGTTAGTACCCCTGGACGGCCATGGCATTGGCTGGGACACCTCTGAGCCATGCCCTCTGAAGATGCCTGGGCAGAGCTGGTGAAACCTCCTCAACTGCTCACATAGGTATGCAGTGCAGAATAAAACAAGGACTTGGTAGAAGAATCCTGTATGGAACTATGCAACTAGACAAGTATGTTTTTCTGAGAGGTGCCCTTTGTGTGCCTAGGGTGTGCCCCCAGACCTGCAAAGCTCAAATGCATTTAGCAGTTGTCTGCCCTGTTAAGGTCCGTGCAGCCGCCCCTACTGCTCACAAAACCAACTGGGCTTTCACTCCTGGGGTCATGCAGAGGGTGTGGTTCATAGGAAGAGCTATCTCGTGCCCTGGTCTGAGCGCCATGATGGTTAGGGTGCTGCCCCCTCCCTTGAACATCTGCCTCAAATATGGTTTGACCTTTTGCCTGTCCAGCAGTGGACTTGGAGGACCCTGCCGGGATCCCCATCCCTCCATGAAGGGAAAAGCTCAAATGTGCTCTGACCACAGCGCCAATGCTGCCCTCCTCACCATGGAGATTTCTGTATCTAGCTCGCATATGGGTCCGCAGCTCCCCCTGCCCAGGACCACTGGAAGTCTTAATGGCTGTATGGCCATCAAATGAAAAAAAAAAGAAATTCTATTGGGTCTATATGGAAGCTGTGTGCTTTTGGCCAAAACTCCCCACTGTCATCCAGGTTACATAGAATATAAGAAAGCTCAGTCACCTGCCTCTGGGTTACTGTAGACAGTGTCTATGGGTCCTGTCTGTGCCCCACTTAGTTGTTGTTGCCCCATCTGGGCTTTGTGGTGAAACCACTGTGCTAGTGGGCTTTGTGTTTAAGCACTACAGTCGTCCAAGCCGGCGAAGGGCTGTGCTCCACATAATGTCCCTTCAGAGCATGGCTTGCTGGGGGTGTCCTGCCATCGCATAGTGTGGGAAAACAAAGGCCAACTTTGTTCTGGCCAACAGGGTGCCTGGCCAATAAAAGAATATCAGCTGACTTGAATGTGGGTGAAAGGGTGGCCTGTCTGTGTGCCCCCCCCCCCCACAGTCAAAGGGACTGATTTGGTCACTTTGTCCGTCTAGGGCTGGACTGCTTGGCTGGCCTCCACTGTTGATCCAAGCAATGACCTTTCACCTACTTAGTGACCGTGTCGGCATGCCCTCTCGGGCAGGGCCTCTCAATATGGGTGGCTCTTGTCTGCAAGCACAATGACTGGCCGAGCAACCTCCACAAAAACAAAGACTTTGGATACTGAGTGGGAGTATGGTTGCAAAGCTGCAACCAAAATGAACAGACAAATGGGCACCACCTGGAGTGGAGTGTACGGCTCAATTTGACCATACATGGGAAACCCCACCTGTCTCGTAAACAGAAAGGATTGACAGATTGGTAGCTCTGTCCTGTTTCTGTGGGTGGTGGCACATGTCTATTCTAAGTTGGTTGTGACATTTGTCTGGGTAAATCTGATAATAAATTAGACACCCCAATGGCAACTACTTATGTGACCTCCAGTGCTTCTTGTTCAACTTCTTAGAGGGACAAGTGGCATCCAGCCACACGAGATTGAACTAGATGTCTGTGATGCTGTCAGATGTATGGGGCTGCATGTATCCCACACTGAATGCTGTCAGATGTATGGGGCTGCATGTTCGCCACACTGAATGGATCAGTGTGTATCCACCCTATGCTTACAGATGCGTGTAACCTGCTGAACCCCATACATGGCATGGATTATGGATTGCCACAATGGATTGCAACAATATCACATGAAATAGGAATTTACAGGAAGTGATTGTCGTAAGCTTGTGCTGATAAAGTCCCTGCTCTTTGTATACACCGCCTGTCACAATACCTGATTGGATGGTTCAGTGAGGTCCCTGGCTTGGTCCTGCTGGGCTTGGTGATGGTCCGGTTGAGCGCCGACAAGAGGATCAAATTTGATTTCCAGAGGAAGTAAAAGTCACAACAAGGTTTTTATAGGTGAACCTTTGGAAGGATTATCAATGGTGGAGCAGCTGTTACATCCCAGACATGCACACCCACAGCCCAGGATGCCCCTTGTGGCATGGTCTGGCCAGTGGAGTGGTCTGCGTCTGGGGCATGTGGGGGACCAGGTGCTGGCAAGTGGGATCCCTTTCACCAGAGTGTTTCGCAACCCAGCAGTTGGACACGGATGTCTGGTACAGTTGGGTTAACCTGCTGGGAGAACCCCAACCACGCACTGGCGAGTGAGCCCTGAGTGTAACCCCACCTCTCTGAACTGGCACAGGTGATGCTGTGCTGGCCGGGTGCACTCCTCTCTCTGACATACTAGTGGGAGGTTTGGGGGGGGCACCAAGGTCAGAATGGTAGTCCTGAGAGGGTGCATCCAGGAGCGAAGGGAAACCTGGTTATTCTCAAAGGAGGCCTCCCCAGGTGGATTTAGGCCTGCCACTATGGCCGAGATCTGAGCCATGGCACAGCCAGGACCATTCCACAGGTGGGCGTTGAGGTTCTGGGTGACCACTGCTGTGGGTGAGCTATGACCATGCTTGCCGGTGCAGCAGGAGACATACCCTTATGACCTGGAGCTTGGCCCTGTGTGGCAGGGCTAGGGTTTGAAGACCCTAGTGGTCTCCGCATCCCCCACCCTGCCAGCTTCTGGCCCTCCTCTCCTCCTTCTCATAAGGGGAATAGGAGAACATGAATGTGGAAGGATGAGCAGAATGGTCTGGTGATCCAGCAGTGGAACTGTCTGCCCCTGTCACTGTAGGAAGCCCCGGTTGTGCTGCTGCAGATGATGGTGGGTGGGCTTGCCGGGTTGAGTGCCTGCAACCTGTACCCTTGAAAACCGCAATGTTCTTTGCTGACTCCAAAGTGGGGAAGGTAGACAGGGCGCCAGGCTGTCTTGCTGCATGTGTGGGCGGGGCAAGTGGCACTGTCTCTCACCAGCCCTCTTGAACTTGCAGATTTGGGCCAATGTCTGGACAAAAAAGTTGCCTGTCACTGCTGGTTGTGGATCGCTCGGCTTGTGCAATGATGAAGAATGCAGCTATCCTGTGAGAATCTGTGTGAATTGAATGACACATTGATGGGCGCTTCAAACACACCTCGTGGCACTGGATTACTCCTGGGGCTTTGCCTGTCTCAGGGTCACTTGAATGTCAACAGCCAAGGGGACACTGCCTGGTTGCATTGCTGGGGCTGTTTCAGGGACACCATTCCCTGTGTCCCCCTAAGGTCAGACCCTGATTAGCACTGTTGCAGGATCCCTGGACCTGGCCCGAAGACTGAAGTATCCTGGCCTACCTTTTCCCAACCTTGTGGGGTTGGGAGGGCCAGGCAGCCAGTGTGCCCCAGTGGTGGTGGCCTAAAAACCTGACACATCTTCCCCTACCCCGAGGCAGCTGCCCATGCCATGTGTGGCCGTCTGTAGTGTCCCACATCTGTCTGCGTGGGACAGCCCTGGAGTGTGGGCATTCTTTGGTACAGATCAGGACAGTGCACAGGTGGCTTTGCCAGATGCACAGGGCAGGGAAAAATCCCCCAAACTGCCCTGGCCCTGAAGCCGGCTGCCTGAGCTCTGGCTCCCCGACCAAGACCTCAGATCAGACGTGGCAACCAGCTGAATTGAAGCATATTACTAAGTGATGTGAAGGCATCATAAAGAAAGACACAGACAACAGATTCCAAATTCAAAACAACAATTGTATCAACTTAAATGTCAGGGTGAAAAAAAGCCTAACTTGTCCAATGCTAGGGTGGGATTTCCCTACCTAAATAAAACTGTTACGCTCACCTGATACCCCCGGGGGTGTCTGGAAGGCTCTGAGATCTGGAACCCTGGATGCATAGTTGCCCAGTGCTGAATAATGAATCTGCAATTACAGAAGGGAGGATTTATGATAACTGTCTCTAGTGGGTGAATCTCCCTTCTCCTTCTGACCGATTCACTTCCCACTGGGTTCTTTTCTCACCTTAGTTATTTGTAGGGTGAGTAATCCGTCCAGCGTTTCTTGTGCAGGGGCACTTGATGTTTGTTGGCGAGCTACCCGAGTTGCTTCACTGGTGCAGTACGCCTTCCTTGGGCCCAGGCCTGCTGTGACCCCGAATCTGCTGGTAGACAGGTAGGTTTGTTAATTGGAAGTCTTTGTTGTGTTTATGGTGGGAATTTGTTAATGTCTTTATCTCCTTCTTTTCAGGTGTGAAGGTCTTGATGCTGGCGTGCCGGATGGAGAGGCATGTTTTCTAGGTAAGAGAAAGCACGAAGCGCAGCGTCTTTATTGTCTTTTAAAGCTAACCTGTGTTTTCTTCTTCTCCTCACAGGCCACTGTGGTGCTGCGAGTGGATGAGTGCGCGATGAAAAACAGACCACCGGAATCCGTTAAGGAAAGTACATCGCTGTGCAATGGCTGTTCAATATTGAAAGCGAACCTAAATATGTCTCTTTTCCTTTGCAGATATTGATGTGGTGCTCCAGATGGAAGCGTGGCGTAGCGCGATGGAATTCAGGTAAGACTGATGGAATTCGATGATTTCGAAGCGTGTGTTCTTATATTGTTTTTCCCTTTCTCGTTATTGCAGGTCGCAATGTTCGAACAGCAGCTGTGGTACCGGTTCGCCAGAAGTCCTTAAGCTAGTACTCACAGGTGAGTGATGTTTCTTCTTCTCTCGGTTTCCACAGATTGCAGCCCAGTTGAGATGCTGAGTGCTGAATGGTGTTTTCTCAGGTAAAACAGAATAATCTGGTTCTTGTTCTTGCAGGATTACAGGCAGATGCTGAAGATCAGGAGCTGGACATGGTGAGCGTCACGCTGCGGGTTGCAGAATAACTCGAAGCATGTTCTGCAGTCAGGGTGTGGTTTATATAGCCCAGGTAAAGTATTACCAGGGAAAGTAGTTCCAGGCCTGCCACACCCAAAACACTAGACTGCATGATTTGGTTCTTAGAACTAGACTGTGTGGGTGCTTCCATGTTGGATTTAAAGGCCCATGTTCATAAATGGGACCTAGTGTGAACAGCCCTTTTTTCCTACATATGAGCCTGGTGCCAGAGGCGCCAGGACTGGCTCCAGGAGCCCTTTCTCAGTGGTTTTAAGGCCCTCAGGGTTCTGGTGGGAGCCTGCTTGTGGCACAACTTGTGCCCCTCACAGTGGTTATGACAAAAACTAAGGAAAAGTCTGAGTCAAAGAGTTCAACTTAGGAATCTGTCTGTGCCGAAACCCTATACTTCCCCTTCACAACTAATCTATACAATGTGTAGGGATGTCAGCAACCAAAAAAAAAAACGGTGTCCAACATGAAGTTCTGAGCTTCTTCCAACTCCCAGCTTTCTTGATGCTCCCTTCCCCAAGTATAAAAAAGTTCCACAAAGAAAGGTCTCAAAACTCCCTTTCTTGGATTCAGGATGCAAGAGTCTTATTCGGGTCTTGGGGTTTCCTTCCCCCAAGTCAGGACTTGGGCTTCACTTCCCCAGTTACAAGTCACACAATTCATGTTCCTGTTCAGGATTCAAGGTTCCCTTCCCCAAGTTTCAATCACATAGTTCAAACAACCTTGAAATGAAATACTCCTGGTCAGGACTCAGGGTTCGCTTCCCCAAGTTTCAAGATATACAGTTAAAAAGAATCACAAAATATCCTTGTCTCCATAGTTCAATTAATGTTATTTTCAAATATTTGTTCATGCAATTTTGCGTCTTTCACCCAGGTTAAAATGTCATTGTTAATCAGGCTTCAGTGCCTTTTGTTGATATATTCTTTAAAGTCACACTAGATTTAAACATACTATGGTTTGTTTAGCAATTCAATATTTAATGGTTTGTTGGTAATATTCATTTAAAAACTTCAAGGTAAAATGGTTTTGTTGGATTTAAAATGTCTTGCCCTTTTTGAGCTCCAAAGGTTTTCATTCTGTTTGGTAACAAGGTTTTAATTCATTTCGGTATTCAATAGTTATAAATCTTGCTTATGATTCATTATTACTTCATCTGTGATTCAATATTTATTTGTTTCACTTTAATGGAATGGTTCGATGTTCGGAGACCTTCGAAAAAGATGTTTCTTGTCACACACGACCACTCCGATACAAAGTATTCCCATCTGTTTGATTATTGAAAATAAAAAGATCAGAGACTTTCAAAAACGTGCTAATCTGAAGCATGTGACTACTTTGATACAAAGTATTCAGGTAATAAAGAGTTCACTAACGCGCTCACCTGGCGTTTCATTCCCCAGAAACTCACCGGACACTTTAAGAGTTTGTGCTGCATCGTGGATCACCCGGTCTTCTGCTTTTAGTGTCAGGGATCCAGTTCCTGCCTCTCAGACACTCCTGTGGAGGTCCTCCACCAGAGGGGAATGAGCAATTTGAGCAGAAAGGAAAGAGGCAGCCGTCCCGCACGGCTCTCCTCACCTCCTTCAATCTGCTCCAGGGAGTCGCAACTCCCACGCCACGCTCTAGGGTTCTCTGCTACATGCACTGGCCTCCTCATCCTTCTCCTGTCATATACCTCTGCCATTGGACAGGGCTCCATTTATACAGCGCCCTTGACTGGCTGCAGGTGTGGATGATTAATCAACCTTGCCTGAACACAATTAAAGGGACATGCCTGACCGTCACTGCTCTTAGCAGGCATCTTCTTTGTCCCTGTACTAGAGTGAAAACAAAGCATAGTCTTCATTGATCTTAGTTGTCCCTTCATCCCAGTATTGTCAAATGTCAATTGGGGTGAAATGATGAGAGTTGGCTTGTAAAAGCCCATAAAGGTTGGGGAAGGGATGGGTTGTCTGTCAATAGGGAAAGGGGATAGCATGTCTCACCCAAGAGCGCCCACCCAATGACTCTCCGCCCAGATGATCCTTCTCCCCCCGACCCCAGGTTCAGGATCCAATAGCGATGTCCTTTCTCTGGCCACCTGTGCAAAGGATCCAAGGGGTCTATTATTGAGAATACCCACAGGTTTCTCACAGTGGAGGAAAAAAAAGCCTAATCAGGATTCAGTCACAAATGGCAAGTAAAGAGGGAAGAACCCAGTGCAGAATCCACAGCCAGCGGCAGGGTGTCAGGTTTTTTAGACACAAGGTGCTGGGGCAATTTGTACATAGACACTTCAGGTAGGTACACATGCACATTTAGGGCCTCATTACACGGTAGGCGGTAAGGGTTTACCGGTACCGGTATTTTACCGGTACCGGTAAATCCTTACCGCCTTACTACGAGGTCCCTTTGCGGGTTGGTAAATTTAACGCCTGCTTTTTGCAGGCGTTAAAAACCAACCCGCAAAGGGACCAGTGGAGCTAATTACGGTACTGCAATTTGCGGTACCGTAATTAGCGCCTTCCCCATTCCCATAGAGCCCTATGGAGCAGAAATGGGAATGGGGAAGGGCAATGGTGGAAGGGGGAATTACCGCCCCACCAACCTTGGAATGGGGCGGTAATTCCCCTTTCCACCAAGGCGGTGCCGGTATTTTACCGGCATGAACCATGGCGCTAATAGCGCCATGGTTCACCGCCTACCGTGTAATGAGGCCCTTAGTCATTTTTACTTTGGGTTGTCCATGCAAATTAGGGAGAAAGGGTTTAGCGTTTAGGTAACTTGATGGATAATCACTTTGTAATCCTGAACACCCAATGCAGACATCTTAATCTACCCCAGGACAAGATGGAGGGAATGGAACCTTGGGGAGAGGAATCTAGCTTCTGGCATTCTAAACTGCCCTACCCTGCATTTCATCACAGATGCTGAAGTAGGAGCATCTTTTTAGCAGTTCTCCTGATAAAGGACAATTAGACAAGAAGATTGGAGATCTGGAGAAAACAGGATGAGTTGGAGCAGAAGAAGAAGGAACAAAGAGACTTACTGGTGGGAGCACAACAATTTAAAAGCATCATTTGTTTTATAACAGCGCCTACTAGCAACAGCATTGTAAAGCAGTTAAGTTAGATGCAAAGATCATTTTTGTAAATAGTTGTAAGGTTAGTTTTCAAAGAAAACTAAGAAAATCACTTGTGAACAATATTGCAGTTTAAAGGTTAATGTTCAATTTAAAAAATAGGTAACCACAAAACTCATGAATACTAAACAAAAACCAAGGTAGTTTGTCAGAATTGGACAGCACACATCAATCCTGAGGGGAGAAAGTGATCAGTGCGAAAATATATGGTTTCTGTGAGATGCGCGGACACAAGTCGAGAAGAAACAAGTTACCTGACCTTAATATGGTGGAGCAGTGAGGACAGGTCAGGCAACACACAAGAAGAAAGCAAGCATTGTTGTTAGTGCATGCGCGAGAGAGCAAAGAACATTACTGTGAGCGCAAGCATGTCAGAAAGAGGCCCAGAAGCACAGAGTTGGATTTCACATTTTTTCACAAAATGTAAAACATCCTTTCTCATGTCCTTCCACCAGAATTGTCTGCTAACCAATTCCAAAGTTTTACAATAACCTGGATGCCCTGCCAAAATTGATGTGTGACATTCACTCAATGCCGTTTCCTGTAATTCATCTATGGGAAGAAACAACTTAGAATCCACTTTCAGAACTCTCTCCTCCACTCTTTGCACCGGATCTTGAGCTGCCCATTTAAACATCTGATCCATAGGCATACTCCTTTTCACTTCCTCCAGAAAATCAACATTCTTCACTTCTATGGAGGAAACAAAGTGCTCTTCAGAGATCAAAGGTTTTGAAGGTTGATATACACAATGCTGACTCCCCATGAATTTGACGATAAAGAGCATCAGCATTCCCGTTCTGCCATCCAGGCTTGAACGTGATAACAAAATCAAATTCACAAAACAATAATGACCAACATAACTGTTGTGTTGTAAAGGTTTGGGCTGATTTAAAAAACAACTGGTTACGATGGTCAGTGAGCACAGTAACTGAATGTTGTGCATTTAGTAAGTAATGGGCCGCATTACGACTTTGCCGGTCCGGTAACAACGGTGCCGGTAAGCTTACCGGCACCTTTGATACCGGACTGGAACAGTACGACTCTGCAGGTGGGTGCCATCCCGCCCGCCAGGGTCAGACCTGGCTGGAGGAACGGCACCCACCCGTAGAGTTTGACGGAAGTGCCAGCACCGTTATTAACGGTGCCACTGCTTCTGTGGTCCTCATTCCCATTCAGTCCTATGGAACTCAAATGGGAATGGGGATTTACCATATACCGGTGCCTGACTTCCCGAATGCCAGGGTTGTAATCCCCCAGTGTTACCGGCAAGCCAGGCACCAGTAAATATTGCAAGTCCGGCGGCAACCAGCCGGGACCACCGGCAGGGTTACAGCCGGACTTGTAATGAGGCCCAATGTCGCCATTCCTGAAACACAGACTTGACGGGCAACAATTCTCTATCAGTAATGGTCTAATTCTGTTCTGCTGGAAACAACTTACTAGAGAACTAAGCTACAGGCTTCTGTTGATCAGTCTTCGGATTTCTCTAACAAAGAACTCCTTCTGCCACATCTGAAGCATCCGCTTCCACAACGAATGGCTGAACAACATATGGATGTTAAATAATGGGACCAAAAATAAAACTTTCTTTTAACAACCTAAAGGCCACTTCCGCAGTCCATAAAAACTTCACTTCCTTCTTCAAAAGTCTAGTAATCGGCGTTACCTTATGAGAAAAGTCCTTTATGAATCTTCTATAAAAATGTGCGAATCCTAAGAAGTTTTGTACCTCCTTTACACAAGTCGGTGAAGGCCAGTCCCGAACTGCGACTGCTTTATGAGTATCCATTTCCAGAACATTTGGAGAGATCTCAAAGCCCAAAAATTCCAGTACCTCGTTATGGAATTAACTCTTCTCATGTTTTGCAAATAAACAGTTTTCTCTAAGCTTCTGCAGAACAATCTTTACATGCTCTTGATGCTCCTGTTGATCATGCGAGTAAATCAAAATATAGTCTATATAGACAATTACAAATACATCAAAATATTCACTGAAAATGTCAGTAATGAAGAACTGGAAAGCTTCTGGGGCATTGCATAAACCAAATGGCATCACTAAATATTTGAATAGACACAATGTTGTTTTAAAGGCGGTCTTCCAATCATATCCCTCATGAACTCTAATCAGATGATAAGGCCGCCTTATATCCAACTGGTTAAAATAGTTGCCCGATGGATTTGATCTGGCATTACAGATATTAACGGGAGTGGATAATGATTCTTGATGGTAATCTTATTTAATCCCTGACAATCTATGCAAGTTCTCAAAGTCTTGTCTTTCATTGGAACAAAAGATAATGGGGATGATGCTGGCGACTGAGAGTGTTGAAGAAACCCCTTCCTGAAGTTCTCTTCCATATATATTTTCAAGTGATCATTCTTTTTTTGGTCAGCACGTATATCCTACTACAAGGGATTGGAGCTCCAGCCTGAAGATCAATCTTGCAATAATATTCTCCATGGGGGCGGGGTGGGGGAGGTAATTCAATGGCCACTACCTCATGAAACTGTCATGGTCATCGGGCCAGGGACGTAAACATTAAAGGGCCACATACACAGGGGGCCTGGATGGACACATTCCTGGCGCCTTTGGCGCCAGGCTCATGAAGAAAAGTAAGCAAGAACATTTTATTCTGGACAAGAATGCTTTTATTTGGGACATAACACCTCATTTCGGGTGCACGGTGCATTTAACATTGGTGTGGCAGGCAAGTCAGGCCTAGTGGGCGTGCCCACGATTGCAGCTATATAAGCTGCTCCGATCCCCGAGGCAGATGCTTCGCGTTATTCTGCACTTCCATGCAGCGTAATGCTCACTGCCGCTTGGGATTAAACTTACCTTTGGAAATCCTGCTTCCTGCTTTCATACTTACCACCTGGGGAACCTGCTCTCACCTGTGCGCGTCTTCGTTGATACTGACATTCTTCTTCAAATCTTCCGGAACGCTGACATCTTCATCTTGGCACCGCAGCTCATCTTCAAATCTTCTGGGATGCTGAGATCTTCATCTTGTCAATGCAGCACGAGGCGCTTCGTCAGCGACAGCAGCACCTACAAGTAAAATGAAAAGCAAGGTTAGACAGTTAAAAGACATTCAGTTTAAGGTTGCGCTACCACCGAACCTCACGCTTTGAACTAAATCATCACTCACCTGTTGTCGGACATTGTGGTTTCATCCATCTTCCTCCTGGCCGCGGTCCGCGCCACCACAGCGGCTTTTGGGACGCTTTTCCATCTATTTGGAAGAAAGCAGAAGGGAAAACGTTATTCAGCAATTAACAGCAATAATGAGAGCAATAATACCAAGATAGAAAATGAGAATAGGCAAAGAGAAAACAGAAAGGGAAAGAGACAAGAGGAGAAGTATAGTCCCAGCTGGACTGGACTATTAATTACCAGGGATCAGTGAAGGAACTAGGTCCCATTGACAAGCGCCCCTGCCAGAAGTAGCAGGACGGAGAGCTTATGATCAATAATTAACAGGTGAGCCCTATGGGCTGGTACATGCCCACAGAAATTGCACCTTGGGTAGACGGGTTTTAGAGGTAAAATAGTCTCCGATCAGCGCACTCACGTTTTCTCATAACCACGCAGGATCAGTGTCACCAATTGCCACCGTTCACAGCTTATCCGCAGAAGGAAAGACTTCACGGGGGTGATCTAACTCCTGGGAGGGCTGCAACTGTGCCCCAACGCCTCCGCAGAGACCAGGTGAGCGTAACAGAATGCAAAGCCTCTACGACTCTTTGCCTGGGCGTTATGGAAACTTCAGAGACAGACCAATTGGCCCAATTACTAGGGGAATTGCAGGCTGAAGTACATGCTTCAAGGCAGGAAACTAGTGCACTAAGGAGGGATCTTATTGTAACTCAGGAAAGAACCAATGACTTGGCAAGACAGATGCAACACCGGTTCAGGTGGTCGTTCCAGGAGCTGTGCGTCTAGCCCCGCCTGACCACTTCACCGGCGATCCAAACAAGTTTGCCATATTCATGAACCAATATCGCCTTCATTTCTTATGTAGACCAGGAGCCTTTCCTAACGATCAAGCCAAAGTTGCATTCATACTCTCATATCTAGGAGGCAACGCGGCAGACTGGTCAATACCATTGGTAACTCAAGATGATCCTTTGCTTTGGAACATTGGGGATTTTCAGCATGAGATGGAGAAATTGTATGCCCGAAATACTCAAGGCCAAGCTCTGGACAATGAATTGTTGTCACTCAGACAGGGGAATCAAGTTCTATAAACCTACATTGCAACCTTCAATCGTCTCATAGCCCAGACCAACTGGCCAGAAGAAAAGAGAACTATGCTCTTTTATCGAGGGCTACGTGGAGAACTTAAGGACGTGTTGGCTCAAGTTGTGAACCCAACTCAGGGGTGTGCGGACTACATAGACCTGACAGTACAACTCAATCATAGGTTGCAGACAGGAAAATGGATCAAGCCAGAACAGAGGGAAGGTCAGTTTATGGGGGACCCCGTGAGAACCAGGCCAAACCACATGAACAGTCATAACCAATACAAATCGGTGGTTTACGGAGTCCTCTTACCAAGGCGGAAAGTGAGAAAGAAGGCAGCAACAGCTCTGCTTATATTGTGGTAAAGCAGTTCACTTCCTTTGTGAATGCCCGGTAAAGCCACTCAAGAAAATAGTTTCAGCAACGGATAAAAACGACGAAGAAGAAGCACAGGACTCGGGAAACTCCAATGCCTGGCAGAGTGTAGGGGTCCACTTGTCAAGCGAGAAAAAGGAATCTGTGCAGACCTCACATCTAGTCCTTCTGGTACTTTTGGTGAATCATAAGCAACTGTCAAGGATACATGCCTTCGAGGCGTACATTGACAGTGGAGCTGTGGGAAACTACATTGACCAAGATCTGGCTATCCGAATAGGCCTTCCTCTCCAACAAAAGCAGAAATTGGAAAACATCACTGCAGTGGATGGTTCTCAGCTATCATCTGGCCCGTTGACACAATACATCGAGAAAGTCAAGCTTCTATTACAGGATGGGCATCAAGAGGACATTACCTTTGATCTCATCAGTGCTCCTCATTTCCAGATGATATTGGCAATGCCGTAGCTGGAGACCCATAATACTAGGATCGACTGGCGAAAGCGAGTTCTGACCTTTCCTGAAGACAGTGCCAACACCTGTTACAACAAAGACGTTGTCAATCTGAAACCAAAGAAAAGAATCGTGCTGGGCCTCACTGGCTCTTTACCACTTGAATACTTGGATTACTAGGATGTCTTCCAAAAACAGCAAGCCAATGTTTTACCCCCGCACAGACCCTACGATTGCCAAACAAACCTCGTGCTCGGAGACCAAATTCCCTACAGCCAAATTTACGCTCTAACAGAGCAGGAAAACCAACATCTTAGAACTAACCTGGATCAGTATCTGGCAAACGGTTTTATCTGTCTATCCAAATCCCCTGCTTCTTTGCCCCCTTCTTCATGCCTAAAAAGAAGGGGGACTTAAGAACCTGGATTGACTACAGAGCAATCAATCAGATCACAGTAAAAAACCGATACCCCTTACCACTTATACCAGAACTCCTGGATCAGGTGAAACACGCTCAGATTTACACAAAGCTGGATTTACGAGGGGCCTACCATCTTGTGAGTCAAAAAAGGAGATGGGTGGAAGACGGCCTTTCGCACAAAGTATGGCCTCTTCGAATACCAGGTCATGCCCTTCGGGATATGTAACGCCCCCGCGGCATTCCAATTCTTTTTTTTATTTTTTTTATTTGAAATACTGTAGTTTTTTACAAAACTTTTTATTTATCCAAATAAAACCATACATTTCCAAAATGTCCAATAAAAATTTAAACTCAGAAGCTTTCTTTCATTGTCTGTTACTCTCCATAGTTCGTTATTACATTTTCTTTACTACTTTAAATCCACCATGCCAGCTGCCTGTATATTCTTCGTGGAGGTAATATGATTCCAAAATTGGATGATGACAGTAGTAAGACTCCTGCTGTTCCCTGACAGTATGAAGTTCCATCTGTAATAGCTATTAAGCTTAGGCCCCGTCGTTGATATCATTCCTCGAAACCAATTTCTCTTTTCAGCTAATGCAGGACAAATCATGATGATGTGATGAATATTCTCGAGCATCTGTTTGTCCTCTCAGAATCGACAGAAGGCTTCCTCTTTAGGCATTTGCCTATTATTTGCCATGAGTTCTCGTTTGGTAATTGGTTCAGTCGTAGTCGAATAAATTGGTCCCTGATCAACCTGTCCAGAAATTGTTTCAGGTATGAGGGCAGATCATTAAGGGCACGGATATCCAACTCACAGTTTAGATTCATCTTCATCTGGTATTGCGATTTCTCTGCCAAAGTATCCAGTCGTTTCGCTGTATTCTTTGTTTCGCATATTGCGGTCGCTTCACTAGCATCTCCAGTGTTGTACTATTTGCTGCTATAACGCCTTTCATAGTGTTTTTCCATAGCACTAAGGCAGTATTAGCCACTGTGTTGTTCCTTTGTTGAAATAATTTATATGCTGGGATATCATCCTTGTTAATCATCTTTCTATACAAATCAATTTTTTTCCATTCCACTATTGATCGCAAAGATTGAATAGTGATCTCGTGTCTGATTCTTTTAATCGGGAAGGATTTCGGTAGTCCCAAATTGATTGGTCAAGATTTATCATGGACTCACTCTCGTAGGTAAGGATCGCAGTCACTTTTTGTCGATAGAAAATAACTATCGGTTTTAACAAATATTTTCCAAATTTTCTATGTAAATGTAGCCCTTGTCTCGCCAATGAGGACGTTTTTGTTCTTAAATGGTTTACCCATGGTACTTCTACTTTCGACTGGTTCACTATGACTCCCAGATATTTGATTGATGTCACTGTGGTCAATTTTTTATCATTCATATAAAATTGAAAAGATTTTCTTTTTTGTGGTTGCAGCGTCGCAAGTGCCATGATTTTAGTTTTGGCGGTGTTTATCTCCAAGACATTTTCCAGCATGTATTTTTCCAGCTCCCATAGACTTCTTTGTAACCCTATCTGGGTTTTATCCAGAATAACAATATCATCTGCATACATCTGGTGCTGAATCTAATGGTTGTTTAATTTAGGTGGGTTTGCCTTCTGAAATCGGGGCAGCTCAGGGACATCGGCAGTGTACAACTTGAACAGTGTTGCTGCCAGAGGGCAGCCCTGTTTGAGCCCATTGTCCGCGTCAATAGGTGCAGATAATTGTCCTTGTTGGGAGAGTGTAATTCTGAATGTTGTATTGCTTTATAGTTGTTTGATTGGGTCCAATACCATCGAAGGACAATTCCACTTTTTCAGTTTTCCCCAGAGTGTTGTTCTATTCACCATATCAAAAGCCATATGCAAGTCTATGAATGCTGCGTACGTGTTGTATTTATTGACAAGTGCCTCATGTTTCAGTAGATTCAAGATCATGAGATTTACATGCGTACCCGTGCATTTTGTGAATCCAGTCTGCCTGATGTCAAATGTCTTGCTTTCTTTGATCCATATATTAAGTTTGTTAAGCAGCAGGGTGCCAAAAATGTTCCCAATTGGGTCCAGTAGGGAGATGGGTCTATAGTTTGCGGGCAATTGCCTATCACCTGCTTTGTAGATTGGGATCAAGATGGCTTCCGTCCAAGTAATGGGAATTTGCTTCCATTTTTCAATAGAGGCGAATAGGTGTAGACATAGTTTGGCCCATTCCTCTGGATGTTTCTTTATGAAAGCATTACCCAGGCTATTGGGGCCTGGTGCTCTTGATGTATTGAGCTTCTTTATGATTGTTAAGATAGAGTCGAATGTCCAGGCATTTGTCCATGGGGTTGGTTCAATCTGCTCCATACTAGTGGAGTGTTTGCTCACAGTACGTTTGTAGATGGTCTGGAAATGGCCGGTCCACGAGGATTCAGCGATCCCTTGCATTATTTTATATTGGTTGTCTGTTTGCGGATTTAATAAGTTCAACAGACCTCTCGTGTTATTAGTTTTCAGTAGTGCTAAGATTGCTTCTGCATCTTGTTGTGAAAGCAATGCTTTGGCATTCTTTGTCCAATTTCTGTAACTTTGTTTTGCTTTACGAATAGAGCTCCACGTATTCGCACAGTTCATTCGTTTTATTTCCGAGATCTTTCCCTGGAGTTCTTTTTTCTTTTCGGCTAATTGTGAGTTGTATCCGTGGTTGTGAATTTTATTAGTAGACTCTTGTTTGTGTATCGTTCGTCGGAGTGGTATAAGTATCCATTCATAGTTTATTTGTTTCATACCGCTCAGAGTGGAACTGGTGTATATACTTACTAATTTCTTCATTTGTTTATCGTTGATACGCAGTCTGGTAGGTGCGGTATTAGTTTCCATGTGTGGTAAGTGTACTTTGTCTCCTTCGTAATGCGGAGCTTTCCATGTAATGCTGATAATATGATGATCACTGTTATCAGATCTCATGTTGTCTTGGGCTGTTACTTTGGGGACTAGGGTTGGAGACATATAGATGTAAACCAGAGTGGCTGCCACTTTTCCATTCGTCGATGTAGTAGTTTTTGGACTATGTTTCATCTTATTGGTGCAATAGAGATGTCGCCAGGTCGTTTCTTTAGTCCATATTTTCGTTCTAGCTGAGAGTTGCGTTTTATTGATCGATAGGCCGTGTTTGTCAAATATATGAATATTAAGGTCTCCACATAATATTATTTTAATTTCGTTTGTTTCAAGCATTAGATTATCTATGGCAGAGAATAGAGTATCAATGAATTCATCCATTTGAATCACTGCATGGTTCCAATATAAATTGTATATCGCTAGTCTCTGCAAGGGTACTTGCAGGGGGCTTCCATAAGTCGTCTTTGTGCTTACAATTTCTAGTATCGTTAGTTGGATCCACGGGGAAATGTTGGTAGAATCCACCACATGTATATTTTCTTCCATTTTAATAAGAGTTAGGAGTCCTGCTGATGGACGTCCTATTTTGCGAGATATCGCTGGGTTCATAGCCACTGTGTATCCCTCGCATCCAGGCATTGTGTCAATCCATGTTTCTTGTAGGCATATGAAATTATATTTCCAGAGTCATCCATGTTTAAACGAAAAAGGTGAGAAAATCCTCTGGTGTTCGAGGTACAAAGGGTAAATGTAGTATTTGTCCTTTTTGTTGATGGCTATAATTTGTTTATTCTCATTGAGGACATCGCGATGTTTGAAATTTCAGCCTCCCTCCAGAATGGCGTATTAGTAAAGTTTGCTCGAGTATATTTGTTAATCACTCTTTCTGCTGAGCTAAACCTTCTACTTTTTAGAGTGGTCCCCGGGGAGTGAAAACCGTCGACCCACGTCTCTCCTGCTTTATTGTTCTCTTCTCATAGGGCTGTCAGTCACATATTGGTTTTCTCTTGTTTGTTGTTATGGAGATACATGAAAACCCCAGTTTCCAAAAGAGGTGTGCCTCATTGGTGATCTTTTCAATGTTCTCTACATTGTGAAAATGTACAAGTATCACATCTGATTTCTTTTCATCAATGAATTCCACCACTTTAATGTGTCCTGTGTTGACCCACCGAAGAGCAGGGATTGCGTGTATCAACCAAAAAGTATTTGTTTGATTTAGGATCAGCTCATGTTGGTATTTGTCATTTTTCAATTGCTCAATTTTTTATTTTGTGTTTTGTAATAGATCCAGAGGATTAATAAACATGGTTGATGCAGTTTAGGTCTAGCATTTGTGTATGCACTGTTTTTTGATCTGTTGGTTCTTTGCATTCTCTCTAGATATTACAATGTGAAGTCTTCGCTATCTGAGATTGGTTCCACACTAAGTATTGAAATCTCCAACTCTAGATCAGATATGTCTTCACAAGTGAGATCTGTATAGGTTGAATCTATGATATACCCTTCTTAATAACAGTCAATGATTATTAAGGATTGGTCGTTAGTTGGCATTTGTGAGTCCCAATTGCTTTCTTGCTCTTCTTTAGAATAGGTAGATAGGTTTGGAAGTACATCTTGACTAAGTGATTCCTTTTGCTGTTGGTCTTCGCTCAAGTGAGGTTTCACATTATCATTCATGGCAATCTCTATTTGAATTGTTTCGGCAGTATCAGCTATTTGTGCGTTCAGTGTCCCATTTTGCATTACCGCTTTTTTCCCCCTTGTTGTATAGTTTTATTCACTTTAGGAGTTGTCAAGTTGCGTAGGAAGGCTCTTGAACCATTTGATTTCTTTTTCTTTGTTGGTTTATTTTTTATCTGTATTTGCTGTGGAGTATTGGCACTGTTCTTAATATTGTCAAAAATAGCAAAGTTTTCCAGTTGTTTTTCAGGTAAAGAAGTCAAGTCCTCATTAACTTGAATAGCGAGACCACCTAATTGATTTATGTCAGTGCTCGATTTGTCGACTTTAACTTGCACAATTTCTAACTGAACAGTAGCTGTTGGTTGTGGACTAGCTTCGTTTTCTCCATTTTCGTTTTGGGATTTTACACTGGGCGTCTTATGCCCTTGCTATGATTTCCATCATACCTGCTGTCAATGTTGTTTTCTCTTCATGTTCTATTCTAGCTATTTCAAATAACCTAGACTGCCATTGGGCACTAGTTTGGGCCTCTTGGTTAAGTCGATTGTGTATAGTATTTATGAAGGACTCCAACAAAAATCTGTTTCGAGTGGATAAGGGCAAGCAATGTAGCTTGGTCTTTTTGCGCATCACAATTACTTTCTAATAACTTCATGAATGGTATCATCACCTGTGAGGTTACAGCTAAGCGCAGATTTTGTAGGTCTAATATTGTAGTGGTTATTGCTTCTGTTGTTTTTGTGGGTGGCATGTTCTGTTGGCATTGACAGAAATGCTTGTTATCCAAGGTATGATCTACTGGTGAGGAAATATCACCAGATTGACTGTTGTGTTTCGATGCCGAAAGAGTTACTCCTTTGTCATCGCAGGGAGGTTTGACACTAGCCAACACGGCTCGCCCTTTATTTTTTTCTGTAGGTTGAATACTTCATTTCTTTGATCCTGATTAGTCATAATATCCTCGATTTCTGTGATGTCCAGCGATAGTCGTGCCTGCCGGTATTCTTTTCTGTGCTGGCTCCTATATCTAACATCTTCTGTCATTTTGGCCTGCGTTTAAGCGTGCTCCCACCATTTCTTTGCCGCAATAGCTTTTTCCTTTTCTGAAGGAGGCGGCTCACGTATCTCTGCCTGGTTCCTCTGTACGTGATTTGGAAGCGAGCCTGTCATTACTGGTTCTTTATCTTGGAGGTCCAGATCATTCCCAGCCTCGGGCAGTTGATTACTCTCCTGGTTCGTATTATATAGGTTGGCATCTGGTATCGATGTACTCCAAGTGGGGTCAGTGCATGGAGAGCGTCGCCATCGGCTAGATGACTGGTTCCCAGGAGCACAAGTACAGAAGTAGGACCAGGCTTGTTCTTAGATCTGGTCGCAGGTCTAGTAGCAGAAACCATCAGTAACAATGTTGGGGACGATTTGATATGTCCGGAGCTGTTATTAAGATATGTTCGAGTGGTGTGTTTCAATCAGACAGGCTAAACTGCCCCGTTTGGCTGCTGTGGCGAGATTAGCATCACACCGCACCCGGACAAGCCCTGCAGGAGATTTGGGCACAAAGAAGCCATAATTGGTGTTAGAGTAAAGTAAAGATTAAAGCACCGGCATGATCAAAGGACAGAAGTCCCGCAGGCTCCTTCTTGTGTTAGCCTGACTGTACTCTAACGTAAGTCCAATATGGTTATGTCACATACACAGACAGGATCAAAGGATCAACTCCCACAGTCTCCTGCTTATGTAATCACCACTTTCCCATGCGGGTGTCATGCATCAACAAGAATTGCTAGTATTGGCATCAGCTCATTCAGAGGGTCAGGAGAAGAAGCTTGCTGTTTCTAATTTGTTTTTCAGAGGAATTGACCTGCTTTTGTGTTCCAGATGAAGTCGCCACAGTTATGTGCTATTACTGACCATTGAGGCTCACAATTTCCACTGTGTCACGCAGTTATTCTCTCGCGGTTTGGTTTAATTTGGATACCAAGCGACAGAGGAGAGAACAGGGACGGGGCCTGCTTCTCGTGTCCGCTGAATCTTCGGCGTGCCCGCCCTGCCAAACTGCATGGGCCCCCTATGGTTCGAGGTAAAAGAGGGGTGAAGGGGGGGGGTGGAGTCACATTGTTCCGCAGCAGCTGCTGGTCATATTGAACTCAGCAGCAATATCCAAATTAGTTGTGCAGGGCGCAGATGGACGAGGCTTGCTAGTAAAAGTATTAAATGTGCTGCAACAAAATGAGTGTCTTTCGTGTGTCAACCGCTCGGGTCTCTCAGGGGCTACTAAAACATGCCGCACACCAAACACACCGAACAGCAGGTAAGCTTTGAGAGATTGCAATTGGTCAATGCCATGGGGGGACGGCAGATGACAGCATTATTTTCTATGTCCCACAATTATAAAAGTTTGTAGCAGCGTTTTACCCCTAGCCCAGAGGACCAGAGATAAGAGACTCTGCAACCCGACTCCATGGCCCGCTCCGCGGCTGGGTCTGGGTTTTAAAGAGTCAGGTGGTGCAATGCAGCAAAGCAGCAGTAGAAAGCAGACTCCAGCTCCTCTCAGGCAACAGGGATCAATGAGGACAAGAGACTCTGCAACCCGACTCTGCCTTTTTTTCCAATTCTTTATGAATGACGTGCTCCGTGAACTATTTGATGTTTGCACACTTGTCTGCATAGATGACATTCTCATCTACTCAAATTCCAAGGAAGAACATGTTGGTCATGTCCGGGCAGTCTTAGAGAAGCTTGGACATCACCAGTTGTATGCCAAGCTGGAAAAATGTTTCTTTCATGTGACCGAGGTCGAGTTTCTCGGTTTCATGCTCTCTCCACAGGGCTTACATATGGACACGCAAAAGGTGGACGCAATCCTCCAATGGCCCTAACCAATATCCACGAAAGGAATACAAAGTGTGCTCGGAATCGCTAATTTCTATCATTGATTTATGCCTGGGTTCTCACAAATCGTACACCCAATTACTTCACTGCTGAGAAAGAACAAGAAATTCCATTGGTCTACAGAAGCTGAAGAAGCCTTTCGGGAAGCTGAAACTAGCATTTACCAAAGCACCAGTTCTTCAACATCCTCAACCAGACCTGCCATACGTGGTTGAAACAGATGCTTCAAATGTAGCAATGGGAGTAGTATTGTCCCAGCGGGATCCAGAAACAGGACAGTTATATCCCGTCGCATTCTGGTCCCGCAAGTTTTCTGCCCCCGAACTGAACTACGCGATGACGGATAAGGAATTACTTGTGATTAAAGGAGCATTCAAGGCATGGAGACATTATCTTCTTGAGGCAAGACACACGGTCACCGTCATCACGAACCACTGTAACTTACAATACTTGAAGACCTCCAAAGCACAATCCTCGGTTCAACTTTGCTGGGCTCTCTTTTTCGCAGGATATGACTTTATTATCACCTATAGACCTGGTGTACGGAATGGAAAGGCAGATGCGTTATCACACATGAGTGAAGAAAAAGAGGCTTTTACAACATCTGATCCCGTGGCCATCATTTTATATCCAGGACAAGAAACTACAAAATCAAATCATCACGAACTATCATGATTCACTAGTGGAGGAACATCCAGGAATAGCCAAAACTCAGACTAGGATAAAGCAAAACTACTGGTGGCCAACTTGGAGAAAATACATTGCCCAGTTTATTACAACCTGTGGCGTCTGCGCACAACACAAGTCTCAGAAACAAAACCCTGCTGGCTTATTACGTCCCTTGATGATACCGCCAGCACCTTGGCAAACTCTGTCAATGGACTTTATCACAGATCTTCCTCCCTGCAATGGTTACAACACCATCTTAGTCATTGTGGATTTATTCTCCAAAATGGCCCATTTCATCCCTCTGAAGGGACACCATACTGAATCGGCTCTCGCTACTGTGTTTTTAGATTAAATTGTCCGGTTGCATTCCCATCAATATTAATATCAGATCATGGAACTCAATTTGTTTTTGCCTTTTGGAGAAGGTGTTGTACAATTTCCAAAATTAACCTCCGGTTGTCCACAAGCCATCACCCTCAAACTGATGGGCAGACCGAACAAACTAATCAGACGTTAGAGCAGCATTTAAGGTGTATGTTACAGCACTCCGAGCACTCCTGGAAAAATATACTCTGGGTAGCCGAGTTTGCATACAACAACTCTGTTCACACGAGTACTGGACAAACTCCATTCTATACTGTGCACGGAAGATATCCGCGGAGATCAGCGTTTGATGGACTCGATACTTTGGAAATGCAAGCAATAAAAACATTGCATAAAACCATCACTCAGGTTCTTGAGGAAGCAACAGAACATTTGACTAAGGCACCGAAAGAAAGACAAAAACTGTTTGCTGATCGGCACCGAAAAGAAGCTCCCGATTACCAGATTGGGGATAAAGTCTGGTTAGCATCCAGATACATACCATTGAAATGACCAAGGGCCTTCCGCCCCAGATATTTGGGCCCCTATACTATCAAAGCAAAAATCAATCCTGCCGCCATGAAATTGGAGTTACCATAGCACATGAAGATCCACCCGGTATTTCATGTCTCTCTCCTCAAAACAATGAAACCAAATACACAGATTAGCCCTCCAGCAGTGTCCGAATTACTAGATGGGGAACCAGAGTATGAAGTTAAATCCATCCTGGACTCCAAGGTGGTTCTGTCCAAATTGTACTACCTTATAGGATGGAAAGGTAACCGACCTCTAGACCGAACAAGGGAACCCAGTGAACACGTCCATGCTCCACGTATAATCAGGCAGTTCCATCGCAATAATCCCACCAAACCAGGACCGGGAGGAAGACCACCTTTCAGAGGGGCCTTGAGGGGGAGTGCTGTCATGGTCATCAGGCCAAGGACGCAAACATTAAAGGGCCATATACACAGGGGGCCCGGATAGACATAGTCGCCAGGCTCATGACTAAAAGTAAGCAAGAACATTTTATTTGGAACAAGAATGCTTTTATTTGGGACATAACACCTCATTTTGGGTGCACGGTGCATTTAACATGGGAATTTCCATCACTAAAGCAGCCCATGTGTACTCTTGGGTTTGGCTGCTGATGGTACTTGGTTGCCTTGCACATGCTGACTCTCTCGGAGTGGCAGTGTGTGGCAGGCAAGCCAGGCCTAGTGGGTGTGCCAATGATTGCAGCTATATAAACTGCTCCAATCCCAGTGGCAGACGCTTCGCGTTATTCTGCTCTTCCATGCAGCGTAACACTCACCGCCTCCTGGGATTAAACTTACCTTTGGAAATCCTGCTTCCTGCTTTCATACTTACGACCTGGGGAACCTGCTCTCACCTGTGCGCGTCTTCGTTGATTCTGACATTCTTCTTCAAATCTTCCGGAACGCTGACATCTTCATCCTGGCAACGCAGCTCATCTTCAAATCTTCTGGGAAGTTGAAATCTTCATCTTGGTACTGCAGCACGACGCGCTTCATCAACAACAGCAGCACCTGCAAGTAAATCGAAAGGCAAGGTTAGACACTTAAAAGACATTCAGTTTAAGGTTGTGCTACTACCAAACCTCGCGCTTTGCCTTAAACCATCACTCACCTCTTCCTGCTGGCCACGTTCCACGCCACCACCGCTGCTTTTGGGGCAGATTTCCATCTATTGGGAAGAAAGCAGAAGGGAAAACGTTATTCAGGAATTAACAGCAATATTGAGAGCAATAATACCTAGACAGAAAACGAGAAGAGGCAAAGAGAAAACAGAAAGGGACAGAGACAAGAGGAGAAGCATAGTCGCAGCTGGACTGGACTATTACTTACCAGGGATCAGTGAAGAAACTAGGTCCCATCGACAAGCGCCCCTGCCAGAAGTAGCAGGACGGAGAGCTTACCATCAATAATTAACATGTGAGCCCTATGGGCCGGTACATGCCCACAGAAATCACACCTTGGGTAGAAGGGTTTGCGAGGAACAATAGTCGCTGATCAGTGCACTCACGTTTTCGGATATCCATGCAGGAGCAGTGTCACCAATTGTCGCCGCTCACAGTTTATCCGCAGAGGGAAAGACTTTACGGGGGTGATCTAACTCCTGGGAGGGCTGCAACCGTGCCCCAGCGCCTTCACAGAGACCAGGTGATCGTAACAGAAACACATCCCTGAATTCTTGATAACAAACAGGTAACTCCCCTGAAACTGCCCCAATGGGTTTAGAGACTACTCCTCCCTCAGCCAAGTAACTTGCAATTGATTCTGGATTTTCCCCTCAAATTCTGAGTATACTCCAAACAATGTTGTACACAAAACTGTGAGTTAAAGCTTAATGCTCACTTCTCTCAGTCTATGCTAGGGTTGTGTAAAGTCAACCAAGGCATTCCAAGAATAGGTAATAATTGAGGAGCATCAAATAACACAAACAACAACTCTTCTTTATGACCCCCCACTATTTCTGTTCATCTTCACAGGCGTGTTTTGTGAGTAATGGGGTCAGACGAAAGCTGTGTACGAACTATCACTCTAACCTGCTCTACTCTTTCCTTAGGTTCTCAAGGAATGCCTAACAAACTTGCTAAATCCCAGTCTATAGAATTTCTGGTGGCTCCAGAATCAATCATAGCTGGCCCTGATCCCTTCAACTTCTCTTCCACAAACAAGGATACATTCACAGTTATGTGAGGCACTACCGCCTAAATTGACTTTGCCACTTGCTGTGATCTCCCACTTGAAGGTTTAAATCTTCATGAAATTTTAGGGCAATCATTCAAAAAATATCCTCCCTTCCCCAATAAATACAAAGACCTTACTTGATCCTTTTTTCTCTTTCCTTACTGGTGATGGAGCCTCTTGGGTTTCCTTCAGGAGCCATGCCCGAGAAAGACCTTCTTTGTCCCACTTTAGGAATCTCAAACCTATTCTCAGGTTAAGGATCTGACAACATCTTTCAGTGTTCTGACCTTCTCTCTCCCAACCGGAAATCCAGCTGCATAAACAAGTGTATTAATTCATCATAAGTGGTGGGCCTATTACCAATCATGGGTAGAGCATCCTTAAGCATCGATAAAACAAAGAAGCTCTCTTTTGTTCAGACCAACCGCTCTCTACCACTAGTGACTTAAATTGTGTGATATAAGCCACCAATTCTTACTTCATTGTAGTAGATCCAATAACCCTCCATCTACCTCTTGCGACACCTAACGTCAGTCAAACATCCTACTAAATTCCTCCTTCAACCTCACTAGTATAGAGGAACAGGTAGTTCCTGCCCCTTCACCACCGTCATATTGAAACAGTCAGAGAACAGCAATAAATGGGACCTCCTGCATTATTCCCATGCTGCATCAAGTGTATGAGAGATGGTATGCACTATGACAGTGATACAGAACGTACCCCCGCACTAGAAGTGTGGAAGAATGTTGCATGGATGAATGCTACATGGAAGGATATTGCCTGTCAAGATGTCAGAATGCATCAATGAATATTATGGATGGATGTTAAAGTGAAATCTGACGAAGACAAAGTGATGTCATAAAGAAGACATATGAACCTATGCTAAAACAACATGAAAATACTTAGAAGTAACAATGTAACTGAGGTAACTGAAGTATTAAGAGTAACATGTACCTAAAGCTAAAGTAATCATGGATCTAAAGAAGATGAAGTAACGTACTGACCAAAAACTGTAAATACGCAGTAACGCAAGGTAGAAAAAAAACGTATAGAAGCTTGCTATAGAGGACTATATAATGTGGCAAGGATGACAATAATAGGAAAATGGATGCTGGCTCACGTTGAACTTAACCAAGCTACCTCAGAGACAGGTCGAGGCTGTAGAATTAGGAGCCACAAAAAACAGCTCTGTGTGCAGAATCGACAATGAGTCATGGTTGGCCCGGAGTTAAGGATGCTATTTTTAAAGGATAAGGACAGAGCACAAAGGGAGTATGTGGATAAGCTCAGAATGTGGGACATTCTTCATAGATGGAAGAAGAAGAAAGCATCTGTAAGAGCCAAACTGATAGTCAATTAAAAGTATACAAAGATCATGTGAGATAGAGTGAGCAAGTCTCTGGAGGCCAAGAGTAGCAACAGCACCTCAATTATTAAAACAAATAGCAGTAAATAGAAGGCTGAAATTGACAAATTCATGGTCTCTTCACATGTGACTCAGAAGTCAAAAACACAGGCTATGCATTAGAGCCTTAAGCTAAAATAGTGGTGTGCTCATACTCCGTTGAATGTTCCAGGAGAGTGAACATCCAACCAGGTCAACTACAAATGGAAGACTTTGGCATGTGCCCTAACGATGAGAGATGATGGACTAATTGGGAAAACGGGGAGTAGTCTGAGGGGATTCAAACACCTACGTTTTGTTTCACATACGCGCTGCTAAGGAATCAAACATTCAAGGTGGGTATAGTGTGCCAACCAATCAGTGGGGTTGGGGTAGACCCTAATGTGCAGTGTAGCATAGATCACTCCACTATTTATTTGTCTGCTATAATCAGTACTATTTGTATTTAGAGGTAGTTCAAGGCATGCACTACAGATAAGGGGTAGCTAATGATGCACTATTCCTTATATGTTGTATAAGTAGATATGTTCCCTTAACCAATCCCTTCCTTTGATAGGTTTTGTATTTTGCCACGTAGAATGACATCATAGATGATGTATATTGGGGTACAAGACCTCCATGTAATCAAGCTTCTATGCTAGTGTGCATGCATCAGTCCGATGTCTGCGAGGTCACCCTACTTTATTAAATTGACAATAAAGTAGTACTTTGGCATATTCTTTGAGTCTGTAAGATTGTTTGGTCTGAGATCAGTATTGCAATTCCATCTAGCACAAAAGATGCTTCAAGGTGCTAGAGCAAACTATATTTTTTCAGAATAGGACTGCCATGACTTACTTACAACACAGACCAAGCTGCCTATTCCCCTGTCAAATGTGAAAGAATAAAAGCTATCTTGGTCTACATAGAAAGTGTAGTTTGCATTGTGTCTCCTCAATAACAATCCAGACCAACCAAAGGAATAGGGACCTGACAAGACTTCCTTCCCTCAGTCTACCACTACAATTGGTTCCAAACTTGCGGTGGCCCCAGTGTCTTCCCTACTTAACTCTGGTGGCCTCAAAACTGATTTAAGATATGGTGATTGTGGGATTCTTTGACTTTGTATCCTGTCGACTCTTTGACCCAACTCAGAAACCTGTTCTCCAAAAACCACATAGTTATGTCTTTTGACTCTCAACTCCTGCCTTAACTCCTGTAAGACTTCCTCTAAATCACCCAGAGAAAACCCTGTGGGGTCCATGACAGCTCAGATGGAAACTCCACTTAGGCGTTTCATACACTCAGGTACTTGTTCCTCAGTTGGAGATGCTGAACCCCACTGTTCCACCTGAGAAGCTCATACACCAGTAACTCTCATATTACCACTATGGACTGGTTGCCTCGAAGGGAAAAGGGAAAGGGGATAAAATAAAAAAAGAACAGGCTCTATTCTTCTGTTTGATGTTGGTCCTGTTAAGGGAAAGAAATACATAAACAGGTATTAATTCTCTAAAATCTACCTTTTCCCCAAAATGTTTGTTATCCTCCCCCTGTTCCTGTAGTATACCTGTGCTTCCTCAGCTAATTGCTTTGAGGAAAATGTTTCAGCTTGGTTGCCTGAAAACTGCTTCTTTTACTCTTCGGGTACTTCACTCGACTTGACTGTAAACTGCTTGTTCTTCGTCCTTGACGAATATGTTCTTTTGCATCCTTTTAAATGCCAGTTCCAGTCTTACTAGTTTTCTGTAACCTGAAAACCTCCCTAGCCTGTTGCTATGAATTTTGTCTTATTTCTTTCTATTTACACTAATGTTTTTTCTTTTGAATGTGAATAATTAAACCACAATTCTTTTACTTTTGCTCAGCTATTTAATTGTCTGCTGTATTACTGTACACTATTTACAATTTGCCTCCTCTGTCAGATTTCATATTAGCAATATCTCTCTTGCCTGCAGACTCACAAGTTGCTGTTAGCCTCCTCTCTTCCTTTCCGATGCCATGCACGACCATCTTTGATCTCATTGCTTCAAGCTTTTCAGATTTCACAGCTGCTCCAAGACTACAAGCTGTGCGTCGGCATTAGAGTCTGAAAATTCGTACTCTGCGCTGCTGGGCCTCTTTCTGACATGCATAGACTCACAGTAATGTGTGTTGCTCACTCACACATGCTCTAACTGCAACGCTTGCTTTCTACTCGCATGTTGCCTGACCTGTCCTCACCGCTCCACCATATTAAGGTCAAGCAACTCGCTTCTTCATGACTTTTGTCCACGCGCCCCACTGAAACCAAAAAAATTATATATTTTCTCACTGATCACTTTCTTCACTCGGAATTAACGCACGCTGGCCAATTTGACGAACCATCTTGGTGTTTGTTTAGTATTCATTAGGTTTGCATTTACCTATTTTTTAAACTGTGTGAGAAACCTGAGGGTATTCTCACTCCTAGATCCCTTGGCTCCTCTGCACAGGGCCAGGGAAAGGCCTTCACTCTTAAATCCTGACCCTGGAGGCGGAGAGGTGAGGGAGGATTATCTGGGTGGAGGGTCGTTGGGAATTGGGAGTGGGGTACCCTTCGGTGAGACATGGTATCCCCCTTTGCGTAATGACAATCAACTCAACAGTACTCTAACCTTTATGGGTTATTGTACACCAGCTTCCCTTATTTTCCCTCAGTCACAACGTTTTAGTCCTGGGACGAGGAAGAGACGACTAGGAGTTACACACACCAACATGCAGCTACACCACTCTGGTACTGAGAGGAGGAAGAGGGCCTTAGAGGAATACCATTGCGAAGACTAGGCATGTCTCACTAATAAGCCTAACTATAGTAAGGCAATTGAAAGAGGGGACTCACTCCTGCAGCTCACTAACAAGCCACAGGTATATAAAAGATGGGAAGCCAAGAGAGTAGGGAGAGGGAGAGAAAGGCGAGACACTGCTGGGAGCTGTTGTATAAAAAGCAGCCGTATGACAAGCACAAGAATACCAGGGATTACAGAGGCTAGTGGTCCAGACTGATATGGCATAGGAGCAGGATTTCTCCAGAGCAACTGCAAGGCAAGAGAAGGCGGCATGCTAAAGGGCCGGCCTTCTATCGAAGAGTGCTTGTTCTCCTCTGGTGTTGTGAGAGTGCAGGAGTGTCTCTGGGGCAGAGGCGGAAACCCTGGAGTCAGTAAAGTAGAATTGTGGTCTTTGCAATGTGCAGGAAGCCTGCAGAGGAAGCCGGTGAGTTTCAGAGACCAGGAAACCCGGTGTGAGTGCTGTGAAGGAAACATTGTTTGTTGAAGTACAAATTGTATCAGAGTGGTCGCGTGGGTCTAATTGAAGCAAAACACATTTTCAAAAGTCTCTGTCTGAACTGTCTAAAGTAAACATTGGGCCTCATTACAATCGACCCGGTATGGAAACAACGGTGGCGGTAAACCCGCCGCCATCGTTGTTTCCATGCCGGGTGATCACAACTCCTGAAGGTGGAGGCGTCAAACCCGCCAGGTCTGACCTGGCGGGTTTAACACTGCCCGCCTGCAGGCGGACGAGGAAACACCGGCACCATCACAAGATGGTGCCAGTGTTTCCATGATCCCCGGTCCCATTGAGTCCTATGGGACTTAATGGGAACGGGGATTAACACCATTCCGCCTCCGGAATTCCAGGATCACCGGGGTTGAAATTCTCCAGTAATTCCGGGAATCACGGAGGCGGAATGGTAATACGAGTGCGGCGGTAACCAGGCGGTTTTACCGCCTGGTTACCGCCGGACTCGTAATGAGGCCCATTGTATCGGAGTGGTCACGTGGGTCTGAAAGAAGAACACATTTCCAAAATTCTCTGTCTAAACTGTTCATTGACTAAACAATTGAGTAAAGAGTTAAAATTATTTTGTGCGTTGAGAAAAGAGAAGAAACGGTTTTAAAGGTTCCAACCTGGGAAAGGGACATTTCCATTGTGTAAAGAAGAGGACATCTTTATCACCCAACTTTATAAAGTGCATAAGGATATTTAAAAACCAAACTGAATCAAAGTAAAGCAGATGTTTTTTTGAATACCGGAATTAATGCAAGTAGACCAAAGGAAAGTAAAACTAGAACTTTTGAATTTTCAACCTAATAAAACTGAAGTGGAAATGGAGCAAGAGTGAAATAGAAAAACCTTGAATATTGAATGGAATGAAACAAAGTCAAGTTTAAGTGAATTCCTAAAGAAAGCCTGTGCTTCTGTTGCATACTCTTTAGAACTGGGGGACAATAACCCCAGTGCTTCTGTTGTGAACTACTTAAAATTTGGGGAAGGGAACCCCGAGTTATTATTCAGACTATTTCTTTTTGGTCTATGGAGGATATTTTTGAGACTTTATTGTAGAACTGTTTCATACTTGGGGAAAGGAGCTGAAAAGAAGCTGAGAGCTGAAAGAAATTCAGAACTTTGGGTTAGACACTATTTTCTTTTTTGGTTGCTGACATCCCTACATTGTGTATGGATCAAGTTGTGAGGGCAAGCATAGGCTTTGGACACAGACCGGTTCTTCAGTTGAGCTCTTTGACTCAGACTGTCCTTAGTTTTCTATAGGTAGGAAAATCCCACCTTAGATTAGGGCAAGTTAAGTTACTAAAAGGGTTCATTTTGAAATGTGATTCTGTTGTCTGTGTCGTTCTTCATGATGCAACTGTATGTTAACCTGTAAACTGTAATATTGTTCACAAGTGATATTCTTTACAGAAGATATAATCAACTATTTACAAAAACAATCTTTGCATGTAAATTAACTGCATTACAATGCTGCTGCTAGTAAGCGCTCATATAAAACAAACTGTGCTTTTAAAATTACTGTGTTCCCACCAGTAAGTCTCTTTGTTGCTTCTTCTTCTACTCAAACTCTCCCTGCATTCTCCAGATCTCCAATCTTCTTATCTAATTGTACTTTGCCAGGAGAACTGCTAAAGAGTTGCTTCAACTTCAGCTTCTTTGATGAAAGGCAGGGAAAAGCAGTTTAGAATGCCATAAGCTAGATTTCTCTCCTCGAGGTTCCAATCCACCCCATCTTAGCCTGGGGTAACTTCAGATGTCTGCATATAGTGTTATTACAAAGTGATTAACCAACCAGTTACCTAAACGCCAAACCCTTTCTTCCTAATTTCCATAGACACCCCAAAGTATAAATTACTTAATGTCCATCTGCTCATACCTAAAGTGTCTATGTACAATGTGCCCCAGCACCTTGTGTCTAGGAAACCTGATACAGGGTGTGGCTGGTGGTGCACCCGGCATGCTGGGATTGTATCATATTGGGGTTGGTTTGCTTGGGAATGCAGGCCAAATGCAGTGATAAACTCCATGTAGGGCCATTAATGGACACAAAACCCATAGACAACAAGTACCATAAGGGAAAGTTGAAAATAACTCTAAAGATACAGTGCAATAGGGCGTGAAACCGTCAAGAGGTAAATGGGTGTGGTCTTTGCAGTCTAGTGGAAAGGTTTAAAAAAGCTGGCAGGTCGGTATCCCGGAATGGCCGATCCCCTCATGGGACTCTTAATCCGGGACCACGAGGCCCCTGCATGTTGCATTCCCTCCACGGTGACGCACTGTGACTGGCTCTGGGTTGGCTGTGAAGACCCTGGGGGGCAGGTGGCTCTCCAATCTGGTGGAGAATGTCACAGCCCTCTGGCAGCAGTTTCACCATGTCTGCAGGGCTGAGGGAGATTGACTGCTGCCACACCCTCGTCCATCAACCATCCCAGCCCCTCTCGGGGGAGTCACCGGGTCAGTGTTGGGGGAAGGGGCCGCCTGATTCAAGTGTGACTGCCGACTGTGGTGGACTGTCCTCAGTGCACCATGACCTCATTGTGCTGCTGGGTGGAGAGGGCCACGAAGGGCACCAGGGGTCTGCAGTGATGTTGGTTACCCAACTGCACCGTCTACAAACAAAGACCAAAGAGTCAAACACATGTGCGAGTCAGAGGCCTGTTCCAAACCCTTGCCGCAATGATGTTGAGGTGGCGCACACCCGTTGAAGTAGGATCTCTTTGTGGCGTTGGGGTGAGTGCACCACAACCACCTCTAACCTAACCCACTGTGTCAGGGAAATGGAGCATGAGCATGTGTGATAAGACCCGAAAGATGCTGAACAATGCCCGGGCAGGGTCAAGCCAGAGGAAACACAGGTGAAGGTCCATAGCGTTCCTGCAAAACGGTCGTCCAACCTGGATATAGGGAAAAACACTATTCGCACCATCAAGTAGCTGGTTCCCTCTGAACTCATCCTCAGGAGAGCTGGCACTCGTAAACCCCACTTTCACCCGGTAAAGCAAATGATCAGAGGTCTCAGAGGCGATAGTATCTCAAACTATTCTGAAACGTAAAATGGGCAAGAAGCTCAGTTCACTGGTGTGGAGCCAGGCATCATATGAAAGTGATCAGAGTACCACTTTGCGGAAGCAGACTGGCACTGACCCCAAAAAAGATATTTGTTGATACAGACAGCAGGATGCTGGCCATGGAAGGCAAAATCTGCTAAGGAGTGAGTAACAACGCATCTGTTTAATCTACTGACCCTGAAATGGCTGGAGCGTTGGGCCTATACTAGGCCATCGTTGGTGCTGAGAGCCATAGGGCAAAGCCCCAACAAATAAATCGGTGCTGCTGTGCTGCACACAGACACCTGGGGCAAAGGCCTGGGTGGAGCCACCACAGGTGCAGATCCTGATGGTTGTAGCAACATTTCAAAATAGAACTTTGAAGGCTGAAGTGGAGAAAGGTTACATGTGAGCAGCAGTCAAACATGAGTAAGTCTGCCCCAAAAGATGGTGAGTGCCATTCATAAGGGACGGGCGATGGCCTCCATTGCCCTCACCCAATGAAATGGAGTTGATTTTGGACCCCCAAATAATCAGGAGTGGCAGAGACGGGGGCCCAAGTGCCATACAGCGCAGTAACGCAAATCATCCCAGAGAAGCTGGTGGGATCCCCAGACCTCTCGGGAGGGACACCCTCCAAGTGCTTGAGGAAAGAGCCCCGAACAGCTGTGGGTGGCACTGGGTAGACCATATCTATCAAGTCACCCTGTCCCATGAAGGACTTCTTCACCCAGTCCCGTTACTTTTGATTCTTCACACTACATGCCTATGTGAGACATGCACTTGTCCCATGCTGATAGCTGGGGAACACCACAGACAGCCACACACCACAGACAGCCACACGTGACACAGCCAGCTGCCATTGGGTAGGGGAATGTGCATTGGGTTGCCCAGCACACCAGCACCAGCAGGTACATGCTGCGGTCATGTCTCACCTGACCCCATGAGGTTCATATTGGGGAGGCCAGGAGGCCCCAGAAAGAAGTAACTGCACCAGTTCTATGGATCCAGTGACAGTGCTGATTGTGGTCTGAGCTTAAGGGGACAAAGGGAATGAGGACCCTGTAACAGCACCAGTAGCACCCTGGGGAGGCCCCAGGGGCAATTTACATTAAAGTGACTCTGCGACAGGCATAGCCTCAGGAGGAACCCAGAGCTGCAAGGTAAGATTAAATGAATAACAATAATAATAAAAATGGAGTTTTTAAATATAGAGCTACGAACTCTCATGTATCTAAGCACTGCTTATTATTACCCATGGTGTGTGGTGCTCATTTATCAACCTCAGAAGGATGAAAAGCTGAGTTTAGCCCTGTCACAATTCAAACCTGCATCAGCAGGCTCTGCACAGATGTCAAATCGAGCACTCTACTCACTGTGCTATTGGACCGGCTGAATCGACATTGATCAATGTGTTCTACAAATCACACAATTACTGTAGCTAGCTGCATTCTCCATTGATGCGTGCTCTGAGTGATCCACCAACAAGAGTCACAGACAACTTTTATCAATCCAGATGTCAGCCTGCACCTGCTGGTGCATGAGAGGTTGGGGGAAGGCTGTGCCACCTGTTCTGCCCGCATGGCAAGATGGACTCATGCCTTTTCAGCATCCCCACTTGGTTGTCCAACAAGACCATCGAGGAGCATAACATGCGTGTTCTCGATGCACATACAATTAAGTCTGCTTGCTGTCCTCTGTGGCAGCATGACAGGTCTTCACATTGTGACGGTGGCCTGGACTGGGACTGGTATATGCATGCCTCATGCAAGACCACCAGCTCGATCACAAGATCCAACTATATGCAATTACAAGTGAAGCAATTATACGCATGTGCACCTGTAATCAACAAGGTTGCTGCCACCATAACTGCCCTCAAATGATTCCCTATTAAAGGATGTGAAGTGTACACATTCCAATCACAGGGACTCTAAAGAAAGCTGTGACATTGATCCAAGTAACTACCCCCCCAAATTGTGGGCAATTAGCGTGTCTGCTGCCTTCATTGGATGTGGTGGCTGTTTTTCAGTCCCACTCGCTGGATTTGAAACATGATTCACCCTTACCTGTGAGCCCCAAGGTAGGTATAGGAAGTTGGCCAAACATCACAATGTATGTTTTCCGTCACAGGGACGTATTTACAGTCACCAACGCAGACATATTATGCCATATTGGTCTAGGTTTGATTAATGCACGCATTCCAGTAGATCAGCATTTGCTGACATTAACTGTACATCCACCACGAAAATCAAAGTAAGAGAGTGAGCTATCAAAGGGTACATCACTAACTCAATGGGTCATTTGCACTTTCACTGTACTGAACATGTGTGCAAACATGTGTATGGCTCAATCTCTGTGACAAGCACATGCCACTGACTGTTTACTCAAAGTAGCTGCACCTGCGAGAGGGTAGCACTAGGGGAGCCTTGCACCCAACGTGGGCTCGTCTTCACAACCTCTGGAACATCTGCAGGGCAAAAGCAACACTTGGGGGGGTGGACAAGCCAACCACATGGGAACCGGCACGCCAGCCTGCTCTGGGGGTGGCAGTGGAAGGGGAGAGGCAGGCTCATGCACAACTGAAAGAGGGCGGGGCCAAGCCACGCGCCGCCAACAGTGTGGTGAAAGGGGGGTTGGCACCACACAGAATGGTCATTTGGAACCACTGCACATACGTGCTTCGTGGCAAAGGTTGAATAGCAAGGCCGAGAGCGCCCTCACGGGCAAACAACACCCAACCCTGTCAACTCTGAAGTGGCCACCAGTGAGCTTCCAGGACACATGCCATGTAAGCTCAACCACTGCTCTGATTGGAGTCGGGAGACACCCATGTTAGGGGGCCCACCTGAGGGGGCATACCCTTTACACTGTCCCAAGGTGGGAGGAAGGCATTTGCTAAAACTGCAGCCATGAAGGGGGAGGCACGCCAAAGTGGGGAAGGCTGTGTAGGTTACCCCAGGTAGAGACACAGTTCAGGACCAGGGATCTACCAACCCAATGAGGATGTGTTGTATGCACAGATGGACTGGGTATACCCCTGTTGCACAACAGGCATGTTACATCAAAGAGTGTAAGCACCAAAGTATACTCAAAAATCTGAACTTAGGAACAGGGTAATCACTGACAGTGAAGTAAACACATTGCCACCAGAGTATGTTAGGCACTCTGGAAAAGGGGTTAGTCGATCCTGGGCTACAGCCACAAGGTGGAGCATTGATGGCAGGCATATAAGTTTGGTGCACCCACTGTCAGCTCACCTGGGGGGCCTGTGGGATACTCTTGAATGCGGGGGGGCACCAAGAGTGGAGGTGAAGGGTCAGAGAGGGAAAGCATGATTTGGGATGTAACTGGGAGTGAGGAAAGAGGGGAAAGAGACTGTGGAGATAGGAGAGAGAGGTGGGAATGGGCAGCTGGGGAGTGGAGAGTGAGCGAGTGATGGAGCAAGACGATTAGTCGGTGGGGAGAGAAGGGGTCTGGTAGAAAGAGTGAGGGCTGAGAGAATGGGGGAGAGAGAAACAGATACATAGAAAGATAAGGACAGAGGGCCAGAGAGGCAGAGAGGCCAAGTGCTGTTAAAATAGAGCTGGGTGGGGTTGAAGAAGGACAAAAGGGGGAGAGGGTGAAGGGCAGACAGAGAAAACAATGCTACCTGCTGAAATGGTCCTCCTCTGTCTCCCTCTTACCCCAACTCACACGGTCAACACACCTTGGCAGGCAACCCGGGAAGTGACCCAGGTCATCGCTCCACGCGTAAATAAGGTGGTGGCAACCACATTCCAGTGTCTGCACCCCACACTCTTCCCTCTATTGGACACAATAGTTCTGGGACAGAAGGACATCTACTCCTCCCCAGTTGTCACTGCCCCCTCATTCATAGTCCCCCCCACAGGATGCGCAGACCCTATGAATCATAGGGTGTACTGAAATTACATGCAGGGACAACAGTAGCTCTGGGGAGGGGAGGAAGATGCTCAGGCATGCAGCCACAATACAACAAGCAGACAGGGCTGGTGGAGACAGGCCAGAGCCACTGGCGACCGGCCGTGGCTGGCTTACACCTCAGGAACAAGGCGAGGGCAGGGTGGCGCGAAAGTGGTGCATAAAATAGGGGGCCAGGGTGGGGAGGGAGCAGCAGCTCTCCTCCATTGACGTGGACAGTAGCACCGTTGGATTCTGCCATGCGCCATGCCATCCCTTCGCCCTCCTCCAGGAGTGCAGTGTTTACTCCAACCAGAAAAATGATGGATGGAAGATTTGGAAAGAATCTCAACCACTTGCAATGCTCTGGGAAACTTTCCACACCACTATTTTTTAGCTCGTCTGTACCATTGTAAAAGTGGTCCAGCCATATGAAAATCAGTCTGGTATGCCACCAATGATAGCAGCCTAGTCCGAAATGCTAGTGAGAGGTCCATTCTGCACTGAAACACAAGCAACCCGAGACATGTTTTGGTCTTGTTGGGCATCCCCAGTGAGGTAATGGCTTGGTAGGCAAAGAACAATGGTCTGGAGGGTTGCCCAGAGCAATGTCAGAGGTTGAGATTCATTCTAATCCTTTTAGCCATCACCTCTTTTGTTTTGCTTTTCTCACCCCAGATGGGACGGGTATGCCCAGACATCAGTCCTGTGACTGCTGGGCCTAGAGACCTAATCTACTCCTCACTGATGAGGCCCAACAAGACAGAAACATGTGATTTAACAGTTCAGACTGGACTGCTCCTTTGGAGGTGGCACCAAGCCTGATTTGCATATGGTCTTTCCCCTTTCTGTAATGCCTTGGCATGCGAATAACGTTGGTCTAGAGGGTTGCCCAGAACAATGCCAGAGGTTGAGATTAATTCTAAACCTTCAAGAGATCATCTCTTTTGTTTCGCTTTTGTCAACCTGAGTGGGACGGGTATGCCCAGAGACGTGGCTCCCGTGCCTGCTGGGCCTAGAGACCCAAGCTACTCCTTACTGATGAGGCCCAACAAGGCTGAAACATGTCAGGGGATGCTTGTGGTCTCATGCAGAAGGAATGTGATTTAGCGGTTCGGACTTGACTACCCCTTTGGGGATGGAACCAAGCCTGATTTGCATATGGTCTTTCCCCTTTCTGTAATGGCTTGGCAGGCAAAGAACAATGATATGGATGATTGCCCATTGCAATGCCATAGGTTGAGATTAATCCTAAACCTTCCAGCCTTCACCTCTTTTGTTGTGCAGTGTTCACCCTACACCCATATTGCTGGCTCCACTGTGACCTCCCTGAGTTAGCGGACACAGGGTCTCTGCTGTTTCGATCCCCCCAGCCTGCGGTCATCACTGAGTTATGGAGGGTGTGTTATTTTGGTTAGGGTGGCGGGGTGCAGTCAGGGGGCATGGGTGTTGCTTATTTTCAGGATAATCATTTGGACGTGCTGGTGCCTGAGCGGGGTAAGAGGGTGAGGGTTGCAGCAGAGTGGGGTGCTGGGGGTGTATGTTCCTATAAAAAGGGAATAGGGGAACTTGTATTAATGCAAAAAAGGGGGTTGTGGACCTGCAAAAGGTTGCAGCCCTCATCACCCTGTTAAAGGTGAGGGACATTGATGCGGCTTTCGACCAGATAGGTCAGCAGCATGGGGAGGTGCCAGCGGAATCGTGCACAGGACTGCCGTGGGAGCAGATCCTGCTGGCTCACTCTAAAAAGATAAAACATATCAGCTAGGGCGGCTTTTCCCCCAGTAAATAGAAGGAAATGGAGTACAAGAAGGAAGCTCATGTTCCACCTATGACTGTAGAGGTTCTGCAGAGTCCAATCCTACAATGATGGTGCATGGACCAGTGGGGTCGGGTAAAATGGCTAAGCCATTATCAGGGCTAGATGGGGGACTCCAGGAATAGGAGTCAGGGCAGCCCACGATTCAATGTGGGGGCACGGGTGCTGCCAGTGCTGGGTGGGTGCCCAGTTGCTGACTGCGCAAGGAGGTCAGCCACGCCAGTCTCAATCCATGCAGCAGGATCACTTGGCACCAGGGGAGCCACTTGATATCTGTGTGGGGACCACAGGAGGTGACGGGCCAAAGCGGGGCATAGGAGACACAGGTTGAGGGACAGAACTTTTTGGGCAGCACCATTGATGGGTCAAGACTCAGAGGCACCTGTTTACTTGCATGGGGGCTGGTGAAATTTGGGTGCAGGGCTTATCTCGATGTCCAGTGTGCATTTTGCGCAATGGGGAACTGGGAGGCCCACCTGTGCAGGACAGTGGAGGATGGGGATGCCCCAAGGTGGTTATTGGGGCTGAGGGATTCAGCCTCCTGCGCCATAAGGTGCGCCGAGGGTATGTGGGCCTTAGGAACACACAAGTGGTTTGCAAAACTGGGCAAGTACGCAAAGCAGCAGCATGCACGTGTATTTGAGGGCAAAGGACTCCAGCAGGTCTGGAGATGGCCCATGAGGCTCCCTCCACTGGCAGGTCAGACAACAGTGAAAAAACCTGCAGGGCTCTGCAAGCGGGAGTAGGAACGCACACTCAGATGCAGGTGATTAATAACGGGGGCCAAGGGGCTATTGTGTGCCCCAGGTCTGCTGGAGAGTGGCGGGGGACACCATCACAGGGCATGGGGGTGGTTTCAGTGAGGTCTGCACAGGGAGTGGTGGGGACTGTAAGGGGTTCTGCAGCAGCCAGAGTTTCAGGGACCTCGGTCGTTGTGGAAACATCACTGACGGTTTTGACTCCGGCGTACACAAGGGCAGGGAACGCCTCCACCCAGAACAAGTTAGGTATGCTTACATGGCATGTGTCTCAGGAAATTAAGGAGAGAATATCGAATTACTACTATGCAGATATATTTGCACTGTTGGACTACAGGAAGGTTGAGGAGACCGGGAACAGAAGTCTGAGGCAAAGGAACAGAAGTTTCAGGTTGATTGATCAATTGCTAATTGGGTCACAGGTTTCACGATATTCTGTGCAATATTACTGGAAAACACCCTGGAGCTGCATCAGAGGCTGTTGTTGTATACAGATTTCATTTTCTCTTTGTATCACCAATTCATGTATGGGGCATGGCTGGCATACAATGAAAGGTTTAGGAGTTGTAAGGCAGGAAACGCTCAAGCAGATTGCGGTACAAGGGCCATGGGCCTACGGGCCAGCTGCACCTCACCGCGCCCAAGTAATAACAGAATGATGGCTACGGCCAGGGTGGGGCAGTCCTTTCAGGCAGGCACACACCTCGGTAAAAAAAAGAGAACTTGTTGGGCATTTAATAGGGCAACATATGGCAAACCCTTCTGAGAATTCAAGCATGTGTGCACATTGATATGATATGATGATATGGCATTTATAACGAGCCTATAAACAAGTGTTTCAAGGTGCGACAAGAAAAGGGAGGGGAAACAGAGGGAAGACAGAGACAACGATGTTACTAGGCCAGGTCACATTGAGATTGCGCAAGTGCAGGGGAGGGTGGAAGGTGAAAAGTGCAGGGGGAAAGGGGGAGGGGGCAGTGCAGTACATAAACAGTAAAAGAAATAAGACAGTAAATAAAGACAATAAATACAATAAATAGAAGGTGCGGCCAGCTGGTGGCAACTGGCAAGTGCAAGGGAAGTGCAGACATCAGGTGTCAAGTGCTGGTAGGGGGCTATAGGGATACAGAGACAGTCCCGGGTGCAAGGGTTGCCAGGGGGGCAGTGCAGTGGGGAGGGTAACCTGGGCCCGAGATCAGAGGGTAGCCAGCTAACCAGTGCAGTTTCAGCCAGGAGATCAGCAGGGGAGGGGAGGGGAGGAGAGAAAGCAGAAGCAAGACAAAGGTTTTGAGGTGCTTCCGGAAGCAGAGATGGTTCTCCTCAAGTTTCAAAGAGGCAGGGAGGCTGTTCCAGAGGGAGGTCCCGGCAGAAGAAAGAGATATACCTCCAACTCGTTGCTTGGAGAAGCGACTGATCCTGAGGGAGTTGGAGGCAGATGAGTGAAGAGTTTGAGAAGGAAGATATGTAGGAAGAGAGAGTTGAAGGTATTGAGGCCCCAAGCCCCAGAAGGTGTTGTGGACTATGCAGAGGGTTTTGAACGTAATCCTTGTCACAACTAGGTGCCCATTGAGAGGTTTCAGTCCTGTAGAGATACGATCGCTTGGCTTGACACCAAGGACCAGTCTCGCAGTCCTATTTTGGATGAGTTGCAGAGATGCCGGAGAGTAGAGGCAGGCAGATTTAGAAAGAGGCTGTTCCAGATGTCCAGCCTAGTGAGAACCAGAGCACTGGAGACTGTGAGCTTCTGGGGAAGGAGAGGAAAGGAAGAATACCCCTGAGGAGGTGCAGCTAGTAGTGTGACTTCTTAGAGACTTCAGAGATGTGAGGAGAGAAGGAGAATGTGGAGTTGAGGACAATCCCAAGGTTTTTAGCCTCTCAGGTGGGAGCAGGAAGAGGGCCAAAAGAGGCCATCCAGAGAGTGACAGGAAAGATGAGGAGAATCTCTGTCTTACTGGCATTAAGGCCGAGATCATTGGTGGCACTCCACTCCTGGATAGCAGACAAACTGTTAGAGATGAGAGAAAGGGAATAGGTGGTGGAAGGGAGCCTGAGAATGAGTTGAGTGTCATCTGCATTGCAGTGAAATTTGGGGCAGAGGGCAACAATGTGGTGGGCAAGAAGTGCCAGGTATTGGTTGAACAGCCAGGGAAAGAGGTTACACCTCTGGGGAACACCACAGGTAGAGATAGAGATAGAGGATAGGAAGGACCCAAGTCGGACCTGGGAGGGTCGATCAGAGAAGAAAGAAGTCAGCCAAGCCAGGGCCTGATTGGTGATTCCCATTCTGTGGGATGCCATGGTACGGGGAGGCAAAATGTGTCAACCGCATCAAAGATAGAGAGCATAAATAGGACTGGCACTGAAGATGGGGCCCACCTGGCATTTGCCCATGCCCGTGCGGGTGGATGTGTTACGGTTATGATTTGTTGAAAGAATGGGAGGGTTATCAAGTCCCACGCTCAAACCCTATAAATTAAAAAGTCCAAAGGGAAAAGGCAATGTTGCCAAAATCATTCAAGAGAAAAAAAGGTCCACAATAGAATATCAGACTCCACTTTTACCAATTTAACCTGAGGCCGCGATTAACATTCAGCACATGGATTTGGCTGACATTAACGTGCCATAGTTAATTTACATTCAATATAGTCCTATACATTGTGTGAGGATTTTTTCATATGAGAAAGAGAATTCTTTAGTAACGGTCTAATCATTACTATTTATATAGGTACTATATATAATGTTTGTTTAATATGACAGTAAGTAATTTTAACAACCATTATAAGGATAGTACCAACATATCCTATTATATACATAGGTGTCAAGCTATTGGAAGCAGTGACTTTCTTTTTGGGCATTTCAAAACCACAGAATATTTGGCTCCAAAGAGAAGAACAGACTTGTTCCTGAACATTAACAACACTTTGGTGGGCTATAAATCAATCTTCTTTGACATTTTCAATGTCTATAGTAATCCTTTTTCCTTTAGGGACTTAGCATTATTTTTGGTCTTTTTCCATAACGGATGTATATAATCTATACCTTAAGAACAAAAAGACTTAAAGAATTGATGATCAACAGTTATTTACTTATCTCATATTGGGACCAATGATTTAATCTTTCGACAACAAGACTTTTGACCATTTCAACAATTGGCTGGTAAGCTCTTAATTATATTCATTGACATCACGATTGGGTGTTTTTAAGAACATTTTTTTTCAGAAAGCACACATAGAGGTGATGTTAATAGATAAACTGTATCACATGAGTATGTGATTGAATGGCTTCACATTTTCTGGTACATTTCAAATCATTGTGTGATCATATCATTACATAAGAAAATGAGACTTTGATAGTCTAAGGTATAAATGAATACTTTTAAAGGGTTTGTTACAACCACGATCACTTATCATATATGTATCATTTTTCTTCCCCTCCACCCCAAACCCACCTGTTTCATCGTGTCTCAATGGTGTGACTCAAATATGGTATGTTTTTTTAAACCTTTACTTTATGTCCATCCAACCTTCGATTCATATTTGATACATGTATTTATGAAAAATGCATATATGCTCTTTAATTTTTGGAACCAATGTATTAAAACAAAATATTCTTTTTTCTTTGTTTATTGGTATCTTTCTGTATATCTTCATGAATGAATTACGATGAAAAAACAGCCTTGAAAATGACCAGGGGTCGAAACACGTGTCGGCTGTACATCATATTAAAAAGAATTTCTGAAACTTTTGGATTTTTTTCTCTTGAATGATTTTGGCAACATTGCCTTTTCCTTTGGACTTTGTAATTTATAGGGTTTGAGCGCGGGACTTGATAACCCTCCCATTCTTTCAACGAATCAAGTATCAAGTACAGAACTTTGTGGGAAGCTCTGTGGGAGGTGTTTTTTTCCGCAGCCATCCATCTTTTCGCCTTCATTTTGTCATTTCAATTTGAGGAAAATATTATATTGCTGAGTTATCATAAGAGTGGTCACTAGCGCACATTTCATATACGATCCCACATCACACAGATACTGTGTTACGGTTATGGTCCAACAAACATTTCAGGACTGAGCAGGCTACATTACTAATTGACGGGTTCTCTAAAGGTTTAAGGATTCTACTGCAGGGGCTGTTGATTCCCCCAATTCCAAAGAATCAGATACCAGGTGAATGCCAGTAAACCATTCTAATAGGAAATGTAGAAAAGGAACATAGTCCGGTGAGATTTAGGGGTCCATTTCAAACCCCCTCATTTCCTGCTGTAATGTCCTCCCCTTTAGGAGTGGTATCCAAGAAAGAAGTGGGTAAATTCAGATTAATTCATAATATGTCATTTGAAAAAGGGGCTTCTGTGAATGGCACAATTGACAAAAGAATGTGTTCAATGAGATATGCCTCCTTTGACAGTGCGCTGGCACAGTTACGGAAGTTCAGCAGGTGAGCTCTCGTAGCTAAGTCGGATATTGAGTCGGCTTTCAGGGTATTGCTAGTGCACCCTGACCACTACCACTTATTGGGATTTTTGGCAGGAGCCACATTCCACTTCCACAAGTGCATGCCAATGGGTTGTGCCATCTTGTGTAGCTATTTTGAAATGTTGAGCACTTTTCTAGAATGGGCAACAAAAGAGGGAGTGTAAGGGGGCTAAGATACTGCACTACTTGGATGATTTTTTGTTCATTGGCAAGCAGGGCACAGGCAAATGCAGCAGAGCATTACAAGCCTTTCACAGGGTTGCCGATCAGTTGGGGGTTCTCTTGGGCCAAGACAAGACCGAGGGCCTTGTTATAACACTTATTTTTTTCGGTATTGATTTGGACTCCGAGCTGGGTATTTGCCATCTCCTGGCAGCCAAGGTGCAGGAATTCAGGGAGGTGGTGACTAGTTGCTTGCAGGTAAAGAAGGTGACTTTGGGGCAATTACAGAAGTTGGTTGGGCAGGTGATCTGGGCACTAAGAATCATACAAATTGGAAGGCTTTTCTCACAGACAATAGAGGGAGCAATGTCAGGTTTTTTGGAAAAGCACCACCACATTAGATTATCGAAAATCAGTGAAGGGGGGCCTCAGGATTTGGGATGATTTTCTGTCTAACTTTCAAGGGGTGTAGGTTTGGCCTGAGGAGGTTACCACCAACTACTGATTGTGTTGCATACAAATGCTGTGGGCAGCCTGGGTTTTGGAGCAATTTTGGGAAAATGTTGGCACGGGCAAGGGTGGCCTAATGACTGGAAAACCCGGGGCTTGACCAGGAACATTACCCTTTTGGAGCTCCTTCCCATAGTAGTGGCCATGACAATCTGGGTAGTGGAATTGCGGGGTAAGAATGTGGTCTTCTGATCCTACAGCATGTCTGTCATATTGTCGATTAACAATTGGAGGACCAACTGTCTCATTCTACTGGGGTTGTTGAAACACTTAGTTCTCCTGTGTTTCGAGCAGAACATGTACGGTGTGTTCACAACAACGCAGCTGATGCTTTGTCTCATTTTAAGCTATAGGACTTCTGGCACTGGTTGCCAGGGGCAGATGTGGATATGGCAGCTTTCCCAGAGACACTATGGACGCTTGGTGCCCGGACCTAGTCTCACTACGTGCGGGATCGCTTTCTGAAAAAAAAAATGAGCATATGACAAGTCCTTCAGAGAGTTCAGGATGTTTTGTCTGTCTGAAGAGGGGGTTGTCTGACTTGTTTCACAGGGATGCATTAATAACATTTCTGGGATACTAAAAAGAGAAATGGGTGTCTGGGGGGGACAGTCTGATGGAAGGTAGTGGCTGTACGTTCTTTTGCCGGTTTTCACAGAGTCGTGAGACCCCCCACTGATTGTTCCATTAAGAAGGCATTGGTGGGATGGAAAAGGCCCAAAGTCACCCAGAGGACACTAGGTGGACTCCAGACTCACAGCAACTAAGAAAACTGGTACTGGAGTTGGGGGGATTTTGTAGGGACGAATTAGAGACCACCTTGCTTAGAGAACTAGTCAACAAAGTTTTCTTCAGTGCTTTCAGAATTGGCGAGCTGGTAGGGGCCTCTACTAGGGATATCGTTGGGGGCCTGGCACTGTCTGACATTACATTTGAGGGGGTCCTAAGATGCACATGTGGTTGAAAAAATCTAAAACTGACCAGTAACGGATATGGGGCAAGGATCACGTTGATGGCACACGCATTCAAGTTCATATGCCCATTAATGGCCATGCACGCATTTACATCACTTAGTGGTGGGGAGAAGGGACCGCTTTTCTGCAGAGGGATGGGTCATGTATCTCTCGGTTCCAATTTCATAAGGTTTGTGAGAAAGACCTTGCCTGGGTGGGGCTGGGAGACTTGGGGTTTGCCATTCATTCCGATGGAATTGGGGCAGAGATAGCAGCTGGGCTAGAGAGTGAGCAGAACATGCGAATAGGTTGATGGAGGTCAGGGGTATTTAAGAGTTACATCCAATGACATTTGTCCATTTAAGGAGAGATTACAATGATCTGCGAGTATCTCACATCTAACGTGACTCTCTGTACCTAGATGATGTTGGCGCAAAGGGTGATTTGGGCGATTGGTCACTCCTTCACCAGGAGAGTGGAGCGGAGGGTTCACAATCACCCTGCGTTATTGAAGGACACGATCGCAGACATCCATTGAATTGGAGTGGGTGGCTTGCATATGCAGAATGCTGGCCACTTTGTTGTAAAGTAGAGCATGGTCAGGCTGTTGCCGGACCCAGACTTGGTGGTCATGCACATTGCGGGCAATGACATAGTACTGCTGGAAAGGAAAGGGGTGAAGGAGGGTCTGCTGTTCCTATTCTCATGGATTGGCAGGTTCTGCTCTTGGGGGCTGATTGCTTGGTCCCAAATAATACCTTGGACTAGGTGGGGTTTGCCCAGCCCAGCACACCCTTTGAATATCTGTGTGGGAAAAACTGAACAATTACTTTGCTCGGTTGGCAGCATGACACGTGTGCCTTAGGATTGTGGTGATTGTCCTGGTGCGCTGGTCGGAGAACTTTCATCAGGATAGGGTGCACCTGTCGGATGCAGTTACTGAACTATTGCTCCAGATTATTTTGGCATTCATTGTATGATGTGGCTGGTGGGTGTGTCACAGCGGGGGGGTCTGTGCCCTGGTTACAGGTGGGGGAAGGACCATACAGATGTTGAGTTGCCCCTTGCAGGGGACCCTGGGGCCAGAAATGTACTGTGGCGAGGGCAAGGATGCCGCCCACAACGAGGGTTGAGGGGCCTGTGGGGGTCCTGGTAGAGAGGGGTCTAGGAGGTGTGCGATAAGGAGGCAAGTAATGCTGGTGCCAAGAGGGGTGCCTCCTAGTATCCCCCCAAGAGGGCATAGCAGGGGGGAGAGGGCCCTAGCCACCATGCACCGCCCTGGGAGCAGGAGTCATGGTCCCCTGGACCAACTGTTGATGGGATAAATATGCCTTTTGTGTGATGCAAATAAATTATGAGTTTTTTGACTTTATGGTTTTTTATTGATGTTTGGGTTTTATGAGTCACAGTTTTTGGGAGTGTCTTCATTTGCTTTACGGAATGTCAATAAAATGATGGCAGTGTGATCCACTCGTGGTGCCTGTTTGTGTTTCTGCTCTTGCACTGCCCCCTGCAAAGCCCACCACCTAAGGATGCAAAGGCATAGATGACAGGATGTACACACAGCGTTGATGTGGTGAGTGAGTGTTCCGTCAGAATCCATGGTGTACCCCAGGTTCATTAGTGAGCTACTTGCAATGGATGGGTTACCTAGGAAGGACATCCAGCGGGTGTATTGAGGTAAAGAGTGCCATTTCATTGCAGATCAGGCTCACAGTTTACTAGGATTGAAGTGGAGGTGGACAGCCCTCATGCATTGGCCAATATCGGTGATGCACGGGGAAGGCCAGGATGTGGACAAGCCAGGGTCTTGGGGATCTTGAGGATGATATAGGTGTCATCTGCGTAGATGTAATGGCTAAGTTTATGTGAGTAAATAAGGGCAGGGAGGGGGCTTAGATAGTGGTGGAAAAGTTGGGGTGATTGGGATGCCCCTCTGTGGGACCCCGTTGGAGACAGGGAGGAATGAGAGTAGAAGGGTGTTAGTTGGATGATCCATGAATGGTCAGTGAAGTAAGAGGTGAACCATATTTACACAGAGTCACTGATGCCTAGAGAGTGTAGTCTGCCTGTGAGGATACTGTGGCCGAAAGTGTCAAAGGCTTCCGATACGTCATGGAGGATGAGTGCAACACTACCTACTGATTCTGCAATACTTTGTGAATGTGCAACCAGCACCCCATAGCGCATGCATGACTGATCAAGGAGACATGCACAGACATGTAGGACAATTCAGGACTTCAGCAACAGTGACCATCACCCAAACATCACCAAATCACAACATCCATGCAATCCCTATATGGGCCACCGCAGTCACAAAAAAAATCACTAAAGGGTCCACTCTACCTGGTGCCAAAAATAAATGAAAAGTCCATCTTGAACGGAGCATAACATTTCAATAAAGGATCAAATTAAGGTGTCCACCCTGGAGGGAGGGTGGGGGGGGTGTGCACATATGTGAACTAAAATGTAAAATTATGTAACCCTCCACAGGATAAAGGACAAAGGGGCACAGGTTGGAGAGGTAATGTGGGTCAGCAGTGATGGCCATCCAGCAGTGAATCCCGGGATGGTGTACATATACCACACAGTGCAAATGTCTGATGTTCAGTGGCATCACCCAAGCGTGACAGGGATGTGTGTAGGAGGGTCCCAATAGCAACGCGGTACTTATTTTGTTCCTCATGACTAGCCACAGTATCAACATGTGACCTCACTCATGAAGTCTCCAACTGCACGGTGAGAGTATCCTGTGAGGCAGCCATCTCTGCATGCAGACTCTGAAGGTGTCCACCAAATGCCGCTGATGGTCTCTGACAGCCAAAGACTCTGCAGCCCATGCAGTTGGCAAGGAGGCGATTTTGTCCGTCAGGTGATGGAAGTCCATGACCGACTCATGCAAAAACTCACCCTGTTGAGTGGTTGCCCACAGCATCTGCTGCTGCCACTCGAAGAATCCAGCATGCACATGTCCACCACATGTGCGGGACACATGATGGCAGGGTGGAAGGTCCGTCACAGTGTGTGTGCTCTTATTGGATGATGGTCTGCAAGCCCCGCTGCCGATGTGTCATGGGCGAAGGTGATCTTGCAGGCCTGTCAACCATTGAGGCAACCTTCCGGCTGCCAGGAAAGGGGTCCCCTGGCTCACATCCCCCCACTCATTGGACTCATGCAAACTACCCATTGGGCTTCTCTCCAGGTCACTCACCATGTTCTCAACATTCAGTAAGGAAGCATCATCTGAGGTGTCTGCATATCAGCTGACAACCAACTGCAGCAGCAGGAGATTCTCACCAGGTTGCAAGCCCTGAGGTATGAGTACCTGGCAATACACGCAAATGTGCAGAACAGTGAACACAGACACAACATTGACAGCTACACATACATCACACATTGTCAGTGGGCACACTGTGATCTGTGAGGAACAGATGAATGGCACTCGATGACCTCTGGAGACATGTCAGGTCTAATTAGCCCATTTGAAATGCATGGGTCACAGGATCAGGAGTACATACATGCACACAGACATGATTGTGAGTGTGATTCCCACCAGTGGATGGATGGAGGTCTGTACATCATCACAGAGTCTCTACTCGACTCCCACCTTGGCTCATTACAACATGTGGGAGTCTGGCCTGATTTGCCAATCTGCTGACCCTGGTTGCATGCAGGCATATGTGATGTCATGACCTCCCCAACCACCATTGCAACATTGTCCCCCACCAGATATGTGGTTGGTCACCATCACATGCCATGTGTGAGTAGAGTGCGACATGGAAATGACAAATGCATGCTTGCATGGCCACTGCTCCATTAACACTCCAAATGTAGAATGTACTACTCGGAGACATATATTGGCCATCCACATCTACTCCTGTCTGGAATACGGCCTCAAGCATCTATTTACTGACATTGTAGCTCATCCAAGTCCACCAGCAGCCAGGGCCAGGGAATGGATGACTGTGACATCATGCACACATTGCTGTGATTCTCCATAAATCATGATTAGCATTCACAGTTGAGCATACGCATGTATGACACTGTGAATGTGTCCAATGAGCTGTGTCTTGCATGCCATTGCCATACATAGGAGTACTGGCACAGCAGTAAATCCCGGCAGACAGTGATGTGTACTGCGACACCAACATTTGCCACACAGAGAAACCAAGAAACCACCTCCCTGAATGCAGGTCATGTGATGGAAGTGTACACAGTATCATTCATGCATTGCCCATGAATGGCTGCCAACTTCAGCCAACTGTACTCCAACCCATATTTGAGCATGGCATGTGAAATTATCAGCACATACCATATGCATGAATGGCATTCACCAGATGTGTCGACATAGGCGTCCATGCCTCCCACGCAAAGCACCTCCTCACTCCTGATCAGTGGACTTGCAACAGCTTTGAAAGGAGTCAGCTCCTTCTCCTCGAGTGGTTGCCATCCAGTGCCCTGGGCAAAGACTAGGTTACCACTGAACTTAGATTTTGTCGTTCGAATGAGGTAATCTATCCTCTTGCGTAACCTGTGCAGCAGTGCACCTCTCCACAGCACAAGCGTTAATGAGGTTTGTGACCTCCTGCCACATCCTTTACCGCTGAGTGGGAGTACAGGTGCTGCCAGCCAAAGGGTGGAGGTCCAAATGGTGTTTCTGTGCGTACTCTGTGAGGATTTCCAGTTCCTCATCAGAGAAGTACTTCTTCCTCGGTGGCCCCTTCTCCTTCACTTGTGCCTAATCATAGGATGGTGCCTCTTCCTGCTCTGCAGGGTGTCCCCTCTTGGCCATAGTGGCCCTTGGTGGTGCTGTGGCTCCTCTGGACTGATGCTCACCACGTCCTACCCCTTAGGGTGGTGCATATGTGGGCTCACAAGATCCCCTTCCTCTCCCTCTCGCGGCCTTTCCACTCATGGTACAGGCAAACAGGAAGTCACCACGACCCTGAAGTACAAGATAAGTGATGGACAACATAGATATGTGGTCCTGCAAGACTTTGCAATGCACCCCACTAAAGAAAATGCAGTACATGGTGCGTAGAGGGCTCTGCAAGGCACCCCACACAGGAAAATGTGGTATGCTGTGCGTAAAGAGCTACGCACGCCATTCCACAAAAGAAAATGCAGTATGGGATGCGCAGAGGACTCTGAAAGGCACCCCACAAGAGAAAATGTGCTATGTATGCGTAGTGGGCTCCGCAAGGCACCCAAGAAAAGAAAATGTGGTACGCGATGCATAGAGGGCTCCGCAAGATGCTCCACAAAGAAAATACGGTATGTGATGCATAGAGGCCTCCGTAAGGCACCCCAAAAAAGAAAATTCTGTACGAAATGAAAAAAGTGCTCTGTGAGATGAGTGTCTAAAATCTTAAATCCTCTATCTCTGTACCTTCTTGCGCACAACTGGAAAGCATGTATCACCTCTTTAATCTCCCTGTTACTATTGTGGACTGCATAGGCATGCTGCATGCAGCATGTAGCACGTAACCTACTCAATAAGGCCCCTTACTCTGATCTCCATGATGCCTCATGACTCAATTAGACATAGAAGTTCCACCTGCCTCTGTGCCCTGTATTACCTCCAAACTTCACAATCTGCTGCTGCCTGTTAGTCTGTGAGTGTCTGCTGGCCACCAGCATGGCCTTGGGGTGTCTTCTATAACCCGATTGCCTGTTCTCCTGTGGCTGACCTGTAAGGCTCTGTGACCACCTCATCTGATATTTTGGAAGTTTCAGCTCTCTGTCCCACAACCACAGTTTCACAACCCATCATCAGGACCCAGCTAGTCCACACATGCCTCAAGGGTTGCCATGTCTGCTCTGCCCGCCTCTCCATCGAGCAGCACCCCTATGGTGGTGAGGCAGAGGGCTGCCAACTTCACCTACACTGAAGTTGGTATCCTGGTGGATCGGGTCCACGAGAATTATGATACCCTCTTTAACTCAGCAATGCAGCTTGGAAAGGACAGATGTATGAGGATCTGGGAACACATTCCGGCTGCCATCAACGTGGAGTGGGTGGCAGTCACTTATGTGAAAACCATGAAGAAGCGCTGGGAGGGCTAAAGCACCAAATTCATGATAAGGTGATTGCATCATTCGAGGCAGGTACTACCATGGAGGTACATTGTGTGGGCAACCATTGAATGTCAACCCTTCAGTTCCGGATCCTGGAGAGGTTCTACTCAGAGCTCCACATCCAGATCCTTGACTGGAAGACACGCCTTGAAGCTGCTGGTGAGTATCCATTGCATGCATTGCTGTACAATATATGTGTGTTGTGAATTGGTATGCATGATTGCAGGTTCTCCCTTATGTACACACCATGTGTGTTGCACTGATATACACCGGCATGCAGCCTCCTGCCAATGCTGGGTTTATGTGATGGCAGATATCTGTGAAGTGGATAAGCGCAGGTATGTGCACAGTCAGTGCTTGGTGAGTTGGTGCAATCGCCTGCCTGCAATTTGAGTTGATGACAACAAGTCCTCTGATAGGTACAGATATTGAAACAAAGGGGGTGGCGTCCTGCCACATATATTTATGTCAATTACTCTTTACATTTTCATTTGCTGCACAGATTATAACATTTCGCATGCTAAGTATCAGAGGAGCTGTGTACCTATAGTTAGTAAGTGCAAGAATACAAAAAGGAATATCACTGGTGACTATTAGCTTATTTATTCAGCTGATGTCATAAAGGATCTGGGTTTAGTTTCCCATAGTGTTTAATAGTTTTTTCGAACAACACTTCCCTGAAAATTGTCAGACATATTGAAAAGAGAAAAAAATAATAAAAAAGCAGACTGAAGCCACAGGTTACATGCCGGCTTCAGCGGTATTCTATCTGCTGACACGGGAAGCGGATGCTGCCTCTTCGCGCCTCCTCAGAGCTGATTAAAACCTCTCTGGATACCTTCTCACTTGCAGCGGCTTGTCTCTCATCCACACACCTGTGGTTGCATTTTCCAGACGGCTGCTGCTCCCGGTTTAAAAACCCGGAGCTCCCCTTCATTGCGAGCTTCCTGCTGCAGGCTCACAGCAGCCCCACGAGCCAACGTTTAGCTGATCTACATTCAAACAGAAGATCAGAAATATGCTCTGAACATAGCCTTGCCCTTCAGACAATTGCTGCAAGGTTCCATTCACCACAACGACATTGGAAGTCGATCTCCACCACCCGCTTCAATTTTTCCAGGGAGAGCGGGTCAATACCCTTGAAGAAGGCGTTCCACGCCGAAACGTCACGGGACCGTCTTTCCATCAGGGCCTATCATGCCCGTCCCCACACACCATCTGATAAATATCTAGACGTAGACCAAAGACTTGGTTATCTCCCCAAAATATCCAGTACAACATTGGAAACAACTATCAGGATGTTTTTGTGAAGACTAAATTCCGGTTCATTAATTACAGTTTCATGTGTTTCTTTGTACATAATTGCTGTAAAATTACTCTGCTTCTATGTACATGTTTTAGCAAATTTATGACCATGTTTTGAGAATTTGAATTGTGGCTTCAGTCTGCTTTTTTATTGTTTTTTCTCTTTTCAATATGTCTGCCAATTTTCAGGCAAGTGTTGTTCGAAAAAACTATTAAACACTATGGGAAACTAAACCCAGATCCTTTGTGACATCAGCTGAATAAATAAGCTAATAGTCACCAGTGATGTTCTTTTTTTGTATTCTTGCACTTACTAACTATAAGTACACAGCTCCTCTGATACTTAGCATGCGAAATGTTATAATCTTTGCAGCAAATGAAAATGTAAAGAGTAATTGACATAAATATGTGTGGCAGGACGCCACCCCCTTTGTTTCAATACCTTACAGCTCTAAAGTCCTACCACTTTCTTTGAGCAGTCCCTCCAGTTACGTAACTGATAGGTATAGATGCCAGATTAAGATGTTTGGGGCATGCGAAGATCATCCACACTTATCTACTGAGACTGACACATGTGTATGGATTTTTGAAAATGTCATGTTGGTGCCTTGACCTCTCAGGGACAGGAGTGTGATCTGTCAGCCTACTGCATGGGGAGCCAGAGATGATGTGTGATCATGCCATTTGTTTGGTCTCGGAGCAACAGCATATGTCCATGTACCTCAGCAATGTGTGCGTGTATGTGTTGCATGCTTACAGGTCAAACTGTAAGGGATGCACGCTGCTACTTGTAATTGAGTGGACAGATGCCCAAGCAGGTGTTGTGAGACCTCTTAACCCCGCTCACTTGGCTATGCTTTGCATAATCAAATCTTGCCAGGCTTCTAGGGACCTGCATAGAAAAGGGTGACTGATCCAAGCACTGCACCATGGATGCCCGGGAAGGGGTCTCCCAGACTAGCTATGCTCACAAGCATTCAGTGTTTTCCCACCCTACCAAGGGATCCAGGGTCCACCCCTCTACCCATGAATTGTGCCTCCCGGGGCCATGCTGCATGGGGGTGTGGTATTTGCCAGGATGCAGGGCCATGGGCCGCATTTGAACTGCTCAGTCATCTGATGGTGGATCTGGGAATACATGGTAGGTCGAGAAGGCTGACTGGCTCCAGAGGTCCAGATGGGTTACGATCTGTACTCCTGTCGTGTCCATGAGGAAGCATGACACTTTTGGCATTTCCTCCTCCTCTGTCACCTATGGGGTTAGTATCAAGACTAAGAGTTTGTGAGATTATGGATTATGGAGATTGTGACCCCTTCTGCGTGAAAGAAACAACTCACAGCTATTAAATTTAGAAGCAGGCTACTTCATCGGTTCCTCTGTGCCACAGGGAAAGAGGAAGGTGTGCTTTCTGTGTCAGTTTGACACTGGGCCAAATTACAATACCCTACAGAAATGGGTCCTAACTGATTAATTGAATGGTTGTTTGAATAGTGCCCTATTTATACTCACACTAGGTACTTAGCTTTTTCAGCTCAAAATTGACTCATCGGGCCCTTTTGCTGCCAAGTACTATCAACTCAACGATGCCAGAACACTGCCCTTGGCTTGATGTGGCCTTCCAAGGGCTCCATTCTGCAGCTACACTGGTGTCAGGAGACAACGCTATGCAATGTTGGCCCTACTACATCTTAGCCCAGTCAGCTGCTCACTCTCCTCAGGAAACTCCAAACAACCAAAGACCGGATTGAAGACCCATTGAAAGACCAGCAGGACCCGGAACCCAGAAAGAACCAAAGACCCCACCGTCTGCCTATAACCTTCTCAGCAAACTCAGCCTCCTTCCAATTGGCTTCTATGGATTTTTACATTTTTCTCCTCCTATCCTGTGATGTTGCCTAGCACCACCCCTCATAAATTCCAGCCCGTTTCATGAAGTCACTTCCAATGTCATCACGTGCCAGAACTTTTGAGCACTTTCCAGCATCTTCTGACTCCCTCTTGTGTAACTTTCCAACACTCTGTAAGTGACCTTTGGATATTACTCAGAATACAACACCTCTCAGGTGGGAGCAGAAAGAGGGCCAAGGTAGGCTGGCCAGAGAGTGACAGGAAAGGAGGGTGCTGGTGTGCTGATGAGGAGAATATCCACCTTACTGGCATTAAGGCAGAGATCATTGGCGGCACTCCACTTCTGGATAGCAGACATAGGGGGGTCATTACGACCCTGGAGGTAGCCATGCCGCTATTTGCGGCATGGCTACCCCCATTCCGGGTACCGGGTCCAGGTTCCCTGAATAGCGAAATACTGGGCCATTCCGACCTTGCAGGGCCCCATATTTCCCCATTCAGGGAACCCTGATCTGGTACATCCCCATTCCCATTGCCATTCAAGCCCCCATAGGGTTCAATGGGAATGGGGAGGATGCAAACAACAGGCCTGTTTGTAATGGGCCCGTTGTTTGCATCCTTGTCTGCTTGCGGGACCCGTGAACAAACCTCGTAATGAGGCGGTAGGGGTTTAACACGGCCAGAAGCTCTACTGGCCCTGTTAAACCCCTACCACCAGGCTCATAATGACCCCCATACAGTCAGAGATGAGAGAAGGAGAAGAGGTGGCAGAGGGGAGCCTGAAAATGAGCTGAGTGTCATCTGCATAGGAGCAGAGAACAGTAATGTGGTGGACAAGGGGTACCAGGTATTGGTTGAAAAGGCAGGGAGAGAGGTTAGACCCCTGGGGAACACCACAGGTAGAGAGTGAGACAGAGGAAAGGAAGGACCCAAGTTGGACCTGGGAGGCTCGATCAGAGAGGAAAAAGGTCAGCTAGGCCAGGGCCTGATCGATGATACCCAGGTTATCATGGAGACAGTTGAGCAGGATGGCATGGTTGATCATGTCAAAGGCAGAAAAGAGATCGAGTAGGATGACGACAGAAGGGATGTTAGAGTCAAGGTTCAATAGCAGGTCCAGACAGATTAGGTATAGACAGAATAAGTACCAAGCAACAACAACCTTTCCCTTAGGGTGTCTCCTCTATTCCCCTTAAGACCAGAACATTGAATTTTCTCTCCTCTTTTCTTATTTATATTTTATGAATTCATCTATTGTATAATATATATTTACACATATTTCATATTTTGTCTCACATTATTTATTTGTCAACAAACGAAACAAGAAGTCACACGGATTGATACAACAATTATTCAATTAGTAATTGACTCTGATAGGTGTGGGGGTGATGAGAGGCTCAGTCAGCTAAGCAATTGAATCAACATATTTTATTAATTATACAAAAATCATAGTAGAGTAAAAAATGTCATCCACACAATAACATCTTAAAATGTATGCACACGTATATAATTATCAAAAAGATTCTAGAAAGAAATCTAAAAACTACCTATAGGACAGTGCTAAATATAGTTAATAACCCACTGTATGTCTAAAGCAGTTTACAACAGTCAATATAAGGTTGTAGGTTGTAGTCAAAAAGTGCTTAGTGCCTCTACAAGTACATTATACTACAATGTATTCCATGAGATGCCCCATTGGGTATTTTTAGGCAGGCCAGGTTGATAGGCATTCTCATCTGTCTTTACCGGGCAATGTAACTCCAGTATCATATTCTCTTTTAATTTAGTTTATTATATCCTATCTTTCATTTCTATTGTTGTTTTTCTACTCCATCTTTCCATTTATCTTCTTTATAAATTTATGATTTTGATTTTTTAACCTGTGTTATCCAGTCTTTTTCATCAACGGATTTTTATACACACCATTGCGTCTGTTTTTTACAACACATTCTCTTTATTAGTTGGGTTTCTTCATTTTCTTTATTTCCTTTAAATTCCTGTCTGCAGTACCTAAATATTTTCCTGTCATGACTTTTGATAAATGACTGGATGTGTTGCAGTTCTTTCATTTATTTTTACCTTTTTGCTCTGGAGCTGCCTTCTAGTCCTCTCTCTGCTTCCTTTATCTCGTGCACAGCGAGACAAAGCGCGCACATTTTACGAGTTCTTGTCTCATTTACACAAGTTTGAGGACAGGTCATAGCTATTCGTCCAACCTTTCGGAATATTTCCTTTTGGGCTCCATGCCATTTGAATTGAATAAACCCATTTGCCTTTCTACGCAGTAAGCTTTTACAATGCCTTTTGACACCCGGCTCCTTTTGGATGGCTTGTTGATTTAATTTGCCACGTTTTTCCTTCCATGAGCTAGCCCCGCGAGTCACATCAGATGTGCTGATTGACTATACGGAACGACTCTCAGTAGGGGACAAAGGGCGTGATTTTTATGCGGCCAGTCTTTACTGGACTTATTTTTCAATGTTGGTGTTTATACCATCTTGGGTTCGGTTATTGTACAATAGATACCTTTATTTCTATTGCCACCTATGCTAGATGTGGGTCCCCCCTGTTTAGCAAGTGTCGGCTATCCCTTGTTACATTAGCTGCTAAGTTTGTTCGCCTTAGCTTTTTCTTACATAATGGTCATTCTCACATGTACACCCTTTGTGTCTTTATTTAGAGACGGTACCTGCAGACTGACCTATACATTCCAATCTGACGAAGTACCATTTAAATCTATTGCAGCTTATTCTAATCTTATCTACTTTGAAGAAGCTGGATGGCTTTGCACTTAACTATCTGATTCATGGATATGCACCAATCTGTTGCTTTTGCAAGGTTAGTACATGTTTTTACATATGTAGCCTCCTATACTTTCCAGGTTAGTCTCTCTGTACAATTAGGTCAGAACTTGGGATATTGACTAAAATCCCTTTTGTTCTGTTTTTTTTGTCTCCACAGATGAATAATTTCTATCATGTGTGTTCCTATAGACAGCGCAAATTAAGCAAATACTTTCTGTGCCCCTTACGGACCCATCAAGGCGAACTTGTGCAACTTGATTTTGGTAGTCATACAAATTGAACTCTAATTGGTGTTGGGTGTTTTTTGAGTCACAGTCAGGCTTAATCACAGCTTTTTAATAGTTTTCTTGTTTACTATTTTTTATCTGTGCATTAGCATTCTACTAGAGGTCCAGATCCCCAATCAAATTTGAAATACACTATATCTGACACTATGCAACCTACTGGCTTATTGTTATTCTGTATGCTAAAAATGTTGCGGGCTTCTTAAAGATTCATTGTTATGCTACTTGACTGCCCTGACGAAGACGACTATCCGTTTTTTCTTTTCTTTTTTTGACTGAACTATATCACTTTTTGTCATCGAAACTACATCTATGTTGATACGTTGTAATGATGTACTTCTAGTAGGCAATAAGCACCTTTTGACTACAATCTTACATTGACTGTTGTACACTGCTTTAGACATGCAGTGGGTTATGAACTATATTTAGCAGTGTTCTATAGGTAGTTTTTAGATTTCTTTCTAGAATCTTTTTGATAATTATGTACGTGTGGATACATTTTAAGATGTTATTGTGTGGATGACATTTTTTACTCTACTGTGATTTTTGTATAATTAATAAAATATGTTGATTCAATTGCTTACCTGACTGAGCCTCTCATCATCTCCACACCTATCAGAGTCAATTACTAATTGAATAATTGTTGTATCGATCCGTGTGACTTCTTGTTTTATTTGTTGACATATACAGTTCCCCTGGTCCATGGTTTAGGGGATACCCATCCTTTTGCTCCGTTCACATTATTTATTTTCCACATTTACACCTCCACCGTTCATTCACTCATTCCTTCAGGCACACCACACCAACCGCACCTACTTACCTGCTATAATGAATCCTTTCACCTCCTTAGTGAGCTATCGCAAACTGATTTACTAAACGTTCTTCTCATATGATAGTAACACCTCTCATTGCCTACTGGTTTCCCCAGTCATCACAATTCTTTGCACTTCATGCTTTGGTTGAAACGGTTTTATTTTGATTCACATGGATAAACTGTTCTTTCTAGATTTTGCTGTGCAAATGCAAATGTGTGCCACAATTGCTTTCTCAATTCTTCCACATACTCATAAATTGTAGATGCATTTAGCAAGATTTGCTAATCTGTCCTGTAGAACAAATGTTTGGGAAGTACTCGCTTAATGCCTGTGATAATCTCATGTGGATTGAGATGTGTACACTTTGATGGTGTTGCCGTAATGGCCATCAGTACCAAAGGGAGCTGCAAATACCAACAAGACCCTGCTTTAACCACAAACCTTTAAAGAATCTCAATTATTGATTGGTAGCATCTTTCCACCACACCACTACAGGATGGCCTTTACGAAACATACAACTTCCTTTTTGCGCCTCGAATCTGCCACATCTTAGTCATCACTGCACTGGTAAAATGGCTCCCAGAGTCTGATTCTGTTCTCTGAGGCAAACAAAACCTTGAAAATGTGTGGTTCACTAATAATGTAACTTCGGTCTGTGCGCTGCAGTCTGGAGCAGGTATGTATTTCGACCATTTTGCTATATCAAACCTGTAACAGTTAGCATGCATTTGTTTCCCTGTGATATCCTTTGTACTGGCCAATGAAATCATTTTGCAAATCAGACCGGGGAAGTGTCAAAACTCTCTTCATTAGTGGTGCGCTATGTGTTGGGGAGGCAGGCTAGAATTGTGCACACATCAAACATGCCCAGGAAAACAATTCCACATCTTGGGACATATGCTGCCAATAAGCATATTCTTTCAATATTTCCAGTGCTTTCTGCGAACCCCTATATCACGCTGTTATTGCATTATGGGCGTGATGTAACAACCGCTGAAATCACACAGGGACCACCCATTGGATGTGACCTGAAGTGGATTTTCAGACCAACAGTCTGTCTTGCAGCTGAGACTTTTTTTAATACTTCATCATCACCCTCAATTGATCTCTTCCGTTGCAGTCTTCCTCTGTTAAGGAATTCTCTTCTGCATCTGACACATGATTGTTCATCATAACTATGATTAGGTCTTCTGTGTGTGCTTTAATCAGATCTTGATTGGGTGAGACAAAGCTCCACTGGTTGATTACCTGCTCCTTGAGATTTGGAATGTGTAGCCACGTCCACTTGGATATCACCGAGCAAGTGTTCCGTGGAAACAGTTCCATAACTGTGCCAATTTCAGTCAATTGATTAGCCTTGTCATTCCTTTGCTTATCTTCCCCTGGTGCTTTGGAATGCCCTTGTATCTTCCTCCAGTGTACTCTCATCTCATTTTCTGAAACAAGATTGTCGATGGCCTAAATCAGCTTTCCATGCTTGAGTGTTTTTATGTTACAAGTGACCATCCCTGACCACTTCCACCTTGGTAAAAATTCCACAAAACTATTCTGGGCGTAGTCAGAGTCAGTAACTTACACTATTTCTTTTCATTTCTTTTAGGTCTAGTCACCCTAAGTCTTCTAGGGTCATCCAGATGTGGACTCCTTACTCACTGTGTTCAGAGAGGCACAGCTCCACCTCACTGATGAGGCCCAACAAGTCTGAAACTCGTGCACTGGGTTGCTGTTGGTACTCTTGTTCAGAGGGGAATTGCCATAGCATTTCTGTGCTGGACTGCCCATGTGGGTGGGACAAAGACTGATATGCAAATGATTATTTCCCATCTGTGAAAGGTACAGTGAGTTAAAGTGTGGCTGCAGACTCTCGAGTGGGTACCTTCCCAAAGAAAAGGTCAATGGGCCGTGTTTGTTCTCACAGAGGGCGCCTATGACTACATTTTGACAATGTTATTTTTAGACTGTTTTTTGACCTGCTGCTTTTTGGGTTCATCCTGGGTATTTTTTCTTTCCTTTTCCTTCGGTTCACACACCTGAACATAGTCAATACTTTGGTTTAACTTTAGGTTAAACCACACTTCTTTCTTGTGTGTGCTTTTATTACCTATGTTATCACCACATTGTTTTCCAAACCCTAAATCACTGTGCAGCTTGTGTGTTCAGCCAATGGTGAATCATTTGGATCTCCGGTTTGGGATGTTTGCCTGGTGTTAAGGTGAGCGTTGCGTGACCTTGTTGTACCTGTATTTCCGGAAGTAGTTCGTACTGGAGAAGCCAGGCGGGTTGAACCGAAAGCTGAATGATGAGAAAGTAACGCAAGGAACCGGCCTCAACCCAGCCCTGAGGATACAGAGCAGGATGGGGACCAACCCCCAACGCCACAGAACTCTTCCCTGTGGATCTGTGTGATGCCAAATCAGTGTAGCACTGACAGGGTAGGTAGTCCAGAAGTTTAAGGTTTTTGGTAGAAGAGGTGTCCTCAGAATCCTGGCTGAGAGATGCGGAAGGCACCCAAGGATCCGGTAGCAGAAGACACAATCCAAACGTTATTGGCAGGTAAGTCAATCTGTATCTGGTGTCCAACAAGGCAAGAGAACCAGTCCGAAAACAGTCTAAAGCAGACTTCCAACAAGGACTGGAGAACAGTCTGTGGCAGATCTTCAGCAAGGCAGGTAACACCGGTGAAGTGTGGCAGACAAGGAACTGGAGTTCAGTTGAACCAGGGGAACAACAGAAGGAACAGGCCAGGGCAGGTACCCTACTGGACTGGGAAGTGAGGTAGCCTAAGGGGAAGCCAAAAGGAGGGAGAGCCAGCAAGGCGAACCCCAGGAGGGAAACCCCAGGAGGGGAAGTCCAAGGAGAAGGGAAACCAGGAACCAAGGAGAGGAGGGAACCCAGACCCGGGAAGGGAAAAACAGGACCCAGAAAAGGGCAACAGGAACTGGAGCAGGGTCCAAAAAGGAACCAACAGGAGCAGGTAAGATGGCGAAGAGCAGCGGTGAGTCAGGAACGAACCGCGTTAAGACGCGATTCATTCCTGCACTCGTATGCTACTTAAAGCACTCGGCATGAAGCCGAGGCTTGGAACGCGGGCAGCCCGCACATGCACCATGCCCCCACCGGAGCGGAGACGAGGCTTGGAACGCAAGCCTGCTGCGGCCTCCACAGTGGTCCGCGGCACCTGCCCATGCCCACGACCAGAAGGCAGCAGTGAGTTTGGGCGTCGGGAGAGCATTCTCCCGGCAAGCCGAACTCGGGAGAAGAGATGCCAGGGCTGGGACGTCGTCCCACAGCCCTCCAGGTAGGTGCTCTAACACCATGACCCCTCTTTGAAAGGCCAGGAGCACCCGGTTTCCAAGGGTGACGACTGTAAAATTCCCTCACTAAACCGGGTACATGAACATTGCCCTCGGGTTCCCAAGTGCGATCACAAGCAGGATAACCCTTCCAATCCATCAAAAATTGCAATCTCCCCCTAAAATAACAAGAGTCACAAATCTCCTGGGCCTCAAATTCAGGTGTTCCCCTAATGTCAATGGCGGCCGGTCTAGAATGGGCATGACCATAGGGGTCGGGATGATAGACATTTAGCAGGGCAACATGGAATACCGGATGAATTCTCCAAGATGCAGGTAGGGCTAATCGAAAGGCAACCGGGGAAACTTGTTTCATTATGCAAAATGGGCAAAGGAATCTAGGGGCCAACTTCAAAGGGAGATTCTGGACTGGCAAATTCCTAGAGGATAACCACACCAGGTCTCCCACCTGAAATGAGGGCTCAAGACTCCGATGTTTATCGGCAGTGCTCTTCATATTCTCTTGAGCCTGAGCCAGGGTATCAGCAGCCCGTTGATGGAGGCTCTGAATCTCAGCAACCAATTGGTCAGCAGAGGGAACCAAGCTAGACTGGACAGGAGGAAGAGGCAGGAACTTAGGGTGAAGACCAAAGGAACAGAAAAAGGGACTGAGTCCGGTCGCGGAATGAACAGAATTGTTGTAAGCCACTTCGGCTAGAACAAGGTGCGACATCCAGTCTGACTGAGAGGCGTTGGTAAAACAGCGTAGATACTGTTCCAAAGTCTGATTAGTCCTTTCGGTCTGTCCATTGGTTTGTGGATGATAACCAGAACTGAGGGCCCGATGAATACCTAGATGTAGGCAAAGCTGACCCCAAAAGATGAAACAAACTGGGAACCTCGATCAGATATTATCTTTTCTGGAAGACCACGTAAACGGAAGATGTTATGCAAAAAGGACCTTGCCATTTGAGTTGCCGTAGGTATCCTCTCAAAAGGTATAAAATGTGCCATCTTGGTAAAGCAGTCCACCACCACCATGATACAGGTCTTAGCTTCAGAGGGCGGGAGATCTACGATGAAATCTGTGGCAATGGTATGCCATGGGTATGGTGGTCATTCAGTAGGATGTAATAAGCCCAAAGGTTTTCTACGCAGAATCTTGACTTGAGCACACACAGGGCAGCACTCTACATATTGTTTTACTTGGTTTGCCCATCCCGGCCACCAAAATTGTCGGGCAATAGTTTCCTGAGTTGACCGAATGCCACCGTGCCCTGCGATCTTGGAATCATGTAAGCCTTGTAATCCGGACTTTCGGAGGTCTTCTGTAAGTAAATACAGCCTTCTACGGAAAAAAAGTTGACCATCTCTCTCGCTTACTTGTGGATGTTTCAGCAAAGTTGGCCGTTTAGGATCTGACGAGGTTTCTTGAGCAACCTTCTGTAAGTAAGGCACCAAAGCCAGAAGGAAATGCTTTGGAGCCAACACAGGTTGACCCCGGCCTTCTTGTTTAATATCATCCTCTAAGGAACTAAATAGGGCGTCGGCTTTCACATTCTTGATGTTTGGGATATAAGTGATGTTGAAATCAAAATGTGAAAAGAAGAAGGCCCACCGTGCTTGTCGCGATGTTCTACATTGGAGAGAGCGTAAATATTGCAGGTTACGATGATCTGTGCGTACTTCCACAGGAAACCAACCTCCCAAAAGATGATGACGCCATTCCTCAAAGGCAGTTTTAATGGCTAGAAGTTCTTTCTCGATTATTGGATAATTTCGCTCACTGGCGGTAAGCTTCCTGGAATAATATGCCAATGGGAATTCAGACTCGAATCCGGAGTCATATTGTAACAAAATGGCCCCTACTGCAAAGTCCGAAGCGTCAGCTTCCACAATGAATGGTCTATCCTCTTGAGGATGATGAAGAATCGGAGAAGTGCTGAAAGCTTGCTTTAGTTGTAGGAAAGAAGCAGCAGCCTCCGGTCCCCACTCAAAGTGCTTCTTGGTACTGGTCAGACTAGATAAAGGGGCGGTCAATCTGGAAAAAGATGGAATGACGCAACGGTAGAAATTGATGAAACCAAGGAATCTTTGAAGAGATCGCCGATCACTAGGGTACTTCCATTCCAGTATGGCACAGACTTTAGCGGGGTCCATATGAATGCCGGAAGCGCTGATTACATATCCCAAGAATTCGATATGGTCTTGATGAAAAAGACCCTTCTCAGCCTTGGCATAGAGGTGATTCTGTTGTAACCTTCTAAGTACCTCTCTCACTTGAGTCATATGTTCTTTAAGATCTTGGAGAACACCAAAATGTCATCCAAATATACCCAAACAGAAATGCCAATCAAGTCAGCGAATATATGGTCCATGAAACGCTGAAAGACTGAAGGGGCATTGCATAGGCCAAAAGGCATAACTCGATATTCATAGTGCCCTAATGGTGTTTTAAACGCTGTCTTCCATTCATCTCCGGGTCTTATGCGCACCAGATGGTAGGCCCCTCTGAGATCAAACTTGGTAAACACTCTGGCGTTATGTAGAGATTCCATGATAGTTCGTATCAAAGGAAGTGGATATCTGTCTTTCCTGGTTATGTCATTCAACTGCCTGTAATCAACGAACGGCCTCAAGGTGCCCTCCTTCTTCTTGACAAAAAATAAGGGAAATCCTGCAGGTGACTTAGAGGGTGTTATATATACTTTCTGAAGACACTCCTCTAGATACTCCTGTAACACCTCCTTCTCCTGAGTGGTTAAAGAATACACCTTGCCATGCGGAATCACCTCGCCTGGTAATAGATCAATGGAACAATCAAAAGTTCTGTGAGGAGGTAAAGGAATCTCTTCGGGTTCAGAAAAAACATCTTGAAATCCGGAATATTCAGATGGTAGTGTGATAGCTGAATATAGTCGAGACCTGGTACTTCCAGCTGTCTGAGTTGCATAGGAAATTGTCGTGATAGAGGATTCAAAACCACGGCACACCTGTACACAGCGGTCTGAGCAGAATACTAGTGTCCGAGTTTCCCAATTGATATTCGGATTGTGATGTAACAGCCAAGGTAATCTCAGGATTATGGGATACGTGGGTGTCTTGATAACATCTAAAGATATCTGTTCCAAATGTCCTTCAATCTGTAGTTGCAGGGACCCTGTATGTTGATGGACAGGACCAGAGGACAATGGAGTCCCATCTATAACCTCCACCATCGAGGCACATTTCTTTTCAAGCAAGATGATGCCATTCTTGATGGCAAACTCTGCATCGATATAATTGCCGGAAGCACCGCATCCAACAACCCCAAAACCTCGATGGGTTCTTTACCCGGCCAAGAGACTTTAATACATAGGGCCATAAGTACCAGGGGCTGCATGAGTTTTTTAACCTGCTTTATCCGGAAGGGCTGAAGAAAAGATTGTCGGGCCCGTCGTTGCCTTCCCTACATACGACAGGCCATTTAGTTTTCCGTCTTCCGGAGAGGTCGTAGTGGGCAAGTACTGAGATAATGACCAGAGGCCCCACAATACAAACACAATCGGAGGTATCTTCTCCGTTTCCTTTCAGCATCCGATAAGGGACCCCTGATGGCTCCCAATTGCATTGGTTCAGGTGGGGCCTCAGAGGAACCAGTAGCCCTTGGTGGTGTAGGCAAAAATCGTGAGAGAGGTCTTTCCGAACGCCGTCTCTTGCTCCGTCTTTCTGCCAGCCTGTGGTCGATTCGTAAAACTTGTTCCTGAAGAGACTGCAGAGTGCCTGGTTCTGGGATATGACGCAACTCATCCTTATATCTGTCTCTCAACCCTCTTCGGAGCAGTGTTTTCTGAGTAACCTCCGGCCACTGAGAGTCGGTAGCCAACTGTCGAAAACGGCTAATGTAGAAAATTATGTCACTCGATCCTTGTCTTAGATCCATAAACTGATTTTGGGCTGATGCAGCAAGATTTGGTGACTGAAACACTTCCAAGAAGGCTTTTTCAAAAGCAACAGAATCCTCCAAAATGGGACTCTTGGCTACCACCAGGGGAGTAGCCCAAGCCAACGCATTCCCAGTCAAATTGCCCAAAATATATCCAATCTTGGCCTTGTCCTGGTTGAACTGAGTGGGACGACACAGAAAAGGAATTCTACAGTGATTGCAAAATTCGGCTACTCGCCAAGAATCGCCATCAAATTTCACCGGACTGGTCTGGGGCATCACCGATTCAAATGAAGCGCCGGAACTGACTCCTTGAGCCACCAACTGGCGTAAAGTAAGATTTTCCTGATGTAGGGCTGACATCTCCGTGCGTAAGGCCCGAATCTCATTCCTTAATTATTCAGCATCATCCATCTCGGAATCTGAACTGGTTGGTAGGCATCTTAATCTGTTAAGGTGAGCGTCGCGTGACCTTGTCGTACCTGTATTTCCAGAAGTAGTTTGTACTGGAGAAGCCAGGCTGGTTGATCCGAAAGCTGAATGATGAGAAAGTAACGCAAGGAACCGGCCTCAACCCAGCCCAGAAGATACAGAGCAGGATGGGGACCAACCCCCGACGCCACAGAACTCTTCCCTGTGGATCTGTGTGATGCCAAATCAGTGTAGCACTGACAGGGTAGGTAGTCCAGAAGTTTAAGGTTTTTGGTAGAAGAGGTGTCCTCAGAATCCTGGCTGAGAGATGCGGAAGGCACCCAAGGATCCGGTAGCAGAAGACACAATCCAAACGTTATTGGCAGGTAAGTCAATCTGTATCTGGTGTCCAACAAGGCAAGAGGACCAGTCCGAAAACAGTCTAAAGCAGACTTCCAACAAGGACTGGAGAACAGTCTGTGGCAGATCTTCAGCAAGGCAGGTAACACCGGTGAAGTGTGGCAGACAAGGAACTGGAGTTCAGTTAAACCAGGGGAACAACAGAAGGAACAGGCCAGGGCAGGTACCCTACTGGACTGGGAAGTGAGGTAGCCTAAGGGGAAGCCAAAAGGAGGGAGAGCCAGCGAGGCGAACCCCAGGAGGGAAACCCCAGGAGGGGAGGTCCATGGAGAAGGGAAACCAGGAACGAAGGAGAGGAGGGAACCCAGACCTGGGAAGGGAAAAACAGGACCCAGAAAAGGGCAACAGGAACTGGAGCAGGGTCCAAAAGGAACCAAGAGGAGCAGGTAAGCTGGCGAAGAGCAGCGGCGAGTCAGGAACGAACCGCGTTAAGACGCGTTTCATTCCTGCACTTGTACGCTACTTAAAGGACTCGCCATAAAGCCGAGGCTTGGAACGCGGGCAGCCCGCGCATGCACCATGCCCCCGCCGGAGCAGATACGAGGCTTGGAACGCAAGCCTGCTCTGGCCTCCACAGTGGTCCGCGGCACCTGCGCATGCCCGCGACCAGAAGGCAGCAGTGAGTTTGGGCGTCGGGAAAGCATTCTCCCGGCGAGCCGAACTCGGGAGAAGAGCTGCCAGGGATGGGGACATCGTCCCACAGCCCTCCAGGTAGGTGCTCTAACACCTGGTTAGTCATTTGTTGATGCCTTCTGCAACATCGGTTTTATGCTCTTCACTCTGACTTGTCACCTGATGCTGATCTTTTGACCAGTGCACAGCTTCCCTATTTGATCAGGTAGCATTTTCACTTGTGCTTTTAAATACTGAAATCTTTCTTGATCCCTATAATCACCTTTCTCTGCTCCAGACCTGTACTAGTTGGAATCAAATTGGCCTACCCTATTTTGATTTCTTTCAGGTGCCTGACTTCCGTTTTTTTTCTTCCTCTGAACTACCATGATAGTGAGGGTGGGGAGTGGTGGGCTGTTCTCGGTGCACAATCCCCCTGCACTGAGGCATGAATATAGAGGTGATGGCTGTAGTTCACATTATGCTTCTTATTTGATTGATGCTACTCCCTTTGCGTATTTTCATTTTCATTGAACCTATCCACATATCTCGGCCCTATTTGCCTGCCATTACCATTTATCACTGAGGCAGGGTTAAACCTGCTCTGTGCTCCTAATGCCTGGTATGGCCCATTATGTGATTGAATGTGGGTGTTAATGGATCCTGCCATACCATACCGAAATCCTACTTGTGGTGAAAGGCCAAGGTACCGCGGACTCATATAGGTGTCACTTTGACTGCGATCTGTCGCTTGAAATACTGGTGTTTTTGGTGCTACGTTACCTTCCCTTGCCACATTTTTCTGATTCTGCATTGCATAATTTTTCATGTGGGCTGTCTTTAGTGCCATGCTTTTGCCTGACCTAACTCCCAAAACCTACAGTGGCCACTGTTCTCTCATTTGCTTTTTGCTTTGATTCCTTTCTCTTATTTTCATTGTGAGAAATAATCTCTTCATGGCCTGGTGTAAAATCCAATGTTTGCTTTTCTGATTTGAAAATTCGTGTACAAGCTGTGAAATTATTTCTCTATGAAGACTGCGAACTCAACCGAACTCACATCCTAATTAACATCAAACCTCAGGAAGGCCTATTTTAATGTTTGTAAGAACTGTCCCTGGACTTATCGGGCCCCTCTGATAACAAATATGCAGCCAGTTTAGCATCTTGAATTGATTTACATGAAGAGAAAAATCTCCTTCGTTTATGTTGAAAATCATCCATAGTAAAATGTCTTGCTCACTGAGACTGCACAGAAAACTAGCATATACAGGATCAATTGTTAAATGAAAAAAATGCATATATTGTTTTTTGGGGAGTTTTTAATGTGTAGTAGATTTCCAACTCCCCTTCTATATGTTCCTCAATTGATAAATTTGAATCTTTTTTTTTAAAGGTTTCATCAAACCGCTAAGTGATTTCATAATTTTCATTGGTTCCTGATATAATCCCCTTTCTTTTGCACAGTAATTATGTGTTCCTTCCATCAACATTCTGTCGCAAGTGTTGCAGGGCATCTGTCGAACAGCTTGACATTCGCTCTCCAGCACTGGCCTTTGGTAAATTTGCCTCATTTGGCCCAGTTCCCAGATTGTGGCTTGGCACAGCTCCAGTAAGGGCCATGCCCTGTAGCCCACAGCACAGTGAGCGCAGAGCCTGGGTTCTGAAATCCGAGTTCCACTGTTTTCCCTCTCTAAACTATGAATACCTTCAAAAAATGCAGTGTTTTCTTTTTTTCAGTTTGATCATTAAATCATTCATTTCTGTCACCTGTTCTTTGTAATGGGCGATTTATTTCAGCTTTTTAACTTCTTCAGACAGTAAGGGCCTGATTCACAGAGTGATTCCCAATGGGATTGCACCATTGTAAAACTCTTCTGTCAATCACGCCCTAAATATCGCAGACTTCATATCCTGAGCAAACTGTCAATTTTTTCTATGCAATAAATCCATCTCTCTTATTGCGTTATATCGGTCTAGCCGAATCTGCTCTAACTCCCCTTTCAAGTAGTAAATCTCAAATCCTCTATTATTTTCTTTTGCTTAACTCCCACTTTAACTCTAACCCATCAAAGTGCTGTGTGTTCACCGGTATCTTTGACAACTGAGCTGTGATTAAATAGCACCTGGCTTTCAATTTATGAAAAGGAATGCCACTCATCCTCCAACTGAATCACTGTATCATGCAATTCTGACAATTCACCCTGGCATTTCAACATATTTTGCGCATCATCTCATCTGATTTTTAACTATTTGAGCTGGATAAACCGAAGTTTCACCCCTAATCGGATAAAACAATTTTGTTGGGATTCACCATCATTGCAATCAAACAATCTTGCCAGGCACATGTGCAATACTGAACCCTCTTCAAATAATGTTGATGGTTCCTCTTTCCCTATTTCAGCAACATTCTCTCCACACATTTAAAGTATCTGATTCCCATGCACCCAGTGCAAAGAATTTAGCCTCTGCATATCCGCACAAATCTGTCACATTAATCACAGCCATAACTGCTTGCATAGCGCACAGTGTGTCAACTTCAAGTCCATTTAAAGCACAGCACTATTGACAAATGCACTCCAACGTGTGCCCAGCACAGCACAATATCAGAAATGCTGATTGATGCCATTAACTGAAATGTTCCATCCAATGCACCAAATATGTCGGATTTTTCCTGCCACTTTCCTTTTTTTCACAGTTTATTCCTTGGGATCATAGCTAGACACCTGCAGACTTTGTTCCATGGCTTTTTATTATAGATGGGTATTAACTCTAGGTGCAAACCAAATAAAAAATAGACACAATCACATACGTATTTACAACAAGACCGACTAGGCCTGCAGATTGTCAGAGAAGCAGCATTTTATAGACGTGTATTTTCTATTTATTGACTATCATTTTTTAAATATAAGGCCAGTTTTGTTTCTCCGAGTCTAGCTGATCCATGACACTGTTAGTAATTTTAAGATTTATACAGTCATTCCACTCTGATAGCCAAAGGCTCTGAAGGCCAAACACATATATAAATGTGTTATATATAATATGCAAACTTGTATATATGCTTGATATTTGCAAATGTTTTATTGTTAGGTTGACTTTTTTTTAAAAAAGGTAACGCCTACCAAACCTGGTGTGCTCTAGGTATTTAGTGAGTCAGTCATAAAACTCTCACAGACATATATTACAGATTTAAAGCTTTTTGGTCATTCCTATCTTCCCAAAATTCTCTTTAATTTTCACATTATCTTTGGAATTTTTCTAATTAATGCACACATGCACTGTGCTAAGCAACCACGTTTATATTCAAATACACAACATGCATTTGAAAAAAATGTGTTTTTCCCTTCAGAAAAGTAAAGGTTAAACATGATGCATCATTTTACAATATTAAATGCATGCCTATGCTTAAGTCAAGCAGAGAGATCGAATAAGTGGCACTAAAATTATGTTCAGAAGCAAGCACTCACCTGGCCTCACATTTCAGAGGTCTGTGGCCGCCAAAAAGGTGCACGCATGAAAAAGGTCAAACATGTAACAGTTAGCATGCATTTGTTTCCCTGTGATGACCTTTGTACTGGCCAATGATATCATTTTGCAAATCAGACCGGGGAAGTATCAAACAGTTAAAATGGTGAAGAGTAAATCTGAATGTGCAAATGCATTAAGAAACCTGTGAAAGGATACCCAAAGCCATGGAGGTAGTGGCATATTTAGATTTTCTGCTGCCAGTTGTCTCAGGTCTACTTCGGTCTCCTTCAATTCACTCCAGACCTCACTCAATGTACCGGTGGTTACGGATATAAATTCCTCGCTCATTCACTCCTTAAAGGCCCCCTACACAGTGGCATATTGGGGTAGGGATCCCTCATTTCTCTTAAAAATAAACTCAGATTTATCCTGTATTGGGAGCCGAAGTTCGGTATCCCGTAATATTGTAGGGGCCATCCTTCACACTGGGTGGGGCCTCATAGTGCCCTCCCGTTATAGTAGCATCTCAAGAGGGGAGTGAACGTAGATGGTCCTTGGATAATTCACACATTCCCGAACTTGTTGCATCCAAATAGCGGACATTCGTGGGAGTGCTCGAGGAGTGCTGTATGTGCTGAGTAGACGGCCTACTGTTTGCCTGATCAATGTGTAGAATGCAAGATTTGTTTCCCTTGGACATGACTGAAAAGTCCCTGACTTTGTTAGGCTCATAATTCTCACCAACTAATTGCATTGCATTTCAAAAAACTTCCATGGTGTAAAAATCTGTATATTTTCCTTTACTTCCAGCGGTAAGGCAAGCCACACCCCCTCAATCCGGCAAGCAGCTTAAAACCAGCACATGTGCACATCCATGCGCGCGCATTCATGGGAGTGCTCGAGGAGTGCTGTTCGGCTGTTCAGCTGCTCCAGGTGAACAGCGGACTGCGCCTCGACTGCACTCCTGCACTATCTTGCCTGCCTTGCTGGGCAGGAATCTGTTAGTCACCTTCCTTGCTTACTACTAGCAATGACTGAAAAGTCCCTGACTTTGTTAGGCTCATAATTCTCACCAACTAATTGCATTGCATTTCAAAAAACTTCCATGGTGTAAAAATCTGTATATTTTCCTTTACTTCCAGCGGTAAGCCAAGCCACACCCCCTCAATCCGGCAAGCAGCTTAAAACCAGCACGTGTGCACATCCATGCTCACGCATTCATTGGAGTGTTCGGGGAGTGCTGGTCGGCTGTTCAGCTGCTCCAGGTGAACAGCGGACTGCGCCTCGACTGCACTCCTGCACTATCTTGCCTGCCTTGCTGGGCAGGAATCTGTTAGTCACCTTCCATGCTTACTACTAGCAAAGACTTTTTTCCATCCGATTATAACACCTGGTTGATTTTTCTGCAATTCAAGCAGGAAGCGTCTTGTGGGATGGCTACATGCACCCTGCAATCGACAATGTAAATGCACACTGACCCTTTTAACAAGAATCAACGAATAGAGGTGTCACAAGACTCCCAGCAAAAGCCGCTACAGCCCCTTGGAATACATGGAAAATCGACTGGTAAACAAGGAAAACGTTCTAATTCTTTGAATTTAGACATCAGAAATGTTTGCTTTGTAAATAAAATGCTTGACCTGCAATGAACCTGCATTGAAATTGGTTACTCTAGAGAAAGATTTTTTTTCTGACCTTAATTGAGACCACCCAGACGTCATTTTATATTACTGATACAGAACTCTTAGCACACCCCAGTCAATCAGAAGAAGACCCACTGCAGGACCTGGTGGTGCAGCAACTTAAACCTCAGACCACAAAGCCAAAAGAAGAGGTATCAGTATGCTATGCTCAGATAAATCATTGCATAATCACAAACGATCCTATGCTATACTCAAAAGTCCTTAAGAATGGAGCTCAAGTGACCCCACCCATGGTCTCTCCTACCCATCAAGGTTTACAAGGTGGGGTGCAAGAACAGGAGTTGGGGAAACAAGAAGTGGTAAACTCTGAACAAACAAACAAAGAAGTGATATTATTAGAAAGTCAACATGACCCGACAGCTAGATTACAACTAACTTATCAAACTCCCCAATACTGTAACCTGACTTGCCGAATAAATCCTTGATTTCCTCTGCCTCATCGGTAATGTCATTTGCTAAACCCACTCCGAGTCCCTATTTTGGGCTAAATCCGAACCCACTCACAGTGAATTTACGCTAACTGCCATGAATAACAGCCTTTATATCTTAACAAAATTGTATGAAATTGTGGACAAGAAGACAGATGCACACAATCTTATGTTAATACATTTGACCGATAAAGTGGATGAGATCGCTGCTGAAATAATGCATGAAGCATTAAAACCTGCAGAAGTGAATTTACTGAGAATGCAGGTGGAATTCGATACTAAGCAGCCGCAAAGGGAGACCAGAGATACTCTCTTGGAGTGGGCATAGTAACAGTGGAAAATACAGTATTGGAGAGTGTGGTGAAGAGTACACATCTTGACTTAGACCCCCACCCCCCCACAATAGAAATCCTTGACTCTCAAGAACAAATATGAAGTCTTTCAAACACCTAAACGTAAAAAAAAGATGTAAGTATGAAAAAAGCTCAAAATCAAACTGTAAGAAAGAAAACTGCTAAAAAGCAAAGCAAACATTTATAGTGAGCTTAACATCACCACGAGAAGTGTGGGCAAAATTATGAGACCAAACCCAAGGGTACAGGATCTTAAGGAACAGCAGAAAGAAATGTTATCTGTTTTGCAAATTCCTGCTCAGGTATCTATCCCAGAGAATGACGATTTGGGGGTGGATATAGAGGAAATTATGAATTACTCAACATACTCAACCTCCTCGCTCCCAATTAGTGGGCAGGAACAAAACTTGTTAGATCAGACAGATGAATGCCTCAATCTCACCATACATTGACAACGGGGTGAACCAGAAAATGATATCTTTACCACATTAATCAAATTAACTTAAGCAATAGGAACCCCACGGAGAATAGAAAAACAGATACAAGCAAAAACATCTTATGCATCTATGGTGGGCTCAGGTACGCAGTTGGGAGATCGGGATAGATCACCAAAACAGAGCTCAGATCATAAAGAAACTGCAAGGAAAAGTGTACTCAGTGATACAACTGGCTCAAAGTTGGTTGCAATAGAGAGGTCCACGAGTAAGAAAAGGGAAATCACGCTGTACCCTCATGATATATTAAATATAAAAATGCACGACAAACAGAGAGGAGATCCTTACCTAAATTGAGCTAGCCTCTTGACAGTTTTCTCGAACATACCAAATTTACAATGAATTGACTCACAACAGATTCAAGCTGTCTATCTGGAAAGAAATCGGAAAATGGACACAGGAAGTCTAACAATTCAATCACAAATTATTAAACAAACAATTTAGAATGAAAAAATGCCCTAACAAATGTTGGTTTCACATTATCGATTCATAAAATGTGGGACCCTGCTAGAGAGTCTGACCCGGCCATAGAGAAATATGAAAGAGAAAACAGCACATTGAAAGTCCAGAAAGAAACTCGACCTATACGAGAATACGTTGACTTGTAAATTGTGAGGGTACCCGAGGTAATCTAACCAGAGCAGTTTATATTGATAAACCTACAGATCCAGAGCGAGAAATGACATGGGACTGGTTGAAGACAGCACTAAAAGATACAAAACACAGCAGAAACTATTAATGCCAACCCCACTCATTCAGGAAGGGTATTAAAATAGCCATATGGAATACTAGGGGGTTTAAACACCTAATGAATGCCAATACTAACCAACAGGTGTCATTGTACAATATAATTATGCTCCATGAGACCTGGAAAACAAAGGTCCCTGTCTGGCCAAATGATTCGCTTCTTACCATCCCAGCCATTAAACAAGCAAAAGGCAGACCTAGTGCTGACATGTTAATTGGCATGAAAATAGATTTCAATGCACAGCTTTCTGCATGGGCATCCCCTCACTCTTGCATCCAACTTGCAAAACTGATATAAACTGATGCTTTGGATTTCGAAATCTCCCATGTGGCTATTTTAAACCTTTACTGGAACCCTGCTTTGCTCAAGGACGATGATTTCTTTGACTTTGTAAATCCAATGCTGGATTTAATTGCTAACGAAACCCATATGCACAAAATATTAATTGGAGGAGGAATGAATACCTTATGTATTCCGAACAAGGGTATTTTGCATAAACCAAAGGCAAAGAGATGGTTACACCTAATGCACGAAAGGCAACTTGCCATCTTCAATGGAACAGTCCAGGGTGATATACCACTGCATCCAACCTGGGAAAGTCACCAGGTATCAGCAATCATAGACTAAGCTTTTGTATCATCACAAGTGATAACGTTGGTTGAACACTTTAAAATTGTACCATCATGCCACAGTGACCACAACATCCTAGAAATTATATGGGCCTATGCTGAGCCAGTTATGGAACAATATTATACCCCACAGTGTCAGGCAACAGAAGGGCGCTTACGAATTAAATGGACAGCACCAAAACTAAATCGATTATGTGCCAATCTTAAAACAAGTCCTAATGAGCAGCATACAGATACTGAACCAGAATACACAGAGACACTCTTGTTTTTTGTGGAAACTCGCCCTCCCTTCAGTAGGCCAGTCTTTTACCATAAATACCTGTTTGACCCCTTTATTAAGATGTCTAGAGCGATAATGAGGGAAGAAACTAAAGACATAAGAGCTGTGAACGGGAATGATTATAAAGAGAAATCCTCAGAGATTTGTACTAAGTACAAAAACACCATTAAACAGCATAAGGCACTGGAAATACAAGAAGAAAACGAGAAGATGTTAGCAGCCTTAGCATCTAAATCCAGTGCAAGCATATGGAAACTCCTTAATGAGAGCATGTCCACTGGCACAAACTCGCTCCTCCTTAATATAATCCCAGAAGAGATATGGGTATCACATTTCCTAAAGCACTTTCCAGATCAAACGAATTTGGTCACAGAAAACATACTATCTAAAGATCTCTCCCCCTACAATTCGACATGATAGATATTTTGATATTAATTAAAAAGCTAAGCCTACCTTGAGCCCCTGGTCCAGATGGCCTGTCAAATTCAATGCTAAAGGAACACCCCGAAGAATGGGTTAAGATTCTTGGTGTAATATTTCAGGAGGTAAAAACCACAGGGCGTATTCCGGACACCTGGAAAAAGTCAATTCTGATGCCATCATTCAAGAAGGGTAACCGTACTATACCATCAAACTACGGTCCTATGGCACTACTAAACATACCAGGAAAAGTCTTTGTGATATTAATGCTAAAAGATTTAAACAAGTGGCATAAAGAAGCAAAATGGATGGATCCACACCAATCAGACTTCATAGCAGGACTAGGTACGGCTATCAATTTGCTAACGTTCACAGCCTGAAAAGGCACGTTTGGTGCACTAAGCAACCAATATACCTAGCATTTATTGATTTGCAGCAGGCGCTTGATTCCATATCTAGAGTATGTCTTTGGCAAAAACTAGCAGACGCAGGCTGTTCTAACTACCTGCTGCAGACCATACAGCAACTATATTCAAATACCTCAGTTCAAGAAGAAGTTCTGTTATCTAAAGCCACCCCCACAATGAAGGGGTTGAAACACTGGTGTATTTTGGCCACAACGCTACTGCATTTTTACATCAAAGATCTGAATAAACACATTCAAATTGTAAGAACCTTCCCACCCAAATTGGGAACATCCCAAATTGAATACCTTCTGTATGTGGATGACTTAGTCATATGTGATGAAACGTCGCTGGGTCTGCAAAGACAACTACAAGGTCTAATTCAATTTGCTTCAGATAGCATGCTTGCCATAAACATAAAAAGATAAAATATACTGAGACTGAGTCCTAATACAATCCCAAGGAAATCCTTGTATTTTAAGTGGAAAAGAGGAAAACAAAGATTTAAGATAATTCATGAATATAAATACTTGGGAATAATCATGAATGATAAAATATCACATCAACCCAAACAAAAAACTCAATTAATGTGCCTGCAGGCAAAACTGGTGCACAAGAAATACAGAAAATGTTTGTATCTCCCGATAAGAACATTTTTATTAAGAAAAAGTAATTCCCACCATAACCTACGTCGCTCATGCTAACTCACGAGAAGATCATCCAGATTGGGACTATTTGGAAGTAGTCTTCTACAAGAACATTTTACCTATACCCAGAGGTTTTCCAATCCAAATAGTCTGATACGAGTTAGGATTGACATCAATGAAAGCAAATGTAGCATGGAACACCATGACACTTTATAGTAAATGCATGAATAAGGAAAGATATTGGGAGTCTCTTATTTCAACCCTGGCTAAATTGCTAGATTCCCCTCACTCCCCATTGACCTCCTGGAAAGAATACTGCGTAGCAAGCATTTCCACTGCAGACATTGTGCTGGAGTTGATCACTACCAACCGAAACAGAGCTAAACAAAAATGCTGGCTTGCTGATTGAAATGCAACATGGTGAGAATGTAATAAATACAAATCCTTCACCAGTGGTCAATTCATTCTAAGGAAACTAAACATGATACCAAAATACCTGGTCAAGTTCCATGACCAAATGTATCAGACCCTAATTATGCACCTACGGTTCAACCTATGGCCAACAAATGCACTATTGGTGACAAGAAGCCAGGACAAAACTAAAACCAAATGTCGCTTTTGTAAATTGCCAACCCACCCAGAAACATTAGAACACCAGCTTTTAGAATGTACAAATTTGAAATTGCTGAGATATGAATACTTCTACACATTTTTCCTAAATTATCGCCTGCTGACCGCACATCAAATATGGATAATGATTTCTAATGCCAACCACATATCGTTAACTCTAGCAACAATGAGATTCTTGATGAAACCAGGGATTAAGCTTGAAACACTGTAGAGACGACTTGGGTTTTGTAAGAGCCCATCAATTGGAAGTAATTCGAAAATGTAGTCCTGCACGAATATATGTGGGGAACACACTGCCAAAAAAGGTATTTTATGTTTTAAATTGACGTTACATGATTTTAAAGAGAAGAAAGTGTTTGTGTCTTTTTTGTTATGTTTTCTTTTTGTATATATTTGTAAAGTTGCATGTTCAACTAAAACAAATAAAGAAAAAAATATATAACAAAATAAAATAGCAGACAGCATCCAGTAGTCTATTCTGGACGGTGCTTCATGGACCGTCGAGTAGTAAGTGTACTTGACCACACTGGATGCCGATCTCTCCATACATCAACCAGTCCAATCTGGGCCATAAATTGGGTGACTGTATGTGGTGCCCAAGACAGATCACGCTGAGTAGTCCTAGATTGATCCAGTACTCCATCCAAGACCATATTTTCGGGATGATTGTCCCTTTCATATGTATCTCAGCCAGGTCACCATAGAAAACAGGGTCATCAAAATTTGGACCATATGTATTGACTAGTACCACTAGCACGCCCAAGAGCCTTCCACATTGTGACCCTGTGTGCCAATGCCCCTTTTCTCCTCCTGAAAGCAAAATGTGCAGTGTATTCAAGTGAGTACCTCCTAGCTTGTGTCGAATATTCTGTGTAGTACCGCTGATTCCCCCATCTGAGTCCAAACTGACCTGCACTAGCCCGGAACCTGTGCCTTGTCCTCTGTCCTGTGTCCTGCGCCCTTGTACCCCTGTACTCAGCTATTTATTGTACTTTATTCCGACTATGTAACTATTCATGTATGTACCTATCTTTATCTATCCTTACTCCTGTAACTAAGCTATAAGTATCCTTTGTATTCTGTTGCGCCCAGTTAGCTAAGGGTTCAGTTTGCCCTACAAATCAATAAACAAACAAACCTCTTGTTCAGTGGTCCCTGAATATTTGTTTCTTGTAGCATTACTACTCTGGGTCAGTTACGGTCCAGATATACTAGGACCATTCTCACCTTAAAGGGGTTCTTGAGGCCACGGATGTCCCAGGTCATTAATTTAACCTCCTCACATGTATATCGTGGTGGAGCACCTAACGTTCATCTGCCATCCCCCAATGATAGTATGCCATACTGCATAAGAGGGACTAGTATAACCTCTGCCAACTTCTTTGACATACCCCAGCTCAACCCCTACTCCCACAACCCTCCCCACATACGCCAGGCGAGCAGATCCCACGCTGCGCTGTGCCAGCACCCTCCCTGCCCCAACTCTCCCAAACCCTGAACAGACCCTTAACCCCACCTCATCATCTCCCCAACTTGATGATGCAACCCCTTTTCATCAATGGAGAACTCCTGTCGAGTGTTGCCTGCAGCCATGTTAGGCGTGTGGCAGCTATTCCTTCCTGCACCGAACAAATTAAAACAACAGTTCTGCATGTCGTTGCAATGTTCCACTCTTCCAAGAGCAAATCTGTGAGGATTTTACTGTCAAACTCATACTCCCCCGGCAGCCTGTGCATTCCCCTCTCCCGGATATGGACTTCGGTCGTTGCTACGGTCTCGTGGTGGGAGGGGAATAGATGATTCTACATAGGCTATGGTATCTGAAGGGTTTTCGAAGAAATGTGAGCGGGCTCCATGCTGTATCCGTAGCTTTGCCGGGAACATCAGAGCATATGGGATGTGTCTTGCCCTGAGTAATCTTTTTACTGTGTCGTACGATCTCCATAGAACCTGGAGCGCAGCAGTGAAATCTGGATAGGTATGCATATCATTAGCCTCATACCGGAGTGTGCCCTTATCCCTGGACAGCCTAAGGATTAAATCCCTGTCTATGTAATTGAGCATATTCGCTATGTTGGTACGGGGGCGCCAGGCTTAGGAGTGAGGGCCATCGTGTGGTGGGCACACTCTACCCGAAAGTGTGTGTAGAAAGCTTCTCCCCCGAAGAAGTCTAACAGCTCAAAATTACTCAGTGTTGTGATTGAGCTAGACTTGGAGAAACAACTCTGGCTTTATTAAAAGAAATAACCACCAGTAAATTGAAAATACTCTGCAATAAAGTGCTGCTCCTCTGGCAACCTGACATCCTAGGCCTGTGCCTAGTCGGCCTTGTTGTAAATACATCTATGGCCTGGGTGCCATATATGTCCATTATGCTGGAGTGCAGTGGGGTGTAAGTTGCTTGTAGAGTCATAGAGTTCCGTTGTTTGATGTCTGTGTATGAGGGATTTTAAATTTGTATGTATAAGGGGCATAATTTGTCTGCATATAGTGTGGTGTTTAGGTGTGGAGAGGAAAGTGTTAATGTAGGGCAATGATACTCAAAATTCAGAATGGGGGGCAGGGTCCCTTGCACTGGCAGCCATAGGGACCTGCCAGAGCTGTCTAAAGAAATGACATACAATTATGAGGATGAAAAGGAGCCCCACTTACCCAAATTGATGGGTAGGAACAAAACAACTGTCAACAAATATACAGGGGCCTCATTGAATGAGTTTTATTGAGTAAACATGAAACATTTTTTTTTATTCACTGGTGGACCCACATTCTCACAAATTCCAAATGAAAGGGTGAACAAGGTTAAACAAGTTCAGACAGGATGGAATGTGTGTGCTGTGCAAAGCTGTCAATTCCCTTCAAGAAGAGGACGATTACCTGTAAATCTTCTTTTTCTGCAGCATGTTTAAGCTAGATAAGCAAGTAGCAGAAAAAGCAGTAAAACGAGAAAGAAGTGGAAAAATGCAGGCGAGTGTAAGAAGGACTCCAGGTTGCAAAAGCAAAGGTAGAGCTGGCGATCATGTAGGCTGCTTCTGTCAAGGACTTACATCACAAATGGGTAGGAAAGACAGCCCTCATCTGCCATAACAATATATGTTAAACAAAGGAGCCTATGCTTCTACAGGATCTTAAAGATCCTGCGCCCGATGCTCAGCTGTCATGCACTCCTCATCTGGTTGCCCAATCTTTTTCGAGGATGGGAGTGCTGGGTCTGCATGCAACCTGTCTTATTCTCTTATCCCTGTCAACATGGATCATGGCTGGAAGGATTTTATCATAGAGAAAAGATCCTGCATCCAGGATCCAGCTGCCATGCACTCATCGTCTGGTCACCCAACCTTCTCGAGGATGGGAGTGCTGGGACTGAATGCTACCTGTATTCGTGCAAATATGGTCGGTTCACTTTGGCAGCCAGGGCGACCCTGGAGGAACACAGGGCGGATTGGCTGCCAGAAAGGCCTGATCCAAGGAAAAAGGGAAAGAAAACAAGTGCAGTACTCTGCGCTCTGTTACAGGTTTGCTGGAAGAACAGGCAGTCCAGAAATCCCATGATGAAACACAAGGGTGGCGTCCTTGTATATTACTTTACATACATATTTACTGCAAAGATTTCAACTTTGAACATTCCTGATATCCAAAAAGAGCTATATAATTTTGCTCTCTGATGTCAATTGAGAAGGGAGCAACTGAACACATATATTCAAAATTAGCTATTTTATTTAGCCAAAATAAATCATAAGCGGATTTGATTCCGAAAAGTGTTTTTTTGGTTTTATAACAGAGCCTGCATTTTGTATGGCAGGTGTATTAACAGATCACGGAAATGGAAAAAATAGTGAAAGCAAAAAATAAAACACAAATGAGTTCAAATCACTCATGAAAGAGATAATAACATTACAATTGTGATATCACTCATAAAAAAAAGACATTGACATTATAATATACATTCAAAAATGCAAGCCAGTTCTATAGCGGTAATGCTGCTGGGGTTGACCGTTGTACACATCACATTTCAATATTTCAAGTGTTTTGTAGGACAACCTTCCTGTAATGTCAAAAAAACGTCCTTCTTGATGCTTTTGAGGTGCACTGCGTATTAAGAGAAAACCTAGTCTTTGATCTCCATCTAGATGTGGATCTAGTGGTGGAGCGGGACGGGGGTGGTGTGCCCGAAACTTGGGATGTCCCGTGACGTTTCGGCAAAGAAGCCTTCTTCATGGGCCTTGACTGGGTCTCTCTGAGTGGAGAAATTAAATAAGGACGTTATTAGTGTGTTGCTCACCTAGGCGGTAATCAAAATTGCTATGGTCCTGGCATGCAATTAAAAACAAATAAAAAGACCCTGAGGGATAGAAAGTGTAAAGAATGTGCACAGTCTGAATGCTTGCGGGGAACCAGCACTAACCTGGACAAGATATGGTGTGTTACATGTTCTGGAGTTGTTAAGGCGCAAGGGCCTGCCGGTGTGTTGCTCGAAGGCATAGCTTCTAGTTAATGGGCATGGTTTGTGGCAGACTAAGACATGGGGGAGACAAATAATACCAGAGTCCCTGTGAGTTTCCTGGGATGTGGCCCGCATTGTTATAAAAAATATGTTCGAGAGGATACAATCCGCACAGTGAATGTGCAGAGTAGGTAGAAGGTAAATACCTGGTCTGTTGTAAGTTTACTGGATGGAAGATATAAGTTTTGGTGAGGACCATGGTCCAGATGTAGGTCGCTCATGCAGGACTCTGTCAGGAAGCGGAGCAAGGTGTCCCGTAAGTTTGAAGGACAGGCTGGCTGGTTGCAACTTGTGGATCTGCAGGTTGAAAATCAGACAGGGCAATGAGGGAGGGTTTTTTAAATTTATTTTAGGCTGACCACACTACAGAGTCCATGGTGTGCAAACCAGAGGGCCCTGATTCGGTGGAGCAAGGGGGTAGAGCTTACCTCAATGGTGAACGGGTGTGCGCATAGTGAGCACACAAGCAGGGCGGCTGAGGATAAATTTGCAGCTCGCTCGGCGTTGGAACAAAGTGCTGTGTGGACTGCAGGACGGTGCATGCATGAAAGAGTAGTGAAACTGGTAGTCGCGCATGCGCGGGACCTGCGGTCTCTTGGTTGTCATGGAAACCCTGATGCCTATGTATCGGGCGGCAGGGGCGGAGGAAACTAGTTTGCTCATTCACCCATGAGAGAAAATTGTCCAGGGAGGTGTCATTGTCATGCCAAATGAAGATGATGTCATCTATGTACCGAAACCACTGTGAGATCTTATCTCTGAATGGATTGCTGTTGTTCAAAATATGATTTTGTTCATATTCGGACATAAAGATGACAGCTAAACTTGGGGCAAAAGCTGCTCCCATTGCTGTCCCACTCACTTGGAGGTAAAAGGTCTCGTCAAAGGAGAAAAAATTATTGGTTAGGGCCAGTTCGAGCAACTCCACTATGAAGTTGGTTGGCACTCTGGTCTGTATCATATGGTGTGTGAGGTAGTTCCGGATACATTCTATGGCAGAGTTTTGTGGGATGCTGGTGTGCAGGCTGGCAATATCCATAGTGACCGATAGTTCTTCCATAGGGGCAAATGGTAGATCTTCAAGGATCAAGATGGTAGCCATTGTGTCCCTTAAGTATGTAGGTGTTTCCTGACTTAAGGGTTTCAGGAAATGGTCTACAAATTTACATACAGGTTCTAAGATGGATCCACAGCCGGAAACTATGGGTCTTCCGGGTGGGTGAAGTTGGTTCTTGTGGATTTTGGGAAGGGCGTAGAATGCCGGTGTTCTTCCTTCTGATGTCGTCAAGAAGGTCTCTTCCTTCTCGCTAATCCATCCATGTTCCAGGGCAAATCTTGCTGCTTCCTGGATTTTGGTTTTGATTTCCGTCGTGGGATCTTTTTAAAGTTTCTTGTAGTTGGTGGTTACATCAAGGAGGCATTTCACCATGCTTTTGTATTGGTTGAGGTTCTGTATGACTATCCCTCCGCCTTTGTCTGCCATTTTGATGACGATCTGTTTATTGGAGGAGAGGCTTGTCAGCGTTTCATGTTCTTCTGTTGATAAGTTGGACCTTTTATTCTCCCTTGATTTCTGGAGTTTCACCATTTCTTTTTTGACACATTTTTCAAAGGTTATGATAGAGGCTGGGGTCTCATTCTCTCTCTCGGGTTGAAGGTTGAGGGTATCCATAGGCCTGAGGCCTCTTCTTGTTCTATGGGTTCTTTTTTCTTTGAAGTAAGCTTTCTGTCATATAGATCTAAAGAAAGTGGATAGTTCTTGATCTAGGTGGAACCAGTTTGGGATTTTGGAAGGTACAAAGGAGAGTCCTCTAGATAGGACTGCGGTTTCGGCCTTTGTGAGTTCAAGGCCTGATAAGTTGAACATTGGGATATCCTCTAGTATCTCCACTGGTTGCATCGTCTCCGGGAGGGTGGCTCCCACTGTGGGTAATCCAAAATCCATTGAGGCTGTTGCAGAAGGCTGGCAGTGATAGCAGAATTGAAGACAGAGCTAGGAATAATCCGATCTGGATAAAAGCGTGTCGAGGCCGCTAGGAAATTAGAGCTGTAGGGGGCCAGAACGAAGAAGCTCCAAAACAGAAGGCAAGGCAAGAGAGAGTAGCAAGGACGCAGAGGGACGAGCATTGTGGCAACAAAGTTGCAACACAATGAGCAGCATTACTGATCTGTATTTCAGTTGCAACTCTTCCTTCCCATGCGTCCAACGTTACAATCATGTGATGGCCATCTTGTGGTTGGCGGATATTGCTCCTTGGTTTGCAAAGGAGGCGGCCATTGGTTGACTGGCAATTACCGCATTCCGTCGGAAGATTGATTGACGAGATGTTGCCTTCCAGCTGTGCCACAATGACCAAGGCCGGGAAAAAAGCATGACACCTGCATCTAGTGATCAGCTGTCATGCTCTCGTTGTCTGGTCACCGAACCTTCTTGAGGATGGGAGTGCTCAGTATTGAATGCATCCTGTCTTATTTTGGTATCCTTGTGAATGTGCATCATGGATCGAAGGATGTTATCATTTGCGAAAAGATCCTGCATCCAGTGATCAGCTGGCATACCCTCATCGTCTGCTTACTGAACCTTCTTGAGGATGGGAATGCTGGGTCTTCATGCATCCTGTCTTATTCTGCTATCCTGCTGAACATTTATCATGGATGAAATGATTTTATCATAGAGAAAAGATCCTGCATCCAGTGATCAGCTGACATACCCTCATCGCCTGGTCACCCAACCTTCTCGAGGATGGAAGTTCTGGTTCTGCCTGCATCCTGTATTTTTCTGTTATACTGGAGAACATGGGTCATGGATCGTAGGATGTTATCAAAACGAAATGTCCCGGCTACCGCAGTGGGCTTTAACACAGTGTGTTCACCAAAGCTTTCAGGCACAAAATCGAACATGATCCACATTTAAACTACTTTGTGTTACGGTTTCGATGAACGGTCTTGTTTGTCCTAGAAAGGAAACAGGATCACATTTGTGGGACGTGTGCTGTGCTTTTAAAGTTTTTTGGGGTGCATTTGAAATAGAATCGAACACTTATGTCCTAAAATGGACTTATGCTGTTTTTCAATTATTTAATCTCATAGCAGCCCATATGCAAATGCGTAATTCAGTTATACTTATTGGGTGTAAATCAGATTATTGTCATAGAATGGGATAGGAACCCGTGTTCTTTTGTGCAGCACATATCATATAATTTATCATTTTATTGCCTTAATACTCTTGTGAGCTGTAAGCCAATCACATGGTCCTGATTTTCTCTTTGAATTGCAGGACTTGTAGTCCTGACTTCATAATGTGAAAAGGATAACTGCAAATACCAGAATGCAATGCACGCGACCATGCACGGAAGTGTTTTTATTCACACCTAAAATGAGATAACTTGAAAGGCCTGGTGTCTTCAGATTTGCACAGTATCGATGAAAATGTCATTCTGGCGAAATACCAAATTGTTTTTTGTAGACCTATGGGAAAATGTATGTGGAAAGGTAACACTCATTCAGTACCACTCGTTTCCACCTTCAAAAAATAAAAAATTGCCCAGAGCCTACAGGTGTAACATCTTTACACGTTTTCAGCACCTTTATTTACCCACTGGGGACTCTGAAAATAAACCCCAATGTCAATGCCCTAAAAAGTCTTCATTGGCTCCAGGTTGTGGCACAGATTAAAGTCATATCACTCTGCATCATCGACAAGGCTGTCTGGGACCGGGGACCACACCATTTCAACTTTATCTTACTAAATATTCTCCCTGTAGACCACTTGGTTCCTCTGGCACCAACTCTTTATGTGTAAAATGTTTTGCTAAATAGATGGTAGGAGGTTGACCGCTTTCCTCATCTGGCTCCCTTCTGTGAAACAGGTTCCCCTGCCTCTGCGCCTTGAGCAGGACTTTCTAGAATTCTGGAATCTCCTCCTTGATTTCCTCTTCACCTCCTCCTTCCCTTCTTCTCTTCTCTGATAATCTCACATTTGCTGTCATTGGTTTCTGGAGCCCTTATGCATCCTCGGGGCCCCTGACCTCCCACACCCAATCGGCCCAGCTCCTGTCTTCCCTCATCACTTGCCTTGGCACACCCTCTTCCCTGGAGGTTCGCACTTACTCCTAACGTGGCCCTTGGCCATGTAGCACTAAACAACCTAAGCACTTCAACTGTGGCTCACCCATGTGCCCAGACTCCCCAGTACTTACCCCCTCTGCCCTCTTCCTTGCTGCACAAGCACGTTCTGAATACTCACAAGGCATAGTAGGTTCATCCTTCCTCCTTTTCCCTCCACTGCTCTTATTAATTATTTTGTTATGTAATGTATTTTACTCCTTTGCCCCCCCCCCCACACTCGCTGTGTGGGCGCTTTGAAACAGGATTTTACTTGTAGTATAAGCGCCTAACAAGCAAACAATAAATACAAATAAATAAATAAATGCAGTTTCATGAATGCCTGCAAATACACAGCAAGGATATTTTTGTGATTTTTCATTTGATCATTAACCGCCTGTGGTAAAGTCATTTTAATTCGACTTCACATACGGCCTCTGACAAGGCCGTGCTCTCCTCTGGTTTGCTTTGGCTATTGCCGGCCCCCTGTTTTGTTTAACACAACATGATTTGTTTTCATTATTTCACTGTTGGATTGTTGAGTCGTTGGTTTGGCAGGCACCCAGCATTCACTGGAGCTAAGCTGATTTATGATTTTGCAGAATCTCAGCTGTCCGCGCGGAGGACGACAAAAGAATTCTCCACGCAAGAAAACATCATTTTCCAACTCCTCCGAATGCCCTAATAAATGTGGTAATTATTTCCAACGAGCAGATGGGCTGTCACCTTTCATATCAGAAAACCACTCACGGCTTGCCAGGTTTCGGAAATGCAGACGCAGGATCAACATTTATTTTTAATGCAGGAAGCATTTTGTCCGCTGAAGGGATTGTGACGGCGCAGCAGAAAGATTGACACCTCCCCCTGCTCAGAAGGTCCATGATAAGCAAGGCACGCATTCGATGCTGGCCGTGAGGACCCCAGTAGAGAAACAGAGCTTACACATGGTCAGTTCATGACAAAATCGAAAACCACTATTGGAGCAAACAGTTTTATCCCCAATTAATATTGTCTAAAACAAGAAATTCCCTTACTTAGATTTTATATGTTGTCTATGTAACATTAAAATAAATGTTGTAAACACATATCATTTTATAATATGTAGCAAACATGAAACAGACTGATTCTGTTTTGCCCTCCTGGAAGCGTTTTAAGATAATATGGATTGTGACAAAACCAGTTTGCTCCATTCGGTTTTAAGCATGTGCTTATTTTTTTAGCATGTACAAATGTTCGATAATCTGGCGCCAGAAGTAGGGGCCACATTATCAAAACGTTGCCTTTTGCGAAAAAACAGAGGACATTATTGTATATTGTAGCACTGGTTTTGCTGCATATATAACAAGGAATGGGGCAAACAAGTTTAGCACTAATCCGTACTATTTAAATATATATATATATATCACTGAGATACAAACGAACCAGATTCGTGTATTCACTACGATTGCTGTGTAACATGAACAATAATGTGACAAACACATGTCCTTTCATATCATGCAGCACGCAAAGTACAACAAAACAGTCTGCCTCTTTTTTGTACCAGTTCACACAGTAGGTATTACAGATTGTTATTGTTATTTGGCATTTATATAGCGCTCTATGTATCATTGGTATGATCTCAAAGCGCTTGTAGGTTGAACGCCCTCAGGGACCGCAGTCCAGGTCAGTCGAGAGAGTAGCTTGGGTGCGCTCAGTATGTGTGCAGCCGGTGCGATTCGCGGGATGGTGACGGCATCCTAACACTAGGCGTGGAGGTAGTGAGAGCAGTCAAATGTGCGCAGTCAGGCGGTTGGTCGCAGACTGAATTCTGGCGGCATTAGTCCTGAATTCTGGCGGCATTAGTCCTGCGTAGGAAGTTTATGTGCGCAGCTAGGCCGATTTTTTCATGCGGTATAGCTGCGTTCTAGCAGGATGTTGAGGTGCTCATGGAGAATTGTTCGTATGTGGGCAGCTAGACCGAAATTGATTGAGGGGTATAGCTGCATTCAATTGTTTGTTGGTGTAAAGTGCAAAGTGAGCATGATGGTAAGAGAGGTGAGTGTCTGGAGTGAGTGGTGTACTTTTTGGAGCTCACTGCTCCTGGTTGCTTTCTGGATCAGGATGAGCTGGCAGTGAAGGTTCTCATGATTCCTAATATAGGTACTCAGGGGTGGTTTCACATGGTGGACCATATTAGGTTATGATTTGTATGATCAGAGGGTCATTATTCTCAGGGTCAGCATTTGTCAGAGAGCCTAATTTCATTGAACTCCGCATTCTATAATTGCGGTGAGTTTCAGCTGGCATTAGTCATGGTTATGGAAAAAGCCAGGATTTTAGAGCTTTATGGAAGGCCATGTAGTCTTGGGTGTGTTGAATGTGAGGAGGGAGTGAGTTCCACAGAGTTCTAGCCACGGATGAGCAGGCCGAAACCCCAATCCTGGCTGAATTGGAAGCCTCGATCACTAGTAAGAGGGCATTGCTTGACCTTAGTGTGCATGATGGGTGGTAGTGTAGGTAAGCTGTGCCAGTTTTGTGCACTGCTCGGTGGGTAATGCACAGAAATTTGAAAGTGTCCCTTTGCCCAACAGGCAACCAGTGAAGGGTGCGGAGAGCGGGGGAGATGTGATCCCTCTGTCCCAGTGCAAGAAGGAGTCATGCGGTAGTATTTTGGGCTTTTTGGATTTTGTTAAATTGGTATGCCACGGTACCCAGATATGAGGAGTTTGCATAGTCCAGTCCCGACATTACAGTGGACATAATAGCGGAGAGTCTGTTGCGGTAGTTGAGGTATGGAACAATGTGCATTAGGTGCTTGAGGTGGTAGTGGCCGGATTTTAATACATTGTTGATCTGATGGAGGAGGGTTAAGCCTGAGTCCATAGTGCAGCCAAGGTTTTAGACCACTTCAGAAGTAGGGGGGGTGCCAAGAAGGAGGGCCAAGAGAGTGGATGCGGGAGAAGGGCAGAGTTGCTGCTGACCATGATCTGAGTTTTATCAGGGTTCAGAAGGAGGTGGTTTCTTGTCATCCATTGATCAATGTTTCTGATGCCGTATTCAAGGTCGGGTCGTGGGTTGAGGCGAGTTTTGGGAATTCTCTGGATAATTTGGGTATCGTCCGCATAGTTGTAACATGTGAGGTTGTGCGTGCGGATGATCCCTGGTAGCCTGGTCAGATAGAGGTCAAAGTGGAGTGCAGGGAGGCAGGCGCCATGTGGAAAGCTAGTGTTTACGGTGCGCGCGATTGAGAGAAAAGGGGAGAGAAAGGTGATTTGTTTCCTGTTGTTGAGTAATGAGGCAATCCACTTGAGTGCCGAGCCTCGGATTCCAAGGGAGTGTAGTTGATCAAGGAGGATAGAGTGGTTAACAGTGTCAAAGGCAACTGACAAATCAAGGCGAACCAGAGATCCACAGCCCTCCCAGTCCTCTGAGAACTTGAGATCATCCCAGATCGAGATCACAGTGGTTTCTGTTCCATGGCATGGCCTGAGGCCTGATTAAGTGGGGTCGAGTAGGTTGTTGGATACTACAAAGTTGTTGAGCTGAGAGTACACAACAAGGTCAAAGAATGACGCCAAGAATCGAGTGTTTGAAATTGGCTTATAGTTCTTAGGCTCAAGGGGATCAAGGGATGCCTTTTTCAGAAGTGGATTAACATGCACTATTTTAAAGGCCTCAGGAAAGATACCAGAGGTGAGGGAGTTATTCATTATGGTCTTAGCTTGTTCTCCCGCACATGTGAAGGAGAATATTTCTTTTAGAAGAGAGGCTGAACAGGGGTAAAGTGGTGATCCTGAGGGTCTGCTGCGGGATAGTAGATTTAGGAATTCATCAGTTGAGATGGGGTTGAAGGAGTAAAAAAAATGTTATTATGGTAGTTGGAGCAGTGGAGTTGGGAGTAACGGGTGTTGGGCAGGGGGTGAGGGTAGAAAGTTTGGAATTAAGGGTTGTTATCCTATCTAGAGCTGTGTTTTAGAATTAAGGGAGAGGGTTTCGCAGAGCAATTGCATGGGCGTGATCAGGGTAGACGTGGAGGAGGGATTCAGGAATTCGACGATGAGCCTGTGGACCTCTTTGCTGCTGTTGTGACAATTCAAGATTTGTTTATTGTAGTAGGTCTTTTTAGCCTTTCGGATCTCGGATTTGTAGATTCGGGGGTGGTTAGCGAATATGTATCTACTGAGGTAGGTTTTAGATGATCTCCATTTGCATTCAAAAGAGTTGTTTTTGCTTTTGAAGGTCTTTGTGTGGGGCCTGAACCATTTGGGGCATGGTCCTGTGTGAGTGGCTGCAGGGTATGATAGGGTGAGAGGAAGTAGTGATTAATTGAGCCAAGAGTCAAAGGTATCGATAGTTGATGCTCCGTCTGAGGTCGGCGGTGCAGGGAGACTGTGCAGCAAGGCTTCAGCTAGATCGAGAAGAATGTTGACTTTGTTCCAGCATTTGTGATAGTGTTTATAAGCAGCGATGGCCTCCGGTAGAGGGGGCGGAGGGAGCCTGTCCAGATGAGTGGTTTGGGACTAGATACAGAGACAAGGTTATCAGAGCTGAAGATTGCATTAACGGTATGACCTCCAGAGTGTGTTGGACCTGTGGGGTGTCGAGTGCTTCTAGACTATCCACCCGGGGTTGGGTCATGGAGTTGTTTGGCACGTCAAAACAGATGTTGAAGTCTCCCAGTAGTGTGAGTGTTGGGTGGTTTACCTGAATGCTAGATAGTGAATCACAGAGAGTGTTGGCAAAGTGTTTGTCATATCCGGGGGGTCTATATATGAGTAGGAAGCTGTGAGTGACTGATGGTAGTAGAGAGATTTTTATTAGAAGGGATTCACAGTTTGCGTTTCCTGGTTAGGTTTCTGTAAGTGACATGCAGAAGTGGGACTAAATGAGGATCGCTACTCTGCCACCTCTGGAGGGTCTGTTGTGGGAGATAAGCGAGTAGCTTGGGGGAAGGCCTCATGCACAATTGATGCAACCATGTTTCAGTGATGAAGCTGAGGCCAGGGTTGTCAAAGGATAGGAGGTCAAAGATGCTGCGTTGGTTTCACGACACACAGCGGGCATTGATAAGGAGACAGGTGACTACACCAGGGGTGACAGTCTTCCTGACGCTCGTATCAGAGAGGGATCGGATGGATTGAGAGGCAGTCGGTAAGGTGTCAGTTGTTGTGATGTAAGGAGTGGTCGGAGTAGTTACAGTGTTTGAGGCTGACCGTCAGGTGGTTGCGGGGGTAGGGGACATGGGTCTTCTTACAGTGCGGGGTGGGCGGGCCAGGTCGATGGTGAGTGTGAAGAGAAAGCGGGCAGTGGTGGGTATTCATGGGATAGGGTGGGGTGGATCAGGAAGGAGAGGGTGGGGGTGAGTGGTGTCAGTGTGGTGTGTGGGGTTGGGTGAGTTGTTGAGGGTGGCTCGTGTCTGGAGGGGGCAAGGGTTTTAGGTGTACTGGGGAGGGGTCATGTTCAAAGAGATGTGGATGGGGTGGCAGGTGGGGAGGCCATTACGACGGGGTTGGGAGAGGAAGGGAGGATGGACTCACAAAGGAATGGTAAGGTAAGGAGGCTTGTGGGAGACAGTCTGTCACCCTTTCCGCGTTTTGTGCGTTTGGCTGCAAGAGGAGTGTGAGAGAGTGTCAGGCGGTCAGCAGGGAAGAGGTATGAAGCAATGGTTTTAGAAATGGCAAGACGTGCTACTTTGAGAGATGGGAAAGGAGTTGAGACGGGAGGTCTGTGGGAGGGGGAAGAGGAGCAGCATAGGGTGAGGGGGGCAGTGGGGAGCAAGTAAAGTGTAAATGATTTCATAGTTGAGGTAGTGGTGTCACCAAGCTGTGCATAGTTCGGGGGGTGCCGAGGTATTAGGGGGTCAGTGCTCTCAGGTAGACTTTGGGATAGTGCAGGAGTGATGTTTCTGGTGAAAGTGTGTGCAATGAGGAGGAGGGGGTGGTTGGTATGCGGTTTGGGTGTTGGATGGTGAGGATGGTACGAGGTGTAGCTCCAGACGAGTCGATGATTGGTAGTTCAGGGGTAGAAGGCGTTTTGGCAGGAGTGGGGAGGGTTGAGGTCAGTGAGGCAGGTCTGGGAGAGCGGTCCTTGTCAGACCTCACCAAATCCGCGGTAGTTCCAGGGGGGTAGTGGTGGTGTTATCTAGGTATCTTAATTTTTTAGCAATGGTGCAACTATTACATAATCTGGGTTTAGAGAAAGTATTTGCACAAGGATGTTTCGTAGTATGAATGGTAAAGCGGCCTCACTATAAATGCAACACACATGTTTGTGCCAGAAAGCCAACTTCATTTCCTATCTGGTTGAGTCACATCTCTGCTTCAGATTTTCTTCACATTGTCAGCAATGATAGAGTGTCATGTTTGACCTTCACGCTAATTGCACAGAGGGGACCATCTCCATTTCCTCTTTTGTACCACCTAGTAGAAATGTGAGGAGTAAACAAAGGTGATTTCAGGGCACGCTCTGTCCGCCTGGCCACATCTCTGCCTTTGTTTGTGAACAGCCTCACCATGAAACTCCCCCGGATAGTGCCCATTGGTTTTATAGAGAATTGGCACAGAAGAGTCATTGCTGACACCCTCTAAGCAAATCAGAACGTTCAGAATGCAGACAATAACTGTTGCTGGCAGTATTCTGATCCTTCGGATTTCAGAAGCAGACAGGAAACCAGCAGAGAGGATGTTTCTGCATTCAAGAAACAACAACACAATTTCTGAGCAAGATTTCTGTCAACCAGGCACTCCACCACTGATTTCCAAAAGTGTTCTCCATGGGAAAACCCCAGTGAAAACACTTTATAAATCCAGCCCTTCCTCTGTTCCAGTTCATTCAAGCTTGCACTTAACATCAATGCTCACTTTATAAAGATAAACTTGTTATTTAGATTCTGCAAAATAAAACCACTTTTAATTCACTAGGACAGTTGGTCCATTTACTTTGCTCACTATTGACTGATTGATTGATTGAGGGTTTCATATCGTGCTTCAGGATGAACTCAATCATAGCCAAAGAGGTTGGCAGAGACAATGAACAAGATTGGGCACAAGTATTAAGGATGGTATCCTATGGCAGTACAATCATAGTGCCTCAATAAATATAAACAAGTGGGTTTACACCATTTTCCGAAACTGGAGAAACAAGTCCAGTTTTCTAATCTCCCAAGGAACACTCTTCCATAATTTGAGACCGTAAACAGAAAATCTGCAGTCACCTCTGTTCACACAGGAAGATGGAGGAATAGACAAAATTAGTTTATCCCACAATCGAAGTGCCCCTGTTGGCAATTAAAAATTCAGTTGTTCTGTCAAATATGCAGGGGCCAGACTATTCCGTCCATTGTATATCATGCAGGGGATTTTAAATGTAATCCTATCCTCCACTGTCAGTCAGTGCAGAGAGTGATGCAGCCCTGAGATGGGTGTGGACTTCCTCACTCCGAAAGCCAGTCTAACGCCTGCATTCTGCGCCTTCTGCAGTCGCTGGAGGCTATTACACTTTTTAGTTCAATACCACTACTCTAAAACCTACATAGTTATTACCACTATTTGCCTGATAGAAGTCTGGATCATTGTTGCTTGGGGTAATGATGCTTCCCAATTTATGGTCCCCTGTTTTATCTCAGACCATAGCTTATAGATGGGGCATTATTGCCTAATAATGACCCCCACTTTAGTTTGTAGGGATATAGTTGCTACTATATTTTAAGGGAAATGGGCCAAAATGTCACCCTCACAATTGTGACGGCCAAAATGCCCGATTTTTTTTTTAACATCCCCTTTATACCACATATATATATGTGGGGGTATGGAATATTATAGTAATAGGGGGGCATGCGGGGGTCTCCCCCCGCATATCTTTGTGATGTAAAGGGGGTTTACATAAACAAAAAAAACAAAAAAAGTCGGCATTTTCGGCTATCGCAATTATATGTGGTTGCAGTGATCACATAGATCCTATTTTAAGTGCAGTGCTATGGAATTCAAAAGAAATGCCATGGAAGAAGATCTTTAGCAGAAAATGGAACCACCCTCAGGAACAACCTCCTGAGGCCCCTTCAAGGAGAAGAGCACTTTCCCCAGTCGAGAGCATAATGTAAAACCTATTTATTAAAAAAAAACTGTCAGTGCACTAAAACCTATCTCCCTTCTTGTATATTTCAAGTCATGCTTGCCCTTATTCACTTCGCCCTATCTGCCACCCGAAGTTTTTCCCTGAACAAAAAAGTCCAAGAGGTTTGATTGGTAAGTTGCAACCCCCTCCGCTCTCCCTCCATGTATGATGTATGTATTCTCTTCTCAAACCTTTTTTATTTTCTTTGGGTATCATGAAGTGGATGCTTCACACTGGGCACCTTAGAAATTATTAGTAAATAAATACATTAAGACATTTGTATTATGTTGGGGATTATTAAAATCATTAGGGGCTGGATGCATTAATAAACTCTCAGTACAATGTTTAAGAATGTTTGCATTTAACCAATAGCTGGCTTTTAAGTAACTTATTCTAAAACACACCATCAAAGCATTTCCAGTCAGTATATCGCTATTGAAGCCTAAGGAGTCATTACTAAGGAGTCGCCATGAACAGCAAATACTGCCTCGTCCTTTTCTGATGGATGCACCCTTGCTGCCATTTACAAATATAGATGTAATGTAATATAGCTTTATAGACCTGCAGCAAGGGCCGTACCGGGCGTTATGGGCCCTGAAGACCGAGTTAATGGCCTGAGCGAAGTGAGGGCCTTTAACGAGGTATGAGGGACCATAACGCCCAGGACGGCCTGAGCTGCAGGTCTATAAAACTATTAGAACACCCTCAGGGCCCGATTCTGAACTTGGCGCAATGAATGTGCTAAAAAGCAGGATTCACTGCGCCAAATCAGTATCCACAGGCTTCACCAGTATTTTCAGGTGGGCCTGGGCGCCCTCGTAGTGCACAACAGTGCACCTTCAGGATTGCGCCTGTTTGTCATAACAGGCTCAATCCTGAAATCTCAGCAGGATTTTTGTAAAATAACGACATATTCGTTATTTTACAAAAATGTTGCTGAGAACATGGGTGTATATGAACACATTCATATACCAAAGGTAGCAGCTTCAATGTTGCAGAATACAACGTTGAAGCTGCTTACTGTGGTGTGTATGAAAGTGTTCATATGCACCGCGGGTGCTTATGAACACTTTCATGTACACCAAAGCAAGCGGCTTCAACGTTGCAAAATACAACGTGGATGCTGCTTACTTTGAGTTACATGAAAGTGTTCATATACACCCGTTTGGTGTATATGAACACTTTCATGTACACCAAAGCAAGCAGTTTCAAGGTTGTGGGAAGCTGCTTGCTTTGCAAACACCCAATTTGCGGGCTGTAATCAATCTGTGGGCTATATCAGTGCGTATAGTCTGCTGATTGACCAATCAGCTTTCCAGAAACACCACTAGGGTGTTGTAATGACAATTAGGGCTTAATTCTCGTTTTATAATGGCAAGATCCCATTGGAAAACGCTCTCGTAATATCCACAATTCATGATTCAAAATAAACCACAAGACAATAACATTTTACGTCGTTTTCATTTGAAAAGTTTTGTCTGAGCACTTTAAAATGTATTACCACTAACTGACATGACACCCCAGAACAATTCTCATGAAGGTTTCAAGCTTTTGCATGTTTACCTTTTTTGGCACTGACTTGCAGACTGTTGATATTTGAACAGATTATTTCCAATTGTGATTCCTTAACTTTGCAGTGTGGCAAGAAGTGGGGTAAAAAAAAAAATAGGTGCAAGAGCCCTAAACAGCACGAGGGCCTGATTTACAAAGCCTTTTTCAAAGGGATTGCGCCAATTGAAAAAACATATTTTGGAGATCAGACCCTGAGAATCTTTAGCACTCTTCTCAATTTCCGAGCCTGCAGTTCCAGATGGACATGTCACGGTGGGAGATCCCCTCAACTTCCTTTCATATATACCCTCAATAGCTCTCTGAGCCAGGACATGTAAGGGGTTCAGGCCAGGGTTGCTAGGCGTACAGGGCTGAAATGATGGACTATATACAGACAGTTGGTGGGAAGGTGATATTACAAATCTACTAATATGTGTTACATGAGAATGCTTCCAAGCAGAACTAGGTATATTTTGTTGGTAAAACTATACATGGCACTGCAGTTGGGAGGACATGGAAGCAGCATATTTACATTGAACAAGACGCTTCATTTTCGAGTATGTGATAAAGGTTTCCCTTTTATATTGGTAGAATGATTAACAACTATTCTTTTCTTTTTCAATAGACCAGGCAATAGTGTCAGATAAAACCAACCCTTTTGGGCAAGCAGAGCTACAGTTAACCTTTTAGGAGAGGTAGTCATACAATTCCATGCATAAACAAACGTGTACGTCATTTCAATATCAAAATAATTCAATGCTTGAAATCTTGGGAGTAAATTACCTGAGCGAAAAAAGTAAACAAGTAGGCAAGAAGAGACAAAGAATGGTGTCATCATCTTTGACAAGTAGGAGAACAATACAGAAGACAAAGTAGCAACTGCATTTGTAAAAGTCTCAAAGAGCTCACAGATAACAGAAGGAGACCAGGTGACTAAGAGAGTGGAAAACGACCATGATCCCATTGTATGCTCATTTCTGCTACAGGTAAGGTGATTATGGGAAAAGTGTCTTCCACATCAGCAGCCCGTGTAAGGAAACACTGGGCAAACTTAGATAGATCTCGTACTCTACTGGAGTTATATAGCAGCCTGCTACCCATACTCTCCAACTACACTGACCAAACTGTTCCTTCGGTTCCAATGGGATTTTACTCTAAAATCAAATAAGTGATGAGACCATTGTGCTTGTCTATTCAGAAAATTTGTTTTTCGCCCAATTCGGACAATAGCAAAAGTAATTTGTATGATTCTGAGTGTCGCGCTGCAAAAAAAGCCTTAGTCGATGCGGCGAAGGCACCAATTGTTGATGATCAAGGACTGTTGCCAGGTTAAGGGCATCCTATAAAGTACTAAGAAAAGAGCTGAACATGCTTGGGCTGCATAGTTGGTGTTAAAGGCGGTTGTCCAGTCGGGTGATAAAAGAGGTCTCTGGAAACTAGCTCACAAATTACAAGGGGTGTTGTGCCCTGCCTCCTCCATTCCAATTTCATCAGACAAATGGGTTGCACCAGTTTGACAGCGATATATATTCTTCCCAAAACCAGCCCGTCACCAATAATAGAGGGTGAGTTTTGTTTTAACCTTTTCTCTGGCTGAGATTGAGATAGCAATCACCTCGCAAAATCCTGGCAAGGCCCCAGGTCCAGATTTTATCCCAACTGATTTATTTAGGGAGAACCCCAAAATATGGGTTCCTTTTGTAACCAGGTTTTTCAACGATTTACTAGGTAGGGATGCTGTTCCAGAAGGGAGGCCCCAGCCGAGGAGATAGATATGCCCCTAACTCTCTGCTTGGAGAAGCATCTGACCCTCAGAGAGTTGGAGGTGGATGAGCGGAGAGCTCGAGAAGGAAGATGTTTTGGAAGAGCACATTGGAGGTAGAGCAGTCTCAGGCCCCAGAAAGTCTTGTGGACGATGCAGAGGGTCCTGAGAGATTTAGAGCTGGAGAGACACGATCCCTGGGCTTCAGGCTAAGGACAAGTCTCCCAGTCCTGTTCTCAATAAGTTGTAAAGGTCAAAGAGTAGAGGCAAGAAGATTTAGAAAGAGGCTGTTGCAATAGTCCAGCCTAGAGAGGACAAGAGCTCTGGAGACAGTGAGCTTCTGGGGGAAAGTGAGAAAAAAAAGAATACCTGTGAGGAGATGCAGCTAATAGTTTGACTTCTTAGAGACATCATAGATGTGAGGGGAGAAGAAGAGAGTGGAGTCAAAGAAGACACCAATGTTCTTAGCCTCACAGGAAGGAGCAGGAAGAGGGACCTGATTGGCAGCAAGAGAGAGAGGAAAAGGGGGAGCGTGTGTGCGAATTAGGAGGATCTTAGTCTTACTGACATTAAGGCAGAGATCATTGGTGGCACATCATTCCTGATTTGTGACCAGACAGTCTGGTACGAGAGAAGAAGAAGAGGGGGCTGAGGGAAGCCTGAAAAAGAGCTGAGGGTTATCCGCATAGCATTAAAAATTAGAGCAGAAAATAGCGATTCAGTTGGCAAGAGGTGCCAGGTAGTGTTTGAAGAGCCAGGGAGAGAGGTTAGATCTCTGGAGAACACCGGAAGTGGCAAGAGAGATAGAAGAGAGGAAAGACCCCAGTTGGACCTGAGAGGGTCGGTCAGTAAGACAGGAGGTCATCCAGGCCAGGGCCTGATCAATAAAACAAAGGTTGTCGTGGAGGCCTGCTTCACTGTGTCCAAAGCAGAGGATAGATTGAGGAGAATGCAGACAGAAGGGAAATTAGAGTCCAGATTGGAGAACAAGTCGTCACTGGGGTTCAGGAGAGCAGTTTCCATGCTTCCGGCTGCTCTGAAGCCATACTGGTGGTCATGGAGGCAACCAACAGATCGAGTATGTAGATTAAGCTGGCATTATAACACGAAGGCAAATTATACAGTGAGGAGCCCTTGTTTGATGAGTGCTGAAACTCAAAATGGAATCCCAGCACCATCTTCTATCCTTCTGAAAATGTGCAGTACCTCACCTGAAGCAGGTGTTTCATTTGACTGGCTCCTCATATGTCTAACACTGCACAAAAGGTCCATACAGTCTGCACAAGTGTATTAAAGTGAAATTCAAGCATGTTTACATGTATACTCGAATGGGTTTCTTCACCTTCCTTCGTTAATTCCAACTTTTCTCTGACTAACATCTACTGTGATTTACATCAGTGAGACAAATTCAAAATGTTTGTGTCTGGTGCACCACTTTGCACCATTTTCCCAGCTGGACATTTGCTGGCTTTGGAGTCCCCAAAATGCATGCCTTGCTCCCATGGACTATTTCTTATTTTTTCAGGTGAGAGTAGCCTTGACTTTTTGCCATGGTACAATGCAATTTTGAATAGAGTTTCTTATTCCTAGTGTCCAGCGAAATTGCCTTTAAACATGACAAACAGCAAGAGTAGAAACAACTAATCACATGAACAGATTTGTCATAAAGGACACGTTGTGATGGTTTATCTGAATGGCGCACAGTTAGACATGCAACAGAGATCTAATAACAGAGCTTTTCCGGTCTGTTATCTTGCACTGCAACTTTTCTACCTCTTTAATCTTTCAATTGGACTTGCAGATTGCAAATATGTTTTGACCATATGAAAACTGGTTCGTATATACTCCTTGTCATGATTTCTGTGCAATCACACCTGACCCACCAGTTCAACCCCACTGACATATGTTTACTATCTTTGATGTGAGATGAGAAGCTGGAACCTTATGTATGACCTCTGGAACCACTACGAGCTAGGATGTTGAATGTGTCTGGTTCTAGGCCAGTGTTGTTAAGAATAGAAAAGTCAGCCTCCTTGAGAAAGGTCACATTGTGACTTGCCCTTATTTGTAGAATCCAGGCATGCGATTTTATGCACAGAAGACCAATAGAATCTTTCACAAATGTTACATGTTATTCAAAAGATATACACTAGTTGTAGCAATTAAAACAATTCAATTATAAAGGTACTTCATTTCAAACCATTACTCTGTGGTGTAGGTTCCATGGCCTGCTTCAAAGAGAATACCCCTGTTTCTTAAGCGTTCTTCATTTAAAACCATTATTCTGCAGATAAAGCTTCAAGGCCTCAACAAGCATATGTATTCGTCTGAACAATAGAATCAATCTAAGGGCTTAGTCATTCTTACTCCTTATAAAAAGCTTTTTTAAAAAAATGATTTTAATATACGTATAGCCAATGATAGGTGTATGTACAAAAGGACAAAAACTGAAAAAACAAAAAGGAAAAACAAAACAAAAATACACCTTATATTCTTATCCAACAATAATAAAATCCTTTACAACATTAAAACCATGCGTAAAATATCTACAAGCCTTCACACAATCATTATTATACTTAGTCATTTTAAAACTTTATAAAATTCCTGCAGCCAGTTCACCTAAAATATCCATCACTAGACTATCAGCCTCATTATAAGCATGGCAGCCCGGGAACTATGGTACCGGTAAGCATGCCGTTACCGTAGTTCCCGGACCGCCATACTACGAGCTGTGCTCGCGGGCACCTGTCAGCCTGGCAGGTCTGGCATGGCGGGCGGAGCAACACCCGCGAGCGCAGCAGGTCGGAGGCACCGGCACCATCGTTGACGGTGCTGTTGCTTCCGACGTCCCCATTCCCATTGAGCCCTGTGGGGCTCAAATAGAAATGAGGACTGACAGGCACCGGCACCCGGCAATGCATGAATTACTGGGTCCCCCAGTGTCGGAATTACCCGGTAATTCCTCATTGAAGGGTGCCGGAAAAAATGTAACTACGGCGGCAGCCGTGCCTGTTTATTATCACCGCCAGGGTAATAATGAGGCCCTATAACATTTTATCATATAGTAAATCAGATTAACATTATTGCCCTACATCAAGAGTGTACACAGTATAATAACATCATGGCAGGTTATCTTATTACAATAGGCTTCCAAGTATGTTGTCCTCATGTCATTCAGACTTGGACAATAACACAATAACACATTATAAGCTATGCTGATTCAATTAACATTTCCAGACACATTCGACACATTCGCTCTGACAGCGGTATTACTCTTTTTGCTCATTTTATTTCTAACCCTTGAGTGCTGTTAAATTTAAAAAGTAAATACTTTCTAATGATATCACTGTTAGGGAAGGCTTCAAGATATTTTGCTGTTGCACTGCGTTCTATCTAATACTTTATAAAATGACGACTATTGCTTTTGGTTGCCAAGGTGACAAAATTGGCTTCCCTGCTAAACTCACAGGTTTTTGTCGTAAACCAATTTACAAAACCCTTTTGTGGTAATGTTGTGGTCTGTTGTCCATATCGGAGCAACCAGGTTTTATATATAGATAGCATATTGCCCAGAGTGCCAAACCACTCATGTTCATATATTGTTCTATATGCTAAAAACATCTCAACCATTATTGTTCCATTATCTAACTTTAATAGCTTATCATAGCGCAGACAAATTTACCCTCAATCACAGCTGAGATTCGCTTGTATAAATTATGTATTCAATGGATAGGGATTTAGGCAGTCCAAGCAATATTCGTAGGATCTTGCTTTCAAACCTGTCCACCTCTTTTATCAGGGAGGTTCCCCAGGCTTTAACTCCATACAGCAAGCACGGTACTATTTTGGCTGTGTACAGGAGTAAGATGGTATTAATCGAGCATCCACCTTTCCTGCTAATGAACACACTCATTGTCTTGGTAATTTTCATACATTTTACTTTATTTTCCTCTGATTGCGCTGTCCATTTGATTTTATTATCGATCAGTACACCAAGTTATTTTTAACAATCCACCACCTCAATGGCCCTACCATCCAGCTTCCATTGACATTGAGCTTAGTTCTACTGTTGTGGTGTCCCCTAAATGCTACTATTTTGGTTATTTCAATATTAATGTGTAGCCCATTTTGTTTAGCATATTCACCTAGCGCATCCAGTATACCTTGCAGACCGCTCAGAGTATAAACAAGATGGAGCAAGTGATCTGCATATCCTAGCCACCCAAACTTTAGTGCACCAATCTTCACCGGACATGCTACTGAAGGTTGTAGACTCTTAGCCATATCGGCGAGTTAAACAGGGTAAATGCCAAAATGCATCCCTACTTCACCCCCGCGAGGTGGTCATCAAACTTGTGACCCTCCCTCTGCATCTAGTCTCACCTTCACGCTAGTGTCCACATGTAGTTGTTTGATCATGGTTTATAGGCCATATGGAACGTACCATGAGACTAATTTTTTCCAAAGTCTATTCCTCATGACCGTGTCAAATGCTGTTCTAAAATCTATGAAGGCGCCATATACAGGGTGTTGTCGCCACATCCAAGCATATTTAATGGTGGTGACCAGGGTTAGGAGATTATGGGTGGTGCTTGCCTTACATCTAAAGACCGTCTGGTTGGGAGGGAGAATCGAATAATTAGTTATCCATTGATTGTGCTCATTTAATAGCACTCGCGCAAATATTTTTCCTGGAATATCCAGCATAGCCAGCATACGATAGTTTGTGGGGTTTTTCCAACATCCCTTTTTGTGGACTGGGAGCATGATGCTCTCCTTCCATGATCTAGGGATCTTCCCGTGTTCTCTAATCCCCAAAAAAGCATGTCTAGGGCACACAAATGTGGAGACATCCTTACTAGACCATTACATGTTCTGTCCAGTCCTGAAGCCCGAGACAGCAGTAGTTTAGCAATCACCATACTCATTTCAATAATGGAAGATTTACATATCCATTTGGCATCTGTACTTGTGTGAGGTTTGTCTATCGGTGTAACAGATCCCCCCCGCATTTGCAATATGCATAGACCTCTTCTGACAAACTATTAACTGGAAGGTGTTTTGTTGCTGCTCCACTTGTGACAGATCATATGCCCATTTTATTATTATATTATGCATGATGGGCTAGCTGGATCCACACTTCATTCTTTGTTTTTGCATGATGCACTCTCAACCACCCTCGATATTTCAATTTCAGTGATTTGATGCTTGTTGATATTTGAGATGCTAACTTTGTACTCCCTTCCGACTGTAGTGTCTCTGCAATATATTTTCTCAATTTCTTTTTGGCAGCCTGCATTCTGTTGTCATAGCTAGGTCCATGATCATGGTTGTAATGCCATCGCTCACTGGTGTTCTTATACTTTCGCTTCTTTAGTGTGACCTTTTTAATGCTGAAGATCATAGATTCAAAATCGGTTATGAGAAGTTCTACATTACCAGCATTTCTATTTATCAATCTCTCATAAAACACAGGCAGGACTCTCTCACTCGCATTCTTAGCTTGCTCTAACTTGGTAGGATTCCATTGTATTCCGTTTGAGCCATTGTTTATAAAGATGTCCCCATGTTGTTCAAACTGCTCATCACATCTCTTTGTGGTTAGTGGAGCACACACCGGCATATTGCTCTCTTCCCGTATCAACACCAAAAGCAGCTTCATTCACAAATATGTAGTCTAGCGTAAATGCACTCTATCCACTAACTCGCGTATGGGCTTTCAGGGCATCGCGATTTCCGTGGACATTTAACATAATCATATTATATGAATATAATATTTCTGCCCACCCATTACCTTGCTTTTTACACTCCCCTAGCTCACAAGGGGCAGATTCTCTCTGATCAGACAGGTCTTCCACATTTCATGGTATGTTAGCATTGAAGTCGCCCACAATAATGGTGGGAATTTTGGGTGAAATCTGATTCATGATATCTCAAAGTTTCCTCATGTACTGACTATTTGCCACAAGGTTCCATGGATCCTAGATGTTTATAAATATTACCTTTTGATACGCTAACTGTTGACTCTAATAGATTACAGCCTGTACTATGCTTGTCGACCATATATTGTCCACAACTTCCCATGGATGCCGCACTGTAACTAAGAGTCCTCCGTTGGGTCTCCCTATGGGTTCCTTTATTGCCATAATCTGGTGAGTCCTGTGACCAACAATTTCACACTCAGAGGTCATCCATGTCTCTTGCAGGGCCACTATACTAAAGAAATTAATATGGACTAGTAGTCCATCCTGAGCAGTTAGTTGACCATGGCGCCTGCTATTGCAGGAACAAATCAAACTGTTATTACCAACTATTTTTTTTAAAGTGTACCTTAAAAACTTTGGGAAGCCATTGCCAGTATCCATCATTTTCTGTTATTTCCTTATGGTTAAATTGATTTTCATTCTTATCATTAACGTTGACAAATTTTAGATTTCAGTGTTTCCTCTGAGATTCAGTATTATTCAATGTAAGATTTTCTTGTGTCCGATATTCAGAGTCATGATTGCCAGAACTTTTACATTTAGCAATAGTCATCTGTATTTCCGTGCAGCAATATCCCAGCTTAAACAGATCAACTTCATACCCGAGGATAAACCATATATTAGATGTCACATTGTTCCTGTTTTCCAATTGGTCTACCACCAAAATGTTGTCAGAGTTAATCCTTCAAAATGGCACAATTGCATGAAATATGGTAAGCACCACAGCCCTATTTAAGGGGGAATGACGGTCAATGCCAGAAAACAACTTCAATTGTAAGGCTCTTACTAACTCATCTGTAGCTATCATTTTTTGTGTATTAGTTCTTTGCACCACTATTTTTACCTTTAGCATTTTCATTCATGTACCATGGGCTAGTTTGCAATGCAATGTTAATTGTCACACCTACACCTCCTTTTTCTGCCCCTCTGGTACACCCAGTTTCCTTCTGTTTAGCCCCACCAATCTCTATTGTCACTAGGTTTAGGTGAATGTTCACTTCCAATCAAACACTGTACTGATTCCAATACACATATCTGCCACCTGTGATTGTTTGTTCTTTCTACATCTTTCAAAGTTTGGAATCTCATCATTCACTTCATTGTTGGGCAAGGGCTCACACACGTTACTAGATTCAAATAAATATTGGCGAACACGATTTATTTTGGAAGCTTATTGGCCAATTACTTGTACACACCCTCTGCTTCTTCATTACTAGACATGCAACTAGTTTCTTCCCCTTCAGTGATTTTTTGATTTGTATTGCTTGTTAATACATCCATTTCTAGTTTTCAACAACTTCATCTTATCAAACATAGCAGCCTTTGCAATTTGCTTCTTTTTCTTTGTTTTCTGGCTGTTATTATTTACCAATATTTGTTTTTTAGTCTCACCAGGCTGCTCTGTCTCAGCTGTTGTGGTAACTGTATCTCCTAAGACTTGTATGGTTGCAATTGTCATCTGAAATCTTGCACCAATCTGGGCTCGGTATCTTAAGGCAGCCTCATCACTTCTACCTCTGTCATCACCCTTGTTTCCCCCATGCTGCCACTGATCACCATTAGTACTCGTTGCACAATCTCTGCATGTTTTCTGGCCCTGATTTATACATTTATGTCACAACATCGACCTAATATCTGGTTTCTTTTCCACCCATTCACATTGTCCCACCAGTGTGGTCAGAAGGTTTTCAAATGCTACAAACATTGCAGTCAACAACATACTCATGTCGCTGATGTTGGTTTCTTGGGACAAGTCTATCCTCTTGACCCACCACTTGCCCAATCTCACCTATACTCACTGCTGGACCAAGCATTTTACCACCACCATCTGGATGGTAACAAGCTTCAATTGCTGTGCCCACCAGTGTGGGCTCGAAAGCATTAGACGTGTTACTAACCTGTGTGAGTAATGTTCCCTGGTTGTCACACTAACTAACTAGTGTAGACATTTTTGTATCGACCCCCCAACCCACAGGTCACTTCTGGGCGATAATTGGAGGGCCCAAAAACATTGACGACAACCATGGCGTCAACTTCACAAGCATCTGGCTTCTCGTTTCATCTCTAAAACTCAGGGCATACTGTCCTCTCTCTCCTCCTCTACCCTTCCTCCCTCTACTCCCTGTTCGTCCTCTGGCCCTTCTTCAGCCACCTCTACTCCGTCCTTCTCTGCCTTTCCCCTTTTCTCCAAAGATGAGGTTTCTAGACAAGTCCAATCTATGAAAGTCTCGTCAAAATAGGTTCATCCCGGTTCCTCCAAAACCATCAATGACCACATTGACTCCTGGGCTCCTGATCTGGCTGACTTCTGTAACCACTCCTTCGCCACTGGTGTCTTCCTATCCGCCCTGAAGCACTCCCTTGTGGACCCTCTTCTTAAGAAACCCTTGGCCGACCCGTCCTGTCCGGCTAACTATCGCCCAATCTCCATCACTCCTTTCCTGGGAAAACTCCTGGAAAAACTGGCCATCTCCCAGCTCAATCTTCACACGGAATCTGTTGGTTGTCTCCATGATCATCAGTCTGGCTTCAGAGCTACCAGAAGCACAGAAACTGCTCTCCTGAACATCCGTGAGGACCTGCTCTCCAACCTTGATTCCTACACCCCCTGTGTCCTCATCTCACTTGATCTCTCTTCTGCCTTTGACATGGTGAACTATGCCATCCTGCTCAACCGTCTCCGTGATAACCTGGGTATCACCGGTCAGGCCCTGGCGTGGCTGACCTCTTTCCTCCCTGATAAACCCTCCCAGGTTCAACCTGGGTCCTTCCTCTCCTCTATCTCTAGCTCTATCTGTGTGTTCCCCAGGGATCTAACCTCACTCCCTGGCTGTTCAACCAATACCTCCTTGCCCACCCCACTGCTGCCCTCTGCCCCAACTTCCAGTTCTATGCAGGTGTCAGCTAATTTTCAGGCTACCTTCAGCCACCTCTTCTCCCTCTCTCATCTCTGACTGTCTGTCCGCCATCCAGGAGTGGTGTGCCACCAATGATCTCTGCCTTAATGCCAGTAAGACTGAGATTCTCCTCATTGGCAACACCCACTCCCTCCTTTCCTGCCACTCTCTGGCTAGCCTCTCTTGGCCCCCTTCCTACTCCTACCTGTGAGGCTAAAAACCTCGGTGTCATCTTCGACTTCACGCTCTCCTTCTCTCCTCACATCTCTGACATCTCTAAGAAGTCACACTAACAGCTGCACCTCCTCAGAGGTATTCTTCCGTTCCACTCCTTCCACAGAAGCTTACTGTCTCTAGAGCTCTGGTTCTCTCTAGCGTGTACTATTGCAACAGCCTCTTTCTAAATCTGCCTGCTTCTACTCTTCACCTTCTGCAACTCATCCAGAACAGGACTGCCAGACTTGTCCTTGGCCTCAAGCCCAGGGATCGTATCTCTCCAGGACTGAAATCTCTGCACTGGCTCCCGGTGGCTGCGAGGATTAAGTTCAAAATTCTCTGCATTGTTCACAAGGCCTTCTGGGGCCTGGGGCCTCAATACCTTCAACTCTCTCTTCCTATATATCTTCCTTCTCAAGCTCTCCGCTCATCCGTCTCCAACTCCCTCAGGGTCAGTCGCTTCTCCAAGCAACGAGTTGTTGGTAGATCTCTTTCTTCTGTTGGGGCCTCCCTCTGGAACAGCCTCTCTGCCTCCCTGAAACTTGAGGAGAATCATCTCCGGTTTCAGAAGCACCTCAAAACCTTTCTCTTTGCTTCTCCTTTCTCTCCTCCTCTTACCTGCTGATTTTCCTGCTGAAACTGAAACTGCACTGGTTACCTGGCCACCCTCTGATCTCGGGCCAGGTCCCCTACCCCGCCAGTAGCACACATGCACTGCCTTCCTGGCAACCCCCGCACTTGGGGACTATTTTCTGTATCCCTACAGTCCCACTACCAGCACCTAACTCCTGATGTCTGCACTTACCCTTGCACTTACGGCCAGCTGGCCATACGTTTACTTATTGTTATGTATTCTTGTTATTATTCATTGTTATTTATTCATGTTATTTATTCTATTTATACCATTTACTGTACTGTGCCCTCCTCCCTATCCCCACACTTACCCTTTACCCCTTCCCATGCATTTGCGCGATCTGAATGGCACCTAGCCTAGTAGGATCTTTATCTCGTCTTCCCCTTTGATTCCCTCCCTTTCCTCGTCGCGCCTTGAAACCCTTGTGTATAGGCGCGTTATAAATGCCATATCATATCATCTACCTTTTCACTACCACTGCCCCCCACTGGTAGAAGATTATTCAAGTCTTCAAAAGCGTTGTCTTCACTCGCACATGAATTCAATCCTGAAATTCCATCATTACTCACAGTTGTTCCTTGTTTTCTGGAACCCATTGCCTCACTATTCAAAATTCATTAAGTATTGTGTGATCTACTATATTCTTTACTTCTTTGTCAAGTAACACTAGGGGACATATTACCCTTTCAATGAGTTTCAGACCAAGACAGGGTAGCAATGCATTCAGGTGGGACACAATCCCATTTACTGCCCACTCTTCATCAATGAATTTCATCCCATTGTCACTATCCACTTTAGAAAAGTAGTTGGTCGATTTTGTAACTTTTTTAAATGGTCTACAGATTGTCTTAGGTGTGCATGTCATACTAGCCTGTTGTGGTTAGGCACGCCACGGTAACAACAGCGGTGGGGACTTGGTACATGTCGTGTTACTACATCTTTTTACAACATTATCGATACTTTCCAAGTGTTCAGCACAGTTGGTATTCTCAGCCACCATCACCCAATCTTCATTCTCATCTGGCATTTTCAACACTGCAGTGGTCACTAACATACTTACTTCCATTCTTACTGTTATTACACTCCTTACCCTCCAACTGCGTATCTGCTTTAAAAACCCGCCTGGAGGCAACGGCAGAGTATCTCAAGCACGATCACCCTGCACCCTTCTTGCAGCAAACAGCCAACAGCACTTGTCAAACACTTCTCAAACGAGCGTGCGCAAATGCGTGCAGCCAGCTTTATATGTGTGCAGTTCAGGTATCAGGGTGCAAAGATTATTTACGATTCAAATTACTTTCCTAAAACAAAATAATCATATATAGGATTATCCACCAAGTCCAGCAAGTCCCAGAAGTATAGATAATCCAAAAAGCACTGACAGTGGGTCCTTAATTTGTGTTTATCTTGTCGAGGAAAACACACCTTTTCTCTCCAGCAGGCCCAGCCGGACAGCCAACAGCACTTGGCAAGCAGTTCTCAAATGTACACGCACAAATGGGCATGGTCAGCTCTATATGTAGGCACTTCCGGTATTAGGGGTGGATCTGATTTATGATTCCAACTACTTGCCCTTTCTCTCCAGCAGGACCTGCAGGACAGTCAACAGCACTTATCAAGCACTTCTCATGTTTTACAATCATCAACATATGCTTACTTTGCTAACAAGCTTCACTTGGCATTAAGGCTCTGGGAATGGGCCTACTTTTGTTTCATCCTATTTGTTATGTTATTTTATGTTATGTTAGGTTGATTTATGCTGCACACCGCTGCTATTTTCATGTTCTGCAGGCACCCATGTGGCTCTGTAAGGAAAAGTGATTTGGTTAGAGAGGGAAGGAGGGATATGATAGATGTAGCACCAGGCAGAACTGGCATCTGTGCGTGTGAGGTTTCTGAGTGTGCTTTGTTTTTTGCACTGGGCTTGTTGTGTCTGTAAGGGCGGTGTCCAATGTTTGAGTTGTTTGTTGTCAGAGGGTATTGGGTTTGTAGCTTGATTACAGAGTGAGGTTCCATTTTTGTGTTTTGGTTGGTTGATTCACCGGCCCTCTGGGCGTGTGTAATAAGTGTGGATTGTGTGGAAAAGAAAGTGATTAGTGTGTTTTTGGTAATGTCTGGGTGTTTTCAGCTATGTTATTGTTTTTCATTCTCTATTTATCCCTTGTTTTCTTGTTCCCAGTTTATGGTTTGTAGCAGTAGTTATTTTATGGGTTGGGTAGACCGCTTGTGAGGGTTGTTGTATAGGGAGGTCTAAGATTATCTCAGCAAGTTGCATAACCAGGTTTTTTGTTGTTTCCTGAAAATTAGGTGTTTTTCTATTGTTCTTATTTACTTCCGGATCGAGTTTCATAGGTTGTCTATCAGATAGAAAAAGTGGTTCCATTGAATTTTCTTTTCTACTAGTGTCTTGTTTCTATTCGGAGGTGGGTGATTGATCCTAAGACTCATCTCGGTTGGTATTGTAAGACACTCTTCCGTACATCAGAACACTGCTAGCATCCCCACAACACCTTCTCCGGGCTCCCACACTACTCCCCCAGGTTTCGAGACTCACGTGATTTGGTTGCCCCACAGGACCGAAAGCTCCGTACCGGGTACAATGTACGTGCCCGGTTGCAGCCCTTCCTGCACTGGCAGTTGCCATGCAGAGCACACGTCAGAAGGGGCGGCAGAACGCTTCCGCATCGGACAGTCGTCCACTCACGTGACTCAGGTCGGCGTTTCCCACGTGACGATGGAGGGCGTCACGTGACCCGGAAGCGCCCAGTACATAACGCTTGATGCATGGAGCACTCACCGCTTCTTAGCTGTCTTTCGACTCTGTTTGGCGCTACGTTTGGACTTTGTTTTGCTGGTTTACCTTGACTCTGGATCACTCACCTGGACTCCCTCGGATTTTCCTCTGTACTTTTGCTTGGAACTGTTGACTCATCGCTGAACCTCGGCCCGTCCCTCACTTGCCTTCGGATCATCCCTTGAACTTTGTTTGTCTTCGCTACGCCCTTGCCCTTTGGGGACTCACGCTACGACTCCAGCCCTTGGCTCAGGTGGGCTGTCCTGTACCCACGTATGACTCCGGTCCCTGTTGTTCTCGAGACTACCTCTCATATGAGTCTTGAACCTCCTCCATTAGGTCTCCCGGGATTTTCAACCACCGGATAGGTAAGCTTATTCAGACATTGTGATTCTTGTATTGTATTGTATTTTCCTGGTACTTAACCCCGTTCTTCCAGCAGCAGCATCGATGTTCCTGAGGTTCCGTGGATCCGGGAAGCAACATCTCCCACCTTTGGCTCCAAAGGTTGCACAGCGGGGTTCTTTTAGGTTCCCCTGTGCGTCACTTGGGGACGGAGGTATCAACGGTCTACACGACACTCAAGTCAGAACAGGTATCAGGTGATTTTTGTTTGGATGAATTTGGCTTCTTCTCCATGTAATGAATTATGAGCAATGCATAGGGCTTTGAAGTTGATGTGTTTCTTTTCTGCTAGCCAATGTAGACTTCTTAAGGCTGGTGTGATGTGTTCTCTTCTATTTAGTCTCAGGAGTAGTGTAGCAGCAGTATTTTAGACATGTAGTTTTTTGGGGAGGCGTTCGGGCACTCCTAGGTAGAGACTGTTTGCATTGTCTATTTTAGATAATACAAAGGAGATGATCATGAGGCTTCTTTGTGCGAAATTGAGGTAGGAGAGTATCCCTCTTATTAATCGGAGGAAGAGGAACACTTTTTTTCCTATGCCATTGATTTATGGTTCTAAGGTGAGAATGTTGTCCATGGGGGTTATCAGATTTATTACTACTGTTGACATCTCCAGTTGGGTTCTCATGCTCACTAGCCAGTGAGGGGTGTCTGTGTTGGACTGTCTTCTCATGGGTAGATCATTATTTATGTTTTGGTTGGGTTTAGTTTGAAGTTGTTCTTTTCCATCCAGTTTTTTTATGTCAGTGACGCATTTATTGAGGGTCATTATAATTAGTTGTTTTGAAAATGAGTTGGTTGTCCTCAGCGTAGTTGTAGGCTGTCAGTACATGGGTTTGAATGATCTTCATAAGCAGGGACACATACATGTTTTTAGAGGAGTGGGCAGAGGCTTGATCCTTGTGGTACACTGCAGATGATATTTTTTGTGGTTGATGTAAATGGTGGGGTGGAATGTGTGGGTTCTTTCATTTAGCTCAGTGAGGAAAGATTTCAGCCATAGTAGTGCAAAGCTTTGAATGCCACATTCCTCCAGTCTCTTGATTAGAAATGTCAAATCATACTTTAGGTTCATCCTATAGCTAGCATGGTAACAACAAATTCCTCTTTGTGGATGAAAGCCAAGGAAGATGACAAAAGCATCATTTTGGTTTGCCATATGGGTAATATTGGGTCCTTCTGAGACATCTATACAATCAAGACTTATGTATGTACATTGGGACACAGGCATTAAGGAGAAGTAGAATCACTATCTGGAGAGGACAGGAGCTGGAGCAGGAGAAAGAGAATTGCTCTGTTTTAAAGGAAAAACTCAAGCTCTTAATTGTAAATAGTTTTTGACATTTAGTCAGTTATACAGGGACTAAGTTATACAGGAACTACCTAGTGCTGAATATTTCTTAGCTATAGGTCTGACGGAAGTCGGACACTAGAACATTTGCAATGGGATTAAACAGGTATTAAAGAAGGTTACCATACCATTTTATTATTCAATGAATTAGCACTAGCAAAGGAAATGCAATTCACACTTAGTTGTTTCTAACTTAACTAGAAGAGACCTTGGCTTTAAATCTACTCACTCACTCACATAACACCAGCCCTCTACATCCGACTACTTATAAATCTATCCCTAAAAATGGTAACAGTATCATCAAACCTCTCCTAAAAATAATACAGATGACCCTACTAGCTACAGACCCATATCAAACCGACCATTCCCAAGGAAAACCATTGAGTACCACATGTATAAAAAACTTCTCAATCATGTGGAAAGCAACAGAATACTTAACAAATCCCAGGTTTGCTTTAGCCCCATGAGAGAAACAGAATCAGTGTTCCTCTCCATATGAGACAACCTAAAATGCAATGCAGACACAATCGCCCAATCAGCTCTCATACAACTGAAAACATCAGCTGCCTTTGATATGACCAAACACACAATCCTCTTTGCATTTACATAAAATGAAGCCTTGTTCATTACAACATCTACATTTTAAGAATATGAGTTAACTGCCATGCCAAAGAACTACAATACCAGTTCAAACTACAATCTGATTAGGGATTAGTTAAACATCTAAGGCAGCTTTTTAATATTAAATATAGGAAATAATTGCTCTGCTACTCACATCTGAATGTCAAACTACACCCTTTTGTTTGAACTCCTAACCTATTATGAGATGGCTATTTGCCTCTTGCCCATAATGGGCATGCATCTAACATTGACCTCACCATTTTCATCCAGTTTTCATTAACCCATAATTGGCCGAGAAGAAAATGGTACGTGGGTTTCAGCATCAATGCTTCATTTTTATATTTGCTTGAATTTCGAAAGCAGTCTAGAAATGTAGTATACCTTTAATGTTACACTAGTTTAAATAGCTTGGGAAGAACAACATGTAGGAGCTTTGGGACATATCTTAATGTGGTTAATCAAATGTATTTGTTTTTTTTATTTGCACATTTAGAAACAACCTTTTAGACTTTATTGCAGAATCGGGTGCTTGGTAGCTGGCCAGCTTCATTCAAAGCACCTTTAAATCAGCAGGTGCTTAAAAATACACACAATGTTAATGAAAGCACTCACCAGATTTTAAGTGCCAATGTTTTGGATTAGATTTAAAACATGATTTAATGACAGTTTACAAAATGTCCATTCAGATCAATGTTTTCCTGGGCTTAATCTCTTGGAAGGGATACATCAATAAACCTACAAGCTGGCTTTTTGCCTTGGAAAGTCTTTTTCAAGGATTCACATTATTATTTATTGTGTTGCACTTGCAATCATTGAGCATTAGAGAGGTTTTTTCGGCCAGATTGTTCTGCAATCCTCATTGCAGTTTGTTTAGATTCATCTGACTACAACTAGGTGTTGCTGGGTCGACGACGATTGGAGTGATCTTTCAGGGGGCACCACTCAGACCATGCGATCTGGGATCACTCTTGGAATGGGGTGGCCCTTCATGTGTAACCCTTGTTTTTGTTATATTAAAAATAAAGACAGTTATTTATTTAAAAAAAGTCTCAGACATGAAACAGTACAGCATATATAACCAAAGGTAGTTAGCTAGTTTTGCAACAGTTACAAGAAATGATTCAATTAGTCTAATATAGATCAAAATACAAAATATTCATTTATTTGAAAAAACAGTTAATTGACTTAAAAGACAAATCTGATTGTCAATATTGTCAATTGAAAATATAATAAACTGATGAATTATTTTTGCTAAAATTGAGCCTACCATCTCTTTATATTTGTTAAAAGATTGATGGTCTGTGATTACATGGATTTGGTGTGAGAGCTAGTTATGTTGACCCCTGGTGAGGATATGTAATGGTAGTTTGTTGGAAACCCCTTTTGTGTTTGCCTTATGCCGTAGGCAATTGAACAATGATTTTCATCCCCAGCATGCACTGCTGATAACAACAGACATAAGTATGTGTTGCAAAAATATGTTTCTTAAAGGAGCTGTATAGTTCTTTCATACATGTGAAAAGAGGAATTATTAATAACTTATATACAGTGATGTAACACCATGAAACATTTTCACTTATAAAATCTATTAAATCAACAGAAAAAAGTTTGTTAAAGGTTATGGTTAAGATGCATCCCACCCATGGAACTCCTGTGCTTTGGTAGTTACCCAGGCGTCCTACCTTGGCATAACTTGCCATTTCCCTCCTGGGTTCTCAAGAGCACTTGCCCATCCATACTGCCCCTATTTATGCACTTCTCTCACTGCAAAATGCCTATGTGCATTTATAGGAGAATTTTGTACATTTTTTTGGGATAAGTAAGGGAAATGTAGATGGAAACGAGTTGTAAAAGATTGTTAAGTGGCAGTTGGTGTTTGGAAGCTTAGTATGGTCATAGGGTTCTCTCTTCACCTTCTGCAGGCCGCCATGGAAAGGGAAGAGGGGCTCTGTATGGAGCCCTGCCCTTCCCTTTACATGTGTTCATCTTTGGAAAGGATGTTCCTTCCTACAGCGGGATACCGTGCTCATCTGACTGCAGGAAGGAAAATCCTTTTTTTTAGCACCCTGGTTTACCGCTTTAGCAACCCAAGGTGCTAATGGTCTTCATCCCCCATTGCAGGGACTGGAACGGGGATAACGATTTGGAGTCCTTGTTATCTGCCCTTGCTTAGCTTGGGCCGATAACTTGGGCTGCCAAGCCATTATCACCCGTTCCAATCGCTGGAACAGGGGATAATGCCACATTATTCCCATTGGCATAACACAAAATGCTAATGGAAACATTCAAAAATCGTATTCTGTCTATGTAGTTTACTGAGAAATGTAAAGTAGATGGAGTCTATAAGATTATTTTTTTTGTTCTATTTTTTAACTGTTAAAGGCGGTTCCTAAATGAACCTTTTTGTTGTTGTTTTTTTTTATGTTGGCAGATGAGGTTAGAAATGAAAGTAAGGCGGTGAGGGAAATGAGGGAAGAGTCACCAATCACAAATATGTATGTAACATGAAGATGTTGCACATGTGTTACATGTAAGTTATAGGGCATTGTTTCTCATGTTCCTTGATGACAGCTTCAAAAGCACTTTCAAATTTCTCCCCCCTGAAGAGTGGTGTGTTGCAGGATATACAGAGGACTGTTGTCTTAGAAAGATATGAATCAACAGCCTCTTTCATTGCTTACAAGGAAGCTGGTGGGATTTTGTGTCCCACAGTAGTAGGCTATGTAGTTATTGTATTGGTTGAGGAGGATGAGGTGGAAGAAGACAGCCTACTACTTGCTAATAAAGGAACATACGTTCTGAGAGCATTTCAGTGGTTGGATTGGGTGTGGCTGCGAATGGAGGTAGTCCCATAGGAGTACTGTCCAGGTAGTCCGCGACTGAGTACGACGTTGCACTCAGTGCATTTCACTTTGGTAGCTTTAGCCTTTGGTACATTTGCAACAGTGGTAAATAACTGCAACACCCATGATTCCCTCTGGGTGCTAGAGGTGGGCACTTCCTCTACCTCATCTTCTTGGTCCTCTTCATTGTCTTTGGGAGTACTGTGCCTTTTTTGTTGTGTAGGTCCTCCACATGGTGGTGGTGATGGTGGTGGCTCTTGGGGAGGAGGGATGGCAATAACTGAGGCCATTTTAAAGATAAATAACAGTTTTGCTAATATTCTTCCAAGTATGTGCTCTGTACTAGATTGTTAATGGATAATGAGTAAGAATAGGTGTAGGAGTTGTGCAAGGGAGCATTTTGAGCTTGAAAGTTCCTAGATCAGCAGAAAGTGTAGTTACAAACTGTCCACTAAGCATGGACCCAATCGCGAAGTGAGGACACATTCGCAGACATGTCATCATGCCGTTCGTGAGCGCAGGGTCACTTGACACTGTCCGAAAAGTCTGCAATGACATCAGATGTTCGCGGATGTCGATGAATGAAAGAAACAGTGGTAAAAGTTGCAAAAAGTGTACAGAAGTGTTAAAAAGGATGCTAGAAGGTGGGAAATGGCTGTGTTTTAAGGTACAACTTTGCAAATTGTACAGAATTGTTACTATATTGGAGTAAGTATGATATTAGTAAGTTGTAGGAAATTAGCATGCACTGGAAAAACCCATGAAATTCACTGAAAAAACGTTGTTAAAGGGACGTTATGGTTAAATTGCACTAATAAAAACCTATGAAAATCCAAGACAAATCTTTTCGGAGCAAGTAAAAGAATAGCAACCCAGATCTCACACACTTCCTCTATAGCTGCCATTCTCTTTCGTTCTCTTTGTGTCTCTCTCGCTTTCTTTCAGCCCCTTTTCCATTCTTTTTCTGATCTTATAAATAACAATGAGAAACACTACAATTATAAAATGCACTTCACAATGTAAACCATCTGTAGGTGCAGATGACAGGTGTTATGACTAGACATGCCAGGCATAGAACCTCTGTCCCCCAGATTACTCAACTATCTGTGCAGGGGAAGCATTAGTCCACTACGTTGTCACTGCATGTCTCACTGCCCCCTCTGTCTTCTTATTCTGTCTATCCCTCACCCAAAATACTGTTGTGCCACCTCTGGATCAGTAGCAGAGGCAGCTTTTGATGTGGTGCGGGTGGCTAATAGAGTGCAAGTGGAGGCTGGGTGGCGCACTGGGCAACAGAGGCGGCCCGGGGGGGGGTGGATGCCCCTCTCCCCTTACGCCCTGGCCCTGCCACTGCTCTGGACGTCAGAACATTCTTTAAACAGTCACACACTTGAAACATCATTCATTTCATGGTTATCATGGAGCGTGGTCAAGTATGATAGTGTAATTGTATTCTGCTTGTGATTGAGGTACTGTCATGGTTGGACAAATTGTTCTCACTTACAGGAACTGCGATTGTCACCTATCGTGGTACAGGGTTGACAATGTCTGTGCTTGTTTACAGTACCTGGTCCCTACTTGAGTGTATGGGAATTCAAAGGCTGGTGGTTCAGCGCCAGAGGCCAGCATGACCAGTATGGTCTGTACGGTATTTTCAAGTATAAGGTAATTTTGTTGGGCTTTCACCTGAGTGTAGTTCTTTTTGGAGGAGTATACCTTGGAACCTGGAAATGTTTTTCACTGCAGTTTATCATTCTGACTAAACGACAATGAAAGGGAGGCTAGACTTGGACTTCCTCCTCCTTGTGTAATGGGTGGATTAGTTTGGGGGATTTCGGGTGCCTTGTAGGCTTTGTGCATTGTGCAGAAGATCCTACACCATAAACAACAATAGACGCCAGTTGATGAAATGTTCAAATCCATAATAGATTAATAGTTCAATATAAATTCATCAAAACTGAAAGTTTTTGCAGATTGAAAATAACCCAAGCACTGTTCTCAAAGCACTGTATATATAATGCACATATTATACAGGCATAACCATTTTATGGAAGTACCACATGGAAAATCAATGGGTTGTGGGAAAAGGAGATCAGAGTGAATTTTGTCTCCAGTATCACTTTTTGACAGGAAGATTAATTGCAGTGTTAATATGGGCATGTGTAAGGCATTCATTCAAGCCCACACACACAATAGGCAAAAGACCCGTAAGAGACCTTCAGAGCTACGGCTAATGAAATACAGTCTTTAAACAAATGAAAAGGGAAAACAAATGTTTGTTAATTCACTAAACCTTTACAAGTGTTTTTATTTATTATTTTTTACAAGAAAAGCATTTCTAAACAGAAAATCTACTGACATGTTTTTGTCCAATCATTGGTCCGTTTCTTGAACACGTAACCCGATGATACCTTAAGGTTAGAAAATGCATCCAACTAAAGTAACGCAACTGGATAACAAATAATTATTATTTTATATTGGACTGGGTTCTGAAATGATCCCCTCTTTTCCGGGCCCTGCGTTATTTGGCATGACATGAAATGTATTTGAGGAACGATGTCATAACACAACATTTGTTTCCAGAAACACCTGTGTTTGCATACCAGAGGAGTGAAAACCTAAGAGACATGCTGGTTAGCACATGAGATAAAACGACTCAGCTAAATAGAACAGCCAAGAAAGGGACTTACCCATGCCTGAGCTGTGGCAATTGCAACAGCGTGACCAAGGGTCCATATGTTTTCCACCCACGCACGGGAGAACATATAATACATTTAAGAGACTTACAATTAAGAGACTTAGCTACCTGTGCTTCAGAAAATGTGATTTACTGTATAAGGTGCCAGTGTGGAGTATACTATATGGGGGAAACAAAATTAAGCGTGAAGGTGATATGGAATGAGCACAAGTCATGCATAAGAACCAACAATTTACACTCACCGGTAGCACAACATTTTTGGAACATGGACATACCATCGCACTGATGGAGGAATTTCGAGGCCACATTGCAAGAAGGAGAGCACAAATAGAAGCATTCTGGGTTCATAGATTGGAATATTTAGTGCCAAATGGCATGAATGAAGAACTCAACTTAGATTGCTTTCTGTGAACCAGATCTGTATATTCAATACTTTGTAAATTTTCCTTAAAATATACGAGATGGTTAACTAATCTATTTTTTCCTCTTCATCATTTGAACATTTTGGAAATGTAACATAAACTGTACAACACTGTAACATTAGGGATTTTGGGTTCGATACCATACTACTGACTGGTTTGGCACTAGATGGATGTTCTAGAAATTGGTGTTTTCACACATGAAAATTGTACACAAGCCTTTCATTGTTTACTATATGTGTCTTTTTCTCATTCTCTATTTCTGCCTTTTCTCAGCTATTTAGAGATTAGATATACAAACTGTCTGTAAATAAAGCCTGTACATGCTGGTTCTTAGTGCTTACCCTTATTATACGTTATACATTTTGTATACATGGATGTATTTTTATTTAAAGACAATTGAAATCATTATGGCACATAAACATGGGTGGGCCAAATAGGATTTAACGTTATTTTAGTGAGGAGATGTAAGTATTCACATGTGCTAGTATCATGGTTTACCTTGGTAATTGTTGCGTAACTGGTTGTAGGTCATTTGGTCGAAAACCAAATGATCGAATGCCATTTGATCGAGAGTCAAATGGTCGAAAAAATTGTCAATTTTTTTGTTTTTTTTTAAAAAAAAACAATTATGGGGGGTTTCCCCCCAAACCCCCTTTTTCTATATTATTTTTTTTTTACCAAACAAATCTAAAAAATATATAAATAAATAAATAAAAAAATTCAAACATTTTTTTTTCGACCATTTGACTTTCGACCAAATAGTCATTCGATCTTTTATTTTCGACCATTTGACCGGACACCTGCGTGATTAGCTAAAATGCATCTGAGTACATTTTCACTGAGCATATCACTTTAAAATGAATAGCTGCAAACGCTCGAGTAGAGGGGAGCGTTAAACGTAACCATGTTTGTAAATACTTTAGTACCTTTCCTCTAATGACAAGTTGAAGCAGTGATATTGGAGTGGAACGCATACGAGGAACACAAAGGCACTCGGATTACGGGTTTCAAGGTAAGATGAGGCTGTGAAAGCTCCTCGTTAAGACATCCGTTACATACAGGTAAAGTAGCCACTGAGATTGATTACATTATTGTTTTCTTTAACATCTGCCTATTTAATTGGCTACCTGCGATGCTCCAAGCAGGAACGTGGTGAACACATGCCCAGTCACCCTTTTCTTCGTGATACAGTCTTGCACCATTTTTCGAAGCAGGTACATTCTAATATTCGAGTTGGGGGTTGCGCACAATTGTAGATCACATAGATATGGGAGCAATGTGTTGAAGGATTACAGGATTTCAGCATAGCGTGTTGCTGCAGAGCACATGTTGACGGTAGACCGGGTTTTACGAAATAATGGTTTGAATTACTATTGTGATAATTCCAATGTGGCCAGTGATATGGTGCAAAAGGCAGATAACAGGATATAGTGATGTCTAGATATTGAGGTATGAGTGATATAGCTAGCAGTGTATGGTGGAAGTTGACATTGGATCCATTACTAATCTCTCGCTTGTGTGTATTTTCTCTTTCTTCTTTTATTCTCTCTTTTTTATTTTTCTCTACTTTTTCATACCTTCACCATCACTTGGGGACAATCAGACATGTTGATTGTATGTCTATTTATGTTTTTTTTATTTCATATCTCTTTTCTTTAACTTTCTCTTACAATGTCGAACAGCATTACTTATTGAATGATTTTTTCGTCATTTTATACATGGTGATATGAATGATTGACCTTGGTGTTTATGGAAATAGATTTGGTTGTATCTTTTGAACCATGGTATCATTAGTTGATTACATTTTATTGAATGACGGGTTGGCAACGGGAATTAATAATTGTGTGACTTTACACTGGTGTCGCAGGGTGGTGCATTTGAATTGTCAATTGATTACTGATGGTGGCTATGTGATGCCATTTCTTTAATTATGTGCTCTAACCTGATACAGACATTTTGATTTCCTGTAACTAATTAAACCGGGTAAATGGGCACAATATTGTTTGTTTGTAAATATACAGAGCTACTGGACCTCAAGATGAACCGAGGGTCCGAAATGCATTGGTGTTTGTAGCTCATATTGGCAAAGGCTGTGTAATACCGTTGGTATTTTTTGAAAAACTATGTATGGTTTAGAGCATTATTTGGAATATAACTAAGACCCACAAATAAGGTTGTATAAAAGAGGTCTATTACTTTTCAACTGTCAAATCTAGTTATCAAACTAGACAAAGTGTGTGAGAACCCGCACTAAAGGTAACTTATAACTTGGTCCACAGTGCTATGTATTTGAATGTAGCCAGTTAATTTTGGGCCATTGATATATGAGAGCATTTTCATGAGGCTGCAGTTCTTTCAGTCCAATAGATACTACTTTTGACCATTTCTAAATTAAATGTTAATCATGAATTATTTTGGCTCATATTCTGGTTCATATACTCCAACGTTGTGCTTTACACAAGAAGTGAAATCCTCAAAACTCTTGCTGCATTAAATATTTGTATTGCATAAAGATGCCCATCTGTAATTTTAATACCATGTTAGGTTCCTAAATGTTAACACATGTTTTGGCCTCCTGGCCTTTCTCAAAACTGTGCTGAGTAAGTTAGGGATTCATTCTTGTATCACATTTTTTCTAACATGAGAATTAAACATATGAATGTATTATCATTAAACAGCAATCACACTAGGCAGATCAACCTAAAGCCAAATGATATGTGTTTGTCCACAAAATTCATTTAGACAGAAAATGAGGATTGGGAGTGGGAAGTATTCATTAGGATAACACAAACAAAAATATAAAGTTCTGTGATTAGTAATAACATATTGAAATACATTTTGCAATTCATTGCTCCTACAAATCTCACCCATCTTAAAATAATGATCAAAAGCAAATTATTAGAATCCAACTTAAAGTACTAATCAAAACTAAAATTTTGGAACCCAAATTATTTAGGGCCAACTTCTCAATTTATATATTAAAGTGTATAGCCTTCTAAAAATCACATACAACTGCAATAATACCCAAAAGTCAACAACATTGGACCACTTTCCAAAATGAGTATCCCTGTGTAATAGAATTAACATCCTACTCACCCTTGTAATGTGTTGTTGTGCTCTCTATTTTGTCCTCTGAATGATAGCTCCTTAGTGTGTTGGGATAGATCCCATGTTCCTGTAGAAAGAATTTTCAATTGCTCAACAACTAAATTGACAATTTCCCCAATCCCTTAAACGACCCTCAAGTTCATCTCGGACGGTACCTGTACTAATATCATTTGTCTCCCCCAATTCTCTTTTTACCAAACAACTGTTAGTACTATTTGTTCACTTTTTCATATAAATTGTGATACTTTTCAACATTAACTTGGTATATTCCCATGAATGAATTTTAAGATGAATTTAGCATAAGTCTATTTACTGTAAAATTAGGTAACAAAATTAATTGCAATTACATATTTTAGCTGCCACATCTCAATTTACCGGAAATCATGACCCAAATGTTGTTGGCATACCACGTTCTGTGTGTTAAGACGTGGTCGTCAATCAAACCACTTTAAATACTAGTTGCAAACAGTTCAGTGTTTGTCACGTGATTTAGAACCTTTGGGCCATCATGTTATCTGACATGCATAGAAAAATAAACATTTCTACGAAAATAATACTTGCCTATAAGCCTTTTGACTCCACATTTGTATACTGTAACGCTCACCTGATTCTCGCAGAGGCTCCGGTCTTGACTGGGCGACTACCGTATCTTCAAAGGTGATGTGTAGCACCTGGTTGGCTCTTTGGGCTGGACCTCTGTGCACTGTATGCCTGACGTGTAGAGTAAGATGTCTGCAGATAGAAAATATGGGGTTAATGAACTGGGGTTATTGGGGTGTCCCTATCTCTTTCCTCTTCTCCTCTCCTGTAGACCCCCAAAGGTTAACGCTCTCACCTTAGGTAAGTGAATGCCGAGCTCTCCATCTGCCTCGGGGCAGGGTGCTGTAACCAGTTTCTTCACTGGATAGGTAGCGCAGGCCTCTTGACTTCAGAGGACTGCTGTCCGTCGTTTACTGCACGAACGGTAAGTTTCGAGTCATTCAAATGTCTTTAAAGTCTTTAGTAATGATGTCTCTTGTTTTGCAGGGTTCCGGCGATGGCGGATGACGGGCTGAAGTGAGTTGAAGATGGAGCCCGTGTGATGAATAGAAGCGCCTGGAAGCACGTAAGTAAGCGCTTGTTGCCTGCTTCACTATGCGCTCTAACTGTCTTTTTATTTTGCAGGTACGAGTTCGGAGCGGCTGCAGGGTGCCGGAATACCCACTGGATTAGATGTGGAAAGGAGTAATGGCACGTGAGTATTAAAGTTCCCCAATGTCTTTAAACGCACCTTGTTTTGTCTTTCAGATGCCGGAATGCAGTGTGAAGACCTCCGTAGCGCACGAAGAGTAGGTAAGCCTTTGCCTTTCAGATGCCGGAATGCTAACCTGTTCTTTCTTGTCTTTATAGGTGTTGCTGAAGACTGGATTCAGGATGGTAAGCCTTTGCCTTTCAGATGCCGGAATGCTAACCTGTTCTTTCTTGTCTTTATAGGTGTTGCTGAAGACTGGATTCAGGATGGTAAGCCTTTTTCCTTAGGCCCTGGACCGGATGCAGAAGACACGATGAGCGTTCTGCTGCAGAGGTTGCAGAATAATGCAAAGCAAGATTCATCCACCGGGTGTGGTTTAAATAGCCTCCTGTAGTGCTTAGGTGTCTCCTTCCACAGCCACGCCTAAGTAAGAAAAGAGTTCCTGGTAAGAAAAGAGTTCCTGCCTTCCAGAAGAGTTCCAGTGTTCTGAATCTAGGGAGTGGCTCCAGCCCCACCCAACAGGAAAAGTAGTTCCAAACAGAAGAGGATCAGAGGCTCAACTGGCAGGCAAGTAAGCAGCATGGTCTGCTGAAGGTAAGTCCACCCAAGCATTATGAGCCCGGCGCTTCCAGCGCTGGGACTGGGCATATTTATGAGCCTGGTGCCACTGGCGCCAGGACTGGGTCCAAAAGGTCCCAATTGGGACTGGTTGGCACTCGGAACCTGGGTTATGGATCTGCTTCCAAGGGAGTTGGGAAAACCCTGACCTTTTGGAAGCAGAGATCATGACAGTACCCCCCCTCAAGGCCCCTCCCAAACCGGGCTTCTCCGGGGGTTTTGGCTTGTCAGGAAATGTTCGGTGAAATCTTTTGATTAGGCGAGGAGCGTGGACATATTCAGCAGGTTCCCAGGATCTCTCTTGGGGGCCGTAGCCTTTCCAGTCAATTAGGTAGAATAGTTTAGATTTGGAGATCTTGGAGTCCAGAATGCTTTTGACTTCAAACTCGAGTTCTCCATCCACTAGGATAGGTTTTGGAGATTTGGTTAGTCGGGTTTGAGGTTGCACGGGTTTTAATAGAGAGACGTGGAAGACCGGATGTATCTTCATGTGCGGGGGCAAGTCCAACTTGACCGCTACTGGGTTTACTATGGTAGTGATGGAATAGGGACCAAGGTATCTTGGGTTGAATGTGCGTGGCCCTTTTAGAGATAGATATTTGGTGGATAACCAGACTTGATCCCCTACTTGATAGTGAGGGGCTTCCTTCCGATGTTGATCTGCTCCTTTCTTGTATTGTTCTTTAGCCCTTTGAAGGTGAGAAACAGCTTCCTTAAAGGCTTGGGTGATTGTAGAATGCAGGTAGTCTACTGCTGGTGTTTCAAGATCTTGGAGGGGATCCAACTCCGAGGTTCGAGGGTGACTGCCGTACAAAAGAAAAAACGGGGTTTTCCCAGTTCCCGAATGGACAGAGTTATTGTAGGCATACTCGGCTATCCAAAGGATATCTTTCCAAGTTTTTTCAGTTTGTTGCAGCATGCAGCATAAATACTGTTCCAGAGTTTGATTGGTCCTCTCGGTTTGTCCGTCGGTCTGAGGGTGGTGACTGGTCGATAGTCTCACATCAATTTGAGCCGACCGACAGCAACTTCGCCAAAAATGAGAAATAAATTGACTACCTCGATCCGAAATTAGAACCGAAGGAAAACCGTGCAGTCGGACGATGTTTTCAAGAAATTCTCGGGCCAGAGTTGCTGCTGTTGGCAAGCCTTTGAGCGGAATGAAATGCGCCATCTTGGAGAATAAGTCCACGATTACTAGAATCGTATTGTATCCGGAGCATGGAGGTAGATCGGTGATGAAGTCCATAGAAAGCGTATGCCAAGAGCGAGGTGGGATGTCAATAGGGCATAAGAGGCCTGCTGGTCTTTCCTTTTGACTCTTGTTTTAGGCGCATACTCCACAGGACATTATAAAGTCTCTGATATCTTTTTTCCAAGACGGCCACCAGAAGTAGCGCTTGATCTTTTCTGAGGTCTTGGCTATACCGGGATGACCTTCCATTAAAGAGTCGTGATAACAAGAGATTACTTTTTTCTGTAAATCTGTGCTGGGTAGGTATAATCGTTCTTGGAAATACAATAAGTTGTCCTTTACTGCAAAGTCCTTTCCCTGCAGATGCCAATTCTGTATGTCTGCTGGAGTTACAAGTTGCCTGGCTTTATCCTTAACTTCCTCTATGGATTCTGTGGCGATTACACCCAGAATTCTTTGTTCGGGAATGATTGGTACAGGTTTAGGGTTGACCAAGTGTTCTTCCACTCCCATCCGAGAAAGGGCATCGGCTTTACCGTTCTTTGTACCAGGTCGATAGGTAATTATGAAGTCAAACTCGGCAAAGAATAATGCCCAACGGAGTTGTCTAGAGGATTGGGCTTTTGCGGTCTTCAAATATTGCAGGTTTTGGTGATCCGTAATCACAGTAACGGTGTGTCGGGCCCCCAGCAGATAATGCCGCCAAGCCTTAAAGGCAGACTTGATAGCCAGAAGTTCCTTGTCAGTAATCGTGTAATTGATTTCAGGAGGCGAGAATTTGCGGGACCAAAATGCCACGGGATGCAACTGATTGGTTACCGGGTCCTTTTGTGATAGAACTGCCCCCATGGCAAGGCTTGAAGCATCAGTTTCCACGATGTAGGGGAGTTCGGGGCGAGGGTGTTTTAAGATTGGTGCAGAGATAAATTTAGTCTTCAAATCCTGGAAAGCTTGTTCCGCCTCGGTAGACCATTCAAAACGTTTGTTTTTCTTTAACAAGGCAGTGATGGGCTGGACTATTCGAGAGAATTCGGGGATAAACCTGCGGTAAAAGTTAGCGAAGCCTAACATGCTTTGCACACCTTTTACGGAGGATGGTGATGGCCATTTGAGAACTGCATCGACCTTCTTTGAATCCATACGCACTCCGCCAGGTGATAATATGAATCCCAAGAATTCAACTTCAGTCACGTTGAAAACACATTTTTCCAACTTAGCGAAAAGTTTGTGTTGACGCAATCTTTCGAGGACCATTTTCACGTGTTTCCGATGTTCAGATTCCGATGAAGAATAAACGAGGATGTCGTCAATGTAAACAACAACACATACATCTATGAGCTCTCTGAGGACATCGTTCATAAAATATTGAAAGGCGGCCGGGGCATTACAAAGTCCGAAGAGCATGACCTGATATTCAAATAGCCCATACTTGGTGCGGAAGGCCGTCTTCCATTCATCGCCCTCTTTTACTCGTACCAAGTGGTAAGCTCCTCTAAGATCCAGCTTTGTATATATGCATGCTTTTCTGACTTGGTCCAGGAGTTCAAGGATCAAAGGTAACGGATATCTATTCTTAACGGTGATCTGGTTCAGGGAGCGATAATCGATACAAGTTCTAAGGTCTCCTTCCTTTTTTGGAACGAAGAACAAAGCTGAAGAAGCAGGGGACTTGGAAGGACGAATAAACCCATTTGCCAGGTATTGATCCAGGTATTGTCGAAGCTGAAGGTTCTCAGGCTCGGTGAGGGCATACATTCTACTACAAGGAGGAGTAGATCCAGGTATCAGGTCTATCTGGCAGTCATAAGACCTATGAGGAGGTAGAGAGTTAGCCTGATCCTTCCGGAAAACATCTTGGTATTCTAGGTATTCGGGAGGTAACTGGGGAGTCTCTGAAGAAATTGCGGCCAGTGCAACACCAGGTGGAGGGTGACAAGTAGAGATACATTCTGGAAACTGGACCGTTCTTGCTCGCCAATCGATCAGAGGATTGTGTTTCTCTAACCAAGGTATTCCTAGAATAATCTGAAAGTGAGGGGCCTTGATCACATCGAACACGATCTTCTCATGGTGTCCATCTTGACTTACTAGCGTCACCTCTTGAGTGGTATGCGTTACTGGCCCGGAGGCTATCTCCGTACCATCCACCGTAGTAATGACGTCCTTTACAGCCTTGGGACAAAGAGTTAGATTCATCCTCAAAACCATTTCATGATCCACATAATTGCCGATGGCACCGCTGTCGACGTAAGCTTCAATTGCATGTAATCGATCCGGATTATCAGGGCTAATGAGGACCATAGGTATCACGAAATGCGAGGTCACGGAACTGGTTTGCACGCTCGGCAAGAGGACCTCTATTCTTGTCGGGCGAGGTCGTTTCCCTGCTCAGAGTTTGTAACTTTGGTAACTGCAGCTCCTACTGCCTTCTTGGCAGGTTTCACCGGACAGTCTCGAAGAAAGTGCCCTGAGTTTCCGCAATATAGGCATAATTGCAACTGTTTCCTCCTTTCCCGCTCCCTTTGTGTTAGAGGACCTTTCAGACCCTCTATTTGCATGGGTTCCCCGGAGTCTACTCCTTTGGAAGGAGTTGGCGGTTTGGAAAATACTCGAGCATCAAACTTGGAACGATCGGCCTTCCTGTTCTGCAGCCTGTGATCTATTTGAACGACCAAGTCTATATAATCCGAACAGTCTTGTGGGGGATTCACTACTTGGGCTAAAACGTCTTTGAGCTCTCCACGTAGACCTCTATAAAACAGCGTAATCCTTTTGTCCTCAGGCCATTGAGTTTCCACTATTAGTCTATTGAAAGATGCAATATAAGCCAAAAGGTCTTGATTACCCTGTCGCAACGAAAGAAGCTCATTGTCCAAGGCCTGCCCCTGTGAATGTCTTGCGAACAGTTTTTCCATACTAAGCTGAAAGGCTTGAAAATCATGGAGAACCGGATTATCTTGATTAACTAGAGGGATCGACCAGTCTGCCGCATTGCCACTAAGGTACGAAAGTACAAAAGCTACTTTTGCTTGATCAGTTGGAAAGGCTGCTGGCCGGCATAAGAAGTGCAACCGGCACTGATTGATAAATACTGCAAACCTCTTTGGGTCACCAGAAAATCGTTTGGGCGGAGCCAGAGGTACATTCCCAGGTAGGTTGATCTGCACTGGATTCATAGAGGATGTTGAAGGAAGATTTGCCCCTGATGCGGGTAACGGGGTCTGTCCGGCTTGTGACTGTAGCACTTGTCTAGCAAGATTGTCTGTTCTCTCCTTGGAAATAATTAGTTCCCTTCTTAGAGCATTCGTTTCCTGACGAGCTGCATGCACTTCTGCCCTTAGTTCCCCAAGTAACTGGGCTAGGGGGTCAGTATCCGAGGTTTCCATAGCGCCTGGGTGAGAGTTTTGCGGTAGGCTTTGCGTTCTGTAACGCTCACCTGATTCTCGCAGAGGCGCCGGTCTTGACTGGGCGACTACCGTATCTTCAAAGGTGATGTGTAGCACCTGGTTGGCTCTTTGGGCTGGACCTCTGTGCACTGTATGCCTGACGTGTAGAGTAAGATGTCTGCAGATAGAAAATATGGGGTTAATGAACTGGGGTTATTGGGGTGTCCCTATCTCTTTCCTCTTCTCCTCTCCTGTAGACCCCCAAAGGTTAACGCTCTCACCTTAGGTAAGTGAATGCCGAGCTCTCCATCTGCCTCGGGGCAGGGTGCTGTAACCAGTTTCTTCACTGGATAGGTAGCGCAGGCCTCTTGACTTCAGAGGACTGCTGTCCGTCGTTTACTGCACGAACGGTAAGTTTCGAGTCATTCAAATGTCTTTAAAGTCTTTAGTAATGATGTCTCTTGTTTTGCAGGGTTCCGGCGATGGCGGATGACGGGCTGAAGTGAGTTGAAGATGGAGCCCGTGTGATGAATAGAAGCGCCTGGAAGCACGTAAGTAAGCGCTTGTTGCCTGCTTCACTATGCGCTCTAACTGTCTTTTTATTTTGCAGGTACGAGTTCGGAGCGGCTGCAGGGTGCCGGAATACCCACTGGATTAGATGTGGAAAGGAGTAATGGCACGTGAGTATTAAAGTTCCCCAATGTCTTTAAACGCACCTTGTTTTGTCTTTCAGATGCCGGAATGCAGTGTGAAGACCTCCGGAGCGCACGAAGAGTAGGTAAGCCTTTGCCTTTCAGATGCCGGAATGCTAACCTGTTCTTTCTTGTCTTTATAGGTGTTGCTGAAGACTGGATTCAGGATGGTAAGCCTTTGCCTTTCAGATGCCGGAATGCTAACCTGTTCTTTCTTGTCTTTATAGGTGTTGCTGAAGACTGGATTCAGGATGGTAAGCCTTTTTCCTTAGGCCCTGGACCGGATGCAGAAGACACGATGAGCGTTCTGCTGCAGAGGTTGCAGAATAACGCAAAGCAAGATTCATCCACCGGGTGTGGTTTAAATAGCCTCCTGTAGTGCTTAGGTGTCTCTTTCCACAGCCACGCCTAAGTAAGAAAAGAGTTCCTGGTAAGAAAAGAGTTCCTGCCTTCCAGAAGAGTTCCAGTGTTCTGAATCTAGGGAGTGGCTCCAGCCCCACCCAACAGGAAAAGTAGTTCCAAACAGAAGAGGATCAGAGGCTCAACTGGCAGGCAAGTAAGCAGCATGGTCTGCGGAAGGTAAGTCCACCCAAGCATTATGAGCCCGGCGCTTCCAGCGCTGGGACTGGGCATATTTATGAGCCTGGTGCCACTGGCGCCAGGACTGGGTCCAAAAGGTCCCAATTGGGACTGGTTGGCACTCGGAACCTGGGTTAAGGATCTGCTTCCAAGGGAGTTGGGAAAACCCTGACCTTTTGGAAGCAGAGATCATGACATATACAGAAATGAAATTGTGGGAATTCGTACTCAAGCTGACTCTCACTTAGATCTAATGTTATATATGCTAGAGTGTGAACTACATTTTTTATACTGATTAGAATAAGGGGGTGTCATGTTTTCATGTGATATGTACATCATCACATTAGGCACCATGTTTTAGGAACATTAATTACACCGTTAGATACTGTTTGCCAGTAAACATCAGGGTTTCAGTCTGTAGCCAAAAATTAGAGTGTGGGACATTAACCCCAGTCTCTAAACTTGCTTGGTTAAGTCCCTTAGCTTGGAGTTAGGGTTATTCAACCTTTCACTTCACTATGAATCGAAAATAAATTGCCAATTATTTGTGGTAAAAGGAAAGGGTCCAAATTGTTGAAAGTTTATAAAGCTAATATAGTCATTGTTAAATTAATAGTGATGCCATAATACATCTTTTGTTGTGACATTGTTCATGAGTTGTATATTACCTAAATCCATTACATTCATGTATAGATTTCAATTAATAATCATCTCTCGTACACCAAGCAGCAAATCCTACTCTTCTTTTTATGAGTGAGTCAAATCATAAAAGCATCAAAGAAAAATCCCCAACTCATGATCTGCATTTAATCCAATTTCAGTTGTTCTCATTTTGCAAATTATCTTTGCTTCAGTTTGTCTTAAAAGTTGTTCTCTGTCTCCTCCTCTCTTCCACATGGAGACCTTATTTAGTCCCACAAATCTTAGATTATTCTTTTCTTCCAACTGATGCACCAGTTGCCAATGTTGTGCTAAAGGAAATGTGGGATCTTGGATGTAGCAAAATGTTCTCTTATTCGAGTTCTTAGCTCATGAATTGTACTATTTATGTAAATCTTAGTACTGACACAGATTATTGCAAGAACTTCATTCTTAGATTTGCAATTGATGTTCTCACTGATTTTCACTGTAATGCCTCTCAAATCTTTAAACTGTTGTAGGCCTGAGTTTGCAAATTTGCACATAGTGTGTATTCCACATTTGTGAAAACCTTGTCTTGTTGGGAGCAAAGATTGCGTATTTTCTGATGAGACACTTGATAAGAAGGAAGGACTACGTCTGGACTACAGATTTCCTACCTTTGTAGTGCTGGTTTGTCTTCTAAGTGTTTTGTGAGGTCTTTGTCTAGGTGTAGTATATGCCAATGCCTGTTCAAAATGTTTCGCATTTTATGGTGATCTTCACAGTATTGAGTAATTAAATACATTTTAGCACCCTTAGGAGTGTCCCTTTTGTGTTGTTTCAAAGCCTCACTTATCAACATTTTAAGTACTTTGGACCTTGCTCTTTCGATAGGCATCATAGAGTATCTTCTTTGTTGAAACCTTTGTTTTAGAAGATCAAATTGTTTCTCAAATTCTGGCTCATAGTCTGGTCTTATTTAGACCACCAGAGGTGGTGGTCTCAAAGAATGTTTTACAGCCTAGTTGGGCTTAACTAAAGAGACACAAAAAAGAACCATATACATTAAAGACAAATGTAATCATACTACTAATGGATTCATAGCTGACTCAAGATTGGATTAAGTTTGATTCTGTAGAATGGACGTAACGTTGTGAAAACATATATTCATACTTCAGTTTGCATGGTGTTGATATGATTTGACTTTTTCATGGATGATGCATTTGATGATGATGTTCCTGCAATGGAAAACTGTGTTTGAAAGTTCGATGATTAGTCTAAGATAAAACCACAGTTGGCAGAAATTTAGCAAGGACATTAGGTTTTGGAGTGAGAAGCATTGCATTATCCCAAGATTTGCATCTTCATTTATTCCTCCCCATCCAATTAGGCTGAGAGCTTGGATCTTCAAACCGATGGTGTAACAAACATACTACTAAATGTTAAATGTGAACCCAGTTGCCCTGCCTGAATCTGATGTTGTGGGACCTCCCTACAATCCAAAGAAATCTTTACAAATAGTCAAGTAAAGTGGCCTGCAAATGGGAGTACTTTTGGGGAGACTTAAATTTCTAGATTGTGTAGATAAGCAATACAAACAAGTGATGCCATATACCATGGAGTTTGTGGGGGTTGAGAAGTGCCATAGAAAAGCCTGAGGAGTGACATGATCTGCCTCGGCCTAAAAGTAAACTTCCATATTCTGTCTTTGTAACCTATGTAAATGGGGGTCTTATCATCCCCACACCGGGCATTGGCATCTCTGGGCAAGGAAGGAACTCTGGAGCAAAGCAGGACACTCAGACTGGTTTCCAAAAGACATCAGGTTTTATTTTCTTCCAGGCAGGATGCATCATACAGCTTCCACGACATCTCTGGGATTCTGCTACAATTCTGAGCATTTCCTGTCTTATATACACTCTAGGAAGGTGAGGTAATGGCCTGATCAAAAGTATAACCCCCTTCCTACCTATGATTTGTTGGCCTCTAATGGCATGATCAATGTACAAGCTCTTTTCTTGCTTGTGATTCGTTGACCTATCTGCCACTCAGAACTAGTCTAAACAGGTTTTACTCACTCATCCTCCCCACCAGTGTACTCTGCAGGAACTTTTATTAAAAAAAAGTCTGTCCATTGAGGTCATCATGAGTTAGCAAAAACTCGACCATTTTGTATGCTCAAGCATCTGTCTTAGAGTGCCTGATTTTGCCCTAAACCCAAAATGGCTGACCAATAGCGAAATGCCTGACCAACCTATTTGTATCCATAACTTTAGGTCTGCTTAGTTTTAAACCTAGAGTTTTTTATAATGCATCATAACATGTACTACCAGACACATTCTCCACTACACATGACATTCTGACCCCACAATAGATCATCCTTCAAAGCGCTTTCCTCTAAGGCACTACAATTCTGATTTCTACAACATTTAGAGTCATTGATCAACCAAACAAGTTATCCTCATTTGGTTTGAGGTGGAGTGGGTCTATCTCCATTACATTCAGTTTGAGGGGGATCGAGTGCACATCCCTGTACACTCCCCCCTCTCTATAGTATTCAGTCATCTACTGAATACATACAACTACACCCATGTCCACCCTCCTCAATTTTCAATGTACCTACACATCTCTGACCTAATCATCCTTTTCCATACGAGAATTTACTTTAACCTGAGAGGTATCCTAACACATTTCTACAACGTCAGCACTGACACATTATACTCTCCTAGTCTAGACATGTATGCGTCCCTAAAACTACTTTTATTTATTTTTATCTGAGCCCCACCTCCATTCCCAATTTTACTTTAAACTAACTATATGCCTCAGATAATCTTACAGCCGCTATGATACTGATTGATTGATTGATTTATTTATAGAGCGCTTTACACGAAGGCGCTGTACAGTGGAACAACATAATACAAGATGACAACAACAAAATAACAGTGGGAGCAAAATTACATCATGAATCATTCAACAAAACAGTGCAAAGAGCAATTAACTGAAGGTGGGGGGGGGAGGGGAGTGGGATTAGGTGTGGGGGGTGAGATGAGTTGGCTGAGGGAAATGGAAGGGAGAGAGAGAAGGAGGAGGAGAGGGAAGAGAGAATATCAGAGGGAAGGGGGGGGAAGTAGCAAGGGAGAGGGGGAGTTTTCAAGGAGGAGAATGGAGGCGGAGGGATTTAAGGGAAGTGCGAAATGAGGTGAAGGTCGTGGTAGAGCAGATTGTGAGAGGGAGTGAGTTCCAGTGCAGAGGTGCAAGGAGTTCGAAGGAACGGAAACGGGAGGAAGCGCAGGGGGATGGAGGTACAGTGAGAAGGAAATGATCAGCGGAACAAAGGTAACGGGAGGGGGAGTAGAAGGAGAGAAGGGAGGAGAGATAAGGAGGTAATCAAGCTTTGAGGTAACCCATTAGCCCGTTCATCATACACTTTTCACATGTGACATATACTCCATATTTCTTCGTTCACACCCACCCCACAACATCTTTTCCTTTCTCCCATTGTCTTGCCCATGCATATTTCCAGTGTTCAAGTGTATTTTTCTTCTCATCAATACATCATCCAATCACACGTTTTCCACCCGACACATCTGAATTTAGCATCCACGGACCATCTGTCCTGTTAAATTTGTCCTCTTTTTTGGGCTGCCTTGCAGCAAGTCCTTGGGCCCTTTAATCCAAAGGCCGATACTTTCACATTTTAGTGTCTCCTTTTTCCATAGAGCACTCGTATTCATAGTTCCATGTGAAAGTCACAAGAGGGGGAATCCTAGCTAGGGAACACAAGGATGGGGGACTCTTTTGCAGAAAACAACTTTGAACGCATGTGATATATAATTGGGCATGTGATTGGGTTCCACAGTGACTTCTCTCTTTAGATGCAGCCAATACTCTGAGTCACATAGGTCCCTCGTTCTCCGCCTGTAATATAAAACTGAATTAGTTTCCTTTGACAAATAAGTATGTCTCTATCATCAATACATTTCTTCTCAACCTATCACCTTAAAATCCTTCTTTAAGTGTTCTGTCAAAACATCTCCTGCCTTCTTAACAAAACTTGATTTAAACATTTTTTAACATCCCTGCCTCCAAGAAAAACTATATTATCTTATTTTCTGAACATCCCTGCCTCCTAGACAAAACTACAATTAAACATTTTGATTTTTTGCATACCAAAGCTACACGTTCTCTTCCTTTTTTGTATATATTGTCATTGATTTTACTGTATGTGGTAAGCCTGCTGGAACCTGATTTGGTTACAATAAACATATTCAGTTGTGTCTTTATTTTTAGGCAGTAAATACATTTGCTTTACTCATTTTGCCTACCCTTATGATTTCTGGGCTTTCTTTATTTTCCATTTACAAAAATTGTATATCCCGTCAGGGGAAATACTTATCTTTCCTGTACATTGACATAGAGACACTTAGGTGGTATGCTTGGGTCATCTACCTGAGAATTGTTACATGAAAACCCCTAATGATTGGTGTGAAGGACCAGAGGGGGGTATCTGTACTCCTGCTCTCTATATGCCAGAGGAGAGGCACAGAGGACCCCAGCTAAGATTCTCTATTATTGGTATTGTGCTGAAGCAATCAAGGCCTAGCTTCTCAGGAGGTAATGCGGGCTGATTCTTAAGTACAGTGTAGTCCCAACACACCCACAAAGGAATGTCCACACACTGTATTAGTTAAAACACAGTCTTTATATAATTAATATTCAACGTTATATACAATATCACGATAACTCACTTTGTTCTCGGTTATCTATAATGACAGTTCTACGTGGTACGACAATTGCTATTAGATCTCTTTAGAATGCATCAACTGTACGGTTAAATGTCACGCAAATCAGTTTGTAAAGGGAACCAACAATAGATATAAGAGGAAAGCAGTTGGTTAGAACAATTGGCAGAATACTAGCCCCTACCTCTAGACACAGTTTTGTGTGGAGATCCCCCCACCTGGGCAACCTGTAGAATAAAGATATATCCCAAGCCCCGTCCATATATTGTTCACAAGAGTCTTTCCAATAGTTCAGCAACCCCCAAAGTACCTGGCGTTGTAGCGTTCCTCATAGGGGAATCGACGGCCCTTCTTGAGTGTCCTCCCTTTAAGGCAGGAGTCACGGGCCGTCGAACGTCCGGCGAAGAACTGGGTGAACTACGGGGGTAAAGTGGCAGCTTCTTTCCTAGCGGTGCTCGTCGACAGGGAAGCGTAAATGTCCTGCAAGGAAGAGGCGTGCGGGGCACCTCGTTGTTGCTAGTTCTGGTCCGCAAAGAGTTTGAAGAACTGTGGCCCAGAAAGGCGTCGAGTCGTCGGCGTCTCTGTGGTCTTTGGGTGGCGTGAAACCCACCCGTGGAAACTCCTCAGCGCAACGACGGCCGGGCCTTCTACAACGGGATAAGGCAGGCGGCGGTGCGGATGAGCGTGTCCATGAATCGAACATTCTTAGGCAACGGGAGCACAGCAGCTCCGGTCCACGCCGGTGGTCAACAGTCCGGGCACTTCTCTTTGGGATTCTGCGGCAGTCCCCTTCTCCGGTCAGCAGCCTTTCGTAGGTCTGTCTACCAGGGAGCTTTGGCAAAGATCAGCTGGTGCACGATGGTCCCTCATAGCTCGGAAAGAGGGTGCCTTACTAGGTCCACTCTGGGTCAGTCCTTGGAGACACAGCAGCTTTCAGATTGATGAAGAAGAGCAACAGCAATTCTTCTCTTCCAGCAGGGCTTCACGGTCAAGCTTCAGTTTCACTCCAGTTACTCTTCGTAGTTTGGACTTCAGCTTCTGAACACTTCTGAACACAATTCCTAGCAGTGAGAGGTCCCCAGATGTACTGTTGATCTCCTATTCATTCTGTTGGGTCACACTTAAGAAGCCAATCACTACAAAGTGCATTCAGCAGTCAGTCAGCCAATCAGACGCACAGTGCATTCAGGCCATTCTTCTCCATCCAGACACTCACAACACAGAATGTGGATTCAGACAAGTACCACACCATTCAACACTACACACTGCATTCATAACAGTTTCGGGCAGGGCTGTCTCAGTCATTGTGTCAAACACCAGACACCAGACATCCACAACAAGAAGTGTGGATTCGTCACACGCTCTATTCACCCAGGTCCACCCACAGTTATACCCACAACATACGGTCATTGGGAAGCCTCCAGCAAGTCTGGTCGGCACTTCCCCAGACTACCATATATGGAGCTTACACCCAACAGCTAGTCAGGGCCGGGGGAAGGGACAGAGGGCTTCCCGGGACTTCGGGAAGATCAAGGTATCAGGCAATGGAAGGCAAGAGGCGACGGGCGCCATTTCTTCTCCATCAGGAATCTACCAATTCCAATGACAGGTCCTGGGCATCCCAAAATGGAGGACGCTCAGGGCACCTGTCAATTCAGCACAGAGCTACCACCAGCCCGTACCCTGCTCTGTTGGTCACACACAGGTGCTGAAAATCATACACTAGGGGCACAGGGTTGTACCCCCACCCATGGGTGCCATAAAGGTATCCCATGGGTCTGTACACCAAACCAAAAGAGAGAGCTGCACCGCCAGGAGTCCCACATGAACTCCTGCATGGAAAACACGACAGAACACATGATAAAAAGCAGCAAAGGACAAGTATACAGAGGCCCTGTCCCTCCGATGCATTTCCAGCATCACAATTGGTTGGAGATTTCAGCTGCCAGCCCCTATCCCCCACTGCGGGCCCCCAAGCCTGGGACCACCACTGTTCCCAGCTCGCGAGACACCTGTTTTTGTACAATGTATATCAATAAGGTGTGACTATGTGACAGTGTGTAACAATGAGGTCTTGCTAATGCCATGACAGCAGTCCAGTCCCAGCGCATATTGTAGATGGATTGTTACAATTATGTTGCAAGGCACAGCCTTAGACGTGAGATGGCTGCACCTTCCCAGCTTCCAGACCTTGGCATCCATCCTGTTAGGTTGGCCAGGTCACGTGTGCAGAGACAGCTGGTGAAGCCGAATTACTTCAATTTGATTTGTATTTTAGCTTGGGGTATTCTCTTCTGTAGCTGGGCTCATCGTGGCACAGTGGGTGAGGAATGTCACTTGCAACATCATGGCCTTGGAGGTGGCAGTCCCTGCCAAAGCGATTCTGCTCGCTGAGCAACTTGCAGCTTCAGGATCTCTGTGAGGCGATTCGAGTGTGCTGTGATTGTATGAAGCCTACTTCAACTCTGGCTATACTTTCAATATAATTGCTCATAGGGTAAAAGCATGTTGTGGGTGGTCAAGTCTCTTGAGTGCTCCTGTCCATACATAGGGTTAATAATGAGTAGCATCTATAAGCATATACACAAGCTCTTCTGGCATCTTGCGTTTCTGCGGTGCGGTAGCGAGCCTATATGAAAAATAACAAACGTGCAGACAGGATGTGTGTCACTGTCCTCTAGCTAATAAACCTGTATGCGTATGTTCTTCCTGTGTATTGGTGTGTGAGTGTCCTGTTTGTGCCGACTGCACATGTGCTTCCTGTTTAACACGGCTATGTCGTCATGAAGTCTCTAACAACCTGCAGCATAGCTATCAGGGACGTCAAACGATTTGTTCCATATAGTCGTCTCCAGCTCGGTCTTGGTTGTTGTTGTTTGTGTTGGCTAGGGCTCGTGCTATCATGGATTGTGTGTGTGGATGGCTGTATGTTTTTCGTGATGTGAGCTTACGCTGGGAGCAGTGGGACTGTGTGCAATCTAAGATAGTCGATAATTATTCAGTCGGGAGTGCTTCTTCCGGTTGGGTGCCCTGTCAGGAGGGAAGGGACAGTTGGATTTTCCCTCTTCAGTCCCCCGTCTGGTCAACTTGTCGACCACAAAATGATTGCATCTCTTGTCATCTCTCAGGCGCCATACCTTCGCTAGATGTCCGTAATGGTTCACATGATCTTCGAACGACCAGTATATATACATGCATCCCCCAAGGCTTGCAGTAGACCCATTTTCTGACATACATCTTAGGATTCCTTGGGTTTTCTAGTTTCATTGATGGCGGGAACATGTCTGTTTCCATTAGCTGTTGTTGTAGTCTCTCTCGTTTCATACGTATTATGTCTCTGTGTTGGTTGTCCTTTGCAGGTAGAAGTAGCTTTGTCCCGATCATTTCTTCTGCAGTCGTCTTGGATTTTGCCATGCATGCTAGAGAGGCCAACCCCAGGTTTAGGCCTCCTGCTAGTATTTTTAGACCATCTGCTAGCCAGGACGGCATCCATGACCAAAGATATGAGAACCAGCTTCTGTCCTTCTTCGTGCCTTTTGATTCTTCTTCCATTTTATTGTGCATTTTTGCAAATTATGACACTCCTTCTCATAATGTTCTGTTATCTTCATCGTTTGCTGGTTTGAACATGAAGCAGGAGCTTCCTATTTTCACGCATACTCCTCCTTCCATAGCTGTGACCAGGTCCAGAACATACCTATTCTGTAGGGCCACTAATTGTATAGCTCAGAGCTCTTCTTTGATTGTGTTGAATCCATTGACTGTTGAGTTTGTTGTCATCATTAGCTCCCACCACGTTATCTGGAGCCATTTTGCATTTGCGTATGTCTGGAACCCTGGGTGTATTATTGCAGAGAAGAACATGGCAGTCCTGCTGAACAGCCGATGTGATGGTGGTACTTAATCGAGTGCTGTTTCTGATTTGCCCCACAAGTAATTTCCCTGTCGCTTTACTTTCCGTAACGGGGCCCCTTTGGTGATGTCATGGCCAGATGGTAGTGTAGTAGGTGATAGCGATCATTTCCTTCATTTATTGCCTTTGTCCATTTAGTCGTCCATCTTGACATGTTTTTGAGGTACTACTAGCGAGGGTACATTGACATGTGCCAGGGAGCAGATCCCGCCCCATTTAGGAAGTAGTTTATCGTATGCTTTTGTCCCACATGCCCAAAAATGGTCCATCGGTACCGCTGTGCCTGATCCCATGCCTCCTATCTTCTCTATCTTCATGCATCCCTCGTTTGTCCCCACTTTGATATCCCCGTCATGCTGGTAACATAGGGTTGGTATTGTAAGAGGAATGATTGTCAGTGGTCCATCTTCCTTATCCAGCCATGTCAGCAAACTTGCACTCTTAGCCCATTCTTTGAGACACTTATCGTTTTCCTCCTGGACCTTCTTCACTGCTAGCCTTTGTTAATGGTAATGGCTTGCTTCCCACTACTCCATCCACCCATCCTTCTTTAGTATATACTCTCCGAAACACCAACATCGGGGGCGTTCCCAGCAACCTGGTTCTCCGCCTGTTTCTCTGGCCTTCCTTTTGCATGGTAAATAGTCTAACATCACCTCCGTCGTTTCTCCTTTTTCTGGTCCGTCAGTTATATATCGGAGTGCTTGTGTGTGTTGCCAGTAGTTGTCAAACATAGGTAATGTCTTTATGAAGCTATCCTCATATCAGTATGTTGCGTTTGATCTCCACCGGAGGGTTGCTGTTTCCCCTTGGAATCTCCCCCGTGTTTGGAACAACGCGAGGTATAGGAGGCATTGTGCCGTTGTTGCTGGGACTTATGTGGCTACAAATGTTCTGGAAGTGCTCATGGCATACGGGATGAATGAACACACATAGCAGCTGTCCCGTGTTGTGTCTTTACCAATTTTTGACATGTGCTTGTACCACATGTTTGTGACGTGTGCTGTACCAGTGAGATATGTGTCAACGCCATTAACATCAGTAACAATGCTACGCTTACCTCTGCTTACCTTCTCATTCGTGCTGGTCGTACCACCTGACACTGTGCTCCTTGCAGCTTAGGCAGGGGGACCATTAGTATGGGCGTTGCAGAGACAAGCAGTGCTGAGTACAGCTGCCAAATTACAGCGGCTAGCAATCCGGTGGATAACATGAGCCACACAGTTGTCATAATAAGCTTTATTATTTTTTCATCATCAGTAAATATACCTGTACACTTCTTACTACCTTTATACTGTCGTTTGATGATACGATAAAGTTGCCCGCTTGGAAATCATGATAAAAAGTGTTACTTATATTAGTATTTGTAAGTATTTCTAGCCCGATTTACTAAATAATCATATAGTGCCCATGCAAACAACTGTTCCCATATTTTACATATTGATCAATTTCAAAGTATGGGTAGGGCGTCGTGAAGCTGTGGGTACATTTGCTCTATGTATTATAAACAAGCAATGTAGTAAACGTGTGGTGGTCTTGGCCGGAAGTGTGTAGGCCTTCCTATCGTATGAATGTGTTGGTGAGACAGTGCTTCAGGGTGTTCAGTGGGGGGTAACAGCTAAATCAATTGTCAACCTACTTCTAACATTTATACATACACATTTTACATAGACGCAGAACCCAGCATTTGCGGAAAAAAAAGACTATGCTAAGGCAGTGTTAACACAGTGTATTCATGGTGGGTGTGTGTGTGCTGTGTTTGCAGATCTACATCAATAATCATACATTTCCCAGTGGGTAATTCCTGTGCAGTTCTATGATATTTAGTTTATGAATTCAATGGAAGGGAACAAGTGCTTGTGACCTCCTAGTCATAGGGTGACAGACATGCTCTTGTTCATCTGTGCTCATGGGACTGTCTGAGCTTGATGTTATTGCTAGTGGGGCACTGTTATTATCTTGTACATTTTGTGCTGCTGTAGTGTTGGCCCTGTCGATACTTAACTGCGGAGAGGTCGATGCTTTGTAGGGCTTGATGTTATGGGTGTGATGCCAAATGCTTTTATCCTTTAATTTCACAGCTCTTTCTGCAACCGCTTCAACAGTATGTGGCCCTGTGATCTGGGAGAATTCCATTTCCAGCAATAGTTACACTGTCTCCTTCTTTGATGGGTTGTGCTTTTGCTGTGTCCTAAGAGTCATTTATTTCTTGGAGATTGTTCTCTGACCTCCCCTGTGTCCGTCGGATCTGTTGAGAGATAAAGGAGGCACTGGTAACCAGTGAAGTAACATAGTCATGCATCTCACTTCCAAACATTTCGGCGGTTTCTTCACAATCAGAAGTGGCCCTTGTAGGTGGGGCTAGTGGGAGGTGCATTTGCCGACTGGTGATGGGGCGTGAGGTGGTGGTCCAACCCTGGTTTATTCCTCAGCTCAAATAGAGCCAGAGACACGCAGTAGACCCAGTTCTTTTTAGTTGCATGTTGCTTTTTCACTATCGCCTCCTTCAGGAGGCCGTTAAGACATTCACAAACGCTGTTGTGCCATGGGAACACCTCTCTGACCAGGTACTTGGCAGCCCATAATGCATCGGCATGGGAGCATGGGCCTGCTTCTAGCCACCTGGAAAAGGGACATACTACCATGATCATGTACCGGTAGCCTTGGCATACATTTATTATATCAACATAGTCGATGTGAAGGTGTAGGAAAGGGCTTTTCAGTCAGGGTATCACTCCTTTGATCCCTTTGAGCATATGGCCTGCTGTAAACTGTTGACATGTGAAGCAATTACTGATAAAATTTGAGACATGAGCATTTAGTTCGGGGCAAAACCATGATTCCTTGATGCGTGACATAATTACCTCTTTCCCTGTGTGTGCAGGATAGTGTAGTTTTGTTAATGCTATTTCTAATAGTGCAGGAGGCATGACTACTTTCACTGTATTGTTTTGTCTCCACAGGACATCCGTGGGGAACATTGAGCACCCTCTGTTTACCCACAGCTCCTTTTCACTCATTGGGGCTTCTGCCTGTAGCTCCATTACCTGTGCCTGTGGTAAATGACTGTACCCTTCTTTCATTAGCATTGTCTTGCCCCTCCCCTCTCTTTTTGTTTTTCTTGGAGGTGCCATAACTCCCCAAAATATGAGGCATGCTTTGCATAGAAGTCTGCTGCTTCATTTCCTTTTGATATCAGGTCTTCCCCATTAGTATGTGCTTGCAACCTTACTAATGTGAGTTCTGTTGGGTCTGTTACAGCCTCTATTAGTTCCCCTAGGATGAAAGCGTGCTTTACCCGTGTACCATATGCCCATCTAAACCCTCTTCTCAACCATCTTTCTATACCAGAATGTATTGTTGATGTCACGTAGGCGCTATCTGAATAGATAGCGACCCATTTACCTGCACTCTCTCTAAGGGCTAGTATCCGGACCACTAGTTCTGCTGCTTGGGCCGAATATTGGGGAGGCAGTTTAACGCATTTTATTGCCTCGCTTGTCCAGTCCTCTCTTAATCTTACCACCGCTGCCCCTGTTCTTCTTACCTCATAACTTTAGTCAATTGCTGATGACCCGTCAATGTATAGTACGCCTCCCCCTCAAGTACATCTTCCTCTACTTTACGCGTTTCTGAGTAGTATTCGATAGCTTTTGTACAATCATGGACATATTCCCCTTCCTCAACTTCTTCTGCCAGGAATTGTGCTGGGTTAACATTTTTACACCTCACTATTTTTAGCTCTGGTCAGGAGAAGATAATTTCATAGCCTGTTGCTCATGTGTAGTCAGTTTGCTTTTTGGCTTCTACAGAATCGCGAAAAGGACGTGCTCAATATAAAGCATTGTGGAACATCCCATTGATATTTATGATGCTTTTTCTACAGCGAAAGCTGCAGCAGCCAAGTTTTGTTCGCACAGGAAATGCCCTGTCATTACTGGGTCTAATTGGCCGCTGTAGTATGCAATTGGTTTGTGGCCCATGCTTGTTTTTTGTGTAAGTACGCTTTCATTACCACCCTGTCGGGGTGTGAGAATATAAAAAACTCCTTCATATAATCAGGGGTACCTAGCACTGGTGATGCTGATATTGCTTCTTTTAATTCGCTGAATGCCTCCATCATTTCCCTTGTCCACCCCAGTTTCTTCTCTCCCCTTTGGGATTCTCTAAGGGCTGTGAACAGTGGTCCTGTGTATGTGCTGTAATCAAACAACCATGCCCTACAATATTTGCAAAGGCAGAGGAATTGTTGTAGTCTTCGCACTGTCTGGGGTTGTGGCGTGTTTAGTATAGTCTGTGCCCTCTGTGGTGCTATGTGCCTGGCCTTCTGAGACATGTATAGAACCTCCTCTTGGCAATACTACAGTTTTACCTTGTCTACCTTGTATCCTTTTTCTGCAAATACAATGAGCATTTTAACCGAGTCCTTCCTGCACTCATCTTCTGTTGTACTACAGATGAGGATGTCACCCACATATTGTAGGATTGTACTCTCTGTCTTGATGTTCCCAAGATCCATCTGGATCACGGTGTTGAAAATGAATGGCGACTCGTAGTATCCTTGGGGCAGTCTTATGTGCTTCCACTTTGTATTGCGATACATGAAGCTCGTTATGTCTTGGGAATCTGGGCGTAGTGGTATCAAGAAAAAGGTGTTTTTTAGGTCAATCACGGTGAACTGTGTAGCCTCTGCTGGAATGCCACAAAGTATTGTAGATGGGTTAGCTGCTAAGGGGTATTCTGCTTCCACAATGTGGTGTAGGGGTCTCAAATCTTGTATGAAACGCCATGTACCCCCGTTTGCCTTCCGGACGTGTTACACAGCAGTGTTACAATGTGATTCTGATAGGACCAGGATGCTTCGTTCGATGAGGCCGCTTGTCGTCTCATAAATGCCCTCATCTGCTTCTTTTGACAATGGGTATTGTCTAACTCTGGCCAGAATTGCTCCTTTCTTCAGTTTTATTTTTATTCTCCCAATTATTTTGATGCACTCCACATCGTAGGGGCTTGTAGTCCATAATGAAGCTCGTACTTTTGCTAAGTCCTCCTCGCAGAATGGGGGTGGTGCTGGGAGTGGTGCTTCTAGTGCCATTGCCATTTTCTGGGCCACCTCTCTGTTTATTAACTGTATCCAAACGTATACACTCATTCCCAGCATCATCTCTCTCATTCCCTTTTCTTGTGAGAAAAGTTCTTCATCAGACACTTTAGTCAATCTACACCCTTCTGCTAGTGCTATTACTACCATCCAAGCCTTTCCTACACTGTCTAGGGTGTGTATTTCATCCCAATCTTCCTGTACCCCTATCCCTTCAATGTCTATTGACACAAACATTCATTCTTTCTCATCTGTGAGCATTTCTGGCTTGAAAAGGTACTCACCTGGTCTTCTCCATACCTTCCCTGCTATTCCTGGTAGCCAGGCCAATGCCATATCCATCTCATACTGGCTCCCCTCTCTGCACACTTTTACCACAATATGCCTGAAGTATTTCCCTTGCTTTGAGCATGTGTATGCTTGGTGTGGAGCACACTATACCATTGTCTGTGAAAGAGATGGCGATGTTCAGTCTACTCATTATGTCACGTCCTAAGATTTGTACGGCGCATGCTTAGAGTATAGTAAGGTTAGTGATAGGTCATGATCCCCAATAGATGGGGAGATATCATCAGTAAATGGAACCACTTCTTGAGCTCCAAAAAATCCCTGAATGTTCATGGCATCGCCTGATAAGGTACATTTCCCCTCCTGTATGCATGACCTTTTGGCCCCCATAGCAACCAGGAAGGAGAACGTCTTGTCACCTATCACCACCTTTATGTGAGGTTCCTCTGCAGGGTAAAGCTGTTACCGATAGGATGGGACACAGCAAGGTAGTCTGTGGGCTGCCCTATTGCGGGTACAGGGATTGTCCGTTGCCAGTGTAAGGGTTGTGCCCCATTATTGTCACCACTCCCATTCTTGTAACTGGTGCTACCGCCGCCGTGTCAATTGGCTGTTGTACGTCATCCTGGAACTGTGTCAGTTGTTGTACTGTCTGTATGTATTGTTTTTGGTGCATTTGCTGTTGTTGTTGCATTTCCCCTGGTACTGTTTGTGTTTGTACTGGTTGTTGGGGCATGCCGTGCTGTTGCCCTGTGGGTGGTTGTCCTGCCTGTTGATAATACCCATTCTGGCCCCCTTGGTGACTTTGTTTCCCTTGTTCTCCCCACCCATGTTGTGTAGCTCGGTAGCTACACGTGTGGGACATGTGACCTACTAATCCGCATGTCCAACATTGGGGTGGTTCCAGCACCTGCCATGGAAATCCTCCTCCGCGCTCCCCTTGGCCTTGCCTCCCCTGCTGTGTATAACCCCAGAACCCTCCTCCTGGATAGTGTGCTTGTGGCCCAGGTCCTACCCCCCTAGTGCCCCCCCCCTTCCTCTAAAGTTATGTTGGTACCCACCCATGCCCATGTACCTCCCACCCCCATTGGTGGTTGGTACTGCTGAGCTGTTTTGCATTGTGGCAGCTGCTGTGGCAGCTGTTGTTGGAGTTGTGGTTGTGGTTGGGGTTGGGACACTTCTACCTGGGCTGGTGGTGCAGTGCTTGTTATTAATGCTCCCTCTAGGGCATATTTTGACAATTTCTTCTGCACTAATTTGGCCTTGTCTGCTTTCCTATTGTCCGCCTTCTGTTTAATCTTTTCCTGCCATAACATACAATGGTGCACTATTGTTAGTTGTATTTCTGACCATGCTTTAGCCTCCATTCGCACTAATTTCTTCAGTTGTCTTTGTACAGGTTCTGGCAACCCTTGTATTAATATGTGGTAGAAGATGGCTATTTTTTTGGCCCATGGCTCTCGAGTTTCGAGGCGCCAAAGCTTTTGGATCTCTTGAATGGAGTTAACAGGATCTTCATCCTCACGCATCTTGCGTGACGTAATTGACCCTATGTCTGAAGAGTCAGGGTATTATATCCTTATCGCTTGCCATACTGCATGGCTGCAATTCTCAAATGGGGACCCGTCATGCATTGTGTTTTGTGTTGTTACCCCTGGGTACCCAGCCCTCTTCCAGATGTCATCTGCTGTGTCACCCAGTATTGATCCTAGCAGTCCTTTCACGTGCCCCACTGCCAGCCTGTGCCCCACTGTCCGTTTTTCCATTTTATGTATCCATTTCCCTTCCCCTCCACTAAGTGATGTCAACGTATTCTTAACGTTCTCCCTGTCTTCATGCTTCCATGGTATATATATTTCCCCCTCTCTCTTATAATGAAATCTGTGAATATTCAGGCCTTTCCTCCGGTGTCCGTCTATACTGTCGTATCTGGATTGGCCCTCTCTCATCTTCCATGTCTGCCCCGATATCTGTGATGTCTATATTGGGTGCCCTGTGTGAGGCATCCGGGGTCCTGTGTGCCTGCCCCACTGACATGTGTGTCCCCTGTTGTGTGTTACCGCTGCCCCAACTCTTCTGCATCCAGGGAGGTCTCTGAGCCTATTCGTCTAGAGTGTGAGTGGTGCTGCTGTTGCTGCTGTGTCCTCTGTAGTCGTGCCAGTGTGCTGTCCCTTTTCTTTTCACCTTCAGTCAGACATTCCCATGACATTCCTTTGCCTGTTCATGTAATGTACAGTTTACTTAGCCCTTTTTTCCCTACATCATTGCTATCTTCATCTTCCTCACTGCAGAATCTGTCTGAGTATGTCAACTTACGTGATATTGGGTACCGCACCGTTACGCTTTCGAGATCAATGTTTGTAAAATGTTCTGCATCTGCGTCTTCTCTTCCTGTTGCGCTCCGTTGTACGGACTCTGTCTGATGCACCCCGGCCGTTCCCATGCTACTCCCTGTATGTCCCGTCGTTATCCGTCGGGGCTGATGCTCTTTTCGTTCTTCTCATTCTGCCTCGTCTGCCCGTGTCCGATCTATTTAATCTATTATTTCTTCATGTACCTTCCGTAGTGCTTCTTCGTCTTCGTCTCTCTGACTCCTCGCTCCACCTGTTAATGCTAACCTTAACTCCTTCAGAATGCTTTCCTTGTACTTGCATGTGCTTTCCAGCAATATCTTCAAATGTGTCTCCAAAATGCCATTTCTCGTTCAGCTTCAATCCTCTCCTCCTCTTGTGTTCTAAGCCCTTTTGCTTCCGTACTCACTTTGCTCATTCCTCAAGTTGTTATCATCTCCATCTGCTCTCTCCACTCCTTCTCCATCAATTCCTCCTGCTCCCTACTTTCATGATCCGCCTTCTCCTGCCTTTCTAGTTCTAGCTGTGCCTCCCGTTCTTGTTCTGTTTGTTCTAGTTGTCCTACTAGCGCGTTCCTCTTCTCCTTCAGTTCTGCTATATTTTTTCCTAGCTTTGCCTCCTCCTCCTCCCACAGCTTCTCCTCTTTCGTGTTGTTCATGTGCTGGCTTCTACACCCTTTCCCCAACTCCAATTCCTCTATTGCCTTTGGTGCTCCTTCTGTTTCTCCTGTTGTAGTCTCTTGTAATTTCAATAATATTTGTTCTGCTATCCATTCATCTGGGCCTATCGCTGTGAATTCGCTCTTTGCCTGCCTCAGCCCTTTCTCATCAGCATCAGGGCTACCTACCTCTGGCCGTGGGGTGTGTGTGTTTGGGGCTTACGGGGTGGTTTGTACGTGGGATTTGAGTAGCCCTTGGCTGCTGTTAATTGCTGGGGCTCCGCAGTTTCCTTTAGCTCTCTAATCGGGTATAATCCCTGTTCTTCCTCCTCTTCCACGTTGTCCAACACAATGCTGGGAGTTGCAGGGGTGGGATGCATGAGTCCCCTACCTCTTCTTTTACCTCCTGTATGCTCAACATTCCAGGGTAATATCCCTGGAACATTCTCCAAAACTTGAATATTTCCATGTGGTTTGCTAGCTTCTTCCCCTTATATGTATTGTGTAGGTAATGAGTAGTGACTGTAGTATATCCTTCTAGAAACTGCAGTTAGGCGGGCATGGTACCATTATTTTCCCATCCGTACCCTTTGTCCTTTCTACACTATATTTGACTATTTTGTATCGGTAAGTAGGCAGTGTCTTACAGATGTGATGTATTGGGGTTAGCATTGTCCCGTGTACCCGTATGGTGCTCCTCCCCCACCCCTGTGATACATCATTGCTTTTTACTCATAGTTTTTACCTGACCTCAAGTTGAGTATTTTGGCTTTCCGCTGTCAGGACAAGGATAAAAATGTTGTTTGTTATGCAGTTCAACGTTCAATTAGCTACACGTGTGACCCTTAACAGACACACTTCTTGCGAGGCGTACTTCGGTACCGCCCTACTCTCAAGGAGCTGCCGCTATCCTAAACTCCCAACATCTTTTGCCACCTCCTGGCACGCTCCTTCAATGTGTCCGGCCCCCTACGACCGGGCCCCAGTGCAGCGTACTCTGGTACTACCCCACCTATAACAGGCTCTCACCGCTCAGTGCGCCCCTTGATCACACGCCAGCACTGTCCATGCTCAGCTGCTAAGTCACCTGTTCTGAAGCTTCAGTCCATGTTGCGAGCCCCGCGCCCGCTAACCACACAATGTCCTATACAATGACCTAAGGGTGACATCACCAAGCTAATTATTGACAAACCATGAAAAACAACCAGACAATCTGCATATGCTTTACACGCAACAACCCTGTCTCCCTAATACTGCATATGAAATTCACAATCCCGGTTTGAAACCTTAGGTTTCAAAGGCTCTGTTCAAACGAGTACATATGTGAGAGACACCACTCACACCATCACAATCTTTGAGGAGCTACCTTTCAACCCTGCTACCCAGATCCTCGTCACAATGGATATTAAGTCTCTTTATTCCAATATCTCTCAAAAGCAGAGACAGAATGCATCCGAGAGTGGCTCACTAGAAACCCACCACAAGACCGGGTTCCCAGTAACTTCATCATAGAACTAATGACGATAGCCCTACAAAAGAATTTCTTTACATTTGACAAACAAATGTACCTTCAGACAAAGTGAACTGCGATGGGGGCAGCATTTGCCCCGAGTTGGCCATCCTATACATTGCCAAATATGAGGAAGACTATGTTTTTTCCCCACTCAATCATTGGAAGCAACAAGTGGGGCATTGGTATAGGTATATATATATGATGTAATTTTCATCTGGGCAGGTGAATTGAGTCATCTCTTACTTTTCTGGGAATGGTTGAATTCCTGCAATGCAGATATACAGTTTACCATTGAACATAGCAAATCCAAGGTCGCTTTTTCGAACCTGACTATCCAACATTTCAATGGCAAACTAGTATGTGACCTCCATCGCAAATCTACATACAGAAATAACCTATTACATCATACCAGCAACCACCCCATTCACACCAAATAGAATTTGCCCTATGGGCAATTCTTGCGGATAAGGAGAAACTGCACTCTAAAACAGGATTTCCTCACACACTCCAAAATGTTGTCACATAGATTACAGGAAAGTGGCTATCCCAAGAAACTTCTGGATCACTCAGTCAGAAGAGCACTCAACACCAACAGAGAATCACTTCTGCAGCCAAAAACCACACTGACTCAATCTGAAGATGATCGCCTCATTTGTGTGGTTACACATGGCAGAGAAACAGCGAAAATCAAGAAAATTATTCAGAAGTACTGGCACATTACCAACTGAACCTACCAGAGGACCCACTGCCCAGATTTGCATACAAGAGGGCTAAAAACCTTAAAGATCATTTAGTACATTCCCTTTTTCAAGCAGAATAACTCATACAGGACAAAGAACTTTACGTCCAATACAAGGGCACCACCCCTCTGGCAATTGCGTGGCATGTCAATTTACTAAGAAAATGAAAACCTTTAAAATCGGCCAGAGGGAATGGACACTCAAAGACTTCACCAATTGCAAGAGTTCCCACGTTATCTATTGCATTGAATGCCCGTGCGGTTTAAGATACGTAGGACAGACAATGAGATCGGTACATTTTAGGATCTCTAAACATAGATCCAAGATCCATTGCAAAACACTGACAGCACCTTTGGTGGCACACTTTGTTGTGGCCAAACACTCCCCGAATGATATTATGTGGTGGGTATTAGAGAAAGTGAAGGGTGGAGGCGATCTAATACACAGCTTGCTACACAAGGCATCTAGATGGATTCACCGATTAGACTCTTACCACCAGGGACTGAATGACATTTTTCAACCAGTGGTACACAGAGTCGTATCAGGTGACCCACATGTATACAGCATGGGCATCACGGCCCAGCACACCACTCTTTGCCTTGCCCAATAGATCATACGTCGCAAAACCTTTTTTCTGTACCATATAGAGATTGCACATACAAACATGGGTCCCCCCTCTCGCCCTTTGCCCCTCACAACCCCTGTCTTGACATTACCACCCTCTCTGGCAATTTGGTTGGGTATTAACACCATGCCAGGAGAGTTATCTCCAGTGCAATTTGAAGTGCACGGTGAACAGGCACCATACTGTAATCCAGTTGGTTTGGAACACAGCAGCGTTAATGACCACAAAGGCACACACAAAAAGAAACACACCTCTGCCCGCAACACCGTCTAGATGAGGGCTGGCTGTTTTTTCATGTCTTTCATTTTCTTGAGTTATTGCTCGTGCTGCCTCGGGTCCTGCATTACATACAGCAGGCCACATACATTCTATTAGGCAAACAGGATTATTTTCTATGTACACAATTTAGATACAGAAGGCACCATTGTGGGATGCCGCTCAAACATACATGCCATTTTCCTGAACAAATGACTTGGATCCGCTGTCATGATCAAGGACCTTTGCCGAACAGGAAAGCAGCCTCGTCCCCTTGACAACCACTCACAACAAGGCACGTAGCCGGCCCCGTGATGTGATTTCCGTTGTCACGTGGACCTATCACAAAGCAGATTGAAGTCTGCACCTCCTTGACAACTAGCGCATCTCCAGCTTGCAGAGACGCGGTTCCAGCAGTATCCAGACGCATTCACGCTGGATCTGAGCCCCGCAGCATTCTTCCGCGCCACGAAGAGGACCCGTTCTTTTGGATTGCCACCCACAAGGGTAATGAAGGTAATCCCATAAACCGGAGAACCCAGCCAAGGGTTTCCTGCATGCGCTATGCCCTCACTATTAAGTCTCTTACAATGAGCACGCCGCCATGGATTACTCCATATGGCTCCAGGCACCCGCTACTACTAGCCAGTACCAATCACCACTTAGCCCTAGACACGCGGTTTCCCTGATAAGAAACAACATATCCGTTCAGTAGCCCCTAGAACAAATAATATTACACAGCTACAATACAGACGGTAACCATCCCTTTACCCATTACAGGGACAGAGGCCGTAGGGGACCCAACTGGACCCATCATATCGAATCTGCAGCTCCCATCTCGCATGCCAGCCCTTTTTCAGTTAGCTATACCGGACCACTATCCACATTTTCGCATTCAGTGAATCTACTACCAGATGTTTTAGTAAGTACACATTTCTGTATTATGTTTTTCAGTTGAAACTGAGTGCTCCTGGAAATATAGAGGCCTAAAACGACCTCTCCACCTCCTGGCACCCTTACTAGTATTCTCTGCATTTCTCTATGAAACAAGAATCCCGGAGCAATACCGAGGTAACAATTGGGGCCCCTTTGTTTTTCAATATGGCGCCCCTCTTTTCATGAGAACTTGCATTATACAACCTGTCCTCACTAAATCGAGGTCTCCACCATTTTGTCTTGTACTAACAGGGAGCACGACCATACATCAAGGGGGACTCACAGGAAGGGCTCAACCCGAAAGTGTACCTCATCTGTTGCAATCAAGAAACACAGAAGCCACCACACTTGAGTCTAGGTATTACCCTGTGCTCTAGAGTGGACATGACCTAAGACTTGGGATTATAGTATCGGCAGGTAAAGCGACAGCCGATGAATCTGAGGCTTGATTTAGATTACAGAGTGTCAGACATAGCCTGACCAACATTGAGATGGGGAATTATATTGTTTGTTTTAATTTTTTTTGCATATATATACAGGGTCTTCAAACACGACGCCCTGATGAAGGCGGACTAAAAAGTGTCTTATGACCGCTGAAACGTGAAGAGCTTGGTTGGTGACGGAGCCCCACGTAGGCAAAGAATTCTTTAAGCCCAAAGACCCAGATACAGGCCTCATTGGAGCCTCAGGACATGCATTAATCCTTACCAATTCCTGTCTTTTCACCAAACAAAATAACTGTTGGGGAGAGACACAGGGATTGTCTCAGGACACCCTTAACTGGGTGCAAACTAGGGAACTGAATTTAAGTTTTCCTATTTTAAATTCACCTTCAATGTTATTTTAGAAAGTTTATTTTTTGTTTTTTATGTTGATCAAGGCTTTTGTCATGATGTACCAAGATTAAGTTTGTTCATCATAATGTGTATATTTTTGTATTTTGGAAAGATGTTATTGTTGAGTTAAAACACACTTTATCAAAACGCACTTTATTAATATGAATTAAAAAGCACATGTTGAAAAATGTCTTCCCTCTCCAATATGCTCAATTATCCCATGACTTCCATAAATAATTGATTTGGATGATTGAGGTAACACAAGTGTCACCCGTAGAGTAACCACCGAGTGATGACTAAAATTCTTTTTTAGACTTTTTTTTTTCAGGGTGGGATACATCTATATTTGCATATCTGTTCTTAACTGGCTTTCCTCTTACCTCTGCTCCCACTCATTCGCTGTCTCCTGGGGCGGCCGTTCCTCGCCTACCCTCCCCTTGGAATACGGTGTACCCCAAGGTTCGGTTCTTGGCCCTTTCCTATTCTCTCTCTACACCTCTATCCTTGCCCCGGTTATCTCTTCAATCGATATCTCTCACCATTTCTACCTTCCTGTCTATGTGCCATTAAAAACTGGATGTCATCTCGTTTTTTTCGCTCAATACTAATAAGACTGAAGTCTTGTTCTTTCCCTCCAATACTCTTCCCCCTCCCTCTTCTCCACCTTTCATTCACTTTCCCCCCTCCAATCTTCCTACCTCTGCCCACGCTTGCAATCTAGGCATTCATATTGACCCTTCCCTCTCCTTTACCCACCATATTTCTCTTACCTCTCGTGCCTGTCGCTACCATCTCTTCAATATTCGCAAGGTCCGCTCTTACCTTCCATGCAACAAACCTATTAATCTCCTCCCTCATCTTCTCTTGCCTCTTCTACTGCTCTCCCCTACTCTTTGGACTATCTGCCTCTCATCTTGCTCCCCTTAAATCTATCTACCACTCAGCTATCCGTACCCTCTGTCTCCTTGTCCCTTCCTCTCCCCACCCCTTCCCTTCCCCTCACAGATTAATTGCTCTACTTACTGTTTTTATTGGTTCAATTCATTGTAAAATGCTTCTTCTGTTATAATGTTCTATGTATTCCGTTGTTATAATGTAAAGCGCTTCGGGTGAAAGCGCTATATAAACATAATAAATACAAAAATACAAATACAATCCCCACAGCTGTCTTCCCACCTCCCCTGGAGTGAAGTATACGTCATCAACTCTTTTTAGTACTTGAACTGCACCCGTCGCGTCGCCTGACATGGGATATGCTTCTCACCAGGCAAACTTAACCAGTCAACTACCTTCTGCAATCTTAAGATAGCTACAGCTAACTTCTACGGGAATCCAGCATCTATTTAATGAGCTAAAACACTCAATTAATAGGAAAACCTCATCTATTCACCGAACTACAACATTCAGTCATAGGAAAGCTATGCCCCCCACACATGTGTTCACTGTCCAGACCTATCGGCGCAACAACCTTTCCGTCCCCTGTTGACCCACTATTCTGCGCCCCAAGACGCTAACCTGCACAAGAAGGAACTACCTCTGCTCTGTTCCCTTTACTGATACACGTGCCGATCACCACCTTGGTTCCAAAACTTATGACAATGTGACACCACCCTCCACCCTACGCACACATCCTCCCAACACCCATACAATATGTTGTTGCTCGTTGTGTGGACCACACTTACATTTGGGCACATGTCTGTCGGCGTCGCTCGGCTGCTTGCTCCCTTCCCACTTGGCTCACCTCGCCTCTTCTGGACCACGGGCGGGATACATTTTTTAAGTCGGCTCCTGACGGCCAATCTCTGGTTGCGCTGTCTAGTTGTGTCGCAATTCCGCGATGGTCCTGTGGTCCTCTGAGGTCCGATGGTGGAGGGGCCGCGTCTTGCTGAGCTGACGTCACAAACGGTCTTGCTGGGGTCTCAGGAGTGCATCTCAGCAGTGTCTCCAACTTGTTGGGGCAAGTTCTGGGGTCAGCAGAGCCGTACCTAGGGTCCATGGACCTCCAGCTCACGGAAGGCCCTAACTCCTTCCAATGTCCTAAAGAAGTCGAGGTCCACAAAGGAGCAAAGGGTAACTGCCGTTTCATTATGACAAACAAGCAGGGATAACATGCAAGGGCCAAATCAAGTCCAAACACATGTCCTCGATTGTGGGCTTGCAGGCCCTTTGGTACACTCCTGATGTCACAATCAGCGTCACTTACCAAAATCCTTCCCTGAACCTAACACCACTCTGGGTGGGATCCCTGAGTAATAGGTCCAGTATAGGAACATTTAGTGTGAATCGTTACTGACGGACACTTGGGTCATTCCTAAAAATTGCTGCCTGAGAATTGTTAAATGAGAACCCCTAATGATTGGTTGGAGATTCCGGCTGCCAGCCCCTATCCCCCCATGTCCAATGTCCTGATTGGTCAGGCTGCTGGCCCCCAAGGCTGGGACCACTCAGCCCGGGAGACACCTGTTCTTTTACAATGTATATCAATAAGGTGTGACTATGTGACAGTGTGTAACAATGAGGTCTTGATAATGCCACAAGAGCAGTCCAGTCCCAGAGCACATTGTAGATGGATTGTTACAATTATGTTGCAAGGCACAGCCTTAGACGTGAGATGGCTGCACCTTCCCAGCTTCCAGACCTTGGCATCCATCCTGTTAGGTTGGCCAGGTCACGTGTGCAGAGACAGCTGGTGAAGCCGAATTACTTCAATTTGAATCATTAGCTCCTACACATGTGTGCAAGGTGCTCTAACATACCGCACGTCCAACCTGTAGGAAGTTTCCAAATTTGCCCCTCCTGCATGTTTGGCTATCATTCTGTGAGCTTTGAAACCCACCTTGGTTACTCTGAAAAATGTCCCTAATTATTCTGGATGCCTCTATCTTAGAAGCTTCCCCTACCTTGTGTTATGAATCTATTATTAATTTCATCAAACTGCCTTTGGTTCTTCAACTGCAGCATGCTTGCTGCTTACAGTGAAGCCAATCTGTCTCCACTAGTCAACATTGTCCCTTCAAAAGCGTACTAGGATATTTTTTTCTGCAATGATACTCCCTCTTCACTTTTTGTAGTATTGCCTTTCTTGCGATTCTTTTCTTGCAAGAGTCTGCAATAATGTGCGATGGTCCACTGAATTTCTGGCCACAGTTTTGCCTCCATACCCACTAACCTCTTCAGCTGCTTCTGTACTGGGTCTGGCAGACAATGGCATCGTATATGATAGAACACAGGTATAGATTTCTCCCAAGCCTTGCGTGTCTCCAAGGCCAACTGCTCTTGGAAATTCTGAATGTAAACAAGCGGGTCTTCCCCTTCTTACATCTTTTTTGTCATTTTAGCTCCCATATCAGACGTGTCTATATTCAAAACCTTAAGTGCTTTCCATACTGCCGCTCTACAGTTATTGAACGGTGCTCCCTCATGAGCAGTGTCAACCATAGTAACACCAGCATACCCTGCTCTAGACCAAACGTTATCAGCTCTCTCTTCAAGGATGGCAATCAGGAGACCCTTAATGTCCCCTATAGCCAGTTTATTTCCTCCTGGTATCTTTTCTAATTCATGTATCCATTTCCCAGCACCAAAATTTGGACTCAGGATTTCACACCTTAAATTATCCTTACCCGTCTGGGGTCAAGGCACATCTTATGGCCTGGCTCCTCTCTTTCTTTAACAAAAGAAACTTGTGAAATTCCAAACTCACATGCACCTCATCTCCCATTGTCTGTCTATTCAAGGCAGGGACAATGGTTCTGCTCCGCATTTTACCTGGCAGCGACCTTAGCCTACTCAAATAAGGTGGTGAGATCCCTCTCTGATCAAGGGACTGCAAACATCCTTCATGTCTACATGCATTACCTTCCTCTTCGGCACGGTAGGTTACACTGTCCTAGTCTGGCATAACCTGTCCCCAACTCATGTGTTTCTTCCCATTTCAATTTCTATTTTACATCAACCTATCCATAAACAAGGCTCTCATGCTTGAGGCAGAACAAGCCCCTCATTTTTATTTTATTTTGCATTGGTGCAAGCTGTTGATTCCAAAAGCCTGCCAGTGATGCACTCATGTGTCTGTGATTTATAATGTTTTCCCATTACTCCTAAATATTTTCTCTGTTTGATCAGCTTTGACTTTCGCAAGCCTTCCCTCGAGCCAGCACAGAATGTGCTGATATCTGCCACATTCTTTTCCTGTGACCTCAACACTACTCCCTGTTTTCCAAACTGCTTTCTTATCTACTTGAAACAGCCTTTGCTTACGATGGCAGTGAAGTATAATTGCTGTTCTTCATTCTCGCTTCCGTACTGCAAGAATCTCAGTGTTTCTAAATACAAATACACAAATCTCTTTTCTCATAGTCTTACAACAGAGACCAGCTGTCCTCTATGCCAGCTATCATTTGAACTTGTAAATTTTATTTTTAATGTATTCGTTGGTGTGTGCTTGCAAAGTGTGCATGCGCCTGTGTGAGTGTGAGTGTGCATATATCAGTACAGCTTGCTAGCACTTCCTTCAATGTTTTACCACTTTTTTTTAAACTGCGTTTGAATATTTTTTCAAATTTGTCATGTTAGCTCAGAAATGTCTGTCAAATACTGTTTTTCCCATTTATTTCTGTCATTACCCACAATGTATTCACTGTACCTGGTCCAACCACTATCCACTAGCACATTGGTATACCTTGTGTCATATTTTGCACACAAAAACTCAAATGGAATCTCAGCTTCCCCTCTCTCAAATTGTGTGCTCCTGGGCACCTTTTCTCTGATTTTGTTTCCAAATGTCTTTGAAATTCTCAGGCATAATATTTCATCTCTTCCTTTCTTGATGTCTGTCTAATGTGCAAATTTATTTGATGCATTTTATTTTTTAAACTTGCATGCATGCTACCCTTGTAGTGCAATATTTCTCTATTCTCAACTCCTCAGTTATGGTGCTCATAAGAAACCTATGTCATTTAAAAGGATAACATGCCTCCTTCTCTTCTCATTGCAGTGCATATGACTGATTAACCTATAAATATTTATCACACTGCATTTATCAAAAGGCATCCATTGTCAGCTAGCTTTGGCATGGCCAAAGCACTGATTTTACAATGAAGGTACATGAAAAAAATATTCAAATAACCCTGAGACTTCAATCATGATTTCACAATATAATCAATCAACCTATAATTCAAAAACAGCTTATGTGATTCTTAAACAATATGTGGTTTTCCCCCACTCCACACATGGCTTTTAACTTCAACTATTCACTTCTCCTCAATCTAAAAACTTGAATTCTTTCAACTTATTAATCATTTAAAAAGTTAACTTGCTCCTTTCACATGCACAAGCTTTCCTGACATCTGTTTTTCATCATTCACTGATTGCCAGGTTTTCCGCACATAGTGCCTGAAAATGCGTTCTACTCAAAAAAGCCTACTACTGCAAACATAAGTTATCTGCGTTAGCTGTAACCAAACACTATCCTTTCGTAGTGCATGTGGCCTTATTTTAGCAAATTGTCAAGCTACGTACATAATTTTTCTTTCAAAATAATATATTTTACTCTCCACATTTCTCATGTGCTGCGATTTCCCTTATCTGTATTTGTTACTCAGAAGGCCTGTGTTGGTAGAAATACAGCTTCTGACTGTGCAGTTAGCTTTCAAAGGAAAACACCATTTTTTTTCAAATCTTTGTCAGCCTTATCTTCTGCTCGTTTCTATCAAGACCAATGCCGTTTTCTGCCATAAGGGGTTCATTAGGTAGATTAACCTGTCTAGTTTTGACAAACGCAAGAATTAACTCCTTATTTACTGGATTTTAGTTTTCATAAAGGTTTAAAGTGAACTCATTTTTTCAACCTTTTCTTCATTTTTTCACTAAATATTGTATTCTTCAAACTTTTAAACAGTTTGCCCCTATATACTTCTATCCATAGCATATATTTATCTCATATTTTCTCCATAATTGAACATTTTAATTTCTGGCTTGGTGCCAATTTTTCCTTAAACTCAATAAAATGCATTCTCATTTTAAAACTCAGTAATTTGCATTCTCTGCAATACTTCAACATACATATACAAATGCACAGTGCACAATATACAACACAGAATACAACACATAAAACAAAACAGACAAACAAACCAACTCGATCGGTCATATATATCTCTTATCACTTACGATCTTTTCTCTAAGACTCCTCTTGCCCTCTAAATAAATACTCCTACAGAGTTTAAATCAACCTCTTTAAGTTACACCTTTAACCGAACTTGTCGTCTACAGCTTCCGCTATGGAATTTTAGGTTAAGATTTCTTCTGTTACGCTCTTTCGAATGCAGGCACTGGGCATATTCTGTTATCGTGGCATTCTCCTCACGATACCTCTTAATTAATTGGCCTCTCAAAAGTCAATTTCTCAATAACTCAATTGCTTGGCCTCTCACAAGTCAATTGCTCAATAACCCCTTAACGCTCAACATCTTGAGTTAATTCCCATTATTTATTTCTTCTAAAATACTTATATTACACTTTAAAAACATTGATGTTTCCAAAAACAAATTCTAAGTGGGGGTTCCCCACAAGTGGTTTAATTTGATTCTGAAAGCCCCTTAAACTTATCCCAAACTAATTTTTTTTTATTATTACTTGTGTATAATCAAAAAGATTTTTACAAACTAATTATTCTAAGAGGGGTCTCCCATAAGTGCTTTCAAAGTTTTTTCTAAAAAACTTTAAAAATGATCAAGAATATTTTATTCTAAAATCGGTCTCCCAAAAGTGGAAAAATAAATAATTAATGAAATATATTTTTTTAAGACCCCCGGAAAAAATCCCCAATTCAAACATTGTTGGGGATTTCCAAAAATAACTTTGAAATAATTTTTCTTGGAAGACTGCCAAAAATAAAATGCCTTCTCCAACCCCCAGGTGCCAAGGCCCTCTCCCATGCTATCAGGCCTGCAAGTCCCTTTTCTTTTAGCAATGTGAGGGGGCAAATGCAGTTTTCCCACCTATCTATCTTTCTTTTGCTCCCTCTTTCAGGCCTTCTAGCATGTTTTACCTTGTCTTCTAGGTTCTTTTGTCTTGAGGCATCCTAAGACTCCTGGCTGCTGGCTCACCAAGTGTAAATGGGGGTTCATCATCCCCAAACCTGGCATTGGCATCTCTGGGCAAGGAAGGCACTCTCGAGCAAAGCAAGACACTCAGACTGGTTTCCAAAAGACATCACATTTTATTTTTTTCCAGGCAGGACACATCCTACAGCTTCCACAACATCTCTGGGACTCTTCTACAATTCTGAGCATTTCCTGTTTAATATACACTCTACAAAGGTGAGGTAATGGCCTGATCAGAAGTACAACCCTCTTCCTACCTATGATTTGTTGGCCTATAATGGCATGATCAATGTACAACCTCTCTTCTTGTTTGTGGTTTGTTGGCCTATCTGCCACTCACAACTAGCCTAAACAGGTTTTACTCACTCATCCTCCCCACCAGTGTCCTCTACATGAACCTTTACAAAAAAAGTCTGTCCATTGAGGTCATCATGAGTACTCAAAAACTCAACCGTTTTGTATGCTCAAGCATCTATCTTAGAGTGCCTGACTTTGTCCTAAACCCAAAATGGCTGATCAATTACGAAATGCCTGACCAACCTATGTTGACCCATAACTTCAGGTCTGCTTAGTTTTAAACCTAGATTATTTGATAATGCATCTTAACATGCACTACCTGACACAATCTCTACTACACATTACATTCTGATCCCAGAATAGATCATGCTGCAAAGTGCTTTGCTATATGGCACTACAATTCTGATTTCTACAACATTTATAGTAATTGATCACCCCAACAAGTTATCCTCATTCGGTTTGAGGGGGGTGGGTGTACCTTCATTACATCCAGTTTGAGGAGGAGGGGTGCACATCCTTGTACACCTATGTTTCTGTGTATCTGGTAGTATGTTGGCTGCAAAAAATTATCTTTAAAACAATTCACCTCAAACCAGGCTTACATCACATACAAGCCAAAGACAAATAAAGTACCATCATACTGGGCTGAAAATCTCACCGGATCTAGGGGGCTCCTAAGCACTGGGAGACACAACATCCCAGAGTATAATTTATGAGATGCAAATGGAAAAGAACCAGAATATAGTCCTTCTCCTGATATGCACCTAATACGTATCAGTTTGGCCCAATCTCTCCTGAACTTCGGGAAGGAACTGACCTCATCTTCAAGGAGCACCTCATTTCCATACAACTCCCTATATCACTTCCCCTTTCTTCACCCCTTTCTTCACCCCTTAATTGTTCTCCCCTGATCACCATCTCATACAGTCTTGGAGTCATGACTCCATGACAGACCCTGAAAATGCACATCTTTTGAGGGTAGTGGCACAGTAAAAGAATCAACAGTACACTCTAGTCCAAATAAAATATTAGTATTGTCTTAATTTTAATTGCAATTAAACAATTACCTTTCTCTAAGTCCACATGGATGGAGCTAGGGATGGTATAATCAGCACACCAGCGCTCTGTATTTCTACATGCTATTTTCTGGACAGAGTTCCTCAGCCCCCCTCTCTTTCACTTAGATGAAGAATGCCTCCTTAGCCAGTCAAACCATGACTCACAGAGTCTGGAATGTATAGCTCTCTGACTGCTTCTTTCTTTGTCTTTCTTGGTTGCTGCCAAAGTTGTCTGGGTCTTGCATTGATCTTCCTGGACACTCCTACCCTGTGCCCCAACAAGTGACCCCTTAGATCTCCTGACAGGGGTCAGGTGCCAGGCAATGCAGAGCTAGTTCAATTCCAGAGTACCTTCTGCTTTACCTCCTGGGAGGACTAAGCAAACAGCTCTCTCTATTTGGCTTGGGCTAGGCTCTTCATATTTTATATGTGGCCCTTATGCAGGACTCTCCTCTACAACGCTATGACATTTTCATAACCCAGATTGGTAAGGACTTCCACGTGTTTGCCTTCCTCCTCAGGTTTACTACTTGACTCTCTTTCCATAGGACTCATCCTGCTGGTCATCTTGGTTAATCTCTCTTTCTCTCTGTCTTATCCCATACCCTCTACTGCTTGGCTTTCCCTTTTCTTTTCCTTTGTTTGAATGTGTTCCTCCTCCTTCCCTTCCTCTTTCCTCTGATTTTTCTTCTCCACCTCTTTTTTCTCTCTTGGTCCATTTCCTTCACTACCCAATTCCCATTCGTACTCCTCAGATGTGTATCCCTCTGCACCTCTGCTCCTCCCTTACTTTTCCCTCTCCTTCTCCTCTCATTCTCTTCGCCACCTGCTTTCCTTTTTCTCACCACCTCCTCCTCTCAGGTCTCACTCCTTTGCTCCACCTTCTCCTCACCACTCTCTTTCCTTTTATCTCTCTACTTCCTCCTCTTCATACTTCCTCCTTCTCCTCCCCACCTCCTTGTCCCCACCCTCTCTCCTTCTCCTCTGTAGCCCCTTGCCACTCTACCACACTGTACACATGTTCTCCTCTAATCCCATGCCCCTTCTCCTCTCTACCTCCTCCTCTCTACTCTCTCTGTCTTTCTCCTTTCCGCCTCCCAAATCTTCACAAAACTCTACTTTCCTCTTCCTCTTTGCCACCATCTCTCCTTCAGTGGCAGAGGCATATTTTAGGTATCAGGGAGGTTGGTGATCCTGGCAGACAACCACCCTCATTAATGATGTGAGGTCAGATGATGTTGGTGTTGTTTTCATTTGTTGCTTGTTAATATTCCCATTGAACTAATGCAAGCGACTGAGTGTGACAAGGAAACCCAAAGCAATGTTAAGGAGTTTTAGGTGGTTCCCCCAAAGATACTTTAAAAGAAAATGGGGGTAAAGGATACATTTCGCAGCACCATTTTTTAGAAAAACTTTATAAAAAGTATTACCATTTATAATTTGATCTGTTGGGTAGCAGGTGAAAGAAAAACAATAGATGGATGAGATGTGAGGTGACCAACAGCACACAGGAGTATTGTACAACATTTTTATGATGGCTGTGTCCAAATTATATGGCAGCATTGCCACTTCAAAATATTTTCTAAATGATAATTACAATATAAGGCATTATAAAACACTGACAGATGCTGGCTATAGAAAATATGTGCATATCTTGCCACTGTGAAACACTTTCAAGAAGGTGCCTGTGACAAATCAACTTCCAGGGCACTAGTGGTCCAGGGATGAATATCGGTTTCTAAACCATCAATCAGCCAAACACCTCTAGTACACCATAAGGGATCTTAACAGATTTGAAAAACAAGCAAATTATAAACCTCCTTGTCCAATTTTGGTAACGTGGATGGAACGGCAGCCTTATCTCTGCAAGGTCGTGGATCGTTGTTTAGTTGCAACACAGCAAAAATACAATTATTACCCAGTGATAAAAGGGACTGTCCAGACAAGGTTGTATAGGCATATCTACATTATTATTATCATAGACAGTTCTAGCACACTACAAAATACAATCCACCCTGTAAAGGAATGCAGAGGACAGACAGTTCCAAGAAAGAAAAGGGATGCACTTTGGATACTAGTAGGAAGGGTAGTCGGTAAAGTAATTAATCTCAATAGTTCAAGGATATTTGGTTTCAACATAAGGGGAGCAATGGGTCATAAAATATCACTAGGGGCCTTTGGAGAAGGACCAGGGGGACAGAACCACAATGTACCCTGTGCTTGTCAAAGTTCTTGGTGCTCGACAGGGTTGAGTTGGTTTCAGGGTGCTTTGCAGCTCCTGTGACAGGGTTCAAGATAGAAGACAGTTGCAGGTATCAGGCAGCAGGAAGATAGGCGAACGGGGCTGGACGGACGGCTGAAGGCTGCTATACAAGGTGGCTCTGGGTCAGGAATAGTCTGAGTGTTGATCAGCAGGTATGAAGCACTGGTTTGAGGTATCTAGGATGGCGTTAGCGACTGCGGCGTAACAACAGTCAGTGGTGCAACCGGTTGCAGCTTGAGGGGCTCGAATGGCTCGAAAAAATGTCTTTTTATGTGGATGCTGGTTGATGTTTTTCGATGCACTCCTCCTAACTTCTTCACTGGGCTTGTGTTGTCGTTTTAAGTTGGACAGCCCAAATCTGAGGAGAGTGTTGCAGGCACCGGCCTTGTCCTGGGTTTGGTTCAGAGACTCTCTGGCACTTCTGACCTAGGAAGCTTGCTTGCAGAACCCAGCAGGGCACGATGTGTGGATGCTGGGTACCAGTTCTGGAGTTGCTGGAGGGTCATCTGAATTCAGTATCTCCCTCTGTTCCCTGGGAGATGTTTAGGGGAGGGATCTTGCTTCCCTCTTTGGAAATCCTGGCCTTCCTTCACTTGTGGATGCTGTAAGACAGACTGTACCTTCAGCCAGGGTCCAAATGAGTTCTTCCTGTTACTCCTTGCAAAGTCCTCAGATGATCTTCCCAAAAGAGGGATCCAACCCTCTTTTAAAGCCAAATGAGCCCCCATGATTGGTGTAGGCTAAGCCTACCTTAATGAACCAATCCTGGGTCCCCACCAATAATCTACTGTATGCATGCGGTCATAACCAGAGTGCTTTGCATTAGAAAAGGTAAAGAGGTGAAAACATGTAATACTGAGTGCCACCCATATTCCTGTCTGTTGTGGATCAAGGGGTCTGATTACAGCAGCAGGTCTCCCTTGAAGCTGAAGCAAGACCAGACTTTCGGTCACCATATTCATACCTTCTGAATGGGGTCCCCCTGCGGGCATGACTACTGTAAACAGCTGTCCCAGATATGACAGGTCATGCCCTTGATACTGAGAGGTAGAAGCTGGCTTCAGGTTGACACAGTGCATATCAAAGGTTGTTGGGGTTTTCCTGTCCTTTGTTAGTTCAGCGACCAGGCCCCTGTGTCATGATGCCTACCCCCGGAGCACCAGGCCAGGCCCAGCACCCCCGGAAGCAGGCATCATGCCCTCGGGTAAAAGCCCAGCGGCCCCTTATAGGGGCTCTTTGGACTCAGTCCTGGTGCCTTTGGCGCCAGGCTCATGTTGGACATCAGTCCTGGCGCCATAGGCGCCAGGCTCATAAAGGGAGGTGTTTTGTGCACTTACCTGATGCAGACCATGCTGCACGCTTCAGGCCTCCCTTAGACCTGAAAGGGACTATTTTTTCATAGGGACTATTTTTCACTCGGGCGTTGCCAGGGAAGGATACATACCTAGTTGGTGAAGGATACATTCCTGGGACTTCTTTGGAGGCTATTTAAGCCACGCCCAGACAGCAGCTCATGCTTCACGTTGTTCTGCTTCCTGCAGCTTAACACTCACCGTGTCTGCTCCTGCTCCTGGACTCCAGCCACGCCCGCCTCAAACCTGGAAGACCTGCAAGGAAGGAAGGGAAGAGAAAGATGAAAACCAAGGACTATTCCAAACTTCTTACCTGCATCCAGAATCTTCTCGCCAGCATCCCTGAAGAAAGACTTCCATTTAAAAGCATTGCGTTGCTCGTTGCAGCGCCACGCTTCACTCACCTGTCCTCGAGACATCTCCCGGCTCCATCACGGCTGTCAGCATCGGACACCACATCTCTGCACCTAGGGGAGAGAGGAAGAAACAAAAGGTGAGCAGAAGGAACACTGAAGGAAAGCCTGATTAACAGCCATAATACTTACCGGCTTTTCTTCCACATTTCGGGTCGGCGCCGCCCCGTTGGCAGGTACCGTACCCCGGCCCCTATGGGGAAAGGACAAGAGACATTTTTGGGGAATGATAAGGACATTTAGAGGGAACGCCCTCATCACTACTCACCTCGGCAGTTTAACCCCTCGACGCATCGCCTTCATTCTGCACCTGAAATAAAGGACAGATCACAGGTTAGAAAGACAACATAAAGGGGGCCTCACTTGAACTTTGAAATTTCATACTTACAGTGCATCGCTCAGGAAAGTCAAGTGGATTTTGCCAGCGCCATTCTGAAAACCCTTCGTGGGCCGAACTGCACCAGAAGCAGGATGGAGAGTTCATCCTTCCAAACCATAAGGTGAGCTTAAACCGGGGTTTGGAGGAAGTTAGAGAGGAACGAAGGGGGAGAGGGGGGAGCTAGCACACTATTCTGCAGACTGTTAATCCCCTTTCTCATCTGCAGAAGGATATTCCTACGGGCCAGGCAAGCACGATTTGGAGGTCCTGTCCAATCGGTGTTCCGGGTCCTGCGCATCACGCTAGAAGAAGCCACAGCAATCCAGACTAGACCAGCTCCCCCGTGGGAACCAGGTGAGCGTTACACCCTGTGGGCATGTTTGCATTAACTCTGATTAGTAGGTGAAGCTACCACCAACAGAGCTAACAAAGTATATGGCGGATACACAGAGCCTGTGTACGTTAATTAGGCTGGCTATGGCAGGAGGACGTTTTTTCTTTCCCCCTACTGAGATGCCTTGATGTACCCTTGGCTGTCATATTCCAACTAAATATGGCAGGGGGGATGGTGCCTATAGGCTGTGTCCACCCAGAGTACACAGTTTCATGTATATGTTGTGCAGTGAGCATAGGAAGATGTTTGCGGATAAGCCCCACATGTTTTCCGGAGGTTGATCTACCATCATTCATTATCATTTAAAATTTCAAAAAGCTCAGGAGATCACACCCTCTGTGGGATGGTTGAATTCCTCACAGTGCCCCCATTGTATGCCAGCATGCCATTGTAAAGTACATGTTTGTGAAACTTCTGCACACAATATATACTAATATGGTCCTCAGAAACACTTGTATATGCAATTTTACCCAGATATATTCCTGCATTGCCAGTGCAAACACTTTCCGAATGATGCACAAAATGTATGCCAATTACTTGATCATGATGCATCTATCCCAGTATATGCCTGCATGGTTCAATAAAACACTTTAACATGCTCTCTGCACCCACATATATGCAAATATAACCACTGTAAAACACTTTCAAAATTGTGCCCCAAATATATGTTAACAATCTACAAAAACATTCATGCGTATAGCGAGGATAACACTATTTTGGCCCCAACCACAAATACTTGCATTGCAATCACAAACACTCACTCAGTCACCCAGTATCTCAGTCACACTGTTTATCATATGCACCCACACAACAAACATGAATACACACTGATTTTCTCACACTGGTGCACACACATTTAAATTTGCTTGAACAAACGCAATCACACATTGAACAAAATTGAAACATGCACACAAGCATGCACAGAAACCTCTACCTCCCTTGATTTTGATAATCTTGACCCCACTCCTTCCTCGGTGGCCCAACCCTCTGGGAAACATAAAACATCCATTCAGAAGACTAAAGCCAGTTGTGATGAAGTACATCCCTCCAACTCCACATTTAGACTGAGGTGTTTATAGTTTGTGGCAGCTCCTGCATTTGGCACCAAGAGCCTGCTTCTTTTTGGGAGTTCATTTGTACAACAGTTACTGCACATACTGCAGAGCCCCACAGCTGTGCATCTGCAAACAGGGCAGGCTGACTACTCTAAACTTGATGTTTCTGTATCACAGCTTTTACCATTGTGCCACAATGGCATTCTGACTTTTGGCCAAAGACTTGGCACACAGGGCTAGGAATTAAGTCATGCGGCCTCCCCAATATACTGCTTGCCAGGCCAGCATGACCTATCCCCATGGAAACCCAGCTGCATCCCCTTGTCTCCTGCATATGATCCCAAAACATCAGGCCCATTACTCTATCCCAGAAAAGGGACGCAGTAATCAATGTTCGACCAGGACTTTCTTAAAGGAGCTAAACCTAACTGATTTTTTTAGATGATAAAGCTTCAATAACATGCAGGGGATGCACAAGTTCATAAACAGAATGCCAAATTACGCAGCCAAATAACTAAATAAGGAATATTTGCAGGGAAAATAGAGGATTTGTGTGGCAATCTGCGTGCAAATCCCCGTTCATGGAAGAAACTGTGCAGAACTTTCATGTGACATGCATGCAATTTGTGTATCCTCGGCACATCTCTGCGAGTCAACAAGTGCCTTGTGCAAGAGGGACAGTACATAGTCAAGCAATCTCATGCCCATTGCCGCGCAAATATAACTGTATTCATGGATTTCCAACCGGAACATTGGGTTGCCGACAAAGCAACACGCACATCACGGAAATCATACGCCACATGATAACAGGTGTAAACGTCAACACGCATAGGAGCACATGCCTATGAAGCACGCAATACACACCAAGCGAACATCAACAGCGACAATGATTCCAGAAGTACTCTGAGCTATCGTGTACAGACACAGTAGAAGGAGGATGCCTAAGGCCCAGATCTTCAAAACATTCACTATGCTTTTTGGGATGCCGGATGATCAGGTCTATGGCAGGTATAGGTTCCCTCCACATAATCCTACAACTTGTCAGGGAGTGGGAAGATGGCCTAGCATCACCCACCATCAGCTCCCAGGCCCTTACCCCGATAGAAAAAGTGCTGACAGCACTACATTTCCTTGCTACTGTGTCTTTCCAGCAGACCACTACACCGGTAGGTGGGATATCGCAGGCTACCCAATCACTCTGTCTACACCAGGTGCTGTCCTGCATATCAGCATGTGCATGTGTGCACAGTCACATACATATGCCCCAAACACCAGCCGATAGGTAGACAGTCATGATATGATAGGTTCTTTATAACGCGCTTAATTCCCAGAAGTTTCTAAGCGTGGACCGGGGATCGAACCTGTGTTGCTCTGTGTTGTCTTGCTTCTAAGGTGAGTACGTTGCCCCTAAGCTATCATCCCAAGACAAGCAGGGTTTCTATGCAGGGGCACACTTTCCCCATGTACTAGGTGCTATAGACTGTACACATGTTGTGCTACTGCCACCCTGATTGACAGAGCAGATAGAGTGTGATGCCAAGGGAATCATTATGGAAGTATATGCTCATTTCCCGAGCAGCACGCAAGACAGCTACATCTCCCGCATATCAGCACTGCACCGGTCCCTGGTATCTGGAAAAGATGGCAACACATGGATCATTGGTGAGTGTGAATGCTCATGTACATGCCTACACATCACACAATGAACAAAATACCCTGCCAATAAATCTCAATGACAATCATGTACACATTTACAGGGGACAGTGCTTACCCGCTGACTACCTTCATGATGACACCCATCAGGAACCCCACAACACCAGCTGAGTTGAGGTACAATACAGAACATAGCCACTCAGGGCATAGTGGAGTACACATTCAGAGTGCTAAAGTCATGGTTTCCCTCCCTTGCCACTCTGGTGGGGTGTTGCTCTTTGCACCACCAGGAGTCTTTAGAATAATTGTGGCGGAATGTGTCTTGCACAATGTCACCACACAGCACAGTGTACCAGTGGACATGCAGGTTGGACACTGGCAGAACCCACAGGCACCACCCTTTCCCATGGCTGGCCAAAGGGCACATGGAGAGGCTGCCTGCACACAGCTGGTGCAATTGTACTTCGCATAAATACAAGCTTCTGTGGACTATACACAGTGCAGCCACCTCCCAGGTGCTAATCAATGATGAATTGTGGCCTATCCTCTGTGTCCACAACAACACCCTGAGAATGCGCCACAAGGGAGTTCAAAATTGCGTGTCCATTAGACATAAAACAACATGCACAAGCAGAGGCACCTGAAAAGACTTGCAAGTGGGAGTAGACCACTACCATTATGTGAAGCATGTAGTGAAGTCATTCTGGAGGATCATCAGCTGTACACCTGTACACATGGCAAACATATGTGAACAAGTACAATTATGACTCCCCTCGATGGCACCTCCGGTGTCGAGCTCTGCTGAAAGGAGGAACAATAATGTCAATAAAAGAGCACTTTCACTTGGGTGGCTCTGACTTAGGTTAGTTTTTTCTGAAGTGTGGATTCATGCAACAAGCGCGTTTAAAGATCACACACGGCGGATGTCAGTTCCACTCCCATGCGGGTTAATGAGTATGCGCCAAGGTTCCACACACATGCAGGGTTAATTTGGGAGAGTCTAGCTTCCCCCTGTCATGCTTTCCGTGGGTCCAGAATGCAGATGGTTTCCGGGGGTCGGTTTCTAGCACCGGCACTTCAAGTAATGTCAGCGGGCTGCGTGCATCACTGCAACTGCAAGCAGCACTTATCTTGATCTGTACGTGGGGCTGGGGTTTCTACTTCAGCAGGCGGGAGCCCCGCAAAGGCGTGCCACTAGAGCTCTGTTGCCACACGTCCTTCCTCCACCCTGGTCGGAATTGCGAGCCCCGTTCCTCGGGCGCGGCTCGCGCATGCGCGTTGGTGCAGGTGCGGCTGGGGGCGTGGCTATCTTCCTTCCAGCAGGCTCGTGTTGCACACGGCCTGCTGGGAAATGTAGTATCCAGGCTGTTCTCCGTCCCAGGGCTTCAGACCTGTGAAAGGGATAGAGAACACACCTGGAATGCCTGGTTGAAGGCTGTCTGCACTCTGCTACGGCAGCTACTACCCAGGTTGTCCTGCCCACTACCCTCCTTGCCCTTGCTCCAGCCTGTACCCTGACAGTACCACCCCTCCCTCCAGCAGGCCCGGTTTTGCTGGGGTTTTTCCAGTGAAATTGACAGAGGAGCCGAGGAGCATGGATATATTCAGCGGGTTCCCAGGACTTATCCTTGGGGCCATACCCTTCCCAGTCTATTAGGTAACATAATTTCTTACGATGAATACGGGAGTCTAGGATGGCCCGGACCTCGAATTCAGGATGCTCGCCCACCTGGATTGGTGGAGGTTTCCTACTGGGAAGAGAGTCTAGGGCTGGTTTTAGCAAGGCGATGTGAAACACTGGATGCACTTTCATGTGTGAGGGTAAACTCAACCGTACAGCAACTGGACCAATTAGTGCTTCTATGGGAAATGGTCCTATGAAGCAGGGAATGAATTTACGCGACCCCTGGAGGCGGAGATGCTCTGTTGAAAGCCACACTTTATCCCCAACATGATACTGAGTACTAGGTCGTCTCTTCTTGTCTGCCTGGTATTTGTAAGCCTTTTTAGCGGTATCTAAGTTGTTCTGGAGAACTCGCCAAACTTCCTCTAGGTGTTCCTTTTTTTTTGCTGCCGCAGGTACTTCTGGTATATTCCCTTGTGGGACTGGTTGAAAACGGGGGTGGTACCCATAAACACCGTAAAAGGGTGTCACCTTGGTGGATGAATGCACAGCGTTGTTGTACGCCAGTTCGGCTAACCAAATGACGTCTGCCCAATCTCCTTCCTGGCCGTGAGTGAGGCATCTGAGATACTGTTCTAATGTCTGGTTCATTCTCTCAGTTTGTCCATCGGTTTCTGGATGGTAGCTCGTGGAGAGTCGAATGTCCATACCTACTGATTTGCAGAATGCCTGCCAGAACCTGGAAGTAAATTGCGGTCCTCGGTCTGAAATAATACAGTAGGGTAACCCATGCAGGCGAATTACATGTTGCAAAAGCAGATCCGCCAGTGTACTAGCCGATGGGGTACCGGTGCAGGGTACGAAATGTGCCATTTTAGTGAGGTAATCCACGATAACTAGAACAGTAGTAAACCCTCGACTCTGGGGTAATTCCACGATCAAATATACTGATATCGTATGCCACGGGGTAGGTGGTGTGGGTAAGGGTTGCAAAAGTCCGGCTGGCTTCTGATGGTCTGCGTTGTTTCTGAGGCACGTTTCACATTTGGCAATATACAATTGAATGTCCTTGTGCAGGGTTGGCCACCAGAAGTGGCGTTTAATCAATTTAATAGTTTTTGCTTTTCCCGCATGGCCCACGAATGGTGAGTCGTGACACCATTTTATGGCTTGCTGACGTAGTGGTTTTGTGGGTAAATACAACGTTGATTTATAGAATGGTAACCCGTCTTTGATTGTCTGATCCTTATCCTGGGTCCATTTGGCCAAATGCTGTGCTGACATTGCTTTTCTGATGTTGTCAAAGATAGCGTCTACAGTTATACTCCCAATGATGCGACTTGGGTCAACCAAGGGCTTGGGTTCTTCTGCTTTTGTTTCCGACTGATCAGGGTCTGGTTCCGGATACCGGGACAGTATATCAGCTTTTCGGTTCTCTATTCCAGGATGATAGGTCACAACAAAATTGTATTCTGAGAATTGTATTGCCCATCTTAATTGCCTAGGGCTGAGAGATTTAGCTGACTTCAAGAATTGGAGATTTATGTGATCTGTGTATATTGTTACAGTGTGCTGGGCCCCCAAGAGATAGTGTCGCCATTCATCGAATGCCATTTTGATGGCTAACAGTTCTTTGTCCGCTATGGCGTAGTTCTACTCTGCTGGTAACATCATTCGGGAGTAGAAGGCGACTGGATGCAGTTGCCCATTGTCACTTCTTTGGGATAGGATGGCCCCGACTGCATAGCTTGATGCATCGGTTTCGACTATGTAGGGTTTGGCTGGGTCTGGGTGGTGTAGAACTGGAGCAGTGACAAATGCCCTCTTCAGAGCCTGAAAACCCGCCTCGGCGTTGTCATCCCAACAGAATTGTACCCCTTTCCACAACAATCTAGTGATGGGTTGCACCTTTTTAGCAAATCCGTCTATAAAACGACGATAGAAATTAGCAAACCCTAAAATGGACTGAATGTCTTTTACAGACCTCGGGGAGGGCCAATCTATGATGGATTGCACCTTTTTCTGATCAATGGTGACTCCTTGGGGGGAACAAAATGAATCCAAGAAATTCAACTGTAGTTTGGTAGAATGCACATTTTTCTAGTTCTGCGTACAAGTGGTGCTCCCGTAACTTCTGCAGAATGGCTCGGATGTGCTTTCGATGTTCTTCTAGGCTCTGAGAATAATTCAGGATGTCATTGATGTAGACAACGGCGAATACGTCCAGGTACCCACGAAGTACGTCGTCCAGGAAATGCTGGAATGCGGCTGGGGCATTACAGAGGCCGAACGTCGGCATGACCTGATATTCATACAGGCCGAATTTAGTCCGAAAGACTGTCTTCCACTTGTCCCCATTGCATATCCTTACCAGGTGATAGGCCCCTCGGAGGTCCAGCTTCGTGTAGATCGTTGACCCACGTACTTGGTCCGGCAGTACCAGGATCAAGGGCAGGGGATAACGGTTCTTGATAGTTATTTTGTTAATCGCCATGTAGTCTATGCATGTTCTAAGGTCCCCGGTTTTCTTCGGGATGAAGAACAGGGGAGAGGAGACGGGAGACGTGGAATGGCGAATAAAGCCATTCGCCAGGTTGGCGTCAATGTAATCCTTGAGATACCTGTTTTCTGCCTTGGTAAGAGCATATATGCGGCTTCAGGGAAGCACAGCACCTGCTTCTAGGTCAATCCGACAGTTGAACGGCCGGTGTGGGGGCAAGGTTTCGGCTGCCGCTTTACTAAAAACGTCCTGGTACTCTTTGTACTCATCGGGCAACTCCAAGCCTGTATTCCCTCCTATGTCGTGAGAAACAGGGTGCGACACCGATCCTTGGCAATGTGTTTGCCAATGGTTCGAGTTGAACTTAATGGACCCAGTGTTCCAATCCACCATTGGATTGTGAAGTCTTAACCAAGTTAACCCCAAGATGAACCCGAACTGGGGGGCTGCGATTACGTCAAAACTGATAATCTCTCGATGTGCTGTTCCACATTCCAAATGTAGGGGTATTGTTTGCTGGGTCACAGGTCCTGAGACCAATGGCGATCCATCTACAGACTTTACTTCTTCCGGAAGTGGCTTAGTATCCAGCGGGAGCCCCAGCTTCCGGGCCATTTGAAGGTCCATGAAATTACCCATGGTGCCCGAATCTACCATCAATGTCACTGGAACACGGTGTTTCTGCCAATGCACGGAACCGGACAAGATCACATGTGTACCCTGAGTAGAATGCACGTTTGCCAACATCAGTGGGGTGTTTCCTGCTCCGCATGCTCCTGCCACCCTCACGGGTGAGCTTTCTCGTTTCCCGAACGCCCTCCTTTTGCTGGTTTGTTGGGACATTCCCGCACTAAGTGTTCTGCTTTTCCACAGTAAAGACATAACTTGTCTCTTCGCCTTTTCTCTTTCTCGTCCTTGGTTAGAGGCCCCCGAACCGTACCTATCTGCATCGGTTCGTCTGTTCCTTTCTCCGAAGCCCTTGGGGCTCTGATCCCACCTAAGTACAAGGTCAATCATAGCTGAACAATCCTCCGGCTGTGGATATACCTGAGCCACCAAGTATTTTAGATCTTCCCTTAATCCTTGATAGAACAAGGCCATTCTTTTCTCTTGAGGCCAATCCTTTTCCATGGCTAGCCGATTGAACGCCGTAACATAGGAAACCAAGTCTCTGCTTCCCTGTTTCAGTGTCAGCAACTCCTTGTCCTTGAGCAACGATGCTGCCCTACGATTGAATATCTTACCGAATTCTTCTTAAAACGTGTCCCAACTATAAAGCAAGGCGTCGTCCTTGTGGACTAAGGGGGTGGCCCAGGATGCAGCATCTCCTGAGAGATAAGAGATCACGAATGCCGTACAGGCCTGAGCTGTCCGAAACACCAGTGGCTTTGTGAGGAAATGTAGCTGGCATTGCATGATAAACTGGTTGAAGTGCTGAGGGTCTGCATGGTACCTTTCTGGTGCCGCCAAGGGTAGTGGTGGTTCTGTGGCCACTTGCACCTGAACTGGGACTGGTGGGGGTGCTCTGGGTAAAGGGGTTGCCTGGGCCTGATTTTGAATAGTTAGGGTATGGACCTGGCCTGCCAAGGTTTGGTAGTCTTGCCTTGTCGCTGCTAATTCAGCCTTTAATGCTTGGAGGAGAGTAACCACTTCGGCCATGGTTGTGCTGCCTGGGCGCCTAGTAAACTCTTGGGCTCGCAATTCTGTCAGATCCTGGTTCTTCCTGGCACAGAGGCAGCACAAACGCCTCCCTCCCCGTTAGGTCTCGGCATCTGGGAGAGGATAACGCAGGCTACCTTGACCCTTTGGGGAAAGAGGGTTAGGGTCCGAGGAGTGGATAGGTAGAGGAAGTTAGGTACACCGGAAAGAGGTTTAGGGAGGTGTAGTGGATGGGTTTGGGGAGTTTAGGTTCACATGCTCCTTGGCTCCTGCTCTTGGTTCAGCGGTACTCTGCCCTTGCACTCTTCTCATTCACACAATATGCCCCAGGGTCGGTAAGGGGCCTTTATGCTGGAGCCCCTAAACCAGGACACTGTACATTCTGTGCTACAGCTGCTATGTACAATGCACTACCTTACATTGCTTCATGCAAGGTTTCCAAACGTGACCCTTCCTACTGCTCAACAACTCTGCATTGCCTTCATGCAGTAATACTACGAATATCACATTACCCCAGGCGATACCCAAGGTGCACAATCCTTAAAACACTTAGCTTTGTTTTCTGTCCCAGCCAACGTCCTTTCAGGTCCCTGTGGTACTGACTCCTCTTGATGGCACCTCTGGTGTCAAGCTCTGCTGGAAGGAGGAACAATAATGTCAATAAAAGAGCACGTTCACTTGGGTGGCTCTGACTTAGGTTGTTTTTTTCTGAAGTGTGGATTCATGCAACAAGCACGTTCAAAGATCACACATGGCGGATGTCAGTTCCACTCCCATGCGGGTTAACGAGTATGCACCAAGGTTCCACACACATGCGGGGTTAATTCGGGAGAGCCTAGCTTCCCCCTGTCATGCTTTCCGTGGGTCTGGAATGCAGATGGCTTCCGGGGGTCGGTTTCTAGCACCGGCCCTTCAAGTAATGTCAGCGGGCTGCGTGCATCACTGCAACTGCAAGCAGCACTTATCTTGATCTGTACGCAGGGCCGGGGTTTCTACTGCAGCGGGCGGGATCCCCGCGAAGGCGTGCCACTGGAGCTCTGTTGCCAGACGTCCTTCCTCCACGCTAGTCGGAATTGCGAGCCCCGTTCCTCGGGTGCGGCTCGCGCATGCGCGTTGGTGCGGGTGCGGCTGGGGGCATGGATATCTTCCTTCCATTAGGCTCTTGTTGCAAACGGCCTGCTGGGAAATGTAGTATTCAGGCTCTTCTCCGTCCCAGGGCTTCAGACCTGTGAAAGGGATGGGGAACACGCCTGGAATGCCTGGTTGAAGGTTGTCTGCACTCTGCTAGGGCAGCTACTACCCTGGTTGTCCTGCCCACTACCCTCCTTGCCCCTGCTCCAGCCTGAACCCTGACACTCAGTTTGTCTTTGCATTCCGGAAAAGGTGTTGTAAAATTGCCAAAATCGACCTCCGTTTATCTACAAGCCATCACCCCCAAACCGACGGCCAGACTGAACAGACTAACCAGATCCTCGAGCAATATATAAGGTATATGCTGCAACAAACCAAGGATACCTGCAAGGACATACTTTGGTTAGCAGAATGCGCATATAACAACTCCATTCACACCAGTACGGGACAAAGTCCATTCTACATAGTGTACGGTCAACATCTATGGACATCCGTTTTTGTGTCACTCGAATCATTGGAAATGCCCGCTGTAAGGACCTTACACAAAACCATCACCCAGGTGTTTAAGGAAGCAGCAGAGCATCTTGCTAGAGCCAAAGAGAAACAGAAGCAGTTTGCGGATCGACACCGAAGGGAAGCTCCCAACTACCAAGTCTGAGACAAGGTTTGGTTAGCATTCAAAAACATCCCGCTGAAAGCACCACGGGCGTTCCATCCTAGATAGCTGGGACCCTACACTATCAAGGCTGTGATGAACCCTGCAGCCATGAAATTAGAATTACCAGCCCACATGCGGATCCACCCGGTGTTTCATGTCTCCCTCCTAAAACCATTGAGACCAGGTATGCGGATCGATACTCCACTGGATCCCGAAATAGTTGAAGGAGAACCAGAATATGAAGTTAAAAGGATCCTAGACTCTAAGGTGGTCCGGTCCAAGTTATACTACCTTATAGACTGGAAAGGTTATGGACCCCAGGATCGGAACTGGGAACTCAGTGAGCATGTCCACGCTCCACGATTAATCAGGTAGTTCCACTGCAATAACCCCACTAAACCAGGGCCAGGGGGGAAACCACCAATGAGAGGGGCCTTGAGGGGCAGTGCTGTCATGGCCACAGGTACCAGTACACAAAAACCACACCATCTAGTGATGGGGCAATGGGTCACTTGACTCACTTATGTCCCATAAGGACCTGTAAACACAGTGGCCTGGGCTCATATAGAGATGTGAGCAGGAACATTTTATTTCAGTGCAGGAGTGTTTTTACTTTATTTCAGTGCAGGAGTGCTTTTATTTTACAAGAACTTTCCAGGAGCTGAAAGCCTTTATTCCAGAGAACATCCTCATGTTCTGACTCATCGGTTGTGGCTCCCTAGGTCTGGTCCTCATGTGCTGAGTCATCAGGTGTGGCAAGGTGTGGCAGGCATGCTGAACCTGGTGAGCGTGGCTTCAGAAGCTCAGCTATATAAGCTGCTCCATACTTAAGGCCGGTGCTTCACGTTAGTGTACACTCATGTGCAACATGACGCTCACCGGTGCCTGGACCAGTTTACTTACCTTTGAAACCAGGTATTCTCCTGCATACTCACCTCCAGGAAAGCTGGACACTCATCTCCTGACATCCATTGATCTTGATCCTGACACAGCAGCACCGCACTCCGCATCCACAAACTCGGACCCTGTCAAGAAGAAGAAAGAGACGGTTAGAACATCCATCCTAATGCCGCGCCACATTTGAACCCCTCATGCCCCCTATTTAACAATTTAGCAGCTACTGTACTACTGCAGCTTCTTTCCTCATTCTCTCCGGCTTATGCCTCGCGCTCCACAGCTTCTGCCGGGCCGACATCATCACCTGCAAGGGAAGAAAGCAAAAGAGCAAACATCAAAAGTGGAACGAACAGCAATACAAGACAACAAACTTTACAATACAACAAAAGCAGACGAGGAAAGGCAAAGGCAAACAGGAACACTTACCTGAAGTATAGTGGCTTAGTCGCAGCAGGACTGGACTACAATGTGCAAGGGACCAGTGAAGGAACTCGGTCCAGATCATACAAGTGCCGCTGCCAGAAGCAGCAGGATGGAGTGCTAGCCAAAACTAATCAACAGGTGAGCTTTCCAGGGACAGCGCATCCCACGGGTACCACGGTTTGGGAGAAGGGGTCTGGAAGGGTATCATGCACACAAGCTGGCATACTCATGCCCCCTATTCTCTACGCATGAGCAGTCCTGAGCAGCATCACCTATTACCACCAGTCACCACATAAGCGCAAAGGGCGAAGTCAGACCCGAGCGACCTAACCACCGGGAGGGCTGCAATCGTTCCCCAATGTCTCCACAGAGACCAGGTGAGCGTAAAAACATCACATGAAATGATTTACCCAGGGCTGTCATCCAAATGCAGGCAGGAGTGCCATTACACAAATGATGTGAGTGATGCATGACTGGCAAAAGGCAGGATGCACAATGATGGGCACTTACCTGATGTGTCCTCATAATTCTCCAGGCCTCCTATGCCTTGCACCTGCTGAAGGAAGATGAATTGGCTTGTGGTCTATTCATGTGATGTCAGCTGCTCCTCCTCTGCTGGACACCCTCCAGTTGCCATTGCAGAGGTGAGGTTGACACTCAGATTGTGCTTGATGCGATGGGTGAGATAATTCTAGCACTTCACAACCTTTTCCGCTGTGCACGTCTCCAGCCCTAAGGCGATAATCTGGTCCGGGACATGCTGCCAATGCACCATACATTGTGCGTGTATATGTGTACACCCTGCATAAATGCACATGTCACAATGGTGGTTGGTCACGTAGTCAATGAGGATCTGGAGCTCCTCATCAGTGAAGTTCTTCTTCCTCTGCCAGACCAGTGACTGGTAGTGTGTGTTGGGTTTGAGCCTCTTCCTGCCATTCAGGGTGTCACTTCCTGCCACAAGTGGCACAGAGTCTTGGTGCTGCCCCTGTCTTTGCGGAACCACGTTGGTGTCCAGGTGCTGAGCCAGCTGTGGACTGGGGCCTGTCATGTCCTACTGGGACTGGAGCAGATGTTTCCACACCACGTCCCTGACCTCCTAGGGCTGGGGTAAATGTTTTATGACCACGTCCCTGACCGTGTCTACCCCCTTTTCTTTCTTGAGGCCTTTCCACACACGTCACAGGTGTAAGGGATGAATGGAAGGCATACCAAGCTATTGTCCTGAGGAAAATGAGTAAGGAAAAAGTCTATGAAATAGTCTATTGTCGCGCTCTAAAACACTTGTGTATGCGCGCGATGGAAATAAAATATCAATATCAATATGAGATGTGCGACATAGATATGTGGTCCAGCAAGGCTCAAATGTACCCCAACATGACAAATGAATATGGTATGCGATACGCAGTGCCACCCGGGAAAACAACAACTGCTAAACGCAATACACGTAAAGCTTAAGGAAAATTAAAATGTGGTACGCAACCCTCAGTGGCACCCCTAAACACAAACATTATGAACGTGATACCGGAAAGCCTCCATTAAATCAAAATAAGTGTTGCACGGCCTGCTTTCAGGTGGGGTGTGGTGTGAGGCAGGGCTGTGAATTGGCCCCCATTTGCTTCTGCCTTTATATCAATGCCCTCTCACAGGACTTGATAGGTGTATTGGCCGACTATCTAATTTTGGGTGGTAGGGGGTTCCCAGTATTGGCCTATGCTGACGACACTGTCCTTTTGGCAAGAACACCTCGGACCTTACAGATTCTGATCAATGCCTATTCTTCGTTCATGGACAATTTGGGTCTAAAAATTAATTCTAAGAAATCTGCGGTAATGGCGTGCGTTGGTAGAAAACGTCCTGCGCCGATGAAACCCATGCTCTGTGCAGGAGAGATAATCCCCAGAGTTAAGTCCTTTGACTACCTTGGAATACGGTTCGCTGAGGCATTAAATGGCAAAGATCATGTGGTAAAACAATCTGTCAAGATGAGTCAACAGCTTGGTGGTATAGCACGGTTTATGTCACAGTGTAGTGGTCAGCCATTGGACGTGATTCTCAAGATTTATGGTACCCAAACTGTGGCCTCTACCCTGTATGGTGCAGCTATCTGGGGCTTCCAGAATGCAGAGGAAATACAGAGAAAGGAGAGCAAATTTTTCAAAAATTTGCTCGGGCTTCCGCCCAGTGTTTCTGGTATAACGGTCCACAGGGAGCTGGGTGTGGAGTTCTGGGAAGATCAGTGGGCACTGGCCCCTTTGCTTCTTTGGGTTAGGTCATGGGCTAACGAGCACGCCACCTTGTGTCAAACCATCTTACGTACTGTGACGGACAAAAGTAGCTGGAAAAAAATCCTTGGTTAGCGTATGTCTTTTCATCTCTGGGGGAAGCTAATTTGGGTGCCCTTTTTCTGCCTGCTTTACTTATATCCAAGAGTGAGGGGACTGTTTATAAAGCCATGTTGGGTGAAGTGATAGTAAGGAAAAGAATTTTGCTGGAGCATGGCCATAGTAATGGCGAATTGCACTCCAGCATTAGCTGTGTAACGGGAATTCAACCGTATTTGCTCTGGAGTGCGTTGAAAAAAGACAGGTGGTTGATCTGTAGGGCACGGTTCAACTGCCTTCGGCTGAATGGTAATATTTATAAGTGGAGGGGTTCTCTCATCACAGCTAGCTGCCCAGTTTGTGGTTATTGTAGAGAAGATCTCTCCCATTTGCTGTTCTTCTGTACTGGGTATGTCGGTATACGTAAACTGACTTTTATCCCTGCCCTTAAGAAGACGGTGATCCGCACTCATAGGGCTGCTCTAGTGTTCCTTCTGAGTGCTGAAACAGTTTTTACATCATGGTCTCTCCTGACGTTCTTGAAAAGAGCGATGTATTTCAGAAATAGTATTCTGAAACTACAAGGTGGCGAAGGCCTGTAAATAAAGTATAATTGCATCTGCAATGGGACAAATGGTACGTGTATAGCTTCTGGTTTGATCCTTCACTCAATGCTTTCAGTATATAGCCTCTGTTGAGATAAATTATTTTTTTTTAATAATTAAATGTATTTTTATACTGCTTTTAGGAAATGTTTATTGATTGTATTCTCATGGACTGGTAATCTTATGAATTTGTAAATTGGAACTGTGTATCAATGTGTTTTATTTGTTGTTTAATGGTTGTTTTCACACATCCGAATAAACTTGATTGATTGATTGATTGATTGATTGTTACACGATATGCAGAGGCACCCAGAGACACAAGAAATGCATACATGACACACCCTACACCAACATTTTTTCACAAAAACATGCGTGTATGCAGAGAGGCAATCCATCCCCAAAGAAAAAGGGGGTACCTGAACGTGGTACCTGAAGGAAAGGATTTCACAGCACTACAAATATGTATCTGTAATTCGTCAGGATCATAACATTCTTGTGCACAACTAGGGATGCGGGTCGTGTGACTAATATCATCGACTAATATTACCCTGTCATTTCTGCGAGCTGCATAGGTGTGCCACGTAATTTACGCGTTAAGGCCCTTTAGTCTGACATCGGCTGCTGTGGATGTAAGACGCACACCACTGTTCCTCCTGATTTCCTGCTGCTGCATTTGTATCCTCTGGCCCTCCTTTGCCTCATTCACTCCTACAGTGTTGCTGCCTGCTCGAGAGTGAGTGCTGCCTGTAACCTGCACTGTCTTGGTGTGCCATCTGCCCCACTTTTGCCTGGACTCCTGTGTTGGGCCTGAAACCACCTCCTCTGTATTTGCCAGGAATTCCACCTCTGTCAACACCACTGAAACTCCACAGCACCTACCCAGAACACAGGAAGGCCATACCTGCCTCTGGTGTACCATTTCTACCCCATCCATGTCATTTGTGGAGGGCAGCACCCCCCACTTTGAGGCAGATGGCTGCCAACTTCACCACCAATGAACTTGACATCCTGGTGGATCAGGTCCTGGATGCCTCTGATGCCCTCTCCAACCCAGCTTTGCATCTGGGCAGCAATGCAAGGCAAAGGATCTGGGACGACATCACGGCTGCCATCAATGCAGAGGGGGTGGCAGACAGGCCCAAGGAGATGGTCTGGAAACACTGGGACGGCCTCAGGATCTGTAGCCATATCAGGGTGGTGGCAGCCCTCAGCACGGAACCCACCGTGGAGGTGTACTGTGCTGGCTGCCACCAGTCTAGCCAGATACAGCTGCAGGTACTTCAGAGGTTATATCCGGACCCCCACTCCCAGACCCTGGCCTGGAAAAGTCATCTGGATGCTGCTGGTGACTACCTATGTGGGACAATATTCAAGTGCATATGGTTGGAATAGTAGATTGGCTGGTAGATTCGAAACTAGATATCTGTGCGCTAATGATCACCCTTGGATTCTATCATAGGTAAGTTTAATTGGTTGGATGTGTGCTGGCAGCAGTCGCTCAGATCCCACCAACCTATACACCCAGGTTGGCACAAAGTAAGTACAGTATTGGGGGTAAGGGATGGTGATGTGCTCATATGCGTGGAATGCATGTCTGCAGATGCCAAATCCTGTTTGTGGCTTGTGTGTGTTGTGAGACGCAGCTGATTGCTGACTCATGCCAATGCAAGAAATTTGTAGCATCAGGCATTGTATGTTGGCATTTGCCTGAGGATTGGGGGATTGTGTGTGTATGGCTTGTTGTTGTGTGTGTGCAGTGTGTGAGTATGAAGCAATTGCTTGGACATGGCAGATGTGGACATTCTATGTTGTGGGCATGTGAATGATGTGCATGATGTCCAGGTCTATGTGTGGCACAACTGAAAGTGCATCCATGCAGGCACATCTCATGATTGTGAGACATGTGCTTTGATGCCTGCGTTTGTGGGGATCATGTATTTTATGCCACATGGCCCGGGATGTGACCTATCATTCCACTAGATCTGTCGAACAAGTGGATCTGTGTACATCCAACATTTGTGTGGTTGGCCCACTGACATGTGCATTTATTTCATAGATACCTGTGGCGGTAAATGTTGCTTGCTTGCAGGTCATGCTGCTGCATGTGAACATTGGTGACTGTCTATGTGTGGGAAGGCACCTTGGTGAGTTCAGCAAAACAAAATAGGTGATGGCTGGAAGGTTTAGAATGAATCTTAATCTCTGGCATCGCTCTGGGCAACCCTCCAGACCATCCTTCTTTGCCTGCCAAGCCATTACAAAAGGGGAAAGACCATATGCAAATCAGGCTTGGTCCCACCCCCAAAGGGGTAGTCCAGCCCAAACTGCTAGGTCACATTCCTTTTGCACGAGACCACAAGCATCCCCAGACATGTTTCAGCCTTGTTGGGCATCATCAGTGAGGAGTAGCTTGGGTCTCTAGTCCCAGCAGGCACGGGACCCACGTCTGGGCATACCCGTCCCACTAGGGGTGACAATAGCAAAACAAAAGAGGTGATGGCTGGAAGGTTTAGAATGAATCTTAACCTCTGGCATCGCTCTGGGCAACCCTCCAGACCATCCTTCTTTGCCTGCCAAGCCATTACAAAAGGGGAAAGACCATATGCAAATCAGGTGAGTTCCCCATGACCCAGCAGCAATCAATACAGGGCCCTACTACATCGGGGAGGCAAGCTACGCAGCGAGGTTCAAACACCCGGCAGGAGGAGTGCCGCTACTTTAGGCAATTGCTGTGCATCAGGATGGATTTGAGGATTTGGCTGATGGCAGAGTGGCAGCGGTCTAGGATGGCACGGGTTGTCAGGGCCAGGGCAGAGGTGGTGGAGAGGAGGATACAGAGGTGGGCTGACGTCCTGGAGGAGGCTTGCAGGGATGTGGGGGATGAGGAGAGGAGGATGATGGATAGCCTGCAAGCCATCCAGGACAGGAAAATGGCTGCCTCTAAGTGGGTGCAGCAGTTACGTGGGATCTTGTGCAGAGTAGCTGGGGTGCTGGATGTTAGGTCAGAGGTGGAAACAGTTTGCACAAAGGTTGGTCTTCAGCTGTGTTTTTAGTTTGCATTGGGGCGTGTTGTGGGAGTTCCTCACGCTGCTCGATTCGCTTTGCATGTCAGCTGAAAATGCACCTTTTGATCCATGAATACGTGTAGCATGCTGATTTACTTATGCGTGGAGGCTCGCTCAGTGTCCTTCTCAGTGTGCCGCCCTTCCAGGATTAATTAATTTTCCATGAATCGGGCCCTAAATATAGGTCATTACCACAAATGGCTTTTCCTGCTGTAAATCTGTCTCTGGAACACATTACCAATGCATTTAAAACATTTAAAACTGACCTCCTCCATCCTAAACTTCAAGACAAACCTGAAGACCCCACTGTTCAAAGAAGATCTCTCCAATCTCTAATTGCCCCTCACCCCTGTTGAGTGTACCCAAGTTCCTGGCCTCGAGGCCAAAATATTTTGATTTTGTCCCCGACAGTTTGGCTCACAGGGTTATCAGCAACCAGAGGGTTAATGAGATAATTACTGAAACTGCAAACCAGAATAATAAGGAATATGAGAACCAGTTATCACTGGTGTACATTTCCACACGATATGTTTTTTCTCTCTCTCTTCAGACGCATAGAACCACCAGTTAAACCTTCCTTTAAGGCTTAGAGCGTTTTTTTCATCATTTCTGCAATCTGCGCCCTCGTCTCTGAGCAATTATGCAGCCAGGCAATGCCAAGCAATTAGGTGCACAGAAAGACAATCTAGCCTTGATGTCATAAGAACTGATAGCATGGGTCGTGTAGCTTTTACCCCCCCCCCCACGCATCTGCCAGGGAAACTGATCTAATTAGAAGACTTGATTAGTCTAGCTTGTGATTTTTAAAAAAAGGTAAATAAACTATGTTTCGACTGTTCAGCTTAATTATTTTCCTTTATTTCTAAATGCATGCTTGTAAGATTGTTTTCAATGTGCTTTATTTGTAATAAAAAAAGATTGGAAATGAAAAATGTCCATTTGGAGCTCCCACAGAAGGATGAAGGTTGTAATTACTTTAGAGGGCCTTTGAAGGAAACCTACACCTATTAAAGAGAATGAACCGAACCGAGTCCCGCGAGAAATTCTTCCTGGGCAAGATTTGGTATTAATTTAGGAGTAATATGAGCATCACAGTGATGGAACAAGATGAGAGTAGTTTATTGCTTCCAACAACACAGAAACTGCCCAGTAATTATTAATTACAGGAATGAAAACAGGATGTAGATGCGCAAAGTTTACAGAGATAGCTGCGGGCAAAACATTGAAATTACTATGGAGTTGTCTAATCACAATGTTCTTATCCACTGCGGTGTGCGGCAGTCGCAGACCATTCCAATCCGCTAGTCCAGCTAGACTACATGACCTTGGCATCACTCCATTACTGTAATAACCAGCAGTCCCTTTGCAGAAGGGTGTTTGGCTCTACTGTGTTATGAGACGAGCAGCCAGTTTATTCCTGACTGTGAGTACAGGTAAGTCATAAGATTGGAAGTACTGGGAAATACACCCCAGCCAGCACAGCAACTCCAACTGTCACTGTAGAACTCCTAGAACCCTGTCTCACCAACACTCCAGGTCCCTCTCACCAACACTTCGGGTTCCGTATGACCTCACATTCTGCATGCACACACAGATACCCATGTGACATCATCACCCTCCCTCTACACCTGCCATCTACACCCAGATGACATTATGACAAACTGTGATTTGCTCTGCACAGCCAACCGTACTATTAGCAGGATCTAGAGGCACCCCACAATGAGAAAACAACAGAACAGTTCAGACAACAGCACTGCACAAGGGTGTAAGGCCAGGGGAAAGACCACTGCCAAGGAGAAGGTTCCTGTGCTGAGTCATGATCTAGAGGAGATCTCGCTGCAATGTTCGAAGCGATTTCATCATATCAGTAATGGATGTGTCTACAATTTATTGTGGGGAGGGAGGAAGCACTTTCACTGCACTTTCTGTGGCTAGACGGGCAACCTATAGAATCAGGGAAAAATGATAACAAGGATGATGTTTATGTTCAGTGTATTTTTAACGCGCCTTCACCCCAAAGGCAAGCGAGCACACAGATAAAGTAATACAAGCACAAACACAATGAGCAAGGGGGAAAAAAATAACAAAAACATAATAAATAAACACAGTAAGCAGGTTCAAAACAACAAAGTTAAGAACAATAAAAGCAGTCAACCATAAAAAACATATGCATCAAAGAGCAGTAGAACCAGATAAAACCAGAGCAACGCCAAGCAGATTAAAATCGGGAGCGCTCTTCTGGTGATAGAGGCCCTCGGGCCTCTCCTAATTACATGGGTTCCTGTAGAACCGGAGTTTTTGCCTGGCCATGGAAGAATCGAGCAGGGGGTGATGGATCTATCTCTTCCTCTTTCACTATGTCTTTCATGCGGCCTGTAGTCCAGCTGCATCACCAAGGTGATAATTTCTGCCAGATTTACTAAACGAGGGACTCGGGATGCCTCATCTTTTAATTCCTCTGAGAGCCCTCTATGGATAGAGTAATTAAAGCATCATCTGTGGACATCTGCTTGAAATGGGTGATATACGTCAATAAATCCTGTGAGCCTTACTTAAAGTCGAGTTGGTGTTCTTCTGAGGCTACAGTGATTTCCTGTCAACCAAACATAGCTTTAAGGCTATTTACGAAGGCTGGATAGGAATCAAGGATGGGTTTATTAGTGGTGTATAATGGTGTGGCCCAGGCCAAAGCAGACCCCGTAAGGTATGAGATCATATGTCCCACGTTGTTCCTATCCGTGGGGACGAGGACGGCTTTAAACACAAATTGGACCGTGCAAGACTTCAAAAACCCTTTAAGCTTATGTTGGTTTCCATCAAAATTACCTCCTTGTGATGCAGAACAGTGTTCTCCTGTTTTAAACCCTTTACTACCAAAGTTAGGATAGTACAGCAGCTACTAGCTGCTGCATTTGATCCATGTTAGAGCCAGAAAAGGAACGGGAGTTGCTAACAGTCAAAACCCTATACCATATGCAAAAATAACATTCTGGCACTGACCTGAATCTGTGTTTGAAAGAGAAGATGGTACAAATCTCTCCAGAAACTCTGCCTCCCCTTCTTCATGGTGGACCAAATCAGGGGAGACAGAATCTCCAGGGAAACCCTCTGGGGAAGAAAACCCTTATAGACTGGTATCTTCTGAACCTGGGTGCTGAATCAGTATAGAGACCGGTAGAGGAGGAGTTTCCTTACTGGGTACTGTGTAAGGTTCTCCGTACCTCGAGCTGTAATGAACATACACAGATGAAATGTAACTCACACACTGGTAGAGTGATAATGTGCTAAGTGTATGTAATTACCCACAGGTCTTCCTTAGAACTGCATATGAGCTGAGCTGGAGTCGAAGGAAACGCGGTGTCGGGCTGCAGAGATGATGGAACGTTAAGGAGGGAGAGGAAGGAGTTTGAATACTATGAGCGAGATAAAGAAGGAAAAAAGACCTACGCGCTTCCGGGAAGCGAAGGTTCAGAAGCCAGATATCCCAGGCAGAGCGGGACAGCAAATGCGTTGTAAGCCTTGCGAGAAATCGGAAAGTTAGCGGGCGCCGACAACAAGAGTTGGCTGATAGTGGTGAGAGAGAGTGAGGATATACCGGTGAGAGTGCAGCTGCTAAGTCGTCCTCGGGGAACTGTGAATGCCAGGGATAGCGCAGAGAGGGTGAAAACTCAGGAGAGAGAGTGTCGAGTCCTGTGAGGGTTGAACAAGGGATTAGGAATTTTGCAGAATCTAGTCAGTGACAAAAGTCAAGAGAGTGCAAACAAACTTACTATGAGAGCACTGCCGAGAATAGCAACGCGCCAGCTCACTGCCTGCAGTGACTGATATCTTCCTATCTCTGTTCCAATGGGCAGGGACTGAGCCTGGAGAGAGGAAAAGTCTATAACGTGCACAGAGCTCGGGAGCGCCAATCCTGGGAGAATGAGATTCCACCAACCCGACATGTCTCCAGTTGCTCCAGAGAGACCACCGCCTGTTCCGGACCATGACACTTGTCCCTGGCCCAGAGGTGCAGCCTGAACCCCCACCTGGATGTCCCCACCCAACTCATTGTGCAGGCCTTTATCTTCCCCTCCTCCAGCACCACCTCCATCTCCCTGCATGACTCCAGAGAGACTTCCCCCATGGATGGCCCCTCCGTCCCTGCACCCTGGCCCACAGCCACTGAGGAGTCCCCCTCCACAACAACCTCCTGGAACATATCTCCAGCAGCTCTGCCCGATGGAACTAGCGCTCCCCCAGTCAACTCACCCTCGGCTGATGTAGTCTCCAGTGGGGCTAGCCAGGGTTTGCGCTTTGGCCCGGTGGCTTTGTTCCTGGCCTTCTGCTCCACAAAGATGACAATGCCCTCTTCACAAGGTGCAGTGACTGTAGACATTTTTTTTTAAACTTGACATCAGTAATGGTCTCAATGGATGTCTTGAATACACAAAATTCACAAGATGAATCATGGATCATGTCACAACCATGAATTGACACACACAAAATGCACACACACATGTCTGTGCCCTGGCAAACTGCATTGAAAATGTAGCATGATTGTAGTGTGAAGGTTCAATCACAGCCATGACCCATGCACATGTAAACAACGCATATTGTACAGTGCCCAACAACACCTACCCTACAACAGGAAATGCCACCATACCAATCAGCAACCAACACAATAACGACCTGCAGCCATGGTCATGGAGACAGCACCAGAGCACCTGCCTTTGTCAACACAATCACCAATGTCCACATGCGACAGCATGACCTGCAAGCAAGCAACATGTGCCACCAGCCATGTGTGACAACAAATTGCACATGTCAGTTGTTGGCCAACCATACTATTATTGCATGTACACATATACACTTGTCTTAAAAATCCAGTGGAATGACATGTCACATCCCATTCCAGAAGGCGTCAATACATGAACACCACACACACGCAGGCATCAAAGCACATGTGTCACTATCATCAGATGTTCCTGTATGGATGCACTGTCAGTTGTGCCACACATAGACTCGGACAACAGTCATGTCCAAGTGCTTGATCCATGCTCACACACTTCATGTGCACAACAACAAGCCATGCAAGCACAATCCCACAATCATCATGCAAATGGCAGAATACAATGTCTGATGCCGTAAATGGCTTGCATTGGCATGAGTTAGCAATCAGTTGTGTCTCACAACACACACAAGGCACAACCAGGATATGGCATCTGTAAACATGCATGCCACACATATGCCCTAGAGCACTGTCCCACATAGGTACTCACCAGTGGCATACAGATGGCTTTTTCAGGAAAAGCGATTGGAGTGGAGATCTGGATAGAACTTCTCATGTACCTGCAGCTGTATCTGGCTGAACCAATCGCAGCTAGCATGCTACGCCTCCACGGCTCAGTGGAGAGGGCTGCCAACACCTTGGTATGACTGTGGGTCTTCAGGTCATCCCAGCATTTCCGGACCATATTCCAGGGCCGGACTGGCACGCCCTCAGTTTTGATGGTAGCCCTGATGTCTTCCCAGATGCTTTGCCTTGCGTTGATCCCCATTATGTAGCTGGGTTGTAGAGGGCATCATAGGCGTCCAAGACCAGATCCACCAGGATGCCAAGTTCGGTGTTTGTGAAGTTAGCCGCCTCAATGTGGGGGAGCTACCTTCCCCAGATGATGTGGATGAGGCAGACATGGCAGGTATGGGCTTCCTGGATCCTGGGTAGGTGTTGGGGAGCAATAGTGTTGTTGGTAGAGGTGGAAGTCCCGAAAAGTACAGAGGAGGTGGTAGCAGGGCCAACACAGGAGTCCAGGCAAATGTGGGGCAGCTGACATACCAAGACAGTGCAGGTTGGAGGCAGGCAGTCACTCTTGAACAGGCAGCAGCACTATTGGCTGACTGAGGCAAAGCAGGGCCAGAGGAGGCAAAATCAGCAGCAGTTTAGGCAGGAACAAAAGTGGTGTGCGTCTTGCATCCGCAGCAGCCAATAGCAGAGTAAAGGCCCTAAATGCGCAAGTTACAGCCTGCATTCGGTGATACTGTGCACCTACGTAACACGCCTATGTGACTCACAGCAGTGACGCCATAATACAAGTCACGTGAAGCGCATCACTAGTTGTACGCGAAAGTTATGATCCGGAGGAGTTGTGAACTCATATGTGTGTTTTGCTGAAAAATCCTTACCGTCAGATATCGCATACCCATTTTTCTATCGGGGGATGTTTGCCTCTGCCTACTTGCATGTATTTGGCCCTCATTACAAGTCAGGCGTTAAGGGGTTAACGGCGCCGTAAAGAGCGTTGGCGCCGTTAAACCCTTAACGCCTGATTCACACTTTAACACCTGCTTTTTGCAGGCGTTAAAGTCCAAAACGCTAAGCGACCTTGGTGCTAATTACGGCACCGTAATTTACGGTGCCGTAATTAGCGCCTTCCCCATCCCCATTATGCCCTATGGGGCAAAAATGGGAATGGGGAAGGGCAAATGGTGAATGGGGAATTACCGCCCCACTCACCTTGGAATGGGGCGGTAATTCCGCCATCCACCATGGAGGAATCCGGCATGGACCATGGTGCTAATAGCACCATGGTCCACCGCCTGACTTGTAATGAGGGCCTTTGTATAATTTCTGAGGCATACGGTCTGTTGGGTAAGCAATTCCTGTATATCTGTGTATCGCGTACCACTCATTTTATTTGACAGAAGCTTCCCAGGCACCTTGTACGCAATGTTTGTCTTTAGGGGTGCCACTGTGTATTGTGTACTGTTTTTATCCCTTTTGTATTACATGTGACTGTAGAACAACACCGGATGGTGTTCTTAAATTGAGTATTTTTGATATTAAAATATGTATTTTTATGAAATTGTTGTTTAAGAATCACTTTCATATGCCTAATTTAATAGGATGAAAGGGTGAAAAGTCTCTCTACCTCGGGTTTCACAGCAGTAACCACTAGCTTTGTGTTGTGAAGTATTAAGGGTGTTACCCCTTAGACTTGAGGCTCTGCTGGGTGGTTTTGTTTCCCTCTGCCTCTTCTGTGCTACAGGTTGGACCACATATCTACATCATACATCACATAGACTGTTCCCTGACTCATATTGCTCAGGATAATAACTTGGTGTGCCTTCCATTCATTCCTTACACATGTGACATGAGTGGAAAGGCCCCAATAGGGTCACAGGGCAAACAGGGTTGGGGTGGGGGACTTGGAGCTGAAACATCTTTCCCATGCCTAGGGGGTCAGAGATTTGGTGTGGAGACACCTGCCCCAGCCCCAGGGGGTCCAGGACATGGTGTGAAGACATCTGCCCCAGCCTCAGCGGGTCAGGGACATGGTGTGGAGACATCTACCCCAGCCCCAGAAGGACATGGCAGGCCCCAATAAAAGGTGGCCCGGCACCTGGATACCAACGTGGTTCCAGCCAGACAGGGGCAGCTCCAAAACCATGTGCCACTTGTGGTCAGAAGAGACACCCTGCAAAGCAGAAAGAGGCTCAACCCTAACAAACGGCACAGGACACTGGCCCACAGAGGAAGAAGAACTTTACTGATGAGGAGCTCCAGATCCTCATTGACTATATTACCGACATGTACCATATGCAGGAGCACAAATACACACACACAACGTATGGTGCATTGGCATTGTATAATGGACCTGATTAACGACTTAGAGGTTAAACACAAACAAAAGGAGACAACAGAATCACTGTTGTTTAGCTAGTTGTGTCATATCACAAGAAACAATGGATGCAGAATAGCTTAATGTGTAGTAACAAAGTGCAAACACATTTCTACTGTCGACACAAGTGGTGTTTCTGGCTCAGATTGAGTAGTGTAACCAATGAAAGTCTCTTTAGTAGTGAAATGGCTTTCTGGAGCTTTGAACTTTCCTCAGGACAATGCGAGGGTTGTTGGAAATTGACTGGGTAGATCTAAAAATACAGAGGGTGTATGGATTAGGAAGTGTGACGGTACCTTGTTTTATTTAAGGAACAAAAGAAGAAGGGTGAAACCTCACCTTACGAAGAGGTGCATCTTGGGAATAGGGGTTTACTTCGACTGTTTTACGTACAGTCTTTGCAGTCTCTAGTGCCCAGTGGCTACAAGAAATAGAGACATGGAAGCTAATTGAAGGTACACATTAAAGTTGTAAATACTAGAACTTGATGGAACATCAATGAGGACAAATTTACCTGGAACAAAGTGTTAGAGCACACGTATCGAAAATGTCATCATCTTAGATAGGGATTCTGGGTGTCAGCAATATAGTTAGAAACACATTGGGAAGGCCAAAGGTAGATTAAGGCGTGTTTTTCTCAATGGATGCTCTTAGTTCGTCCTGTGAAAAGCACAAAATGTACAAAGTATACAAATAAAAGGGGGGCCTGGTGAACAGGAAGATTGCATATGGAAATGGACACATAGTAGGTCTGAAAATCCATGGCAGCTAAATGCATGCATCAAAAAAAAAAGAGGGGGTTACCTTAGGTTGTTACTGGTAACACATACCAGGGACGTGTTCTTCTTGTGTATGGCAAAACTGCTGAAAAAATAATGAACGGGCCAAAGGCCAGATGTATTCTCCAAAGGACACCCCTAGGTCATCCTAGAAGAAGCACAAGGATGTGCAATGTAATAAACAGGGTAGCCTGTATTGCAATAATGCGCATCATTTTGTAATTAAATAAATTGCGTGTGATTTGCCAGAAAAAAGTATCTAAAGATTAATGGTGACCGATCTAGTTGTAGGTGCTTTCTAACAAATGTGCAATAACGTACGGTCACTGTGCAGAAGATCTAATAGTCTCAGGGCGCTGGAGGAGGCATGCGTCTATTAAGTAAAATCATGTTCATGTCTGTGCGTGTACAAACACTTGGTAATATTCTCAAGAAAATATGTGAGATCACTATGCAGGGGATCTACTAGTCAAGGACACTGGAGATGGCATGCGTCTATTGAAGTAGGGGAGAGCTTGTAATTTGAAAAACATGCTCGCATCTGTGCATGTACAAATAGTAGGTAATAAGTGCTGTACTCTCAAGAAAAATAGTTTGCGCCTAATCAGTGCTGTAGTAACTTGTTAGGGAAGACAAACTCACACTGGCCGAGGTCAGATGATGTCTATCTTACTGGAAATGTGTCTCGGCTCTCGCGCATGCGTGATTGCACGGGTGCCGACGCATTGAATGTGCAGTAACCTTATTGGTTATCAGCACGGGGAAACGAAAAGAAAAAGAGCTGTATGTGGCAATATTTAGATTGCTAGGCGGGTTAAGATCCTGAAAGCCATTTTTAAAAAAGAGATTATTGTTGCCTACACATGTAGCAACTGTATTTAGAATAATCTTTTTAACCTGCTAAGGTCATGTTATTAACACATAAACAGGGATTAACAGAGTAAGCTTTTGTCAGAATAAATACATCAAAATATTTTTCATAGGCAGTATAGTATTGCACAAGAACAGAGTAATGATCATGCCTTTTTTACCATGCTAAGCTCATGCTGTTAAAAAATAAACAGGGCTTACGCAAGCATCCAGAGAAATGTTTGCAACAGTTTGCTTATGTGGCAGAGTCATAGGTTGTCAAATACAAAATGGATGACGGATTTAGGTACATCAGGGTGTTTTAGATAATGCAACAAAATGCAAATGAACACTAAAACAGTCAAAAATTAAATGGTTGCATCTTTTTTCTGCTATAGTCAAATTATTATCACATTGTCAGGGATGCAGAGTGGATGACAGGTTTGGATACATCAGAGTGTTTAGGATCATCAATATAGTATTACATGTCAGTAATGGGGAGAGTGTGTCTAGTAGTTGAAAAGGGGTTCAGCACTTTGCCAAGGTTACTCCCAAAGTCTCAAGGAGGTGAGAGTGGGGATTTCAGTTATTGGTTGAAGAACAAATTCCACTCTATTGAAACATTGAGTCCTTTGTTAACAGTATCTAAAAGATATATATCCATTTCTGTTCTAGGCGACGGAGCATCATATCTCTGTCGCCTCCTCAGAAGGGATTTTTTACTGTTTCAATAATGAACCAAAATAGGTCTGTGTGAAGGTGTTTTTTTGTTTTAAAATGTGCAACCATAGGTTTGTCCTCTACTTCATTCTTTAGACATGATCTATGTTCATAAATTCTTTGTCGAATTTCTCTTCTGCATTTTCCAATGTAAATTAAACCACATGGGCATTTTATACTGTAAACAGACCACTTAGTCTTACAGTTGGTAAACATATTTAGTTTCCAGGTGGTGCCATTTAAATCGATTTCTTTAAGATCTTTTGTGAATGCACAGGCAGTAAATGTGCCGCAGCTATAATGTCCGATGACCGGTGGTAGATCCCACAATGTTCTTTGGTTCGAGACATCAGTTTTAGGCGCTTCGTACGTGTGTAAAAGGCGGTCCTTAAGATTTTTGCTGCGTTTTAATGCAACGTCGGATTGTTTAGCTTGAAAGTGTCGGTACTAAGAATGTTCTATTGGCGCAGTAGTGTTTTTCTTAGGTTATTCCTAATGGGTGTAAAGGTGGTTACACATGTGATTTTGTCTTGTTGTTCTTTTGTTGTGGGAGTAAGCCACAATTGCTGATTTACGTTTCTTGTTCTCTTGCAAGATCTTCTAATGATGTGAGGAGGATAGCTTCGTTCCTTGAGACGGCTCATCAAAGATTTACTGGTGCTGTTAAAATCAGCTAATGTTGTGCAATTGCGACAAAGCCGTCAGAATTGGCCGTAAGGAAGATTTTCTTTCAAGCCAGATGGATGGTAACTTGAGTAACTGAGCAGTGTATTTTTGAAACTTGGTTTTCGATACAGTGTTGTGCCCAGTCGGTTGCCATCAAGTTTGTATATTTCTAAGTCCAAGAATGGAATACTGTGTATATCTTGATGTTTTGTAAACTTGATCCATGGATTTTGTATGTTAAGCCATGAGAAGAATCAGTCCAGTAAGTCTGGTGAGCCATGCCAAACAAGAAAAATGTTGTCAATGTACCTATGCCAACAGGTCAGATTGGCTTTGAAATTGTTGTTCTCATGGTAGACTGACGAGTGTTCAAAAAAGTCCATGTACAAATTTGCTAAATCAGGGGCAAATGTTGCCCCCATGCTAGACCCATGGCATTGCTGGTAGAAAGAATTCTTGTGGATTAAGACATTTTCAATTAGTGCTAGCCGAATGCACTCTAAGAGAAATGCAGTAGGTGGTTCCATAATACTTCTTTTGTCTAGATAGGTTTTAAGTACTTCAATAGATTCCAATTAGGGGATTCTCATATAAAGCGATTCGACATCAAGAGTCTCCAACAGGTCCTCTTTCTCAATTTTTATGGTGTTCAGAATATTAATGATTGATGTCGTGTCTTGCACAAAAGATGTCATTTTCCCAACAAAAGGGCGAAGAAAAATATCTACGTAGATTGATAAGGGTTCTAAAATAGACCCTATACCTGCTACAATTGGTATTCCAGGTGGTATTAGATCATGCTTGTGGATTTTAGGTAATGGGTATATTGCTTGTAGAATAGGATGACGTTTTACCAAGAAAGATGTCTCATCATCGTCGATCCAATCTTTGGTGTGTGCGTATATCATCAGACTTTCTATTTCAGATGAAAGTCGTAAAGTAGGGTTAGTATCGATCTTTTTATAGAATTTGATGTCTTCAAGCTGTCGATCCATTTCTTTTTCATAAATTTGTCTTCCCCAAAGGATGATGCCACCTCCCTTGTCGGCTGGTTTGATTATAAAATCGTTGTTTTCTTCCAAAGTCTTGATGGCTTGTCTTTCATCTTTTGTAAGGTTGTCTACATAGTGTCTTTTATTGAATAACATTTTATTTACTTCAGTTAAGATTTTATTTTCAAAAGTCAAGATTTCTGGGCATACCATAGATGCCAGTGCTGTAAACATGGAAGGTGGTTTTAAGCCTGTAGACTTAGGAGGGTCTTTTTCTGGTTTATCGCCAATTAAATATTTGAGACAAATTACTCTGAAGAATTTCTGTAATTCTATTTCAGTAGTGAATTTGTCTGCGTTGGTGTGGGGTAGGAAACTGAGTCCTTTAGACAGGGTGTTAATTTTTGCTTGCGTAAGGATGTGGTAGCTTAAATTGAAAATGGGTATTACCACATCTGTTGAGGAGGGCATACCCATTGTCTTGTTCTCATTCCATGTGGCATTTGTTGGCGGGTCTTTCCTCGTCCTCCTCTCCCTTGAAACAATTGTGGATGGTTTTGTTTAGATGTTGAAGGTCCTGTGTTTGTAGAGTCAGAATCACTACTGTTTGAACTATTAGAAAAGGTCACAAATCTTTTGGGGAAACAACGTTCATTGTAGCCACCTTGTGGTTGGATTTGATTTTGTTGGTCTTAGAAACTGGGGACTAGATATGGATAGGTTTTCTCCTCTTTGTAATTGTTGATATAATTTTTCAGTTTCCATAATTTTTTAACAGTTTTGAATTTTTAAAATGTTGTCATTTCTTCTTCAATCATTTCCAATTGTTTTTTAATATCTGGGATAACTGAATCTTGTAAGATTTTTTCTTCTAGGTTTTTGAGGTCATCTGTTTGTGCTTTTGCTTCCTCCTCAGCGGTCTCGATTACTAGAGTGACCCAATCGTGTGAGCATTCATTGCCCACACCACTGAATATTGCTAAGCATTTTGGGTTGTCTAAAAAAAACAGTGGAATGTTCCTCACTTGGAGGCCATCGGGGATCACGCCGGCTTTAAGATATTCCAACATCATTTGGCCATGTGATTCTGTTCTCACTAGCTTTTTTCTTTTTTGGTTGAAGATCTCGAGATCCAATGGGGCCAAAGTTTTAGCAATTGCTGCTGTTGTTGGTGTTTGGCCTCACAAAGATGTTGTGCCTAGACGTTTTTTGTACAGTTCGTCAGAGAAAGTGACAATGTTCACTTGCTCCATATTGAGTGACTTAATCACACACAACAGCCAACGGGCGGTCCGTAAGTAGAAAAATATAGGGGCAATAGCTTTCTTTTTTGTTAATGGTGGGCCGGTTTCTAGAAAGCAAGGTCAATATAGAGAGAAAGGAGGATAGAAACAAGGCTACCCCTCCTTTTTGAGCGCACAAGGGGGAACCCTATTTGGAGCTAGTAATTATTCAAGCTAGCAGTTGAGGGTCACACTCATAATCATACCGATAAAACAAACTTTAATTAAAAAGTTTAGCATGTTTAAAAAACATATTAAAACACAAACAACAAAAAAGGAGACAACAGAATCACTGTTGTTTAGCTAGTTGTGTCATATCACAAGAAAGAATTGATACAGAATAGCTTAATGTGTAGTAACAAAGTGCAACCACATTGCTACTGTCGACACAAGTGGTGTTTCTAGCTCAGATTGAGTAGTGCAACCAATGAAAGTCTCTTTAGTAGTCAAATGGCTTTCTGGAGCTCCGAGCTTTCCTCAGGACAATGCGAGGGTTGTTGGAAATTGTCTGAGTAGATCTAAAAATACAGAGGGTGTATGGATTAGGAAGTGTGATGGTACCTTGTTTTGTTTAAGGAACAAAAGAAGAAGGGTGACGCCTCACCTTACAAAGAGGTGCATCTTGGGAATAGGAGTTTACTTCGACTGTCTTACGTACAGTCGCTGCAGTCTCTAGTGCCCAGTGGCTACAAGAATTAGGGACATGGAAGCTAATTGAAGGTACACGTTAAAGGTGTAAATACTAGAACGTGATGGATCATCAATCAGGACAAATGTACCTGTAACAAGGTGTTAGAGGAAACGTATCGAAAACGTCTTCATCTTAGATAGGGATTCTGTGTGTCACCAATATAGATGGAAACACATATGAAGGCCAAAGGTTGATTAAGGCATGTTTTTCTCAATGGATGCTTTTAGTTTGTCCTGCAAAAAGCACAAAATATGCAAAGTATAAATATAAAAGGGGGGCCTGGTGAACAGGAAGATTGCATGTGGAAATGGACCCGGGGTAGCTCTGAAAATCCATGGAAGCTAAATGCATGCATCGAAAAAAAGAGATGGGTTACCTTAGGTTGTGACTAGTAACACGTACCAGGGACGTGTTCATCTTGTGTTTAGCAAAACTGCTGAAAAAATGATGAATGGGCCAAAGGCCAGATGTATTCTCCAAAGGACACTTCTAGGTCGCCCTAGAAGAAGAACATGTAATAAAACGGTGTAACATGTATTGCAATAATGCGCGTAATTTTGAAATTTAATAAATGGCGTGTGATTTGCCAGAAAAAAGTATCCAAAGATTAATGGTGACCGATCTAGTTGATACATGCTTTCTAACAAATTTGAAATAACATACGGTCACTGTGCAGAAGACCTAATAGTCAAGGGCGCTGGAGGTGGCATGCCTTTTATTAAGTAAAATCATGCTCACTTCTGTGCGTGTACATATACTTGGTAATATTGTCAAGAAAATATGTGAGATCATTATGCAGGGGATCTAATAGTCAAGGACACTGGAGATGGCATGTGTCTATTGAAGTAGGGGAGAGCTCATAATTTGAAAAATATCCTCGCATCTGTGCGTGTACAAAGAGTAAATAATAAGTGCTGTACTCACAAGAAAAATAGTTTGTGTGTCTATTCAGTGCTTTAGTAACTTGTTAGAGAAAAAAACTCACCCTCTCCGAGGTCGAACAAAGTCTATTGTACTGGAATTGTGTCTCGGCTCTCGCGCATGCGTGATTGCGCGATGGGGCTGAGGTACACACGTACGAAGAGCCTAAACCTGATGTCTCGAACCAAAGAACATTGTGGGACCTACCACTAGTCATCAGAAATTATAGATGCGGCACATGCACTGTCTGTGCATTCACAAAAGATCTTAAAGAAATCGATTTAAATGGCACCACCTGGAAACTAAATATGTTTACCAACTGTAAGCCTAAATCGTCTGTTTATGGTATAAAATGCCCACGTGCTTTAATTTACATTGGAAAAAGCAAAAAAGAAATTTGACAAAGAATTTATGAACATAGATCATGTCTAAACAATGAAGTAGAGGACAAACCCATGGTTCCACATTTTAAAACAAAAACACCTTCATACAGACCTATTTTGGTTCATTATTGAAACAATAAAACATCCCTACAGAGGAGGCGACAGAGGTATGATGCTCTGTCGCATAGAACAGAAATGGATATATCGTTTAGATACTGTTAACAAAGGACTCAATGCTTCAATAGAGTAGAATTTGTTCTTCAACCAATAAATGAAATCCCCACTCTCACTTCCTTGAGCCTTTGGGAGTAACATTGGCTAAGTGCTGAACCACTTTTCAACTACTACATGCACTCTCCGCATTACTGACATGTAATACTATATTGACGATCCTAAATACTTTGATGTATCCAAACCTGTCATCCACTCTGCATCCCTAACTATTTGATAACAATTTGACTATTGCAGAAAAAAGATGTAACCATAATTTCATTTTTGTATGTTTTAGTGTTCATTTGCATTTTGTAGCATTATCTTAAACACCCTGATGTACCTAAATCTATCATCCACTTTGTATTTGACAACCTATAACTCTGCTACATAAGCCAACTGCTGCAAAAATGTCTCTGGATGCTTGCGTAAGCCCTATCTATTTTTTAACAACACAAGTTTAGCATGGTAAAAGAGGCTTGATCTTTACTCTTTTCTTGTTCAATACTCTACTGACTATGAAAAATATTTGGATGTATTTAAATCTGTCTATCATTGCGTTTTCTGACAAAAAACGTACTCTATTAATCCCTGTTTATGTGTTAATAACATGACGTTAGCACGTTAAAGAGATGATTCTAAATACAGTTGCTACATGTGTAGGCAACAATAATCTCTTTTTTAAAAATCGCTTTCAGGATCTTAACCCGCCCAGCGATCTAAATATCGCCACATACAGCTCTTTTTCTGTTCATTTCCCCATGCTGGTAACCAATAAAGTTACTGCACATTCAATGCCTCGGCCCCCCCGTGCAATCACACATGCGCGAGAGCCGAGACACAATTCCAGTATGATAGACATTGTCCGACCTTGGTGAGGGTGAGTTTTTTTCCCTAACAAGTTACTACTGCACCGAATAGTCACGCAAACTATTTTTCTTAAGAGTACAGCACTTATTACCTACTCTTTGTACACGCACAGGTGCAAGGATGTTTTTCAAATTACGAGCCCTCCCCTACTTCAATAGACACATGCCATCTCCATTGTCCTTGACTATTAGATCCCCTGCATAATGATCTCACGTATTTTCTGGACAATATTACCAAGTATTTGTAAATGCACAGACGTGAGCATGATTTTACTTAATAGAGGCATGCCACCTCCAGCGCCCTTGACTATAAGAACTTCTGCACAGTGACCGTACGTTATTTCACATTTGTTAGAAAGCACATATCAACTAAATCGGTCAACATTAATCTTTAGATACTTTTTTCTGGCAAATCACACGCCATTTATATAATTTCGAAATTACATGCATTATTGCAATACAGGCTACCCTGTTTTATTACACTGCACATCCTTGTGCTTCTTCTAGGACAACCTAGGAGTGTCCTTTGGAAAATTCATCTGGCCTTTTGGCCATCCATCATTTTTTCAGCAGTTTTGCCAAACACAAGACGAACACATCCCTGGTACACGTTACCAGTTACAATCTAAGGTAACCCCCTCTTTTTTTCAATGCATGCATTTAGCTGCCATGGATTTTCAGACCTACCCTGGGTCCACTTCCATATGCAATCTTCCTGTTCACCAGGCTCCCCTTTTATATTTATACTTTGCACATTTTGTGCTTTTTGCAGGACAAACTAAGAGCGTCCACTGAGCAAAACACGCCTTAATCTACCTTTGGCCTTCCCATGTGTTTCCAACTATATTGCTGACACACAGAATCCCTATCTAAGATGAAGATGTTTTCGATACCTGTCCTCTAACACCTTGTTCCAGGTACATTTTTCCTCATTGATATTCCATCAGGTTCTAGTATTTACAACGTTAATGTGCACCTTCAATTAGCTTCCATGTCTCTATTTCTTGTAGCCACTCGGCACTAGAAACTGTAGAGACTGTACGCAAGACAGCCGAAGTAAACTCCTATTCCCAAGATGCACCTCTTCGTAAGGTGAGGCTTCACCCTTTTTCTCTTGTTCCTTAAATAAAACAAGGTACCGTCACACTTCCTAATCCATACACCCCCTGTATTTTTAGATCTACTCGTCAATTTCCAACAACGCTCGCATTGTCCTGAGGAAAGCTCAGAGCTCCAGAAAGCCATTTCACTACTGAAGAGACTTTCATTGGTCGCACTACTCAATCTGAGCTAGAAACACCACTTGTGTCAACAGTAGAAATGTGTTTGCCCTTTGTTACTGAACATTAAGCTATTCTGTATCAATGTTTTCCTTTGATATGAAAAACTAGCTGAACAACAGTGATTCTGTTGTCTCCTTTTTTGTTGTTTTTGTTTTAATATGTTTTTAAACATGCTAAACTTCTTAATTAAAGTTTGTTTTATCTATATGATTATGAGTGTGACCCTCACCTGCTAGCTTCAATAATTACTAGCTCCAAATAGGGTTCCCCCTTGTGTGTTCCAAATGGAGGGGTAGCCTGGTTTCTATCCTCCTTTCGCTCTACTGTGTGGTGTGGCTCCAACAGCATGTCCTCCTGCAGATCAACCGCAGAATGGGTGTCCCAGCACATGCCAGCCTCCTTGTCCACCATTGCTGTAAGTTTCATGAGCCCATAGAGATTTTTCTTTTCATTTTGTCTAATTCTTGAGTGGACATTGACATGCACCCTACCCCTCCCCCCTCCAGGGTGGACCTCCATCCATGATGGATCTTTTTCTTTTTTTTCTTCCATGGCCAGAATTTATTTTGGTTTTTTTCGTTGCCCTTGATTCTGCATGGACAATTTCTGGTAGTTTATTACATTCCCCTGGCCCGGATGTGGGATTATTATTTTTTATTCACTTTCCAAGGTGGATTTTATTCATTTTTCTTTCTGTTGGGTCCCTTTACATGTACAGTTGCACTCTCAGGGGCATGACGGATGCAGTTGGGAACAAGCATCCAAGCACAGTGACATCAACTGCCATGGTTGCATTGTGGAAAACAGGAGGGCCTGTGCAGGTAACCTTAGGTTAAGTGACTCTTAATGCATGTGTGCTTTATGCATAATTGTGAAATCGGGCTGTTGTAATGCATTGTCCCATGTTCTTGCAGTGCTACAGAATCATGTAGTGACTGCACTCCATGGGAGGTACACCATGCAAACTTGTGCATCCCTAGTCACTCTGTCCTGTGCCAGGCACTTGCCCTCCTCTCACGAATTTGGAGGCACCATTCCTGGTGGAGGTGATGAGTGAATCACATCATGCCAGCTCAGTCAGCAGGTAAGCATATGCTAGGTCTTGCATGTTGTGTCAGTGTTATTGGTCACCATGGTATTTGCATGCATTGCACATCTTGACAAAATGGTGGCTTAACCTTGTGTCTTGGGTTATGTGTGGGCAAATGTGTGTTTGTACACATATGTGTGTGTATGTGCAGTTACACCTATATGCCTTTGCATGGTTTATGTGGATTCACTAATATCAATGATGCCATAAGTGGAAGTTAATGGATGGCACTGTACACACTGTACCCATTGGCAATGTTTCATTGAGTCTGAATGCATGTACTGATTGAATGCATGCATTCACTGTGCATCTGCATGAAGAACCGTGATGATGTGTCCTTACTGCCACCCTTCCACTTCCCCTGTCCACATGTTTACTGTTGTGCCCTGCAGCGGTACTCTCTGTGCACACTTCTCTTTGTCCTGTGCCACTTCACAATCCACACCCTTCTACACTTCCATGGCCTGGCCAAACATGCCACTGTTCAACATGTGCCACACACATTGATTCTCATGTATCATCATCCTCCACTGCTTCTCTTCATAATGTAGACTATGGATATTCATTATTTCCTCTTATGTGCATTGACTCCACAGGACATGTTTGTCACACTTGATGTATTTTGGGTTAGACACATATGCCCATGTGTTCCCGTGAAGGACTGGTTCTATGTTACACAATGAGGACACTTTTCTTACAGTGTTTGATGTTGTTGGTTATCTGTACCAGGCTATGATAATTTTCTTTTGCTATGATTCATTCTTCATGTCATCTGCCACGGTCAGTGAGTGAACATTGCGTGCCCGCATTGGGGACCCATGCATGTGTATGATTGTCCACTCCCTACAGCTTGTCTTCATCTGTTCTCCCTGTGTGAGTTGCAAGTGCACCCTGGAATCCATGCACACTTCCTGGGACAGTCTCAATCAGGGTGTGTGGTGTGTTGGGGGTGAGGGAACAGCTGCATATTGTCGGTAGGTCCATTTGCAGTGTTGTAGTATCCATCCTCATCAGCCCTCTGGACAGTCTCCACTTTGCAATGTTTTTTCCTCTCCCTCTCTCTCGCTCTCTCCTACTCCAGTCCACTGCTTATCAATCAATACTACATCCTGTCTCCTTCTTGCTCTCTGGGTGGTGCATGCGTACTTTTATGTTTGCTACATGAGTTCTCATGGATGGCCAGTATCTTGAAGTTGTTGCAATGCATGTCTTTGTGATTCGCAAATGTTATTTTATTTATTTATTTGTTTATGTATTTGTTTATTTATTCATTGTAAGCTTTTTGGTCAATTATACAAAAATAAAATTCTGTTTCAAAGCGCCCACAGCACAGGGAGGGAGCAAGGGTGGGAAATACATTACAACACAATATTTAAGAGCAGAGGGGGAGGGATGAATCTATTATGCCGTGTGAGTATTCAGAAAGTAAAAGTGCAGAAAGGAATATGGAAGAGGGGTTAAGGGCCTCGGAGTCCAAGATCATGGGTGAGCCGTAGACAAAGTGCTAGGAATATTGAGTGCTACACGGCCTGGGCCACAACAGGTGGAAGTGCAAGCCTCCAGAAAGGAGGGTGTGCAGATGCAAAGTACTGTGGTTGGACAGGAGCTGGGAAGAAATGGTGTAGGAGGTCAAGGCCCGAAGATGCATAAGGGCTAATGACACCGATTCAGCAACTGGGGGATTAACAGATGAGAGAAGGAGGGAAGGAGAAGGAAAAGAGGAAATTCTTAAGGAGCTTTCAGAATTTGAGAAGATCCTGTTCAAGGTGCAGGGGGAGGGGGATGCTATTCCAGAGGAGGAAGCCCTCAGAGGAAAGTGAGCGACCCCATGCCCTCTGTTTAGCAAAACACCTTACACACAGACAGTTGGTGCCAGAGAACAAAGTGGTCTAGAGGGAGAATATTTAGTGAGATAAAATTGAAGATAGTGTGGTCCCCGGGCCCAGACAGCCTTGTGGACGATTAATACATGCAGCAACCGGGAGCCAGTGAACCCCTTTTAGTGCAGTAGCGATGCAGTCCCTGGGTTTAGGGCCAAGGATAAGTCTTGCTGCCCTATTCTGGATAAGCTGAAGGGGTCGCAGAGTGGAAGATGGAAGATACAGTTGCAGGCGCAGGGGGAGAGCCCGAGGAGGAAGGCCTGAGTGAGGGGAAGAAGGGCGGATTAGGGTCCCCATGTGAAGGATCTCAGTTTTACAGGCATTGAGACAGAGCTAATTGGAGGCGCACCAGGACTGGATGGCAGATAAGCAGTCAGGGATGATGGAGGGTGCAAGAGGGGCAGTAGGGAGTCTGAAGAAGAGCTGTGTGTCATCTACGTAAAATCACACCTACAAAATGCAGTGGATGAAAGCCAGGTGGATTAGATGTGCAGGTAAGTGAAGTGTACTCAGGGTGTGACTTGTGTTGTGTTTGTGGCATGGAGTCTTGCACTGTGTGGGGTTGCTTTTATTTTACTTGTTTGGGGGATGGGTCTGGCTTTGTGGGTGCATATGACACAATATGTTGTCAGGATGGTTTGTGTATGTATGCTGATTTTCCAATATAATCATGGATGCACAGGTTGCAGGATCATAGTTGTGGGTGGGTATCACTGTCGGGTCTTAATTGGTGAATTGGCATGAGGGTGACTGCCCCGGCTGTTTGTGTGCTGTAACACGTCTTTAAGGTGGTGGTATGAGTGATTCCTTGAACCTTACACATGTGTCTTGGCTGTCACACGTCTTCCCATTTGAAGAATTTTTAATAGTAATTCATACCCACACTGGCAGTCCAATCTTGGTGCTTCTTCCCCTTCTGGGGTTGCTGTCTCAAGAGCAATCCACAACCATACCAACATTGCTGTATATTGTTGTGATGCATTCTTCTCCGCGGACACCAGGCACACATTATTGTCCATTCTTTGTTGGTTGCATTGTGACCATGTACCGTGCAGGGTGGACCGTCCCTTATTATGAAGCATGTTGACAGCTGCTGGGTACATTTCAATCCTGACTTCCGTTCAATGCACATGTTACCCAATTCAATCCATTACCAGTGAAGTCTGACTTGCCTTGCACTTTCCTTTTTGCATGCTCCCATTTGTGTGTGTTTTGCCTTGGTCTCTGTTTATCTTTGCTTTCTCATGCTTGCTTGTGTGTTTCATGGCAGTTGCCTCAGTGACCTGCATTCCAGTCTAACAGCTGCCTCTGTGAAGTGCTGCTTACACCAAGATCCTGATTTGTATGCAATTGGTGAGATTTTTAGTTCACCTCTTCTTGGGCTTAGCATCATCGTCTCCTCTTCTAGTGTTTACTGCATTGTCACACTGCCACATTGATGAGGGGATGTCATATCACGGCATTGACAAAACTGCAAAGGTGCTCCTTTGTTTCCATCCTCTCAATGTTCTCTTTTTGGGGGTCGCCTCAGTGTCATGCTGACTGTGGCCAGAGGCATGTATTGGGAAGGTACCATCAGCATGATGATGGGTAAGTGTAACATGGCCATTCACTGCTTGTCACTCAGGGGGGGCGATCAGTGTAGGGGTTGTGGGTGGCTAAACTGTAACTGTGTGCATTGTTCATGTTACATTGCGTGAGGTGGGCGGAGGTGGCTGCATGTGTGCCAGGACACATGGTGATGGGTGGCTGGTGAGTTGGTGTGTGCTTTTGTAGCATGTCACTCAGGCCAGCACATGTTGGTGTATATTTGGGTGCATGGATGTGTTGCCAACACTTACATTTAATTGTTTTCCTCTACAAATGATTTTGACATGGAATGACGGATGCAGGAATTGTGAACGAAGTTGCAGCTCTATGCATGCAAAGGAAACAGCATGAGGGTTTGGTGGTTTCCATGCTGACAGAGGTGAAGTTTGGTGTACTGCACGGTCCCAGTGATGCAGGCTCACATGGGTTGAGGTAAGATATGCATTTCCCTTGCAGTGCACTTTATTTTTTTGTTTCAATATGACTGCTTTGAGGTGACTGTGTATTGTGGGCATAGTGGTTGTTAGGGAAGGGTTTGGCCACTGAACCAGTTTGCTGTTGTCTGACATGCATTGTTGATCTAGGGCTGTCCTCACATGAGTTTGTTAGCATCAAATTTGTGGTATGGCCTCTGACTTGTTGTCCCATGTGTGTGGTTGGTGTCTACATGCAGTCCAGTTGTGGTATATGTGACGGCGCTTTGGTACTTTGTTCCTTTTGCTGTGTGCTTTTGTGTGTACTACATGGACACTGTTTTGTCAAGCTGATATTCCTCTGTGAACTGCCATGCAGATTAGGGGCATGTGCCACAGGCTGATTTCATTTGTGGTTGCACCATTATATGATGGTCCTGCGAATGTGGCCCTTGGGGTGTGTCAGACACGTTTGCTCTATTACAAATTGGCTGTTATGCTGTTGTTTTGATATGGGAGGAAATGTATACCTATTCCCAGTATTCATATCACATGTTTAATCTTGCATCTCTGCTTTCACTCTCATCGCAGCATGGATATATTTATGCCTGTAATGCACATTTACAGATAGGTCTTCCATCAGATTTTGGTTTGCTTCTCGCAATTGTTGGAATTGTTGATTTTGGTGTCCATGAATGGCTAGATAGTAAGATTTGATTGTTGCCTAGTTCAAGCATATTTCTATGTCATCACATTTGTACTTGTGCAAGATTTCCTGCCATTTCTTCAGTTGTTGATACTCAAGATTGATTTCACTACATACTTCCCAAAGTGGTAGAGGTATACTGCCACTTACAAGTCTTTTCAGGGGCCTCTGCTTGGCCATGTTGTTTTTTGTCTAATGTACACACACAAATTTGCATTCCCAGTGGTACATTCTCAGGGGGTTGTTGTGTGTCATTGAATAGCTCCTGGGAGGTGGCTTCAGTGGGTGTACTCCACAGGGGCTGGTATTTATGTGAAGCACGATTGGACCAGCTGGCATGGCATGGGCAAGGATGGTTTGTGTGGGTGCGGGCGTTGTCCCACCTTCATGTCAACTGCGCCGTGTGGCGACATTGTGCAGGACACATGCAGCCACACTTATTCTATAGACTACTGGTGATACATACAGCAACACCCCACCAGAGTGGTCAAGAGAGCGGAACCGTGACTTAAGCACTCCAAATGTGCACTCCAATATGCCCGAGTGGCTATATGTGCTGTATTGTACCTCACTTCAGCTGGTGTTATGGGGTTCCTGATGGGTGTCATCATGAAGATATTCAGCGGGTATGCGCTGTCCCCTGTAAATGTTGACATGGTTGTTATTATCATTTTTTGTCAGGGTCTATTGTTTAGTGTGTGACGTGCATGCATGTGCTTGAGCGTTCATACTCACCATGTTTTCCAGCTAGCAGGGCCTTGTGCAATGGTGACATGCGGAAGATATAGGTGTCATGTGTGCTGCCCGGGAATTTAGCAAAGACTTCCATGATGATTCCCTTGGCATCACACACTAACTGTACATTGATTGTGTGCCAGTGCTTTCTGTTCCTGTAGATGTGCTCTGTCAATCGGGGTGGCCGTACGCTACATGGGTGCAGTCTATGGCACCTAATACATGGGGCAAGAGTGCCACTACATAGAACTCCTGCATCGCTGTCTGCCTTTCTGCCAGTGTTCGGGGCATATATAAGTACCTGCTCACACATGCATGTGCTGTTATACAGGACAGCACCTGGTGTAGACAGTGTGACTGGGTGGCTTGTGATATCTCACCAACTACTGCAGTGGTCCTTTGGAAGCACCCAAGGACAAGGAAATGTAGTGCAGTCAGCACTTTTTCCAGTGGGCTAAGGGCAGGGGAGCAGATGGTGGGTGATGTTAGGCCATCTTCCCACTCCTTGACAAGTCTAGGATTATATGAGGGGAACCTGTACCTGTCATAGACCTGATCATCGGGCATCCCAAAAAGTGTGGCGCGTGTTTTGAAAATCCGTGCTCTTGAGATCCTCTTCCTCCTGCAGTGTCCATGCACAATGACTCTGAGTATTGCTATATTCATCATGGCTGTAGACGTTTGTTTGGTGTGTATTGCATGCTTTGTGCGCATTTGTTCCTATGCGCGTTAAATGCGCATTGACGTTTACGCCTATCATGTGGCGTATGTGTTTCGGGATTTGCGTGTAATTTTTCACAACCCGATGTTCCCACTTCAAATCCATGAATATGGTTATATTTGCGCCGCAATATGTGTGCGATTGCTTGGCCGTGTTCTGCCCCTAAACACGCCCACATTTTTGCGTGTTCTTCTTCATTCTGCTTGTTCCAACCCCTATTTTGGTTGATGCGCAGACCTGTCCCACACTCTACGTGGAGCTTCGCACAAGGCACTCATCGACTCGCAGAGACACTCTGGGCCTACCCGAACTCCAAAGCAAGTCTCAAGCAAGTCCTACACAGTCGGTTCCATGAATCGATGAGCACAGATTTGCACACAGTTTGGCCTGCAAGTTCCCTATTTTCCCAGCAAATATCTCCATGAATCTGGCCCTGAGAGTTTATCCAGTGAAAGCAGGAGATTAACGACAGGAGGATGGGGTAAAATTAGTGGTTTCTGATCACTTTCAGAGAGCGAGTAGCGGTTGCAGCTGCAACACCGAATATGCTGACACTGGTGAGCAGCAGTGACTAGTGGCAGCAGTCTGTGCTAGTTGGCACCCTGACATTGCGCAGGTGTGCTAGAAACTATTTAGGCCCTGGCTCTTATTTGTATTGCAAATTAAGCACTGTGCCATCTCTCACTTATTTTGTACAAGCTCACTCAAAAGCTGTAAGCCTAGACAACACAACAAAACAAAACACTTCACATACACTCTAACTAAATCTTTACGAAGATGGGGATGGGAATGGAAGTCTAAATGATGACCTGTCCATCCCCTCTGAAGCTTCCAACTTCAGCGTTTTTCCACTCCACCTGATGGGCTCTGTCCTTCTTCTCTGTCCCCTCAGCTTCCCATGTTTACTTTTTCTCGTCAAGATGTTCTTTCTCGACTCCTTGACTTCTTTGTTTTCTACACCTCAGTTCTCTGTATGCCAAGTTCTATCTCCTTGAGTTGCAGATCTTCTTTTTCTGCTGGGTTGGGTGACAAGATTAACAAAACAAGTTATCGGACAAGTTATGGGATGAAACAGGTCTAAAAGATTCCTGGGATTCTTCTTCGTTGTCTTCCTTCTCTGGGTCAGCCATAGTAGAGCATCTTGGTATTTCCAAATTGCAGTGAGCAATTCTGCATTTCTGACTTTTCCTGCCTTGCAGAGCTCTCACAGTTCCTCTGTCTTCTTTTCAGCCAAGGCGCTCTTACCAGCAAGTTCCAGTTCTTACAGTTATTTTGTAGACTCTGAACTAATGTGCCGAGTGCTTATCAGCAGTTATATATGGTTCTTGAGATCGTTTTTTCCCACTGTTACAATTAGAAGGGTTTTCGTTAGCTCTGTGTTCATGATGTGAGATATATACAGAAGTGGGCTCTAGTGATTCCCTGAACTTCAAATGACTTTACTAGTGGTATAAGCAGCAGATCAACAAAGACTACACTCTCAGGACGAGAGTATGGTGGACAAAGGTACATTATGTTCCGAGGGAGTCATGCAGTACTCCCACATTGGCCAATTTCCAATTTCTGGGCCATTGGAGCCGGTATGGCTTGGGAATCAATAAAAGTCCCAATACCAGTCTGGGGTGCACTGGTGATAGTGAACTTTGACCAAACCCACCCAATCGCCCTGCACAGGGCGGAGTCTGACTTTGTGCTATCCATATATATGATTTTGGGAGACTGGTGATTTTTCGATTGTTGGCTCCAGCCACACAACAGTTGGTGGGCTGAAATATTGGCAAGTGGTCGGCATACCAGTCCGGGTTGTACTGTCGATAGTGAAACCTGACCAACCTCACCCACTCGACCTGCACAAGGCAGGAGAAGAAGAATCCAGTAGGTTGCACCAATAATTAGTTTAATAAATCAAAATCCCTCAATTCATGGGGTACTTGAAACAAATTCCATGTTATGTTTTTAAATGTGTAGCTGTGTTAAATGGCAAAGTCCTTCATTGATTTGATACATCGAACAAAGTGCCACTTGGAAAAGTTGTATTGAGTGAATCAAATACCTAATTAGTGGGGTATTTCAAACAATGTCCCTCGACGCATGTTTCTCCACTGTCTAATACAGGTGGTTCATCAGGAGGCTAATATATTTCATTTTGTGCAATACCTAAAATAAAACACACATATTTAATTGTGTAGCCAATGGTGTAATTTTCATATTCAAATTAAATGATGCTGCTCCAATAGTCTTAAATGATGGAAAGCATAATACTCACAATCTTTTGAGTCATTAAATTCAAAATATCACTTTTGTGTGATCTTGCAAAAAGGAATATAGAAGAGCACTTCCTTGCAATGCTTTTTGAATATTTTCCTTTTTCTTATACTGTTGAAAAATCATATATGGATTTGCTGTGTTTTAATAACTGATTAAGAATCCTACAAGGGCAGCGTCCGGCCCTGTGCTATCAGTATATGCTATTTAGGGAGACTGCCGATTTTGCTACTTTTCCAAATACAGGAAGTTAGGACACAAGGTCGGCATATCAGTCTGCAATTTACTGGCGGTAGTGAAATTTGACCAACCGCACCCATTCGCCCTGCACAGGGGTGGTGTGGGGTCCGGTCCTCTGCTATGAGTATAGGTGATTTCAGGAGATTTTGTGATTTTTCAAGAATAGGCTGTTATGACAACAGAAAACATACACAAGGCTATAGCAGACCCCCATGTGCATCTCGGCTACAGACCAAGGCAACAACGGGTGGTACCGCTAGTAATATACTAAAACTAAAAATATAAATATTGTAATTTGAAGCAATGGTTGTAGGGCGTCATTGTAACTGACGAATTTTGCAAAATTTGTCCAAGTGACAACTGCAAAGTTGCCTTAACTCTGAATAAAGTGTTCTTTAATTTTTACAGTCAATTTGTTGTGGCTGCAAGTTACAAGGATGCTGTCGATTGTTGACCATAAGTTTCCTTAGGTTTCCCCACTATTGAAATGATTCACCAGAACTGCAACGTGAAGCCAAAAAAATCTGTTGAATGTCTACAGAAATGTTTTTGGCACAATATTTTGATTTACAACTATCTGACCAGTAGAACTACTGAAGCGCATGTTGATTTAACCTTAGTTGACCTTCTTTTGCAACTAAAAACAATCTAACGAAGTATGAGTCTAGGGATCTTTCTTTGGACTAAGTTGTGTGGGTAGTAGGAGTCCCTACCTCAAGAAGGCAGTTGGGATCGGTCAATGCCAGAAGCCTTGGTCACAGTAGTTTGTCCAGAGTGGGATTTCAAGATACTCAGTTGCTCTGGAAGGTGAAATGTTGGGCTGCCAGATTTTATGAGGGTTCCTACTGAGTCAGAGTTCTTCTCTATTGTTGTGGATTCTCGTTCCACAAAGATGCAGATGCTTACAGTGTCCACTGCAAAGAGTGCTGGGACAGTGATCTAGGAACCTACACCACCTCACAGGAATGCAGAGGTCCATCTGGACCTTCGTTAGCAAAGCAATAGCACTACGCCTGGTCTAGGGAGTAAAATGGTGTGTTCTAATCCTGCTTACCAGACCAAAAGGTTGAACATTGGATATTGGTGTATTCTTGAATCAAAAGCTGAACAACACAAGCCATCTCATAAAACAAGGGTGCTGATCTTTTGAAAAGAAGGTCAGAGGTGTCGCCTTCAGACTCTTCCAACACACCCCTGCCCTCTTCCTCCAGGTGGGCAAGTCTCATTGAGTGCAGGGTCTGTTCCAGGGGCGGATGCGACAATTTAAACCATGCTTTCCAAACGTTGCACTCTATTGTGCATGTTCCACCTTTTTCCCCTTGGGGAACGCTTGATTGGTCTGATTCCATGGTGAGCACACACAAGGTACAGGTTCATCATGCTTACTTCTTTCATTTAAATATTGTTTATTAATATCCTAAATAACCCTTGAACCGTTGCTAACTTGCCCCCGAGGAAGAGCTGTCCCTAGATGGAGGTGATGGGCCACCTATCTAGGGTGAGGGGATAGAGAAGAGACCGGCCATCCTTTCACTAAGGCAGAAGCATCTAATAACACGTGTATTGACAGAGAAATGTGCTCAACTAAAAATCTGTGGTGTCCAAGGTTCGATCCCCGGGTCCGCGCTTAGAAACCTCTGCGCAATATAAATAATCTATCATATCATAACATATCCATCCAGGAAGTTAATTTTGCTTCTGACAAACCTCTCCTCAGGGGCGGGGAACCGTGCTTCTACTCACTCCGATTGGTTCTTATCTCTCAATCACTGCTCTCATATTTTCTTGTGACGTGAATTTAGCAAAACATTATGCTGTGGATGATTTATGCAGCTGTACAGCCTACACAATCTACTTTGTATCTGTCTGTTTCTCGTATTTGTTATTTCTAAGCACAGGATAAGTATTCTTGTTTTTCTGGTAACATCACTTTTGCATTCTCCCCCGAGGCTATCATGAAGGATGTTGGGGCCTGGGACACAGAAGAATTGGATCCACACCCAAACAAAACAAGAATATTTCATTGTCAGCCGCCAGCTCCTATGTAAAGATGGCAACACGTAGGTTAATATGCTGCTCTGCTAATGATCAATAAGCATGGGTCTTTACCTGAGGTGCCCCGATGTCCTTCATTTGTGTCGGAATCAGCATAATGAAAAAGTGGCATTTCTCTGATTCGACTTCAAATATACAGGGATGCAAGTCATACTTTAAATGCTAGGACACAGAGACAGCTGTATGGAAAGGTAACGCATGTCCAGCATCGACAAAGAGCTCATGTTTACCATCAGAAGGACGTTTCATATACCACGGCATGTGCTTTCAGTTGTGCATTTTACGGCCATGAGGAAGGCACACATTCCCTAGCGTTGACTCAAGATCCCGATTGGGAGCCAGGAGAAAGTTAGATGTGCTCTATCTTCAACAAAGCACAGGCGTTGAGCCTATGCCGGCAATACACATTGATCTAGACATATACACAGATCGGCAGCCGCACAGAATGTCAGCATCACACGTCACTGGAGACAGATTGGAAACAATGAGGAAGGTGCCCACGTCATAGCATGGACTGAGATGAAAAGAGGGTCGTGGTGTTCACGTGGAGTTGCCATGAGTGAACCAAGAAACATTCTGTACTCGAGAATGACCTTTAATTGGCCCTCCCACTATCACATGTCACCACACATGTGGCCTGATGTATCTCTGATGCATGAACTACACAGTATTCCAAGATGCACTTTATACGTTGACCTCTATGCTTCTTCTGGGCACCCCGACCTGCATGCACAGGCCCTGGCCGCAAAGGCACTGCAAAGAAGAGGGGCGTGTGGCATCGGTGTCATTACAAGCACAGGCGTTCCGGTGTGCAAAATTCTTGGTAACATTCTTTTATGTGGGATTGAGTGCCTACCCACGTTCCCTTAAAATATAGGAGGCAAGGGTTTAACGCCCATTGAATACGTCATCAACTGGGGGACCTCTCAATCAACTGACTCTCTGATTTTGACCTGTAAACAGTACGCTTAACACTTGATATTTATTTATTTAGTAATTATTGCTTTTTCTTTGAAAATGTTCTCATCTATTCTATTATTTATTTTTTTTGGATGGAGGAAACAAGGACAGCAAGCTGATGATGTGTTTAGACATTATTGTTATTCTTTGTTTGTACTTATTCCCTGCTGCTTGCACCGTCCATATTGTTAATGCATTTATTACGTATTGCATTTTTGGGATACAGTATAGTGGAAAGCCATAACTATACTGTCAATGGGATACAAAAAGGAAATAAAGTATATTTCCCAGATGCTGCTTGCCAAGGCTGTCACTGGCAGGTACAGGATAGAGCCCCTATAAAGTGTGTCTTGGGGCAGTGCAGCAGTGCAGCCGTAGACTCTAATCACTGTATTTCTTTATTTACCATTCAAGGGTTACCTGTCACAAAATCCATGGGGAATATTGCCATTCGCTACTGTCTATAGAGCATACTCGCCCTCACTTGCAATGGTGGCCTAGAAAACATCCCATAGTGCGCAAAGACAAAATGTGCACTTTCGGTCAACCCGCCCTCCAACACAGCATCAGCCTATTCAAAAGTGCAGTTCAGAATAAGATGACCTTCCCTCTGTCCTCTCCACTCACACCTGAGTGAGTGATGAGTGCCATGTACGACGGGTGTTGGCCCATCATGTTCCATCGGGAGGTTTTGGGGACACGGTTCTGAAATTCCTTGAGACGTGGAAACAGGATCTTTTGAATGGGGTAGGGCGGGAAGATGAGGGCCACACAAGGTCCCTGAAGGACTAGGGCCTCACTACAAGTACAGCGGTGTGAGTAGAAACAGCAGTAACAAGGCTACAAGGCTGTACTTCCATTACCACAGCATTACTGGTGCTTTACCACACAGCCATACTACACGCTTCAGTAACAAAATGGAGCATTTACATCCAGGAAAAGCTGGAGGTAAATCCTCCACATTACCACCAAATAGCGGGACTACCAAAATCCCCATGCAGTCCTCTGGACATCCAAAACTAGGATTAACACCACCATACCACAATTTGTAATCCTGTGGTATATCCGCAGGACCAAGTGACGGTAATGGTAATCGTGTTGGGTGGTAATGGGCAGATGTACGGCCAAATTACCACTAAGCACTTAATTAATCACCTTATCACAACATATTGGCAAAATTAGCACAGTTACCAAAATTCCCATTCAGTCCTCTGGACACCATAAATGAGGCTTAACCCCACCCTACAACAATTTGTAATCCTGTGGTAAATCCGCAGGACCAAGTAGAGATAATGGCAATCGTATTGGATGTTAACTCGACAGATGTAGGGCCGAATTACCATCAAACTCTTAATGAAGCCCTAAACGTCTTGAAATTAATTGTTCATTAGAAGACCATCTTATGTACTCTAATCATTTGGACCCTAATCAGGGACGATTGACAGTCTGAATCTTGAATAGACAGAAAATGCCAATGTGAAACCGTGAAAATACAGTGCAAGAGCCCAGAGGTGTTATCGGGTGATCTGCAGCAGGTGAACATCTCCTTCTCAGCGGCCCACTCTCCTTTCAGAGCAACCCAATTTATCCTAACCCAAAATTCAAACAGAAGAAATGTAAAAGAAGTGACCCTGCAGTAGCATGACTTTCATTAAACCAATAAATACCATTAAAGTAGACAAAAGTGTAATGTGGTAAGGCAGTTTCAATAACCCGCACTGCCAGCATGAAATTCAAAGGAAAGACATTGCAGGAAGCCCAACTAGCAGAACACAGTCCAATAAAGAAGCACAATTTGATAATTCTGTAGTAACTAAAAACTTTTTGCAGGGAGAAAACTAAAAAGCAGCATTGTATTTTAAAGGTTTCTGACCCTAAGTACTTTCAGTGCTGAACGGATTATCTGAGCCTGTTGTCTTGTACTGCCTCCAGTTAAAAATTGAGTGTGCAGCCATCAAATCGTCATGATAATTGCTGATCCAAGAGTACAAATGCTATCACCCCATACTGTATTTCATAATTAGAATATTACGTATTATGTGCTAAGCGACTGATAAGAGTGCTGCCATGACACAAACCTCCAACCCAACAATCCAGCATATGTTTCAGTTAAGAGAAATGATGTTCAACATGTTCTGTTATGAACAACTGTGACTGTCGAAATGGAACTACAAAGCAGTATTGGTTGTCAAGGAGCTCTGAATCTGTGCTACTTGTCCAGGACAGATAACCTAGACCGGTCCGGCATTGTTTCATAGGCCGTTGCAGATCTCCCCAGCCACGTAGCCATGAGGGGACTTGCGGCACCAAACATAGATACGGATCAATCCACCATTGTCGTTTTTGTGCTTGTCAATTGGCAAACTAAAGGATAAAATAATAACAGCCTATTTCAAAGGGAGTAGGAGTAGGTAGGATTCAGACCAAGATACCACCAGTTCTTCTTATTCTGAGGCGATTGTCCTCGCAACTTAACAACTTATTCCATATGCATTAAGCTTTAAGGAACATTAATGAACATTACATATCATCATACATGTGTTTGGTTCAGCCAAAACCTTACTCAAGGGCAGTGTGGTCTCCATCTTGCACCACACCATCGAGAGGACTGTGATTTGTCATTAGTTTTTCTTTTGGCCTATCTGCGTTGCTGGGAAAAAAGTAATAAATCAACCAAATATCTCCTGGTTTGACACCAGGTTCCCAAACCAGGATGAAGAGTGCATTGTGAGTTGGGCAATATTCAAATGATGATTGGATGTACTGTATGACAATTGGCTAAACAATGCATATGAATATTCACTTTCCAATATAATTAAAGGCCAGGTTATGTGTGGCCGATGCAGTCATGCATAGTAGAGACTGCCCACTTCACCTGTTGTCACTGCTAGAGGGAGCTGTTGCCTTAGGATATATGGTGATCCTACTGTTTGAATGAAAAAACCCACTGTATTTTCCATATCCCATTGCCTGTTGTCACAACCAGAGGGAGCTATTGCCTTAGGATATATAGTGGGCCTACTGTGTTAATGAAAACCTACAAAATATGTTTTTTCTATTAACATGAATTGCAATCAATTATAATCAAATACACCACATAATATATTGTCACTCTGAACATGTCTTTCTTTACACACTTTGGCCCGTGCACACAGGCTTTCATACTTGCTGTAAATAAAGCAACATTATCACCAGCTAAACCATGAGTGAGGTTTTTGTAAGAGTGCCCTGTGAGAACTAAATCCCCCTTATGGACTGACAATTATGAAATGTTTAGGCTCTAGCCATTGTGCCATGGTATGCAGGCAAGGCTAATCTATAGATACTGTACCCTATTTGAGATAGTCATAAGCAAGTAGTTGAGATATGCTCAAGGACATCGGAGAGAAGTTTCAAGTATCCCAGAGGTGCTCCAGTTTTTTTGCTTTGTGAATTGTGCATAATATAGCAAATGCAAATCTCAAATGGTCATGTGCATGTCCTGATTTGATGCTGTGTGAACCTTTGTGAACGAAATTCATAAGATGAAATGTGCTTCATGGGGTAACACTCTTTGATTCAGTGGTGAAGCTGGGATTTCAAGCTCAGCCTGTTACTTCATCCCTTGGGCATATTTTCCCAGTTTTTGCCATTAAGCAAAGTGCAAATAGTTGTCTTGTTTCTTTTATGAACTCAAATAACCTGTTATATAAGCTTGACTTGGAAAGTGCACAAATAACTGAAAAGGCGACATGACAAATGTGTGTAAAGAATCCTTATTGAAACATGTTATGCGGAAGGAAATTAATTATAGCTTTGTTTTATCCATCATAAATAAAAAATAAAAGTATACAACCACCAGAATACCAATTGATGTGAACATAAACAAATTAATGTTGGTTCTAAAAAATATTATGCACCCAACAAAAAAGAAACTTAAAGTCATTGTGCCTCATTACGAGTCACCCGGTCTGGAAATAACGGTGGCGGTAAATCCGCCGCCACCGTTGTTTCCGGACCGGGTGATCTCGAGTTCTGCAGGCGGGAGGTGTCATTCCTGCCAGGTCTGACCTGGCGGGTTTAACACCACCCACCTGCAGGCGGAATTGGAAACACCGGCACCATCACGAGATGGTGCCGGTGTTTCCACTTCCCCATTCCCATTGAGTGCTATGAGACTCAATGGGAATGGGGATTTACCGAATTCCGCCTCGGGAATTCCCGGGTCACTGGGGTCGTAATGCCCCGGTAATTCCGGGAATCACAGAGGCGGAATGGTAATACTTGTCCGGCGTAACCTGCTGGAATTTCAGGCAGAGTTACCGCCGGACTCGTAATGAGGCCCACTGTTTGACACTGATTTTCAAATTTGTATTCATAATGTCAAGGGGATAATTTGAAAAAACAAACTGTTGTGTGTCAAATGAGAAGACCTGCATATAAGTTTGCCAGCCACGAAGTCAGCTCTCGCCTGTCCATGACCCCTTTCACTCAAATGACCTACAACAAAAGAAAGTGATAGTACTCTCTGGTGCATGTGCATTGCTTTGCAGACTAGTTAGTGTTCATTTATTATTTATTTATTGTTCACTTGTTATGTGCTTATAAAGGAAGTAAATACTGTTTCAAAGCGCACACAGGGCAACAAAGAGGGGACAAAGGGACAAGGGGATGAGAAACAATTAAAATAGATAACAAATATGAAATACAGTGGGGGAAGACAAACCTACCATGCCTTCTGAGAGTTCAGAACGTGCAACTGCAGAAGGGATAGGTGCAGGGGTACTCATGGGTGAGCAACAGGTAAAGGGAAATGTAGGGTAAGTGCAAGCCTCCAATGCAGGGTGAGCCGAGGCAAGTGCTGATGATAGACAGAAGCTGGGGCAATTCGGTGTGGGAGGTCAGGGCCCAGAGGGTGCATAAGGGTCCTGAACACCAAACAAGCAACTATGAGATTAGCAGAAGAGAGAGGGGTGGAAGGAGGCGATAAAGAGGAAGGTCTTGATGATCTTCCCAGAATTTAAGAAAAGTCCTGCTCAAGACGAAGATGGAGAAGGAGGCTGTTCTAAAGAAGGGAGCCAGCTGAGGAAAGCGATCGACCTGCTGCCGTCTGTTTAGTGAAATGCTTTACACACAAGGAGTTGGTGCCAGAGGATTGCAGAGGTGTAAAGGGGGAAAATTACAATGTGTTCCCCGGGCCCACACTGCCTTGTGGATGATATAGAGGACATTGAATTTAATCTGTGACGCAACCAGGATCCAGTGAAGACTTTTTAGGGCAGGAGAGATGCAGTCCCTGGGCTTGAGGCCAAGGATAAGTCTCCCTGCCCTATTCTGGATTAGCTGGAGGGATCGCAGAGTGGAAGAAGGTAGATTCAGGAGGAGGCAATTGCAATAGTCAAGCCTAGAGAGAACCAGGCCTCAGGTAACATTGAGCTTCTTGGGGAAGGTGGGAAAAGGTAGAATTCCTTTGAGAAGGAAGAGCTGAAAGTGGGATTGTCCTGAGTGTGAGGGAGGAAGGAGAGAGAAGTCTTGAAGATGATTCTGAGGTTTCTGGCTTCAGAAGAGAGAGCAGGGGGAGAGCTCATGGAAGAAGGCCAGAGTGAACGGAAGAAGTTACCTTCATTAAAGTTTATAGATTGACGTTTATTAACCTCAGAAGGAGAAATGACTGAATCTGCATGGCAGAGATTTGGTGCTGTGATCCGGTATATAAACCTAGGACTTTAGAAGTGCTTAACACACTGACAGGTTTTCTGAACCATGGTGGCACTCAAACATATTTTTATGCATTTTAACTTTGGTTATTGCAAATGACCAATATATTGCCAAAGAAAAGTGAAAACACTGCCTGCACAAGTTGTGCTACATCGAATTTACAAGCTATATGTACTTTATTGAACATATTTAATGATTAATGTATCAGATTGGAACTTAGTTGTTAATTACAGCCAGACAGCAGCCAGAGAGCTGCAAAATATCACAATATATAGTATTTGGTTTGTAAAACAAGTGCAATGCCTTCTTTGCTTTACACTGCCAGGGGCAGCCTCTCCCAGGGAAAGAGGCGTGTTGTGCTTGGGCATGTGCCCCTTTTGCCCTTCCATTAAAATTGCGGTCTATTCGCCAATTGGTTTTGTCCGAAGCATGGGTATATTTAACTGCATGCACAACTTGCTTCACATGGATCATGCCCACACACTTGTCAAAGACACATGAATTCGAAGCTTCACAACTCCAAGGTCCATCTAATTTCACAACGCTGGTGCGAGTTTGTGGGGGTGTACAAGGTTTGTGTGGAACTCGTTCGACACAGGAATACCTTTCCGAAATATGCGTGTGCTACTTTATCCCCAATGACAACTTCTTCCATCGTGAAGAATGATCCTATTGTCGACCTCCAATGCCTCTCCTTAGCATGAAGAAAGTATGGTGGCTTGTACATATGCTAATCTCTTAAAGATCTGATCAATGCACGCTGTGCTCCAAACACATCGTTGGAACATAGAAGCTTATAAAGCATGAACAGTTGTATTTTCCCTGCCTGTGGAGAATGTGGGTTCCTGATGAATGTGTAGCCCTGCTGGTTTGACCCTTGCCTCAAGCAGAGGCGTTACTAGGGGGAGGCAGAGGGTGCTATAGCCCCAGGTCTTTTGGTTGTAGCCGGGATAGAAGCTCAGGAGCTACAACCAAAAGACTAGCTAGCCCCGATTATCGACAGTCCCGACATTAATGTAGCCCCGGATCATTTCCAGACCTAGCTACACCCCTGCTTGCCTGGCAGCCAGAGCACAATCACCTCCAGGTCATAGAGGGACCATTCTATGCGCTCCACCCCCCATAGTCCAGCCACAAGGGAAGGTGGGGTTAGGAAGCCTGCACCATGCTGATATTCACAGGAGGTGGAGTCCAGGTCTAATTTCCTAGGATTCTACCGTCCTTCTTAGTGATAATCACATGACACCTATGATGGATATTTAAAGTGCCTGAGGTTACCTTTTTTTTCTTCTTTGAACCATGAACAACATTGTACAGCTTCAAACAATTCTTGCACCTCCCAGGTCGGCATACCTTTCGCTTGCCTGGCAGACCCCGTCCTTAAGGTCCCTTTCCCCTGGGGGTACTGCTCTAGAGGGTAGCTTGCTGGACTACTACACCACCTCAATGGCCTGTGGCAGGCCACCATTTATACCTCTCACCCCCTGACCAGGCTACCGGATACTGATCCCCCTTTAACCTTTATGTCCATGGCATCTATGGCATCTACAGCCAATACAGCTCCTGTGAAACCCCCCCCCAGCCAGAGGGGCTTGGTCTACATTTCCCCTTTTCTCAAATGTTGATGTCTGTCAGCTATTCAGCAACTGAAATCTGCATCCCCTGCAGATGCTATACCCCTGGCTCTTCTACAGGAGGCGTAATAAATCATATTACCTCAGCAGTTAATGCTTCATTTGCTACGGGAGTGATCCCGTGCTCACTCAAGCATGCCTTAGTTATTCCTCTGCTTAAGAAGCCTTCCTTGGATCCGGAAGTGCTGGCCAACTATCACCCGATTTCGCTTTTACCTTTTCTGATGAAAGTGTTAGAGGCATTGGTATCCCCCCTCTTATCTACGTTTTTGGAATCCTCCCAATATTTTGATCCATTTCAATCTGGCTTTCGGCCTGGTAGAGGCACAGGATCTGTTTTGAATTCAGTGATGGACGACCTGATGTGCCTTGTTGATCAGAGTGGTGTCGGAGCAGTCCTGCTATTAGATCTGCCGGCTGCTTTCGACACTGTCGACCACTTTCTTCTTATCTCCCGTCTCTCTGAGGCCGGCCTCTCTGGCCAAGTCCTAAACTGGTTCACAGCTTTTCTGGCAGACCGCTCTAAATTAGTATCTCTCCCTCCTTTCCCGCTCTGCCCCAGGCCCTCTTTTTTGCGGCGTTCCTCGGGGCTCAGCACTGTCCCCTATCCTATTTAATATTCATATGAGATATCTTCTGCTCCTCATTCAGTCACATGGGTTTTGTTATTACTCTTATGCTGACGATACCCAGATTCTGGTCGGTTTGGATCTGACTAAATCTGAAACGACCAACCGGCTAAGAAAATGCCTTGAGGAATTGGGGACATGGATGACATCGAACTGGCTAAAGTTGAAAGGCAGTAAAGCCAAGGTCCTGGTTGTAGGTACTCCATCTCCTCAGCTGTTCTGGACGGCCGATTTCTGGCCTATATCCTTGGGCCCCCTCTCCAGGGCGGTTTTGTCAGTCAGGAACCTTTTTGTGAGGAATTCCGCCACTCTGGCCATGGATGAGCAGGTCACTGCTGTCTGTAAAGCTGGTCATTTCAAGTTCTGTGTTCTTCGGAAGGTCCTCCCGTTTATCCCTACAGCTATCAAGCTCCGGTGGTTGCTTCCCTGGTCCTAAGTGTACTGGACTATTGTAACTCACTTTATCTGGCACAACCCATCTACTTGACTGGGCGCCTACTGTTACTTCAGAATACCATGGCTAGATCTATTCTCCGCCCCCCCTTCGGAGCCCATCTGAACCCTCTGCTGAGACAACTGCATTGGCTCTCTGTCGTTCATCGGGTTATGTTCACATCTATGTGCATAGTGCACCGAGCCTTTTATGCCATGGGAGCGGAATTCCTGCAAGCCAAGTTTGTCCACATGCCCACTCGCTCTCTCTCCGATCACAAGCTACTCTGCGGGTGACAGTGCCTCATTTCAGGTTAGCTCATAAAGGGGGACGTGCCTTCTCAGTGGCGGCTGTCAAAGCATGGAATGACCTTCCTCTTTCCTTGCGGGAGATCACAAACCACTTTGTTTTCCGTCGGAAACTGAAGACAATGCTCTTTTAGAAACAGCAATTCAGAAATAATTCCTCATGTCTCCAGCGCCATGGTGCCCTTGGGAGTCCGTGCGCTGTGATAAATTCTGTTAACATAACATAGCATCCATACCTTAAGTGCCTTGAACCTAAACATGATAATAATTGAATTCAAATCATTATTAATTGTTGTACAAATACTATTGTTTAGGACTATTTACCCATGGATGCTGCCAGCAGCAGTTCCTTAATCACACAGTACCTATATATTTTGAGCTGTCCACACCCTGAAATAGTCACCCATCTTCCCTGCCTCTTCCCCTTCACCCAAACATTTCTCAACAACACATATATACATATATACATACACATGAGCGTACCTTTTCACTTCTGTCTTCCGTTCCTGCCGTGCCGTTCCTGTCTGCATCTGCGCGCACTCTGGGCGGTCTAAGTGTGGTCCTTCTAAAGCAGCATTTTTTATTTTTGGTAAAGTGAAAAAGGGATTTTCACTTCATAACGCCTCCTGAGGTGCACACAAATGGTTTGTGCCGTAGTCCCGAGGCATGCCGGGGAGATTGTCACCTTTTCCACACCTCGGATGCAGCTTGGAGCTTGCAAATCTTCTGGGCCAACCTCCACTGCGCCCTGGGTTGGCAAGTAAGCATGCTTCTAGGGTGCTTCTAGGGGCCCCTCTATCTCCCTGGCCTGGTACATGCTGGGGTGATATTCACCCGGTATGCACCACTGGCTGGGGACATGCTGGGGTGATATTCACCCGGTATCCAACCACTTGTGGTCCACTAGTCTCCTCTCTTCTCCGGCAGGATAAACCTACTAATGTGGTCTGGATGCTATTCGGTCCCCTGGTTACCCAACTGGGCTTCGACTTTGTCTTCACCTGGGCTGCAATGGGCATGCACGCTGGGGAGACTTTCACCTTGCAGATGCAGCCTCGAGCGTACAAATCTTCTGGGCCCACATCGACTGACTCTGGGGCAGGCAAACATGCTTTTCAGGCCTCCTCTTTCACCCTGAACTGGGACACCTAGTCCGCACCACTGACGTGGCCTGGGTCTCGGTCCCCCATCCAAGGGGACCGACACCCCTCTCTTCTCCACTGGGCTACGCCTGCTAATAGGGCCTGGTTACCATTCTCTCCCCGGACCACCCTTCGGAAGTGGCCCAGTGTTTTGACTTTGCCTTCACCCGGGCTGTACTGGGCATGCAGCCCAGGGCTTCAGCTTTGGTCAGCCAACTCCTGGCATATGTGGCCTGGCGTATGGGGGGTCTTACGTCTCCTGGGGCCGCTCAAGGCTGCAACCCACCAGGGAGCTGACCTTAAGAGTTTTGTCACCTCCTCTCCTCTCCCTTGACTGTTATACTAGGATTTATTTTGTTCCGTCCTTTGCCCTCTCCTGGTAGGTTGGTCCACTGTCTGTGGACAGGGGCAAACTGGCATGCCCATTGTCCTGAACCACCAACATTCCATGCCCTCCCCTCGAAGATGGTATAGCTGGCCTATAGGTAACTGCAACTAAAGCACCAACACAATCATATATTAATAAACTATTTACAAACCCTATGGTGTCTGTGGCATTCTTTTTTCCCGTTACTGACGTCAATAAAGCCCACACGCCCCAGCTAACTGGTGCTCTAATTGTGCCAGGGGTTACACGTCCATTCCTCAAGACAGAAAATATTTTCTGTAGATCAGAAAATACAAAAGAGAGGCTTGTGTTGATGTGATCTTCATTACGTGATGAACACACACAGAAATCAAATTCACTGCTCCACAAGCACTGAGTATATATACTGCGTTGTATTGACCTAAACGTCGCGTTCATCATGGCTGTAGGCTACTTCTGCCCAATATATGAATCTGAACTTCTCGAGGAACTGTTCAGTCAGACTCTTCACTTGATCACGAAAATCATATCTCGTGCCAGGCTTTGATCCGAGAGTTGATAAGGCAGATAACAGATGCCCCTAAGGTTATAGATATCCTGAAATCTCGAGGGTTCACAAAGCTGGCTAATACTACAAGCATAAAACTCCCCCACTTCAATGGTCCAGAGGGATCATTGCACAGCTGTGCTCATCCAGTGGAACTGAATCCTCTTCTGAGTGGCGCCATCACACTGAATTTATTCTGGGGTCCTTCTACCCCGCCTGATTGAATGATCCCATGTTCTCTCGTTCTGTGTGCTGTGCATCCCATGTCCCTCTTTGAGAAGGTGGACGCTCAGGGATCTCAAATACAAAACAACAAAAACACATGCACCCTTCGCAGTCATAATTAGGTCGCAACATGTTTCTTTTTCTGTTCAGGTACGGTACCCCTGAACATGTAATAGAATGATGTGCATATGATCTGTGGGTTTGGTGCCCTTTTGTAACATGCTCTGAATAATAATACATTTTCTGGTTGCCCACCGTCACACTGGTGATCACACCGGTTCTATGTGATTTTAACGAATACAAAAATAAAGAATTCATTTTTACCGAAACAAAAACAAACAAAAAAATATGGATTTGTTTTGGGGTCCTGCCCAATCCCAAGTTTCCCCATGTTTAAAACCCCACCCAACCCCCTTCCCACCAGATGTAACCCGTTACCCCACCCCACATATATTTGCTTTTAAAAAAATCAGTATTTTTTCATTGTTTTTGTTTTTCGTTTTCAATTAATTCTTTATTTGTTTGTTCATTAAACTCACTGCATAGCAATCACACCCTCCCAGCCTTATATGAAATGTTGTTTAAGGCCTTTGCACATTTTAATAAGATGTTGTATGACGTACTAAAAATACATCTTTTAAGTAACTTTTTAAATAGTTTCTCGGAAAGAGGAGCCCTCTTCCACCCACGCCCGAGGCTACTTTTTCCAAGTGGCTTTTGAAACCAAGCTACTTTTTAACCAACATGATGGGCTAAATGTCCTTCAATTCTGTCACCCGCAGGCGTTCCGACTGGCGGTTTCTTCCGCGCTGGGTTTTGGGACAGAGGTACGGGAGGTACTAGTCCCTCCTTTGTGTCCGTTACTTTTTCCTCCTTGTAGCGCGGGGCCGCTGGGAGTATATCTACTCTCCCGGCCCAGCGGTCCCTGCGTTGCAACTTTCCTTTGGAAGCTCTCGCTCTTCCGGGTTTTTTCGCTCCTGCCTCGCTCTGTCCAGGCTCTAGCCACTCGCGCCCTACAGCGAGTGTTCTTCTTACTTCCCTTCCCTCCAGTTTTCTCTGCTGCCGCCGTGCCTCGGCGGTTTCTGTTTTCTCTATTCTGGCGGCCCCATCCCCGCGGATAGGCGCCGCCCCTTTTCCCTGCGCTTTTCTTTTCTTTATTTATCTCTCTCCTCTCCTACGGTCCTGAACCCCCTTGCAGGCCTTGGTGCTGTGTTACCTTCAGTTACTCTTACGGATCCAGTCTACTGTTCTACTTTTCGGCTGGAACTACGTCTTCCGGGCTACAGACCAGAGGAGTCCAAGGGTTTTTTCCCCATTCAGGGTTTTTTCCCCTATTTCGGCTTGGTTCCGGAAGGGAGGCCCTCGGACAGCTGTTCTCTCCAGCGGTCACGGTGGCCTCCCTCCGTGACAAGCAAGCTCATCGGAAAAAGGAGAAGGATTATCTATTCAGACGGCGTCTGCAGGACCCCGACAGCGATTCCGGCGGTTCAGGTGAGGAGAGTTCGACAGAAGGGGGAGAAAAGGGAGACCAGACACTTAAACTGTCACAGTTTGCAACGCCATAGAAAGACATCATGTCAGCCGAAGGGCAAGTGCAAGAACTTTGGAAGGCAATTCAAGCTATGTCTCAGGAACTTCAGGGAGTCAAAGCTGAGAACGCCCTCCTTAGACAAATGGTATCCGCCCGGGAACCTCCTCCTCCAGAATTACCGCCTACAACACTATCCTCGGGAAAATTTGATGGTGCCCCCAAGAAGGTGAAGGAATTCTTAGAGGCGTGTACCGTCTACTTTACTTTCCGACCTCGCACTTTCTCTACAGACCAAACGAAGGTCGGCTTCCTAATCTCAAACATGACAGGCAACGCTCTGACCTGGGCCACTCCCCTAGTCACAAGCAACAATGCCATTCTCCAAGATTACGCTGCATTCCAAAGTTCTCTGAGACAGACTTTCGAACGCCCAGAGTTGTCATTTACCGCTTCTGAAGAGTTGTTGGATATAAAGCAAGGTTCTTTGGACGTCCTGTCGTATATTTCTGCTTTCAAAACAGTAGCCTCTGGCGCAGGCTGGCCAGAACCAGCACAGTATGCCATTTTCAGGAGGGGTCTAAAAGAGGAGATTAAGGATGAGTTAGCCAGATCTACTCGCTCACCTACTTTCTCGGACCTGCTAACTGCCGCACTACATATCGAGTATCGCCTACAGGAAAGGAAGATGGAAAGACGCAAACAACGAGACTCAGGATTCTTTACGGATTCTCGGACATTCTCTCCCCCCAGTCGCTCTCCCGCTGCCGCTTCAGAGGAACCGATGCAGATTGGCTTTACAAGAGCACCTCTGACTACTGCCGAAAGACGGCGAAGAAGAGAAAAAGGACTTTGCGCTTACTGTGGGTCGGATCAACACCTTCTAAAGGACTGCACAGAACTGCCTAACAAAAGGCAGGGAAACGAGCACCCTCGGCATCAATAGGGACTAGTGTCCGGGGGTTTCCAGTTCTGTCTACTCGTCCCTATGTTTCTCTAACTGTTTCTTCTTCCAACTCAACTGAAGACTCCAGACTCATGGTAGTTTCAGCTATCATCATGATAGAAGGCGAGAAGGTGGAGACTCTCGCGTTATTGGACTGCGGAGCAGCAGGAAACTTCGTTGATACCCTATGGGCCGATAAGGTCGGTCTACGCAGGATACCCCGGAAGGAAGGTCAGAAGATAGAAGGAGTTGACGGCTCTCCACTATCATCCGGACTCATCACCCATACCACTGAAGAGCTACCCTTAACAGTTTTTCAGCACTCGGAAGTGATAAGGTTCGACATCATTCGGGCTGCACATTTTCCAATTATTTTGGGGATCACATGGCTTCGCAGACACAATCCTCAAATCAATTGGACTAATAACCAGCTGAGTTTCTGTTCTACATACTGCACCGAACACTGTCTTCCACCGAAGAGTCAGAAGGCCCCTCAATCTATTACGGCTCACACCTCCAACTGTGTGGGGGTTTTTGCACTGCCCAGTTTTTGTTTGAAATACTCCGAAGTATTCCAAGAAAGCCTTCACTCCAAACTACCACCCCACCGGGCCGAGGACTGTACCATAGATCTGGAACCCAATGCACTAGTTCCCTTCGGCAGAATGTTCTCTCTAACACTTACGGAGAAGCTTGTGTTACGTAACTATTTGGACACAAATATGGCGAGTGGGCTGATTCAGCCTTCGAAATCCCCTGCGGGGGCTCCCTTATTTTTCATCAAGAAAAGGGATTCCACTGAACTTAGACCCTGTATAGACTACAGAGGCCTAAATAAGGTAACTATCCGAGATCGCTATCCCATGCCATTGGTCTCCGATATCATCGAGGCTGTACAAGGAGCCAGAATTTTTACCAAACTCGACCTCAGAAACGCATACCATCTGCTCAGAATCTCCAAGGGTGACGAATGGAAGACGGCATTCCGCACTCCATTCGGCCTGTACGAGTATAAGGTGATGCCATTTGGACTGGTTAACGCTCCTGCAGTGTTCCAAAGATTTATGGACAGAATGTTTTCCGACATGCTTTCCACTTCTGTCATCGTCTATTTGGATGATATCTTGGTCTACTCCTCAAACTTACAGGAACACATCGTTCATGTCACTCAAGTTCTTGAACGTCTACAGAAAAACGAGCTATTGGTTAAAGCCGAGAAGTGCAAATTTGTGGTAACTTCTGTGCAGTATCTGGGTTACAAGTTTTCAGAAGAGGGAATAGACATGGATCAAAGAAAGGTGCAGGCCATTCTTGAATGGCCCGCGCCCACTTCTGTCCGAGAGGTGCAGAGGTTCCTGGGACTCTCAAACTATTACCGAAGGTTCATCCCCAACTTCTCGGTAGTGGTGTACCCCATCACTCGCCTTCTCAAGAAGGAGGCCTTGCCGTTCCGCTGGTCAACCGATACCGAGAACAGTTTCAAGTTGCTCAAACATCTCTTCTGCTCAGCTCCGATACTCCGACACCCGGACCAAACTCAGCCCTTCATCCTGGAGACCGATGCCTCTGCAATTGCCATCGGAGCGGTACTACTTCAGGCTGTCGGTGGAGTGGAACATCCGGTAGCTTACTTATCTAAGACACTCTCACCCAGTCAATTGAATTATTCTGTCCTAGAGAAGGAGCTGTTGGCAATGAAATTGGCTTGCGATGAATGGCGCCATTTGCTCATGGGGGCCCGACATCCCTTCCTTATCAGGACAGACCACAAGAACCTGAAAGCCCTCCAGGAAATGGAGTGTTCTAATTCCAGGCAAGCACGTTGAGCATATCTTTTTTCGCAGTATGATTACCAGATTTCTTACATTCCTGGGTCACTAAACTGTCTAGCAGACGCCCTATCCCGCAAGGACTCCAGCAAGGAAAGGGCTTTGTTATCCACTGAACCTATGTTTCCTCGCAAACCGATATTGGCCCTCGTTAGCTCTTTTCTACAAGAGGTTAAAGCCGCTGTGGTTCAGGAACTTCCCCAATTACCGCTACACTCCGACTCTCATTACCAGGAGAAAGACGGCTGGCTATTCTTCAAGAAACGGCTATATGTTCCGGAAGGAATGCTGTGAAAGAAGATACTGGATTGGTGTCACACTTCTCGCCTTGCAGGTCACCGTGGGGTAATCAACACCCTGGAGCTCATCTCGAGGAATTTTTCCTGGCCCACTGTGAGAAGAGATACCCTGAACTTTGTGAAGACCTGTCCTACTTGTGCTCGGTCTAAATATCCTACAGGGAAACCATTGGGATTACTCAACCAAGTTGAGATGCCTACTCGCCCCTGGGGGTTGGTTTCTACGGATTTCATTGTGGACCTACCGGTATCCGAATCCTGTACCTGCATCATGGTCACAGTGGATGCGTTCTCCAGGATGGCACACTTCTCTCCTCTTTCTGGTGTTCCTACAGCCACCAGGATGGCCGAGGTGTTTGTACGAGATATTTTCAGACTTCATGGTTTACCTGACAAGATCATCTCTGATCGGGGTAGTCAGTACACCTCGAGATTCTGGACAGCCCTGTGTACCCGGTTGGGGATCGAGAGAGCACTCTCTTCGGGATTCCATCCCCAATCCAACGGTATGACGGAACGTCTGAACGCTACTCTCGAACTATATCTGAGATGTTACGTCACTCAGCATCAAGACAATTGGGTTTCTCTACTGCCTACTGCAGAATTCTCATATAACAATACCAGGCACACTGCCATTGGTCTCTCGCCATTCTTTTGTACTTATGGGGTCCACCCTAAGTCCATTCTTCCTGAGGTTCCAAATTTCACCAACTCCCCAGCGGCCGAAGAAGTATTGGGTCAGATCAAAGATGCCCATGCCACGGCATTGCGGAGCCTAGAGAACAGCAGGAGACGATCAAAGATCGGAGCAGATAAACACCGCAAAGAATGTCCAGACTGGAAGCCAGGCGACAAGGTGTGGTTGTCCACTCAGTTTTTACCCAGATGGACAAGGCCCTCTAAACTCTCCCCTCGCTTTCTGGGTCCCTTTCCCATTCTTCTCAGGATCAATCCTGTGGCTTACCGTCTTCGACTGCCTCCTTCTCTAAATCGCATTCACCCTGTATTTCATTCGTCTCTCTTAAAACCTTTCTATCCTGATTCTCATCACAGACCAGTGCTCAGACACATTCCCTCACAGACACCCAATCAAGCAGAATTTGAGGTCTCCAACATTAGAGACTCTAGGTTCTACCGAGGAAGGTTGGAATACCTTTTGTCCTGGAAGGGTTACCCGGAGTCGGAGGACTCTTGGGAACCTGCTTCTCAGGTGCATGCTCCTCGCTTGCTTGCCAGGTTCCACCGCTTGCATCCGTGGAAACCTGGGGTGGTGCAGACTGGAAGGGGGCATACTGTCACCCGCAGGCGTTCCGACTGGCGGTTTCTTCCACGCTGGGTTTTGGGACAGAGGTACGGGAGGTACTAGTCCCCCCTTTGTGTCCGTTACTTTTTCCTCCTTGTAGCGCGGGGCCGCTGGGAGTATATCTACTCTCCCGGCCCAGCGGTCCCTGCGTTGCAACTTTCCTTTGGAAGCTCTCGCTCTTCCGGGATTTTTCGCTCCTGCCTCGCTCTGTCCAGGCTCTAGCCACTCGCGCCCTACAGCGAGTGTTCTTCTTACTTCCCTTCCCTCCAGTTTTCTCTGCTGCCGCCGTGCCTCGGCGGTTTCTGTTTTCTCTATTCTGGCAGCCCCATCCCCGCGGATAGGCGCCGCCCCTTTTCCCTGCGCTTTTCTTTTCTTTATTTATCTCTCTCCTCTCCTACGGTCCTGAACCCCCTTGCAGGCCTTGGTGCTGTGTTACCTTCAGTTACTCTTACGGATCCAGTCTACTGTTCTACTTTTCGGCTGGAACTACGTCTTCCGGGCTACAGACCAGAGGAGTCCAAGGGTTTTTTCCCCATTCAGGGTTTTTTCCCCTGGTTCTGGAAGGGAGGCCCTCGGACAGCTGTTCTCTCCAGCGGTCACGGTGGCCTCCCTCCGTGACAAGCAAGCTCATCGGAAAAAGGAGAAGGATTATCTATTCAGACGGCGTCTGCAGGACCCCGACAGCGATTCCGGCGGTTCAGGTGAGGAGAGTTCGACAGAAGGGGGAGAAAAGGGAGACCAGACACTTAAACTGTCACAGTTTGCAACGCCATAGAAAGACATCATGTCAGCCGAAGGGCAAGTGCAAGAACTTTGGAAGGCAATTCAAGCTATTTCTCAGGAACTTCAGGGAGTCAAAGCTGAGAACGCCCTCCTTAGACAAATGGTATCCGCCCGGGAACCTCCTCCTCCAGAATTACCGCCTACAACACTATCCTCGGGAAAATTTGATGGTGCCCCCAAGAAGGTGAAGGAATTCTTAGAGGCGTGTACCGTCTACTTTACTTTCCGACCTCGCACTTTCTCTACAGACCAAACGAAGGTCGGCTTCCTAATCTCAAACATGACAGGCAACGCTCTGACCTGGGCCACTCCCCTAGTCACAAGCAACAATGCCATTCTCCAAGATTACGCTGCATTCCAAAGTTCTCTGAGACAGACTTTCGAACGCCCAGAGTTGTCATTTACCGCTTCTGAAGAGTTGTTGGATATAAAGCAAGGTTCTTTGGACGTCCTGTCGTATATTTCTGCTTTCAAAACAGTAGCCTCTGGCGCAGGCTGGCCAGAACCAGCACAGTATGCCATTTTCAGGAGGGGTCTAAAAGAGGAGATTAAGGATGAGTTAGCCAGATCTACTCGCTCACCTACTTTCTCGGACCTGCTAACTGCCGCACTACATATCGAGTATCGCCTACAGGAAAGGAAGATGGAAAGACGCAAACAACGAGACTCAGGATTCTTTACGGATTCTCGGACATTCTCTCCCCCCAGTCGCTCTCCCGCTGCCGCTTCAGAGGAACCGATGCAGATTGGCTTTACAAGAGCACCTCTGACTACTGCCGAAAGATGGCGAAGAAGAGAAAAAGGACTTTGCGCTTACTGTGGGTCGGATCAACACCTTCTAAAGGACTGCACAGAACTGCCTAACAAAAGGCAGGGAAACGAGCACCCTCGGCATCAATAGGGACTAGTGTCCGGGGGTTTCCAGTTCTGTCTACTCGTCCCTATGTTTCTCTAACTGTTTCTTCTTCCAACTCAACTGAAGACTCCAGACTCATGGTAGTTTCAGCTATCATCATGATAGAAGGCGAGAAGGTGGAGACTCTCGCGTTATTGGACTGCGGAGCAGCAGGAAACTTCGTTGATACCCTATGGGCCGATAAAGTCGGTCTACGCAGGATACCCCGGAAGGAAGGTCAGAAGATAGAAGGAGTTGACGGCTCTCCACTATCATCCGGACTCATCACCCATACCACTGAAGAGCTACCCTTAACAGTTTTTCAGCACTCGGAAGTGATAAGGTTCGACATCATTCGGGCTGCACATTTTCCAATTATTTTGGGGATCACATGGCTTCGCAGACACAATCCTCAAATCAATTGGACTAATAACCAGCTGAGTTTCTGTTCTACATACTGCACCGAACACTGTCTTCCACCGAAGAGTCAGAAGGCCCCTCAATCTATTACGGCTCACACCTCCAACTGTGTGGGGGTTTTTGCACTGCCCAGTTTTTGTTTGAAATACTCCGAAGTATTCCAAGAAAGCCTTCACTCCAAACTACCACCCCACCGGGCCGAGGACTGTACCATAGATCTGGAACCCAATGCACTAGTTCCCTTCGGCAGAATGTTCTCTCTAACACTTACGGAGAAGCTTGTGTTACGTAACTATTTGGACACAAATATGGCGAGTGGGCTGATTCAGCCTTCGAAATCCCCTGCGGGGGCTCCCTTATTTTTCATCAAGAAAAGGAATTCCACTGAACTTAGACCCTGTATAGACTACAGAGGCCTAAATAAGGTAACTATCCGAGATCGCTATCCCATGCCATTGGTCTCCGATATCATCGAGGCTGTACAAGGAGCCAGAATTTTTACCAAACTCGACCTCAGAAACGCATACCATCTGCTCAGAATCTCCAAGGGTGACGAATGGAAGACGGCATTCCGCACTCCATTCGGCCTGTACGAGTATAAGGTGATGCCATTTGGACTGGTTAACGCTCCTGCAGTGTTCCAAAGATTTATGGACAGAATGTTTTCCGACATGCTTTCCACTTCTGTCATCGTCTATTTGGATGATATCTTGGTCTACTCCTCAAACTTACAGGAACACATCGTTCATGTCACTCAAGTTCTTGAACGTCTACAGAAAAACGAGCTATTGGTTAAAGCCGAGAAGTGCAAATTTGTGGTAACTTCTGTGCAGTATCTGGGTTACAAGTTATCAGAAGAGGGAATAGACATGGATCAAAGAAAGGTGCAGGCCATTCTTGAATGGCCCGCGCCCACTTCTGTCCGAGAGGTGCAGAGGTTCCTGGGACTCTCAAACTATTACCGAAGGTTCATCCCCAACTTCTCGGTAGTGGTGTACCCCATCACTCGCCTTCTCAAGAAGGAGGCCTTGCCGTTCCGCTGGTCAACCGATACCGAGAACAGTTTCAAGTTGCTCAAACATCTCTTCTGCTCAGCTCCGATACTCCGACACCCGGACCAAACTCAGCCCTTCATCCTGGAGACCGATGCCTCTGCAATTGCCATCGGAGCGGTACTACTTCAGGCTGTCGGTGGAGTGGAACATCCGGTAGCTTACTTATCTAAGACACTCTCACCCAGTCAATTGAATTATTCTGTCCTAGAGAAGGAGCTGTTGGCAATGAAATTGGCTTGCGATGAATGGCGCCATTTGCTCATGGGGGCCCGACATCCCTTCCTTATCAGGACAGACCACAAGAACCTGAAAGCCCTCCAGGAAATGGAGTGTTCTAATTCCAGGCAAGCACGTTGGGCATATCTTTTTTCGCAGTATGATTACCAGATTTCTTACATTCCTGGGTCACTAAACTGTCTAGCAGACGCCCTATCCCGCAAGGACTCCAGCAAGGAAAGGGCTTTGTTATCCACTGAACCTATGTTTCCTCGCAAACCGATATTGGCCCTCGTTAGCTCTTTTCTACAAGAGGTTAAAGCCGCTGTGGTTCAGGAACTTCCCCAATTACCGCTACACTCCGACTCTCATTACCAGGAGAAAGACGGCTGGCTATTCTTCAAGAAACGGCTATATGTTCCGGAAGGAATGCTGTGAAAGAAGATACTGGATTGGTGTCACACTTCTCGCCTTGCAGGTCACCGTGGGGTAATCAACACCCTGGAGCTCATCTCGAGGAATTTTTCCTGGCCCACTGTGAGAAGAGATACCCTGAACTTTGTGAAGACCTGTCCTACTTGTGCTCGGTCTAAATATCCTACAGGGAAACCATTGGGATTACTCAACCAAGTTGAGATGCCTACTCGCCCCTGGGGGTTGGTTTCTACGGATTTCATGGTGGACCTACCGGTATCCGAATCCTGTACCTGCATCATGGCCACAGTGGATGCGTTCTCCAGGATGGCACACTTCTCTCCTCTTTCTGGTGTTCCTACAGCCACCAGGATGGCCGAGGTGTTTGTACGAGATATTTTCAGACTTCATGGTTTACCTGACAAGATCATCTCTGATCGGGGTAGTCAGTACACCTCGAGATTCTGGACAGCCCTGTGTACCCGGTTGGGGATCGAGAGAGCACTCTCTTCGGGATTCCATCCCCAATCCAACGGTATGACGGAACGTCTGAACGCTACTCTCGAACTATATCTGAGATGTTACGTCACTCAGCATCAAGACAATTGGGTTTCTCTACTGCCTTCTGCAGAATTCTCATATAACAATACCAGGCACACTGCCATTGGTCTCTCGCCATTCTTTTGTACTTATGGGGTCCACCCTAAGTCCATTCTTCCTGAGGTTCCAAATTTCACCAACTCCCCAGCGGCCGAAGAAGTATTGGGTCAGATCAAAGATGCCCATGCCACGGCATTGCGGAGCCTAGAGAACAGCAGGAGACGATCAAAGATCGGAGCAGATAAACACCGCAAAGAATGTCCAGACTGGAAGCCAGGCGACAAGGTGTGGTTGTCCACTCGGTTTTTACCCAGATGGACAAGGCCCTCTAAACTCTCCCCTCGCTTTCTGGGTCCCTTTCCCATTCTTCTCAGGATCAATCCTGTGGCTTACCGTCTTCGACTGCCTCCTTCTCTAAATCGCATTCACCCTGTATTTCATTCGTCTCTCTTAAAACCTTTCTATCCTGATTCTCATCACAGACCAGTGCTCAGACACATTCCCTCACAGACACCCAATCAAGCAGAATTTGAGGTCTCCAACATTAGAGACTCTAGGTTCTACCGAGGAAGGTTGGAATACCTTTTGTCCTGGAAGGGTTACCCGGAGTCGGAGGACTCTTGGGAACCTGCTTCTCAGGTGCATGCTCCTCGCTTGCTTGCCAGGTTCCACCGCTTGCATCCGGGGAAACCTGGGGTGGTGCGGACTGGAAGGGGGCATACTGTCACCCGCAGGCGTTCCGACTGGCGGTTTCTTCCACGCTGGGTTTTGGGACAGAGGTACGGGAGGTACTAGTCCCCCCTTTGTGTCCGTTACTTTTTCCTCCTTGTAGCGCGGGGCCGCTGGGAGTATATCTACTCTCCCGGCCCAGCGGTCCCTGCGTTGCAACTTTCCTTTGGAAGCTCTCGCTCTTCCGGGATTTTTCGCTCCTGCCTCGCTCTGTCCAGGCTCTAGCCACTCGCGCCCTACAGCGAGTGTTCTTCTTACTTCCCTTCCCTCCAGTTTTCTCTGCTGCCGCCGTGCCTCGGCGGTTTCTGTTTTCTCTATTCTGGCAGCCCCATCCCCGCGGATAGGCGCCGCCCCTTTTCCCTGCGCTTTTCTTTTCTTTATTTATCTCTCTCCTCTCCTACGGTCCTGAACCCCCTTGCAGGCCTTGGTGCTGTGTTACCTTCAGTTACTCTTACGGATCCAGTCTACTGTTCTACTTTTCGGCTGGAACTACGTCTTCCGGGCTACAGACCAGAGGAGTCCAAGGGTTTTTTCCCCATTCAGGGTTTTTTCCCCTGGTTCCGGAAGGGAGGCCCTCGGACAGCTGTTCTCTCCAGCGGTCACGGTGGCCTCCCTCCGTGACAAGCAAGCTCATCGGAAAAAGGAGAAGGATTATCTATTCAGACGGCGTCTGCAGGACCCCGACAGCGATTCCGGCGGTTCAGGTGAGGAGAGTTCGACAGAAGGGGGAGAAAAGGGAGACCAGACACTTAAACTGTCACAAATTCACAATGTGCCACCAACAACTTCACAACTCCTTAAAATGGTTTTTGGCGACAAACCCATAGCCATACTGTTCACTTTATTTATTTTAATTTCACAAGATATTGTTCAAACTCCAAATCATGATCTTTTTCTCCCAAGAAAATGTATGTGACGTACCTGTGTGACATGATTAGCAACACTGAACTGCCAGGAGTACCATTTTCAGTAAATGTGTATTAAGATGCTTTTCCGGCTTGTAGTTTTTCTTTTTCAGCATACTTTCCTTATTGTCCTGTGCATGCCTTTGCTCAGTTTGCACGTTGCTCTGCACCTTTGTAGTGATTGTTCCTCGGGTAATCTTTAAGAGGACCTATTCTCTCAGCTACTTCTCAGGTCCTATCGCTGGCCTTTCTCTGCCTATTTCTGTTTGTGGTTATTAGTTGGTGTCACACGATTTGGGTCTGGTCCATAACACCAAATCATCGGCATATGTAATCCATGATGTATACTGGCCATTTATCTTTGGTGGAAAATCTCTCGCCTTCTTTAGTGATAATGGTGTATCTGCCAAGTGAGATTGAAATGTGTAGATGCCAATGGGCAACCCTGTTTGACCCCTCTCTCAGTTTTAATCTCATGAGAGAGTTCCCTTTGATAATTTAGCCTGATTCGTATGGGGGTGTTGGTAGGGAAGGCCTTAATAGCTTGTAGTAGATCATCTGGACAGTACCAGACAGCTCATTTAGCCCATTATTTAGCTCCATTCACGCTATCAAAGGCCTGTTGTAGATCTATGAAGGACAAGTATATAATGGATTTTGCTTTCATAGTTTGCAGTTTCATTACATTTAGCAAGAAACATATTTAATTCCATCCCAACACCTTTTGTAAAGCCAGTCTGTCTTATGTCCAAGATGTTTACTTTTTTTGGCCCACGCTGTGAGTCGTTTTTGTCAATTAGATCCCAACAATTTGCCAGTTACATCAAGCAGCGCAATGGGTCTGTAATTTTTCGGCTCTTCTCTATCTCCTTTCTTAAATATTGGGGCAATGATGGCTTTCTTAATATGTTGTTAGTCATGGTGACAGGACCGGCAGAGTTTGATTGTTTTAGTTTTTTAATTGCCAAACCGATATTGTTTTTGTCGTTATTAAAACTCCATGGTTTGATGTTTTCTATCGGTGCATTCTCAATTTCCCTTTGGCTGGGAGAATACTTTTGAGAAATGTTTAACCCACATCCCTTCTGTGACTGCCCTACTCAAAATGGCTTGTTGATTTGCAGTTATTTGATTTATTAGTGACCAAGTGTCCCCTGAATTCGGCCAACAGGCGGCTTTAGGCATTTCCTTCCCTTGTTCTTCATCATGCGTCATCTTGAATGCGAGTGTCCAATTCCGATATCACTGTTTCATTTTTTTTATTAGGGTAATCGCTGATGACATCTGGGACATCTTTATTTGTTTGAGATCTGCTCTAAGTAGTTATTTCTGCTCCACTACGGCAAGACTATGGCCCTCATTACGACCCTGGCGGAGAGGGGTTTACGCCAGCGTAATGCATGGCGTACCTCTCCGCCAGATTAGGACTTACCGTAGCGCCATGGTGATTTTTACGCCCGGATTTTCCGGGCGGAAAAATCCATGGCGCTACGGGACCCCTCGTTAATTACGCCACCGTATTCTACGGTGGCGTAATTAACGCCTTCCCCACTCCCATTATACCCTACGGGGCAAAAATGGGAATGGGGAAGGGTAAATGGGGATTGGGGACTTACCGCCCCGCCAAGGTCGGAATGGGGCGGTAAGTCCGCCAACCCCCATGGCGGAGTTGGCAGCTCTGCGCCATGGTCCATGGTGCAAATTGCACCATGGATCTCCGCCAGGGTCGTAATGAGGGCCTATATAGATGTTTGCATTTTACGAGGGGATTTTTTAACCCTGTCTTTACCAACTCATAGTTTGATAGAAGAGGAAGGTAGCATAGACCGGGGTTTCCCTCCTCTAGTAGATCAAAATAGTTTGAAGCTATCGCTATTATGTCTCTTTAATAATTTTTTATACGATTTCTCCCTTGATTAATGGTGATTTTGCCCATTAAGTGTATTAGTGGTTTTTTACAATATATCTTCCATGTTAGAATCAAGGGGTAGTGATTGCTTCTTTCCATTGGTGTAATATTCAAGCGCTCAACGGCATGTAAGAAGTTTCGAGAACTCCACACATAGGCTAGGGTGGGGCAAGTGTTATTTCTTTTCCAGGTTGTTTTACCTGGAATGTCTACAGTAGTCTGACTATTTAGCATATCATAATTTCTCCGTGTGAGTTCCTGGGTCCTTGATGAGAAAAAAAGATGTTTAGGCATGCCATCTTCATCCAGACATTTCAGATTCAGGTCCCCACAGATGATGAAGTGCAGATATTTTAGCTCTGTATAGCATTCATCTATGATTTTATTTACACATTCAAAGAATGTTCTTGTCGAGACCATAGTTCGGTTCCAATACATGTTTAATACCGCTATATTTACAGGACAGTCATGATCAGATTGATCATGCTGTAGACAAGTAAACTGAACAAAGGGGTTTGGATTCCCACTTTTTATGATTACCAGACCTGCACCATGCTTTAGCATGGTTAATATACCTACATACGGGGCCTCATTACGACCGAGGCGTTAACCATGGTGCTATTAGCACCATGGTTGACGCCAGTACCTTTCCGATTCCGCCATGGTGAATGGCAGAATTACCGCCCCATTCCAAGGTTGGCAGGGCGGTTATTCCCCATTCACCATTGGCCCTTCCCCATTCCCATTTTTGCCCCCATGTGGCTCAATGGAAATGGGGAAGGCGGTAATTACGGTACTGCAAATTGCGGTACCGTAATTACCTCCAAGGTCCCTTCCCGTCCTTAATGGCTAGTAAGACCAGCCATTAAGGGAGGATCCGCAAAGGGACCTCGGAATTGGGCGGTAAGGGTAATCCCTTACCGCCCGGGTCGTAATGAGGCCCACGGTCTTCCTTGTAGCCCTTTTGGTGTAGGGTTTAGGAAAGTTACATAGCCTTCCTGTGATGGTATAACACATAGACAAGTCTCTTGTAGACATATTATAGTATGATTTTCCAAATTTGCATATTTGTTATTGAACAGATGTTTTAATCCTCTGGTGTTCCAAGAGAGTAGGGTTCCACATTCCTTGGTTTCAGTTTCCCTGGCTAATGACCTGTCGGCACTGACAGGGCTCTGGTTAGCCAAACCATATTCTTTCCGATTTGTAGAATTGGAAATTCCCTCTCCCACCACCGACATTTGGTCTGCTTGGTTCTTAAAGGTCACGGTTAGAGGTCCCCTTTGCACATCTGAGTTTGTTGGACCTCTCACATCTGCCACTGCTTGTACAGATTGTGTAGAAGTAATTGTAGGCTCTTTCCAATCTTTTGGTTGATATTCTTTTGTCCGAGTTGAGCAATCTCTTAAACCAAACCAAGTGGCAGTAATTCTGTTTTGGCACCCAGTAACAAGTCGACTTCATGTGCAACATTACTGAGTCTAGTCGTGATTTTTCCTGTATTTAGCGATCGCTATGTCGTCGCAGGTTATTGCCCTAATTGAAGTAACACAATGCCATAGCTGCATTACTTCGTGTCCATTTAGTTCACTTCATTTTTTGGAGTCAGTATGTTTTCCAAATGGATTTTCCCAGTTTTACAGGAGAGACTGTTGTAACTCTCGACCAGTTAGTAAGATCTGGTGTCTTTTTTTTATTTCTATCACAAGATTTTATTGGGTCATATACATTTGCATATTTTATGTTGTCAGTTTTCTGTTTTCTTAAATGAACGGACTGAGAGATAGATTGCAGTTGATGTCTTTTTTGTGACAGTGTTAGGAATCTCGGTGAGCTGCTTGTTCTCCGCTCCCTCTCCTCTTTGTTAAATCGCAGACGCTGTCAGTTTGGTCTCATGTTTCCTATTGGCCAAAGGAAATGATATTAAATGAGATATTTCTTGTAATTCTGCTGAGGAAGACAGATCTTGTCGAACTTCAAAGGTGTTCTCATTTTCTTCCCAGTACAGGCACAGATCCTCCAAAGGATCATAATCCTTTGCACTGAATGCTTCACAGAGCTCTTGAGTCTGATTTTTTATCTCAATTGGGCAGTTTGCATTGAAATCCGGGACCGAAAATAAATTGATCTGCTTATTTGTCATTTTTTCTGGCCATATTGTGGTCCTCACAAGAATCGGTCTTTGATTATTGTCGCAGGGTTTTGATTGTGGTGGAGGAGTGGTGAGGTTTCTTAGAAAGGCTCTCAATTCATTCGTTCTGGGCTTTGTATCTCCTCAAGCATTATTTTATTTAATATTCATGATGACTGAACATTTTCCTTTACGTTGAGTAGCTTTTTCAATGTTGGTAAATTGAAATTGTTTTTTGAATATTGCAAATTCTTCATCGCCAGGTTGATGTGTTTTGCTAGTGCTGTTGATGTGAAAAGTAGCGGTGAATCTGTGATTTCATGTATTTCTCCTATGTTAGATGCTGGTTGATCTAGACAAGGCAACAAGCTTTCTTCTGGCCTAATTAAAGGTCTTCCATTTGTGACCACCACTTCATCCTGAGGCTCTGTTGCCGCAAGAGAGTCTGGCTTTTTGTGAGAGGATTTGTTTGTGGTAAATCAACTCTCGGGACCACTCCGGGTGATACATTGTTCCCTTTGATGTGCTGCCTCTGTTGACTTGTCTACTTGAGAATTGACAGGGGACTGATTCAAATTTACTTGGTTATAAAAAGAATTTCCAATAATTGTTCTGTTTCTAGCTACTTTATCTAATAATATTGAGGTGGTCATCGCGTTTGCGTTTTTCCTGATCCATTTTGTAGATTCAAGTAGTGCTTCCATCATGTTGTGTTTTACTGCATGGTATCCCTGAGCCATTTCACACAAACAAGATTGCCATTTTGCTGAGGTTTCGGTTTCACGATCAAGTCTATTCTGCAAATTCTTCCTAAAGGCTTCTAGAAATATGAGTTTGGAATGTATCATTGAAAGTAGTTTGTTGTGATCCTTCATGCTGTCATGAATAGATTCGTAGAGCTTTAGAAATGGGGCTAGAGAAATTTAAAGAGCGGACATCACATTGTTATGTATCTGTATCCCAGCTCCCACTCATAGCTGTGCCTTATTTCTGTTAAATTCACTCGACGAGGGAGGTTCACTTGAACGGGACGATGATGATGGGCTTGGTTCACTGGAGGGGTGAGAGAAGGGTGAGTGAGTTGACCATTCATGTAGTTGGTTATTCCCCACCAGCGACGGTCCATTTATATTCACACTTTCCAGCTTACAGCCTAGCCCATGTAAGTCACCCCATGATTTCAGGGATTTATGTCTTGGTAGACTTTCCCGGTTCAGCACTGGAGTTGAGAAATGGTGATTATTTAATTAGCTTTTATTGGATTCATCGAAGGATAGTCGAATGGACTGTTCACCTAGACGGTCTCTTATTTCGTCAGCATCACTACTGAGTCTTGCATTTAGTCGACCATTGTGAATTGTGATCATCTTTCCCTGATCTGGAGAGAATTTGACTTTCCAAAAAGGTTTCAGTATCTCTTGTACTATTGTTTTCGTTGGTGATGTTTTTGTTTACTTCAAGATTACACTCGCTGTTGTCCGTTGCTTGGGGTCTTGCTAAAGCGACATCAATGGTACATTCTTTCATATCTTGCGATGCCCATGAGGAAGCAGATTGTGGGCTTACTAATTGATTTTGCACTAGACACATCATCGACGCACAGTCAGATCTGGTAAGTGGGCCGGCTGAGCATGTGACATCCTCTTGCTCAATCACCATGTGTGTTGTTTCAATGTCTGCTCATGCTTGACTCTTCACCTTTACCATCATTGATGGTTCCATGCAGATGTTCTCTGCCTCGAGCAGTTCGGCGTCAGTGATGTCAAGTGTATTTGTGTATATCATTTTCAAAGTCTGTGAGGCCTGTGAAGTGTGCACAATTTCATTTCTATGGCAGTAATTGCCACAGTAACACTCATCTCAATTGTCTCAGGTGGGCCATTTTGCTTCTCGACCGCCGAGGTGTTTTGAAGCCGCTGTTCCTGCAGAGTGCGCAACCCCATATGTTCTGCACCAGTAGAGGGTACAGACAGCATCGTACCTGAAACCAGACACAGAGAGCGCACCTATCGTGCCCTGGCCTTGACTGGAAGAGACTGGACTTTCCTACCGGACTCAAGCACTGGCGCTACATGCCTCCTTCAGTTTTTGTAGGAGCCACTTGTGGTTTAAAGGGGCAGCAGCAGTATTCACAATCCACAGCGGACAGTACAGTGAAACAGCAACCACTCCCACAGAGGGACTGAGAGAGACTGGACACGCCTACCAGACTCACGCTTATAAACTGTAACTATTGTATCGGATGTCAGCTGGGAAGGAGATGACATATGCGGAGGGATACTCAGCTTGTGTTTGATCTTTTATTTTTCGCACACCTATTCACTGCCCATGACCATGCTTATCCATATAGACATGAATGACCTGGACTTGAAGGTAAACTCTGCAAAACCTGCAGTTACGGCTTGTGTTAGCGGTAAGAAAAACATCAACATGCATAGGATGTTATGATAGGTTATTTATAACGTGCTTAATACCCAGAGGTTTCTATGCGCGGACCCTGAGCTAGCCTCCCGAGACATGACCAGTGATGGGGCTGATATAGCAAGCGTTTATGATTTTGATTACCTTGGTATGTGTTTTACTCAAGATTTGACAGGTAAAGCCCACCTCACTAAGCAGATAGTACGGATGAAACAATCACTGGAGGGGATCACACATTTTATGTCATTTTGCAAGGGCCGGCCACTCGATATGATTATCAAGGAAAATGGGACACAGATGAAGGCTGCCATTAACTATGGGGCTCAAAAGTTTGTATTAAATGCAAATAGTCAACACCCAACGATTAGCATGATTGACTCGCTAGAGCCATATTTAACTATGAGTCACAGAAAGAAAATGATATATGGCTGGTAACCAGAGCTCGTTTTACCTGTTTTTTGTTGAAAGCTAACTTGTTAAATGGCAAAGGCACTCAGGGGACAAGAGTTGCCCTCTATGCAACAAAGTTGTAGAAGACTTAATGCACTTTGCACTTTTTTTTTTATCTTGTCCCCCACATACCAAGATATTAGAAAAAGTTCTATACTTCCTGTTGCAGGAAGCTGACTTCCTGCAACAGGAAGTATAGAACTTTTTCTAATATCTTAGTACTTCCATCAACGTTGCCCTGCATTATGCTCTCTTCTTTGGGCCAATTCATCATGTGTTGCATGGCCTGTTTCTTCATACCCGAGAAGACCAATCAAAGCCAGAAATCAATATGTGGGCAACATTTGTTAGGTTTTATGAGAAACTAATATTTAGGAGATTGTTAGAGCTACGTTTTTAGGCATTTTAGCAATTTGCGTTTTCAAGTTGAATTATAACCATTGCTTGTGCATTTGCTACTGTGTATGTTATTATACCATGTGATGGTTTTGTATGTTATGATTTGTAAACCTGTTGATGGATTTCTTTCCGAATTAACGTATTAAGAAGAAGATTTGTATCTGTTCCTTGCACTGAAGACCTATCAAAAACAAAGCATTGACAAACATGAATTGTTTTGGCTTGTGTATAGTATTTGCTAGGCAGCGGGACCATATGCCCAGGCAGTCACACCGTTTCCGGATGTTGCCACTTTAGTCAGTGCCTGTTTGTCCGTGGCTGACGAATGCTGTCCCGACCCCTCATAAAAGGCAAAGCTGTTGGCTTTGGCAGTGCTTGTTGCACTGCATGTCCTTGCTGGTTCTACGCTCCTCCCACCCCCTCCCAGCGCCTTCGCACATCGGATGGACATTTTGCATTTCACTCTCGGCTTCTTTTGCACTTTATTGACTGTTTTACTGCTGATTGGTCCCCTTCGCACAGCGTGCTTCTCTCATGCTCTGCATGAAAAACTGCTAATTGTGTTTGTGTATTGGTGCGTTTTGTTGTTTTCAACCTTTCTTGTGTCTGTGCTTTTTGGCAATGCACGCGATCGTGCCTCATTCCCAGATGGTGCATTGGGATTTTATTCACCGTCTTTCCTGCAACTACTATTCTGTGTTCCCTTTCTTCCACGTGGTAATGTTGCTCTCCGTAAAGCATTTCTGCTTGTCCCCCCCCCCATTAGTCCTGATAATCCTCACATTATTTTCTTACACTCGCCTTAGCCGCCCACTTCCTTATTTTGAGCGCATGCACTTTAATTGCTAACAAGTCTTTATTTATGATTTTATTGTCCATCTCCCTTATTCGTCCAATGCTGAATACCCACTCACTTTATTTGAGTATATGAATTTGAATTGGTAATGTCATCATATACGTTTTTTTTTAGTTTGTCTCATGCTGTACATGAGCCTTTTTATTTAAACCCCCCAAGAATGTTAGTCTTCAGATCACGCAATCTTCCAAAATATAATTCAAGTTTAGACTATAAAGATCAGAACGTTTGACATTAGATGTCGAAATAGCAACAGAATTGCCTAGCCTGTATACCACCCCATTTGTCCTAAGGTGCAACATTCCACCTTTGGAAACGCGTTTGTAGGACTTAGACTACAGCACAGCTGAAGTCCATGTACACCGTTCTGCCAGTTAAACAGGTATTGGCAAAGCCAATTTGTCAGACTCTGTATTTATTGGAGGGATCTATGAAGCATACAATAGGGCTTTGTAAATGTAGAGTGTCGAAGGATATATGAGATATGTTCTAATGAAACAGGGTCTAGTAAAGCGCAGCATCTGCTGTATGCACATTTGAGATGGTAAGGGCCTAATTCATGGCATTTTTAGCAGGATGCAAAGTTTGTTTTATGTTTTGTTTGTTTTATTACTTGTATTGGGCACCAGACACGAGGGTATCAGGGCGCATTGCATAAGACAAGTTGCTTGGTTACAGAAAGTACATTTACATAGGAACATTTACATAATACAAGGTATACAATCCGGATAAGATTATGTTGCATAGTCAGGATACAGATAAAATACTATATGCAATTATGGTAACATATTGTTACAGAAGGTACATCTACATAGGTACATGTACATAATACAGGTATGCAATCCAGGATAAGATGATGTATCAAAGTCGGGATACAGATAAAATATTATATACAATTATGGTAACACGTTGTTATGTACAATGGTAAAGCAGGAGGTGGTATGGAGTCATATGCCAGATTGCTGGTCCGAGTCTTTGAGCTAGCTTATGAGGTTCTGCCAGAATTCTGGGTAATATTGATCTTCTCGCAGGGGAGGGGGTAAGGAGTTCCACAGTTGGGCTGCCTTGACCGGGAAACTATGTCCCCCAACTCTTGAGAGTTTAAATCTTGGGGCCAAGAGGCAATTTCTGTTCGATACTCTGGAAGGTTTTATAGAGGTTTTTCTAATGATTCTCTCAGTAAGGTAGCAGGGTGCTGCATTGTTTAGACATGTGTATGTGAGAAAAGCCACTTTCAACTGGATTTTATCATTTGTGGATAACCAGTTGTTTAATTTTCTTGTTTCAGAGATATGATCTCTCATGGAGATACCGAGTGCAGCTCTGAGAGCATTGTTCTGGAGGAGCTGTATTTTCGTGATAATTTCCTTGTTGGCCCCGAAGTAGAGAGAGTTACAGTAATCCGGCTTCGACAGAACAAGAGCTCTTGAGAGGTAATTCAGCTGTTGTTGGACAGGAAATGTTTACCTGTTCTGATTAATTTACAATTGTATGCTGTAGCGAATGCCATTGCATTAACCTGTTTTTTTTTAAGGAGAAGGTCTAATCCAGGTAGAAACCAAGGATGTGGACCTCGCTAGCGACCGTGATGTGGTTGCTATCAATATTGAATGTAGAGTATTTAGGTCCCAGTTTTTTAGGGTTTAGGAAATGCCCAAGATAATGATCTCAGTCTTGTCATCATTCAGGCATAGTCCATGGGTGGCCATCCATGCCTGGATGATGAGATACACCCTGTTCACCAAGGTCACATCCTTGTCATAATCATCAGTAAGCGGTAGGAGAATCTGAGTATCATCTGCATAGTTGGTGTAGGTGATACCAAGAAGGTCCAGATCATCGAACAGGGGCTTTGTGAAGATGTTATACAAGGTAGGAGAGATGCAAGAACCTTGAGGCACTCCGCAAGAGATGGGGATGGGGTCTGAGGCTGCAGTGGGGTAGAAGACTCTCATAGTCCTATTGTTAAGAAAGGATTCAATCCATACTATGGCTTCTTTAGAAAAGTGATCTGCCGAGTACAGATGCCTACAAAGGACCCCATGATCCACCAGGTCGAAAGCAGCCGATAAGTCCAAAAGCAGGAGGAGGGCTGACTTGCCTTTATCTCTGAGCTCGTCAATTTGGGCATTTAGGTCTATTAAGGCTGTTTCAGTCCCATGCTGGTGCCGAAATCCTGACTGGTGCACTGGTGCAAAGTGACTTCACACTGCCAACAAACACCCAGATTCACAGAGTTATTCAAAGTGTATTTTTTCAGTGCAAAGTCACTTTGCACTGCAAAAGTACTATTTGCACTGTGCTAAATGGGCCAAATTCACGGTGCAGAGTACTTCTACAGTGTGAAGGGACTTTGCACTGCAGAAATACACTTTGGAGTGCTCTGTGAATCAGTGTGCTTGTTGGCAGTGCAAAGTCACTTTGCACACCACGGTATAAATGCCATAAATCAGGCCCTAAGTGAGTTGAGTAAGAGCACATGCAGCCTGTGTTAGCATAGGGACCGCCAGAGAATGGATTGGTAATAGGGTAGTGATTTCGTGGATGAGTTGTAGAGTTTGCTGGGTGTTGGTTTAAAGACTAGAAGGCTGTAAAGCAGTGGCCACTCTGCTACAGTGCATGCTTGTGTTAAAGTGGTAGGTGTTTGAAGTATGAGGTGAAAGATGGAGGGTAAGTTGATTATTGAGGGGAAGGATGACTACAGAACTCTGGTATACTTGTACTATATACAATGGTCACTCCTGTGCCAGGGTCATGGTAGTCCACATGGCATCACTACACTAGTACAGAACAGGTGCCTGCATGAATATGAAGGCCATTGGGCTCTAACACATGTGTAATAGTGACCCCTGCACTGCAGCAAGAATTTGACAGGATTTCCCACAAGTCAATTTATTTTTTATTTATTTTATTTATTTTACATTTATAGCAGGGAACCACGCCCTCAGGCATCAGGGCGCTAGTTACAGAGAGTGCAAGTGTCAGTCTTAATAAAACAAACTGATATTAGTGTACCTCGCAGTTGGTATTATATGCATAAACGGACACCTCCATGCCTCATGGTACGGGGGCTACATCAGATGTACATTAATGCAGTAGTCAAATCTGGTAATTATGTAGTCTGGCCTGGCAGAGCGACGCCTCATGGTACGGGGGCTACATCAGGTGTACATAAATGCAATAGTCAAATCCAGGAAGTATGTAGTCTGGTGGAGCCGCGCCTCATGGTAATAAGGCTACATCAGGTGTACAATGCAATAGACAAATCCGGTAAGTATGTAGTCTGGTGGAGCTGCGCCTCATGGTACGGGAGTTACATCAGGTGTACAATGCAATAGTCAAATTCAGTAAGTATGTAGTGTGGCGGAGACATGCCTCAAGGCGAGGGCCATCATGCATTTTTGTGGTACAGTACTGGGCTAGGAGACATAATCCAGTTGATAGGAGGCAGGTAGTAGGTGCAGAGTATTGCATGGATTATGAGAAGGGAGATGAGTAGGCAGACAAATATGTAGCAAGGTGCGTAGTGAAAAGAAGCAAATGCCATTGTCATGCACCGAGCAGGGGAGGTGAGGAGACTGACTGTGGATCCGATAGGTAGTTAGCAGGGGTAGTAAGACTCGATGTGAAACCCCAGGGCAGCACAACAATGGGTTTACGGTGCTGACCAAGGATGAGGTACTGTGGTGGGGTTGTGCAGCTGGGCTGGTGTCGGAGAGGACGAATTGGGAGAAGGGGTTGGGGGTGAACTGTGTATGCCATACTCCAGAAGAGGCTGGGAGAAAGCTTGAGGGGGGCAGAGGAGGATGTACGTATTGTGATAGGACAGGGAATATATTCACGCATTACTCCGTGTTGGCCGACGGGCCCCTTAAGCGATAGGTGGGAAAGTGGCTGTGGATGCATGCACGAACAGCAGTGGGAAGGGCAGGACTGTGAATCAGAGGATGTGCGGGTTGGGCCACAACACCTCTTACCTGGGTAGGTCACAGTGAGTTGCTGACTCGGAAGCTACATTACAGAGGGCAGGCGGTCAGATATGTGATACACCAGAACATTAGGGATCACTGTACTGCAGCAAGATTTTGACTTACTTATCTGAGGTTTTCTGTTACAAGGTCTGTATGACCCCACTAAAATGTCGGACATGATGGTCCATGGGGCTATACTCATAATCCTGATCCTGGCACTGCAGCATGTGTTTGACATGATTTTCTGAGGGGTTCTTTTGTACTAGTACAGTGGAGATTGCTACATTGCACAATATGTGTACATGATGGTCTATACGACTCTGCAGCAGTAACACAGCATTGATCTCTCAACTGCAACCCGAATTGTAGGTGATGATCCTTAGGACTTTACTTCACTAGTTTAGTGGTGAGATCTGCATAGCGATAATAGTGTATCATGCTGGTCAATATGACTTCCACTACACTAGTGGAGTGGTGATAGCTTCATTGATGCAGGAGTTGCACATTCTAGTCAATGGAGCTCTAGTATCCCATGTCAGGTTATGTTATTTTATTGGGACTTGTGTAGCATAGTTTTGGGTTCTGCAAGGGAAATGCTTACCTGGAAATGGCTTCATGGCTCTCCCGTTACCTCTCACCACTACCCCCCACTGCTCCCATTCATTGGGCCCTCCCTCCTCACACTACCCCTCGAAAAAACGACATTGTACACACTGTTGGCAGGTAAATGGCAGGGGCGGCCTAGCTCTCTTGTCCTGTAATCCATGAGGAAGCATCAATCTGTCTGTCCGCTAGAGCTTTCCATCTTCAATGGTAGTTTTCTTCTTACAGTGTTGAATTTCTTTAAATCATTCCTCTCACCGTATTGTGGCCACCACTTGTGCATACACTGAATTACCCTAATATGTGAGGGTCTTCTTAACAGCATTGGTTCCAAACTTCTTCTCTCACATACAAACAATGAAAACTGTATTTGCAAAGCTTCCTCTTCTGCTTTACCTGACTAATGTATTGGTATTCTTGACAAGACCTCAGCAACGGCATTGAGCTTCCCTAATACATATTCTCCCACATAGGCCAGGCCCTATAAATATGTGACCCTAGAGTCATGGGATCCATTCCTCTGACTAAACCTTCTTCCCCGCAAGCATTCCCAGAACCCACTGAAGGCTCTTAGCATACTTGGCCCTACTTCTCAATCGCAGAGTATATTATCTCAGCACCATTGACAAACCTGCATGCAAATGTTGTCATTTGCCCTTGCATACCTTCTCCTTGTATCAAAACGGCATCAATGTTATAGCCACTGGAACCCCAGTATGCTTGGGTTTTCAGCACTGACATGAAATGTCACATCATTTGTGCCTTAACTGTAGCCTGTTTGATTTCTTGGAATTTTGTTGTTGCATTCAATCAATCTCTCAAATAGAATATTCTTCCTTTTCAGTTTGAGTAGTATTGTGTCTTATCTACCGTTCTTTCCACAACCTTTGATACAACTCTCTGAGACCCAAGAAGGATGCTACACTGCCATGAAATATGTATCTTCCTTAGGCCTTATCAGCTTCAATTTATTGCCCTAAATAATTGATGGGTATCTGATGCAATTGGGATTTTTCTCAGCTCTTTGTGTGTCCTATGTTATTGATGTATCCAACACATTCTACTCTTGGTCATCATACTCACTCAGTCTCTTTATACATATTATTATGCCATCTTGGTAAACAACGGATGCGATGTGCTGTTGACAGTTTCAGTTCAGTTTACACCCTTGTTGCTGAACGTAGGTGTGTTTTTCGGTTGGTAGCCATCATGTGCTTTTGGGCGAGGCTTTGTGTGGTTTGTTTCATTGCTGTGGTATGGTGTAGTGAAGTGTGTGCAAATTGTTTTGCTGTAGGGGTATGGTTGCGCTTATTTCAGAGTTTGAGAGGAGTATGCAGAAGCTTGAGTTTTGTCAGTAGGGTTGGTTAGTGGCATGTCAGTACCCTATCCTACCCCCTTCCGTTTTGACTGCATGTGGCCCATATCTCTTTCCCTGTCATACGTTCTGCGTTTTTTAAATTACCACTCCTATGTAGGGTGAAGAAATGTGGGTCCTCAACATGGCTATGTCGTTTTTGTGCTCTCTCTGCCCCCAGTCTTCAGACCAATAGCCACCCATATTCCTTTGACCCTAGCACATCCTGGTGTGCGGCAACCACCACCCCCACAGGCTTCTCCAGGGTGGGGATGTGCTCCCTGTGCCCTGTGCACCATCAGTTCTGAGATCAGGACAGCTCTCTCTCCACTTTTTCATCTAGACCCTCTATCTATGCTCCAATTAAGACAGATCCATCTTTCTGCCCTGCTTTGCATTTAACACTTATGGTGGCGGGTACACCCAGGTCTCCCTCCCATTCAGACACCTCTCCACTGCCCTGCAGTACACTCTGGTCTGGCCTACTCCCCAGTGTAGACAGGATTTACACTTAACACATTTCTTAAGGAATATAATTAATTCTTTCAACATACATTTCATCCCACAAATATCCAGACTATATTATGGCCTGGACTGGCTACTTCAAAGCATGATTTCATCCCAGGTGATATTACTAGCTTTGCACTATGACCCACTGTGACTAAACACCAGTTTCCACCACTAACTTCATTTGGAACTAATACTTAGCTTTGCAATGGCAATTCCACACTAAATGTTTTCAGTTTTTTATTTCATTGCAAAGTGAAATGGGCCTCAAAGAACAATATATCACTTTCCATTCAATACATAAAGGAGGAAACACAGGAAATACATTTATCAACATCAATATTTTGTTTTTTAAAGTTCCCAGTCATGTTTCCCTTCCCAGACTTTACCTTGACTAACGTTGGGCTATTTTAGGGAATTGGTAGGGGTTTCTTTTGATTTATCTTTTATGGTTCAACTCCTAATTGTGGGAGGAAAGCAAAGGGCCAGTCAGGCAGTCGTCATCCTATCAACAAACCCTCATTTCAGACGGGCCTTTTTGTAAACAATTACCAAGTGCTGGCTGGTGATCCCTCTATGGGTTGTTCTGGCTTCCTTCGCTCAAAGGACAGGTCGCATGACTTGTCTTTCATCTACTAAGAGTCACTTCTCTTGCACTGCAATCTCCAGTTGGAGCCCCCCTGTCTCTTCCTCGCTCAATGTTCCATAATCCAGTCTTCCCTCCTTCTATACCTCTGTCTTATGTGTATGCTACTATATTCCCTCTAATTTCACCTCTCGCTGGTCAGAGGTGTGGCTTTACAGTCCCAGGGGCAGGAATAAAGCCCTCCTTATTGAGAAAAGTTTATTTAATGTGTATGCTCTAATTTCTGATAAATCTATGCTATCATGCTATCATGATAAAACATGTAGTTTTACTTTTTACACATTGAGGCGAATATTTTGATATGTTACCTGATGGAATATGATCTATTTTGATGCTTGCATGCACTTTTGCCATTTTTAGGTAATTCTTAACATGGTGATATAATTCCATTTCAATTTTCTGATGGAGCTTCCTTTTGTCCAATATGGGGTCAATCAGATTTTCCATTGCATTTCACTGCTAAATTTAGTTTTTGCATATTATAAGTGAGACTTTTGTTTATGTAAAGACATTGGGATTTCTTTGGTGTGCATTTGAAGCAGTTCCCCACAAGAGTGCAAACACAAGACATCACCCAAGTATTCCTTTTCTATATTACTCTTCTTTAGAATAAATGGTCTTGATTGTACATATCTTCAATTACCTTTTAACCTTCACTAATCACAGGCAACTGGCTATGCCATGCACCTGAGTGCTTGTGACCCGATCGGTTAACCTTTCTAGAGTAATGCAGTTCTTATGAGTTTATGTGAAATAGGTCCTTTGAAGTCAAGGCCTGTTGTCATGAGCAAATGCCTTAAGACAATTTGTAGTGTTTACATGTTCTGAAAGCCTGCGTTCAATACAATGAAGTAGCATCTCAGATAATCATAAAAATCCTATAGGAAGAATTTGAACTGACAATTGAGTTAACGAGAACCAAGAGGATTTTGTCCAGAGCTGCACAAAAGGTAGGAATCAGGTGTATGGCATAGGTTTATAGTTACCCTCAGGGTATATTGGTGTGTTGAACGATTTGTGGACTTAACCATGAGTTTGATTGGTCCCCCTTTTTTTCCGGTGTCTTTGTAGTGGCATATAAGCATACGTGCTACTCAGGAGCAAATTAGAGTGAAATAAATTCCCTTTAACTTGGAGTTTGTGGAAACCCCTCCACTCAGTGGAAAAAGTATAACTTGCAGGTACCTTTTGTAGATTGAAATTGGGTGTGCTGTAAATACACACTCAATTACTCCTTGATACTGAATATATACGGGATGAGAGGGTTTGTTGTATGCATCATTGTTTGTGTGATATTGTATTGATTGATGACATGGTTTGTGTCATTATGGGTGTCATTGAAGTTTTAATGATTGTTATAGTGAATTAATAAATGTAATTATTTTCTATATAGATTTTTAGGGTTACTGTGTCAATTTTTTCAGGACAGTCATTAAAAGAGAAAGGGTTCCCATCACCAATTATGAGAGAGTTGTCTGGAATTTAGATTATCTATCTCTCTTGTTATACATAGATTTAGGTCTACCCCTGACTGAAGACATAGATTGACCCTGGTGAGGAGTCAATGTATGAGGGTTTGTGCTTGACCTGTTTTAGGTATGCAATGAAGGCTTGTGCCATCAATAAGTAGCTCCATCTCCACATGTCATTTATGAAACGATAATGAAAAGGTAATCCTAATGTGTGTAGAAATCTGTGAACCCCAGTGTTCTGGATTTCTCTGCCATATGTGTTCAGATAGATACCTGAACATGGTGTTACTAAACATAGAAAAGGGACTGTAAACAGAACATTAACATGCACAGAGAACAAACTTCGCAGTCACATTGAGATGGTTCTTCAAAAGGGTGCCACCAATAAATTACTCAAACATGATAAACAACTATACACTAATAAACAGATAAATGACCCCAGAATATGTATCCCGTCATAATTGGAAATTGAATTCTAAACGCAATGTGTAAATAAGTGACACAGTCTGAAATGTCTGTACACTTAACCTTGTCACGCATGTATGCAGATGCAGAAAATACAAAATTGTGAATAGTATAGCATATTTACTGCACCTAATCTCAGATGCCATTACTAAAGTTGATCACAGATAATTCTAATCAGAATAAGTGCTGGAAAATAACAAATGATGGGAGCTTCATGCATAATTCGTTTTTTTGCCAAAAAGGGTGATGAGAATATAAATATAAATCAGTGAGTGCAATCATGTACATCTCCAATCGCGTGGTCAGATGCATTCAGTAAAAAGTGGTAAACCGATAATTTACACCTATGTTAGGAGCACCAGGGACCATGGGTTGCCACGCCCTCCATCTCTGTTTTTAGCGGTGCACTAGCAGTCAGTTGGTGGAAACTTGTAAAAGGCCCGTGCTTGTGGTGCCTATTGTGTGTATCAAGCGAGATTTGTTTTAGTTTCCACTCATTCGGCGCGTGTGCTGTTTGATATACTAGGATTTACTCCTTTGTTTTTTAGGTGCATGAAAAATGCAGTTCCACAAAACTTCTGGTTTTCATTTCTTCCAAAATGTTATTCTCGTGAATTCATCAATTGATGGTATAACAAGTGGTGCCGACACGTGTTCCGAACTAACAGGTCTTTTTCTAGGCTACCAGTTTAGATTTTATACATAAAGATGGATACATATATGGTGAGTATGGGGGCCCCGGGTCGGACATTCACCATTCGTGATCATGTTGACATGGTGTGACATTTGTTTTAGACACATTATGTGGGCGTGAGTCAATTCCCAGTGAGGTGACACAGTGTCCGGTATTAGTGTTTATACAAAGTTTCATATTTGTTTGCAGATTGGTACATACATTTGATTGCAAATTACATGTATAGTATTCAGTAAACAGTCATTCATAAATCGGAGGGAGAGAAAAAAAGGAGATTTCCGTAAGATTGTTAGAATTGGTCTTAATATTGCATTGGTTATTGGTTGGCTGAGACTTAATGGAGAGGTCTCACCTGGTAGGAGATGAGGAGGGATTGTCTTAATTTCTGCTTGGTGCAGGTACGTCAGGTTAGTCATGGGTAGTTGGGTTGGTAAGGGCTGTGGTCCGCCCTGTTCCTTGGTACTCAGAGGTCAGTGCCTAAGAAAATGGAAAGTGTATGTGGTTTGCAATTGCTCTTGCCAGGTAGCTGCGATGAATGGTACAGTGGTAAAATAGTGAGGGTTGGGTACTGAGTGCCTCCCTTTCCGCGCTCCCCCGTGAGGGGTGGTTCTTTGGGAGGGATCCATAGTTGTAGTACGCATTAATTCGGGGTGTTGAGGTTAAAAAGCGCACATTCAATAGGTAAGTGGTCCTGAGAACGGAGATGCCCTAAGGTTTGGGTTTGTTGCCACTTGGCAGTCTTGGTCAGTAGCCCCTGGTGGTGGATGCGGGAAGGGTATATGTTTGCTGGCTCTGCAGACGTTTTATTGCCCTTGTGCACATAATAGGGTTCGCCGTGCGCTCAATTTGGTGAAATGTGCATAAAATGAGGCCCCACTGTTGTTAAGACTAGGGCCTGGGAGCGTGGTAGAAGAGCGGAGACGCCCTTGGGTTCTGGTTGTGGCCCCATGGCAGTCCTGGTCATAAGGGCACTGGTGCCCGGGGACCCTTCCCTCAGGAAGCCCCAGAAAGGGGATGCGGGAAGGGTCCGTGGTTGCTGGCTATGCAGACGTATATTGTCTTGGTGCACATAATGGAGTTCACAGTGCGATCGATTGGGTGTTGAGCACATAATGTGAGGCCCCACTGTTTTAAGACTTGGGCCTGGGTGCGCGGTGGGAGGTAGAGTGGTTGTCTGTGTGCCTGCCACCCGCCGTCTCCCGATTCCATCATGTATAGCGAGCGACGTGTAACGTTACATACGTTGTCAGGGCTGGACACAATAAACTGTTGCCCATGCTTGCAGATTGAAAGAATGCAGGTTGGTATTTGTGCAGTACATAGAAGTGGGGTGCACCTCTTCCCTAAATTATGAACACTGCATGCCCCAAGTGGAAAACATGGTAGTGCGACCAGTGTGATATTCGTTCGATGACACTTTGTTTTTTTGCTGTTTTTGACCTGGTATGTGTGTCTTATTTCGTGCTGTGAGATATCTATACTCTCTGTTTTCTAGCCACCTGATGATGACCCAAAAGGATCAAAACATGAGCATGTCGTGGATGCCATTTGAACATTGATGTTGTTCTCATAAACAGAAAGCTGCAAAGATGGTGTGTCACGAGAAACACAATCATTACTCTAGTACACTTTGACATGAATTAAATGTCTCCTGTAGCTTAAGAGGAACAATTGATTTGTCCAGGCAGGGGGAATCAATAGAAAAATGGTTTACTAATAGTAGGATTGAATCTTAAAAACCAACAGTAATGTGATACAAACCATTAAATTACTAAATGAAAATATCACATTTTAAACATACACAAATGATACGTTTTACTAATGCTAAAAAACACACAAATACGTTTCATACCATAAATACACGATAAAGAATGTCAATGCATTCTGCAAAGCCACGTTGGTACATAACACTGTAAATCGAACAATGTGCATAAATCAAGCAGAGAATGTGCAAATACTCATCAATGTCGAAATTCATGGAAAAAATAGCCTCAAAATTTAGGGCAGATTGTTCAACTTTGCATATATGCACAAGCCTTGTTGCAACAATAGCCATGTGCAAACAATCATTTCAGAGATTGGTACACATATATCAGTTCTCAGAATCTGCAAATTCACAAAAAAGCACCAAACATTACTAAGAATGGAGATTCATTACTCTGAACTGTGGTCTTCTAGAGGTTATCTGGAGGAACATAATCCTAACATTACTTCTAGATCGTTCCCCAAAACATAGTGTAAACCTTCCCTTTATCTATCTTGTATGGAGCCCTATGAATAGACCTTGTTTTCCAGTGCTGAATCACCTGTGTAGAGTCGCTTCTATTTAATGTAATTTGATTCAATTATATTGGGTGCTATGGCCTCTGGAGACTCGGTTGCTCCATTCTGCGTGTGCTTTCTGCATCTTTAATTGAACAAAACTTGGCACTCACAATTGTTCACTCCTTTACTTAATCTAAGAGAAATATGCCCTGCGTACATAGCTTATACACTTTGACTCCTTTTGAGCCATTTAGTTACTCTTCCTGCTGTATTCTTGATTCTGAGCCAGGCAAATACCCTTTTTTCTTGCACAAATTTGTTTTCCAGGGCCTGTCAGCATTACAGCCTTGGTTTTCCTTCTTGAGGCTTCTTGCTTACTATTATACAATGCGGACATCCATTTTCTTAGCATGGCTGCTTTACTTGCGTTATATTTTCTACTTTAGCAAGCTTTTATATGTCTCATCTACCTTGTATTTCTGCATATATATATATATATATATATATATATATATATATATATATATATATATATATATATATATATATATATATATATATATACATATTACATCCCTTGTCACTTATCTTCTTAGTGTATATAGTTTTCTTCGTATTCTCATATATGTTTACAGGAGACATTTAATTCATGTCAAAGTGTACTAGAGTTATGATTGTGTTTCTCGTGACACACCATCTTTTCAGCTTTCCGTTTATGAGAACAACATCAATGTTCAAATGGCATCCACGACATGCTCATGTTTTGATCCTTTTGGGTCATCATCAGGTGGCTAGAAAACAAACAGAGAGTACAGATATCTCACAGCACGAAATAGATATCCATACATCGAATTCAGTTCACATATCTTCTCTTTTTAATGACGTCACTTTACATCTATAATTGTAGTTCTTCTATGTCCAAAGGTGTCTGCAGATTAATGTTTACCACATCAGATTGAGGATACATTTGATACGGTTGTCTAAGTGCATTATGTCTCTCATACCTTTCGATGTGGTATTGGGATGATACCAGGTGTCAAACACAGTGCTTTCTTGTTCTTCCAGTATGACAGAGATCAGGGGGTGGGCTCTATAAATGACGTGTACATCTGCCTCTCTACATGACTGTATGTGTTCAGTGAAAAAACAACCCAATGTGTGCACATTGTGTATATCTCAGCGTGGTGCAGTATCCACAATGAAAACTCAGCACGTCCAATTCAAGACCGCAATTCATGGGTTTTGTATAACAATGACCATTCAATATGGCTAACTATTGTTGCCCTCAGTTATGGAACTCTCCAGATGACAAAATAATTAGCCAATGAGAACGAGCCTGATAAACTATGCCAACTAATGATGCCCTCAATTATAGAACTCTCAAGATGGCAAACCAAATGGTGAATAGAGACAAGCTTGATGAACTATGTTCCTACAGATTGGTTCCATTCTTCCTGATTGTTTAGACCATTAGTAGGACCCTTAGTATGCTACATCTACCATTGTTCCCGCTAGGCAAGTTTGGCCGATCTATTCTGGCCATAGTTTCCAAACACTTTTTCAATTGCCCACCATTTATAATCATCAGGGCCATGTCTCTAAGCCAGGAAATGGGTCACTAATGGTGACGGCAAACTCTGCATCCTGATCCTAAACCTGTGTTCGGTAATTCTAGTTTTCCCAGGCCTGGAAGCTTTCCAATATAAGTCTTTGCAAAGGGATGTCTCTGTGTAGATCACATTACTTCTATTACATGTAGTGTGACTTCTTAAAGTTCATGCCTTATTGTCAATAGTAATGGAAGTGCAGGGAGATGTTGATCTTTAATTAATACAACAACCACACGGAAAATGGCCTGTTACTGGTTCCATCCCCCACATGTAGCTGATAGTTGGCAGTCTAGATTTAGAGGCTTTATCTGCACAGGAAAACCAATTCTTCAAGTTCTTCCCTTTTCTATATGCAAATAGAGGACAAGATAGATTCGAATTTTTCAACTGCAGTAAGTGTCTAGTTTTGGAAATCGCTTTCCCGATCTTATTATGATGTGTATTGTAAGTCATGGCACATACCAGGCGGTTGTTCATCCTGTCTTCATAGTGTTGGTGCACAGAAGATTATCTCTGTGTTGAATTTCAGCTCTGTTTTAGTAATCCTGTGGGGTAACTCCTCTTAGATAAACAGTCTTCCATTAGGTTTGATTGTAAGGTAAAATGGTGCATGCTCGTACAGTTCCGTCTAGCCCTTAAAAAATGACCATACGGGATGCTATTCCATCATGCTTGTTGATGGAAACATAGCATAAAATAGTGTTGTAATCGGTTTCCTTTAGGAATAGATCTACTACTAAATTACCACTTTCTTCTTTAATTAGAAGATCCAAACATGGAATCTGTCGTGTGTCAGAGTGCACAGTGAATCTCAAATTGGAATTCAATGAGTTAATCCAGTTGTGAAAAAGGCTGATATCTCATTTGCTCCTATCCCAGATGATGAAAACATTGTTGTTATACCGTTTGTAAAATTTAAGAGCCAGTTTATATGGGTTGTTGTCAGCCAAGATGATAGCTGTACGAACTTCCAAATACAAATGGTGGCAAAATTAGGGTGAAAAGTCGACCTCATTGACGTGCCGTTTATCCGCATATCATATGTGGACTTGAACTGTAATTATATTTTGGTAACACAATTTCCAACAACTTAATCAATAAATCACTGGCACTTTCATGGGTCTTTCTCTATCCTATAAAAAATCTTTCATAATGGATAATGATTCTGTTTGAGGAATGTTTGAATAAAGGTATTCCACAATTAAGGTGATAAGAACATCAGTCATAGGATCAAATGGTACTCCTTTGACTTGATTTATGACGTCTGTGCTGTCTGCCCAGTATGAAAGGGAATTCCTTGCCAATGGTTTGAGGAACAAATCTAGAATCTGCCCTATCGGCTCCAGAATGTGGACATTTGGAAGTATATGGAATAACAGAGTTCTCACAGTGTCAGGATTCAGAAAATCAAACTCTTTCTTACTCAAACACCGTGCGTGGAAATCCCTTTGAGAGATCTGAAGTATCTCCTTTTTTATTGTACTTGTAGGGTCACCTCTAAGCTTCAAATAGAAAGGTTATAGAGAACATGAGGGGGAGCTGGTTTGAAACCCCATGGGGATATTGAAGGAGAGGAAAAGGAGGAAGTATAGAAGACTAGAAAAGTCTTAGCTAGCTAAATCAGGAAAACATGTGAGAAAGTACACTTGGCCCAAGGTAGGCGGTAGTATTAACAGGTGTGTAAGTATGTGGTGCGGCATCTGGGAGGAGCAGGACACGTAAAGGAGTAGGGAAGTGGTGAAGAGGGAGGTCAGCACCTTAACAGAGGGAAGTGATAAAGCCCTCCTGTGGAAAATGGGGAAGGAAAACTCCAAATGGCCCTACATTAACACTGAAGTGAAGCATTGAAGATCCTTACAGCTGGTGTCAGAGACCCAGTGACATCTATAGGAGCAACAAATCACCTCTGAGGTTATTGTATCCCACCAACATTCAGAGACAAGTAAAAGGAAACCCATAGCAAGTTCCCTTGAGACTGTGCATGACATCGTAGATGTTGAGTTTTACCCAAAAGGGAACATTTGTGTTTTGAATAAAATCATTTTTAAACATAGAATTGTGGTCAGCTCTTTGTGGACCCCACTTGGCTATATGACAACCCTAAAAAAGTCAGTGCATAATTTTTTGAAAAATACTCAGTGCAAATATCAATCCAAATGGTATTCTTTTGCACTAATACAAACCACTAGAGGTGGCCAATGATACACAGAGTGTAGTTCACTTTGGTGATACAGATTTCAACTCCGCCAGGATAAAGGCGCTGGCATTTCCTATAGTCACCGCTAGTCCAGGAATATTGTGGAGTGGAAAGCTTTCTGTTATCACATTCCTGTTTATCTTGGTTTGATCATTGGGCCTTCTAACCAGTAGTGAAGGACAGGACCATTCTGAGGCAGCCACAGGCTCTGTGATCCCACCAGCCTGCATCCTTTTGAGGTCTCATATGACTTCTGCTCATAGTGTCATGGGAACCTACCTAACATTTAGGATAACAGGTGTGAACGCATCCCCTTTATTATCAAGTAGCAAAAACCTCTCAGACATCCCACCTCTGTATCGAATACCTCCAGACACCTTTGTAACATGATACACCCCGCTGCAGTTAAACTATTTTGGTCCCTGATTTCTTCCAAAATCACCAAGACCTATTGTATGCTATCGGGGTCTAAAGTGATGCAAAACACGCCTTGCTCAGCTTATCCCTGAAGATTGTCACCCTTGATAGATACGTGTACACACAACTTAGCATTTCTGCCCTTGAACTTAAATTTTGCAGGAACTTTGCCTAAAATCCCATTGGGCTTCTTCTGAAAATGCACATTGCAACTGTGGCTGTCTCCTTGAGTGTGCACCTCTTGGCATATTTTTGCCAGCACACAATAATTATAATTATTCTTTTATAATATGCTTAATACCAGAGATTGGTTTCTAAGAGCTTGATGGGGATTCTAACCTATTTTTGCTGTGTTGTCTTGCTGCCAAGACAAACGTGTCACCCCTGTGCTATCCCGCATCAATATTGCTGAAGGTGTAATCTGCCCCACAATTTACCAATAAAATCATCCCAATAACAATGAACTATACTGTAGCATCTGCTTTCTTTTGCACATCTCACTTAAAACCTCCCTGTCTGAAAGTATCGTATCTTTGGCAGTATCATCAGTTATATCTTGAAACTCCCTCCCTTGGAAATTCTTGCAACATCTTGTAGTGTGACTCTTTTGTAGAGGAGCAACCGAATGCCTCTACCGGAAGTCCCACCCCCATTTTGCCTATATGTTGAAAGCCAGACACCGTGACATGTGCAACGCCGATATTGGTGCCTATACCATGAAGAATCTCAGAAACAAGGTATCCATTGAGAATTCCCCATATGATGTAACCACAAAAAGATGACAGTCTCTTGAGACTTCCACTTGAAGAAGTCTAAAGATGAGTGAAAGAGAAGATTGGTGATGTCACACAAAGTAAAGGTGACGCACTGAGGAGAATAACTGAAGGAAAGGATGTATAGTCCGTATAGAATCTGATGATGAAGTAAAGAATTGAGAAGACTTCAGTACGCGGAATGAAGATTGCACATGCGAAGAGCACTGCAGAAAATTTAAGCCATTTCATAATTGTACAGATTTTGCAACAAAAGTAGACCAAGTAATCGTAAAGGCTGGCTATATGTAGTGAATAGACTGCAGGCGATGCCACCACTATATGTATATAGAATCTGGACTTTTGATGTTGCAACTTTAGTAAGCCAGGACCCATGAAGGGAAGGGCTGAAAATGTGGCGCAGCAAGGAAAACAGCTGACAATTGAGGAAGGAATGTGAAGACTGTCTGGTCCAGTGTCAAGGGTTGGGGCAGCCAAGAACTGGATATCTATCCTTGAAGATACAGAGAACATGAGAAGTGGGATGCACCCTGTTAAGGTGCAAATAAAAGACAGCATGGGTGCCAAGATGCATTCATTCAATACTATTAAATACAAAAAAATGAGCCAGAGCATGGTCTCCTGTCACATGGATTAGATGGAAATAGAAAATGGGCATGCAGCACCAAGACTTGAAGATGCAAATGTGCTTTCACTCCCTTCTATTCTCAGGAGCAGTGATACTTTGCAAGGCCAAGTTGAAAGGCAATTCATGTGGCAGAAGGCTTGAGTACTGATAGATGTTGGGTTAATTGGGTGGGGAGATGTGGTCAAGTCCACCCACTGACACCTGGGGTACCAGCTTGCGTGCTGCTAGCAAGTTGAATATTCCAGAAGGATACAAGGATGCCAACCAATTATAGAGGGCCGTATAACAAGGAGCCCTATAGTTTGAAAGCCAATGACATGCCATGTACTTAACAACTGTTGAAGGTACTAGGGATGGGCATAAATTGTCCACCTGATGATAGAGATCCAATCACAATCCAATCCCTTATAGATGGTATACCTAGATGTTCCTCTTAGCCCAAACATGATCCCAAGTAGGTTTTCTTAGATTGCCACGTATTATGACAACAAGTATGATGAATTTTCAGTATAGAAAATATGTTTTCTATGAAATATGTTGAGCTGAGCGGAAAGAGACTATGCTGTATGACATATGTTGATGTCCTTTGTAACTCCCTGTTTTAGACAATTGAAATTATAACAGAGTCCTTTGTCAACTTCCTGAGTCGGTCTTATTATTTGGTGTAAGAGTTATTCTGCATCCCCCCTCCATCATATGGTGTGCTACCCCAATTTAAAGGACCAAGAGAGTTATACCTGGGTATCACTGGTCAGGCTCTGGCATGGCTGACCTCTTTCCTTTCCGGTCGACCCTCCCAGGTCCAAATGGGCTCCTTCCTCTCCGACATCTTTTTCTCCACCTGTGGTGTCCCCCAGGGATCCAACCTCTCTCCCTGGCTTTTCAACCAGTATCTGGCACTCCTTGCCCACCGCATCGCCGCTCTCTGCCCCCACTTCCAGTGCTATGCGGATGATACCCAGCTCATTTTCAGGCTACCCTCGGCCTCCTCCTCTTCTTCCCTCATCTCCGACTGTCTGTCTGCTATCCAGGAATGGTGTGCCGCCAATGACCTCTGCCTTAACGCCAGTAAGACTGAGATTCTACTCATCGGCACACCCACTCCCTCCTTCCCTGCAGGTCTCTGGCCGGCCTCCCTTGGCCCCCTTCCTGCCCCTACCTGCAAGGCTAAAAACCTCGGGGTCATCTTCGACTCCACACTCTCCTTCTCTCCTCATATATCTGACGTCTCTAAGAAGTCACACTACCAGCTGCACCTCCTCAGAGGTATTCTTCCCTTCCTCTCCTTCCCCCAGAAGCTCACTGTCTCCCGAGCCCTGGTTCTCTCAAGGCTGGACTACTGTAACAGCCTCTATCTTAATCTGCCTGCCTCCACTCTCCGCCCTCTGCAACTTATCCAGAACAGAACTGCGAGACTTGTCCTTGGCCTCAAGCCCAGGGACCGTATCTCTCCAGGACTGAAATCTCTTCACTGGCTCCCAGTGGCTGCGAGGATTAAGTTCAAAACCCTCTGCATTGTCCACAAGGCCTTCTGGGGCCTGGGGCCTAAATACCTTCAACTCTCTCTTCCTAAATATCTTCCTTCACGAGCCCTTCGCTCATCTGTCTCCAACTCCCTCATGGTCAGCCGCTTCTCGAAGCAACGAGCTGGGGGTAGATCTCTCTCCGCAGCAGGGGCCTCCCTCTGGAACAGCCTTCCTGCCTCCCTGAAACTTAAGGAGAACCATCTCCGGTTCCGGAAGCACCTCAAAACCTTCCTCTTCGCTTCTGCCTTTTCTCTCCCTCTCCCCTGCTAAACCTGCTTAACTCCCCACTGAAATTCTGCACTAAACCTGCATCTTGGCCACTCTCAGCGACCTCGGTCCAGGGCCCAGCCACTCTCCACTTGCACTGCCTCCCTGATTCCCCCTGCACTGTGGGACTGTCACTGTATCCCTACAGCCCCCTTCCTAGCACTTGCTCTGCACTTACCTCGCACTTGCCACCAGCTGGCCCTTTTATTTATTATTTATTATTTATTATTTTATTACGCTACTTACCGTGTACTGCACTTTCCCCCCCACCTCCTCCCCCTGCACTTTCTCCTTTTCCCCCTACCTCTGCACTTGCGCGATCTGAATGACACCTGGCCTAGTAGGATCGTTTGTCTGTCTTCCCCTTGTTTCCCTCCCTCCCTGCCTCGCCGCGCCTTGAAACACTTGTGTATAGGCGCGTTACAAATACCATATCATATCATATCATAGTTAACTTTTTGCAACATTCTCTGCACATGTCTCTGAAGGCATAACAATCTTGGTTGTTGCAAGATGAGGGACATTGGTGCATCTAACACAATACTTGCCACCTCTGTTTCCTCCTTGGCTTTGTCACTATTATTTCTCTAATATTTCATTGCCCTGATGCATTGATACTCCATTCCTTGTTTTGCATTTGAGATCTTGACCATGGCATTTTCTGCAAGAATCAATTACATTACACTTTGAGCCTCAATATGTGTATGGCGGTAAGTGGTAAAATCGGCAGTAACTGCCAACTTTACCACTATACCAAATTGTGACTTGATAAAATATTGGCAGTAATTACCTCTGGCGGAATTACACCCAGTGGTAAATCCACCAAGAATCGGCAGAATCATCACCGCCACATTACAAGTAAAGAAACAGCAGAAATTCCTCCAAAAATCAGAGAGGAAATTCCAATAAAAACACAGCACAGTTACCTCCACAAAAAGAGTGGTGGTAAATGCATACAGGTGTCACAAATCAAGGCCCAGGTGCACTAGAAACCCTCAGAAGGAGTATAAAAGGCCCACGCCTACTCCCAACACACATCCAAGCAACATGCAGCCACAAGCAGATGTAGATTACAGGCTCCATAACTTGCTACTCTACATCCTGCTAGAGCAGCATGCTGGACCACAGCAGGGAAGGAGACAGGAGTAACAAAGGTGCAGGAGATGCATGCTGCAGAGGCCACCCATACCCCATGGACACTCATGGACAGCCAGTTAGTCACCCTTGACCAATTGGACTGTCCAACCATGGCGAAATATTCACCCTGACACAGGCAGAACTGCAGCGTGCCATTGCAATTAAAACAGCCCCCTGCCACCCTGCTGAAGCTTGTGGTAGTCTTCCATTTCTGTGGCACAGGTGAATTTCAACACAAAGTTGGGACACTGCATGGGTTGTCACAGCCCACCTTCTCCATAGTGCCGGACCAAGTCCTGGATGCCCTAATGAGGCATGCACATCTTTACATCTCCATGCCCATCACCCAGGCACAGGTGCATACAGCCAAGTCAAGATTCTACAACATTGCCCATTTCCCCAACAGCTTTGCAGCATTGGATTGTACCCATGTGGCGTTGATACCCCCCAAACCCCAGACAACAGAACTGGCATACCGCACCTGTAAGCAATACTAGTCGATGAATGCTTACTTCTCCATCAGCTACTGCTGTGCCCGATATGCAGGGGCCACACATGACTCAATGATTCTCCACAACAGCACCCTACCTGCGTAAATGGATAGGCACAAAGGACAGCACACTTGGCTTCTGGGTAAGTAGCACTCAGACCTGACTGCCAAAAAGCACTGACACACACATTGGGTACGTTAGCAGTAGTAAAGTGAATAAACTACAAGTCCCATAATGCAACAACACAATTACACGGAACAGGCCAAGCACCCTGACTGACCCACCCCAGGACACAGACTTGACCCATGTGACAACACAGGGCATCCAGTCATGCAAGGCAGCACCACACAACCATGGTTACATACAACCCATATAAGCATGACCCTAGATGGCAAACTGTGACCCCATAGTTGAACAGTGCATTGCCAATTTTACAGGAGTCACAGCTACCACATTACTGCCGAGACCCACAATGTGAATGACTGCAAGTGAACCATGTAGCCCATTTTCCATCAGCTCTGATGCACACAAGGTGCACCGTGCCCAAGCACTAACTCATGCATATAGGGGTATACACGTTGGGACCATTAATTTGTTCCCCGGCCCACACACTGCCATGTCTCACACAGTCCATTCATGTTTTGTAGGTGGCGCTGGATATCCACAGTTGCCATGGCTAATTACCCCTGTGAGAAACCCTGCTAAACCGCAGTAGATAGGCTATAATGAGGTGCAGATCAGGACGAGTTCATGCATCGAGCAGCCATTTGGCCTGCTGAATTCAAGGTTCAGGTGCCTACATCAGACATGCAGTGCACTCATGTACAGTCCCGAAAACGTTAGCAAAATCGTAGTGGTCTGCGCCATGCTGCACAACATGTGCATACGTAAGAATATTGAAAAGCCTGCAGATGACGACAATGACCCCCCCCCCCTAGCTCTGATGAGGAAGACGGTGGTGGAGGGAACAGGGTACCACAGAACATACTTGGGGATGCAAGTGATGATCGGATGGTCCACCAGGAGCTCATGGACAATTTCTTTTTACTCCGAAAACATACCGCCCATACATGCAATGAATGCATATGTCTAAATTGCATTGAATGAGAACCCTCAAATTGATCACGATTCAAGTGTGTTTACTGCTGGCAACAAGGAAACCCCAGACCCAACACCAACTTCCACCCTCCACCCCCAGCCTTAACACTCCCAGCCCCAAAAACTACTCCCCTCACACTTGCTTTTCTCCCCCTTGTCCATAGACTTAGCAGCATTTGAGGCACGCCTTTGTGGGCGCTTGGCCGGGGTACTCGCCAATTACCCCTCAGTAGGGGAAGCAGACTATGAGCTCCAATGCACACTCCCCCATAGGTGCTCCATGCTTAGGTGTATGGCTCTAGCCATGAACTCATGTGATGCGGACAATTGTTCGGCAGGCTCCAGCACCCTCTGGCTTGTCAGGCATAGGCTTGCATTGCAAGTCACTGTGCTCCTGCAGAGATGGTTAATGGATCTTCTCAACTGCCTAGAGGCCCCTGGATGCAATCATGCATGGACTCAGAATGTCCCAAATGTTCCTGGGCCATGGCATGCATCTCCCTGTGCCTCTGTTCCATCCAGTCTAGATGTCCCAGATGGCCTGCAATGTGGGTGCTGTTACATGTTCCGGGGAATGTGCATAGCCATGTGGTGCATCCTGTGCTGGAGTATGGGTATGATGGTACTGTTCATCTGAGGACGCGTCTTGTTGGTACACAAGAGCACAGCAAGATGACCGTGGTGAAGGAGTTGTTTGGAGTGGCGACAGTCTGCGCAGGGGGGAGGTCCCAGGCAAGAACTGCCAGACAGGTGAATGAGCCTGGACTGATGGATTGTGTGTGGCCTCTGTCTGCGATTCTGATGCGGCAGCCATGGTCTGTTGGTCCTGCAGGCTGTTGTCAGCATCCATGCCTATGCCTGCGTCTGCAGAATCCACACCTGTGGTAGTTTGCACTGTTGCCGGTGTGTCTGACTGCACATTTGGGGCCTGTTGAGGCCGTGTGCCTGTGTCCTTTGCTCGAGCAGACAAGGATGTTGGCATCACCCTGGCAGGATGCCTTTTTTAAGTTCCACGCTGCTGCTCCATGTCCTATCCTGTCCAGGTTTGGTGTGGCCACCTGATGGTGTTGGTGTGGTTGAAGACAGGGCTGATCGGATGCCTCCTGGGTGTCCTGAGTGCCTTTTGGGAGATATCGAAATGTGCATTAGTACATTGAATAGGTTGCATGGCAAGTCAATATTGACACTGTCACTTGAACTTTGCCCTCACAGTTTATTGCACCAGTAGAGTGTGTTGAGTCATTTGACTGGCAGTGTTGGGGTAGAAGAAGTTGTATCAGGGCATCAACGTAGTTGGCGTGGGGTGATTTTCATGTACACTCACTCCAGAGCAGGCCCTGATTGTCACAATGAGCTTGTGCACATGCCCATCGGGTCCTGTCGATGCATAGTTTGAATGTGGTGCTGTCTGTCGATTGGTTGATATCAAGTACTATGTGGGTTGTGTCGAATTGGTGTCAGTCATCATCTTGATGTGTGGTACATTGCAGCTGTTGGACTCGTGGGGCTGACAGACATGTCCATTGGTGTTCAAGGTCGTTCATGGATGCGGTCAATTCAGTGTTAACTTGCATGGGTGGCCGGTGTGTGGGCAAAGGGTAGTTGTGTATTGCTTTGTGGACGTGCGTTGTTTCTTCCATCTTGCCATGCTATGGTGGTGCTTGCCTGTCTCCTCCCCTCCCCATTCTGCTTCGTTGACATGCGTGGGGTGTCATGGGGTCAGTGACTCATGTAGTTGTGGCCTGCTGTCTTATGCTGATAATTCATGCAGTTGCGGTCGCTGTTGTATGCATGCATGGCAGTCACAGGTTGTGTGTATGCCTACATGGTTCGACACCTATGAGGCCCTCATGCCCCCATCCACTCAGGTACTCACCCTGGCTGTTGGCTCCAATTTTCTGCAGTGCCCATACCATCTATGCCAGCCATTTGTAATATGCTGTTTACCATCTCCTCCCAGGGTGCAATTTGGAAGAATTCCACACTTCCGCCACCAGTGGCTGCCATCTCCCTTCGTTCGATGGAGATCAGACTCCTCACCCTGGCCTTCAGGTCATACTACCATTTCTTAATTTCTTCTGCCTCCCATTACACGTACCCCACTGCCACCACTGTGTCTCTAATTTCTCCTCCTATGGCGTTCTTCCTCTGCTGGCTAGTTTTCCGGTGCTGCGACCCATATTGCTCCACTGAGTGGGCCACCACCTGCTCTGCGAGAACAATCAATTAATTCTCGATGAACTTGGGCTTCCTCAGCCTCACATTTGGGACCCTGCTCTTCCGCTTTCCATCAGACATGTTTTGGTGAATTTTGTGTTTGGATGGCACTCCTGTGTCATGATATGATATGATATGGCATGTGTAACGTGCCTATACACAGGTGTTTCAGGCGCAACGAGGCAAGGGAGGGGGAACACAGGGAGGGATTTTGATTTCCAAAATGGAGCTTCCTAGTATTGCGGTGATGTTTTTCCACTGGTGGTATTTCTGCTGGCAGATATTCCGTCAGTGGAAATTCTGCTACCCTTTGTGGCTGTAACGAAAATTCTGCCAATTTTTGCAGCAAATTCCGCTGCGTTCACAGATTTTGGCGGCAATTCCGCTCACTGGAATTACTGTTCCTGCCAATGCTGTGGGCGCGCTGCCATCATGTTGGAATAAGGCCGAAATTCTGCTATGGAGCACGGCAGTAATGGTAATTCCACAGCAGCGGAATTACCACCAATTCCTAGGCCAACTCGTAATGAGGCCCTTTGTGTTTTCCATTTCTGATTCTTTTAAGTATTGTCCTAGGTGTTCGACTTCCTTGGTGATATCAATTACACCATCCAGTGTCAGATTTCCTCTGACCCAAAGATTTGTTCTGCTTTTGACTACTTCACAACAAGAGAAAATGTCTCCCTTGTGTGCTCATCATGCACTCCCCAAAGTCACAGTTGACAGCAAACCCTCTAGGTGCTCTATTATAAAAATCCATACATTCCCATTTTCTCGGGTCTCAGACCACAAACCTATATCTTTTCTCAATAGTATACACCTCCGATCTATAATGCTTCTCCATTTTTTAATACCTTTCTTCAATACAAAATAAATGTAATAGGATTCATCTACCCGAGCTAAATCCTTTTGAAGGAGATACATAACATATGTCATAGTTACGCCTGTAAAATTTGCAACATGCAGTCCATTCTCCTACAGCTGCTTCTTTGTCTCCAAAGTGCTGTATCTCTCATTGACACGCCAGGAAAGTAGCAGAAAGTCAACCTGGTATATTTAAGATTCATAGTTACAAGAATTGAGAACTAAGCATGGCTCCCCAAACCCCTAGGGATGGCTTTGCCTAGCAGGCTGACCTTGCTACACTCAAATAGGGTGGCTCCCCCAACGCAAGAAGGGGCAAAACCTCCAGAGTCATTGCACCACCAAACTCTTTTTTTCCGGCAGCTTTTTTGAGGTGTTTACTACCACACAAAAGCAGTTCCATGTGCAGTAATTACCAGGTGCAGTAATTACTGCAGGGGGTAATTACTAGACCCATGGATTCCTATGGGGCTCCAAATTGGCAAATAATGGTAAGGCGCACTTAACTTGTAATCAGGCGCCCCTACCAGACTTGTTTCTACCTGGGTTCCTGAATACTTTGAGAACCTAGGATTTGGACTGAAAATGTATGATGAAAGTCTTGTTTTTAATGTATGTGTCTGTCTTGGTATAATTGCCTTTCCTGAATTTGAATGTGATTTATTGAGTTTGGTTGTGTTCATCTGACACATTAGGTGTAGGTTTGAGCATTTATGTTGACACTAATGGCTGGTTCATTTTTATTTATGTCTTTTTTTAAATGAGGTATTATTAATGTGTAATTAATTTGTTTTATATAAATATATATATTACAAGTATGACCTAGATTTATTTTCAGTGCTCTCTCCCTCCCACACCTACTAGACCACCCACTAATTACTGCATGCGATAATGGTAAACAAGTGTGGCGGCATGATATTGTCATCAGGCCCGAAGACTTTAACTCAAGATACTTCGAGTCACTTAAGTGAATGTACTTACAGGAAACTAGATGTGTCGACATATACACTTTGTGTCAGGACTAACGTGATGGGAATTTGGTACCGTTCACTAGCTCGTGGAAAAACAAGTGTGTGCAACATTGCAAGCAACCTTAGTTCTTGAGCAAGGTTCACATGTAGGAACCTTATGAACATTATGATTGGTGAACATTTAGATGAATGTTTTTGTGTTTATGAGAAAAATAAACAAAAATAATTGCTCAATGCTTTCACTGCTATTCCTTAATTAAATCATATTAGGTTGCAGGTTTTGGGTTTAGTAAAAAACAAGTGGGACTCAAGAGAAAGAAACATTGAAGAAATAAAAACAAAAATAGAAAGATAAGTAGCAACAAACTACATTAAGGTCAGTCACTTTCATCATATCTGACAAAGTCAATGGTGGAGCGGATCAAAACCGGGTTTACCAAATTCGAATCCTGGTTCCCAGAATACTAGAGGTACACCAGACAAGTGTTCAACCTACCATCTAACAATGTTACCTCGAACAACAGACACTTGATTGACAATGTGTTTCAAAGGATGCCTATGTCACCCTCTCCTCTTCAAAATGTGTTTGTGGCTCAAGCATGCAGGTGTTTCGACCACAGGTAAACACCAACAAAGGAACATATTACATGAAGTTTGCACTGCTGCACCTCCAATTGGTACTAGGGCAAAATTTTCCCAAAATGAAAGAAATAATACTTTCAATCCAACTTTTCTTCAAGGCAAAGAATTAGGACTAGGGAAAAGATTGCCATGGTGCAAAAATGCATTGAATGAATTTGCTTTTCACACTGTTTTGCGGCAGTGCTAATTGCACTTCCAGTGGTGCAAGGTTTCTGCAATACCGCCCAAACAGTCTCACTAGATTCAACATGGTTGTTTTAGTTATCGATTGTATGCTAAAATCTGCTTTTAGCGATTCCTCTACCTTCTTTTTATATCACATATCGCAAACTCAGAATCACATATTTTGCGAATTGATTCTTATCTAATTGGGCACTTACACTCCGAGTTCGTCAATGCCTTTGTTTTGCCAACCTTCGCCAAAACAGGCTAAACTTTATTAGTCACCACTACAATAAAACTGGTCATTAGTACCATTCCTTCTTTTAAACAGAAGTTCTAAATAGCAAATCTGTCATATCTTAAAAAAACGAGAATGAATAATCTGTCATTACTTATAAAAGTATTTGAATAATTTACATACAGTTGAAATAAATATACTCTGCTACATTTCATAACAATATGTATAAATAATTTAGAGCACTTTAAGTAAAAATCATTTGCAGATACATTTTGGTAGATTTTCTTCATTTTGTTTTATACATTATATATGTATCTACGTTCTTGAATGCAGATACAAGTCATGCATTTATTGCAGGTTTATTTCAAACAAAATTGTCAAAATGGCTAGGAAATAGACAGTTTCATTAAAAACATTTATTAAAATGATGGGGATGTTTATCTAATTATACCTTTCCTCTGGACATCATGAATAGAGTGGTCTGAGATGCAGCATTTTTGGTTGAATGCAATCTTGCATTTTACACAAACCAGTCACATATGAACAAGAGGTACAAGTTCCTCCATAATGGGTGAGGGGTGCTGACACACCAGCAACCCCACCCATTTTGGAAGAGCTGAGGAGCCAGCCCAGGGTAAAAACAAAGTGCTCCCTCAGGTGCTTTTTTTATTTGCAGCTTAGGGAACACTCCTGTGCTGGCTTGAAGTGTCAAAGGGAAACACAGTTTCCCTTTGTCAGTTCTGTTTGTCAGCCGTGCATGCTCAATGAGGCATGCAAGTCTGGGGTGTTTTGACTCCCCAGCTTTGCATAACCCATTGGAAATGCTGGCTAGGGAACTGCATGTTTGTATGTGTGAGGGGGCACTCCTGCACTTCACCACACATACAAACCAAATCAGCACTTCATCATCAGTGCTCTGGCTCCTACGTGCATGTGCAGGAACCAGGAAGTGCTTGCTTCCTGAATCCCCCTCATGCTATGCAGTAGCTGGAGCGCTGGGAGGAAACTTCAGAACCGGGGCAGAAGGTTAGTTAATGTTAATATAAATATGTGTATGGATGGGTGTATGTGTGTGTTGTGGTAGGATGATGGGTGCACATGTGAATGAGTAAGTGTATGCTGTCATGATTTATTAAACGCCACACGCAAGCCACGGAACTCCTTCCCCTACAATGAATGTGGCGCACAATAAAACGCTTTTTATTTTTTTAGTATACTATGGATTCTTTTTGTGTAGTCCTCCAACCCGTCTCGCACCAAACCTCCACAAACATCCAGTGTCAAATTGGACCAGGAACCAGGCTGGTGTGTATCAATAAGATATTTACTAATGTATTGCTTGATGTCAAAGAAGAATCAATTACAACAGCCACCAATGTTGTGGCAACACAAAATGCAACAGACTCTACAAAATAACAAGGTTGAGATATACTGTCACAGTTACTTCCTTTTTTAAAAATGGCAGAACGGAAAAAGAACAAATCAACACAATAATAGCACTAGCATTAAGCACTCCCCTGGCAACAATCAACCCCCCCAAACATCAATTGGACTTGATTCCTTTGAATGGAAGGCAGTGGCAGGGAGTAAGAATGCAGGGGGAAATCGGTTTTGGTTTGGTGCTCGCAGAAACAAGAATGGAATCCAGAAAAGCAGGAGAAAATTTGTTTTGGAGCACCAATGGAAGAATGTTGTTTTTCAATTATTCCTCACAACTTCTATGGGAAAGAGATAGAAAACGGGGAATGTGCTTGATTATATTTAGAAAGACAGGAAGAGCTTGTAGGGAATACTAATAAGCACACAAGGAAATCGATTTTTAGAATATGCAACACATGGGCAATGGAAAGCGAATGCAAATGGAAAATCATGTTGACCACACAATAGGGAAAGAGGAACAGAAGCGGAAAATCCATTTTTGGGATGTTAAGCTTAATTTCAATGGAAAAGAAAATACAAATTGAATGTGTTTTTTACTGAGGCTGCAAATGACACGTAGGTTCTGGGAAAGGGGTTATCTGGCAAAAGGAAAACCGGTTTTGGGTTAGGATAGCAAATGCAAAGAGAAATTACAGTGGCAAATGGAAATTCATTTATCAGGGCCCAATTTAAACACAGGGACAAATTTGTTTCTCAGATCACAATGGGATTCATTTTTTTGGGCAACACTTTATAACTATAAGAATTAACAAAAACACTGGCAAAAAATATTGCTGGTTACAAATTCCACCAATCCTGATCCCGTGAAATTCAATGGGAGATGTAATTGATCTTCCTACAAAAATACACTAGGGATTTACACAGACAAATTAGGGGTTTTTCAATGGGGATTTGCTAACATACACAGGCAAACAAGAGATTCTTCTATGGGGAGATGACTGAAATTCACAGGCAAACAAAGAATTCTTCAATGGGAAGATGACTAAAATCCACTGCCAATTATGTTTTTCAATGGGGAATTTTCAAAGGGGAAATATTGGATGCAATGCTTGCTACACGAATGAAGGGCTTATGCAATGTAGGGCTGGGGTTATTACTACTTACATAGCAAGCCTTTGTTTAAGTTTCAGGAAAGCCAGCTGCATCTCAAGACACTCTGGAAAGATAGGGCAGGGGTCTAGTCACTCCACTCTCAAAGATGGTAAGTTTCAGCAGCCTTCTCTCCATCCTCCTCTCGTTCTCCTTCTTCTCTCTCCCTGGTTTTGTGTGTCTGTGTGTCCTAGTTCAGTCCCCCTTATATAGCAGAAATGACATCACCAAATTTACAATCTAGGGGAAGAGTGTCATGACCCCAAAGACTCCCAAAACCCCAGTTGGTAGCATTGGGGGTATCTGGTCTGGGAGAATGGCTGCATGGCACAGGAACAGGCTACTGCCAGTGCTTTAGGCAGATTGCCCCTTCCAAAATGGCCCCCGGGTTGGATCATTCAGTAGGATCCAACGGGGCCCCTAGAGGGCCACATTACAAGTATCCATGGTGGTCTAGTGGTGCTGGGTGGGCCCAGGGCTATATAAACCCTGCCCTGGGCCACACCCAGTGCTTAGCGTTTTCTCCGGCTGGGATCCAGCGTGACGCTTGCCTGTCATGGACCCAGCGTTCTCTGCTAGTATCCAGCGTTCCTGAAATCCAGCACTTCACTACGTGTCAAGACTCCAAGAGCCCAGCGACTTACCTGATACTCACCGTGACCTCCTGGAACTTCTCCAACATCACAGGATCAGCATTGCTCGTCGGCTACGTCCACTGGATTTCTCCCATGCGTCTGCATCCAGGTACACCCGCTGCTCCTGAAAAAACAAAGAAAACGGGTGTAAGCTACGGACTGTCCACGCTACCCATACCTCTCCCACCATCCTCACACTGCTTACTTCAACAACTCGTTTCTCCACACAGCGGGTCCCACGGCTATCCGTATACAGGTGCAGGCCTCCTCCACAGGCATATATAGACCTGGGAAAAGAACAAGAAAAAGGTGTTAGACATTCAACAGCAGACTAAAAGGCACGCAGGCATTCTTCTCACATACCCCTGCTGGGCCAAGGAGACATCACCAGAGCGGAGTGGTGCCCATAAATAAACACTCTGGTGCCTACATAAAAAAGACACTCTGGTGCCTACAGATAACAAGATATTCTGTGCCTATAAATAAAGACAAACCTAAGGCGGAATGGTGCGCTGCAGTGGGCCTTGGCCACCGCAACCCAGTGAAGGAACTGGGTAGAGACTGCAGAGCCACCGTGACCCAGTGAAGGAACTTGGATTGACATTTTTTCTACAACACACCCGCAAGGTTCCCAAGAGACTTGGCAATATAAGGGCGCCCCGGAATCTTATTCATCCAGGCCACTCCCACCTCTCTGACCACGGGGTGACTAATCCTGCAGTGGGCAGGGTGGAGTTTTGGGCAGCGACAAGGACTGGAGATCGGCGACAGACCGGACCAGAGTTCGCCGACAGACCAGACCAGGCACTCCTGCAGGGCCCCAGAGGTAAGCGTTTCAAAGAACCCTACAATAATCCCTGCTGCTAGGACTGGACAGTTATCCCCTCTCTTACCCTCTCTCTCCTCCCCAGTCAGGATTGGTTTAGGGGTTTGGAGCAACATCTGTCTCTTCCCATTTGTCATCATCCTTTGTTCTCCTTTCCACTTTTTGGTAAAAACTAGTTATGTATCCCAACTTTATAATTGTACTAGCAACTGCCATACTAAACATATTTTCTTTTTTAGCTGATAATGGGGAATTAGATAAGCCAACCACCAAATCTGTATGATGTAGCATGGCCTCGTGTCACATTTTCTTTGTTTCCATAAAATGTACAACAGTTATGAAGATGTACGTTATTACGCATATCCCTAATTTCATTTTCCAACTTTTCACCAACTCTCACATTTGTAACATGTTCAGATCAGCCAGAAACCTAGTCTAACTGGCCATTACAGTTCACAGAGTCACAGGTAGATGCATTTTATATCCCCAAAACCACCTGGAAATGACATTAAAAAAGGTATAAAAATGAAATCAATCCACAGTATGGTTGTTGCACAAACTGCCTAAAATGAAAATAGTCTTTTAAATTAATCGTGAATGTTCCTGTTCAGCAAATGGGATGGCTGATTCATCCTGCACAGCCCTCTGTCCCCCTGGGCCAGCCTGTGACCAGAGGTTTTTATGAGTCTCTTTGAAGTTAGTGTGTGTTCTTTGAAGTGGGTGCAACAAGGATTCACACCTTTTACTCATGCTCCAGCCAAGGATGGCTTTCTCTTGAAGTCCCTGCTTTCCTAGTCAGCAGGTCTGGAGCATTCTGAATTTTGACGCCTTTAGCAGCACCATATTTTATTGCAGGGTCATTAGATGGGAGATCTGACATCTAGCTCGAAGTGGGATTTCCCTTTGTGAAGTTTTGCCCTTGGCCGGAAAAAACATTCTTTCCTGAAGACTAAGTGTCTCTTCAAATGTCACTGGAGTTTTGTGGGTTAAACATATACATTGCTTTGGTCAACCCACACATCCTGTTTTGTTTTCCTGACATTTTTCTGTGAGCAGTGATATTTTTTTCCATTGTGGCTTTTTAAAGGCAGATTTATTTGCAAACACATGTGCAGGCCATTTTTGCTTTCAATGTTGAAAACACCTGTTTTCCATGTTAGAGGATTCTTTGATTCCTCCTTCTTTTGTAAATCAAACTGCTGCTTGTCCATTGATTATGACAGGTAGGCCCCTTTTCACACGGCTCTTTACATGATTTACATGAAACAAAAGCAAAAGCCAGGCCGTTTTTGTTGCAGGGTTTAAATGCCTGCCATTCATGTGTAAGGGATTTCTGTTTGGGGCCTTTAAATGCACCCCAGAATGCTGTGTATGAATGTTGTATAAATGTGTTTGTGCTGGGCCCGGGGAGCTGATTTTGACACATAGGGAGGCGGGGTGGGTTGTACAACAATGGCATTTTCAAAATGCCTTTTTTGCACAACACCCCTTCCCACAGGCCAAAATCAACTCCCCCTCCGAGGTGCTGGGGGTTCAGGGGACAGGAATGGCATTTTTTACTGGGCATCTATAATCAATGCCTTTAGAAAATACCAATGCTTCACCCCTGTGCCCCCGAGCACCTCGCATACACATATAATCACATTGATTGTGTGTGTGTGCAGCACTGGAGGGCTCAGGAGGAAGGCATGTAATGATACTTACTGGGTATCTATGATAGATGCTTAGTACAAAATGTAATTCCTGCCCACTGGACCCCCCAGCACGCTGCAAGGACATATAATCACATTGATTGTGTTCATGTGAGGCCTTGGGGGGCGCCAATGGGAAGGCACATCTTTCTTTACTGGGCATGCTCAGTAAAGAATGCCATGCCAGACCCTGGGATTCCCAATGCCTTGTCTGCAATGTAATGCCTGACCCCTGTGCCACACAGTGCCTCGCAGGCACACATAATTGATTATCTGTACATGTGATATGCTGGAGGGCCCATGGGGAGGGCATGCCCTTTTTTTAATGAGCATCTATGATAGATGTCCAGTAAAAAATGCCATGCCTGGGCCCCCCCCCCCCCAAGTACAATGCATGCCCACAATTGATAATGTGTGTCTGTGAGGCACTGTGGGCCCCAAGGGGCAGGCATGGCATTTTATATGGGGGATCGATGCCAAGCAAAAGATGCTGTGGCTGTCCCCTCATACCCTAGGTCTCACACACATAATCTGCCACCTAGGCCCCCCAGCGCCTCACACACACATAATCACACTCATAATGAATGTGATAATGTGTGAGTGCTAGACGCTGGTGTGCCAGAGGGCAGGCATGACATTTTTCATTTTTTACTGGCTATCTTTGATAAAGCAACCATACGTGTTATTACATGGCTAGACTGCCACTTTGGTGCAGACAGTCTAGCCATTTCTTACTGTGGCATGACATTTTGTATTTGGAATGTTTGTTAAAGCAAGCATGATACGTGGTATTCAGTTGACTGACTGGAATTTTAATTCAGCCAGTCTACCCATTTCTTACCGTGGCATGACATTTTATATTGGGCATCTTTGATAAAGAAAACATGATAAGTGGTGTAATATAGGTAGTCCAGCATTTTAAGACATCCAGTTTGGACACATTGCATACTGTGGCCTGCATTTTTAATTCAAAGACAACAGTAGTATGTCTTTAAATGGGGATACTGCCATATATTAGTAGAACAAGTCTGGACATGTTTTCTTATAATATCATTACTGGCATTATGCACATATCAAACATGAGTATGTTCTTTTATGGGAATACTGGCATATATTGGTGCAGCCAGCTTGGAAATGTATTGGCACAGCCAACATGAACATGGTTCTGTACTGGCACATACTGCGGGCAAAGGCATCATGAAAATATGTTGGAGAAATGATTTTGAGCACTGCTGGTGACTTCCATCTATTGGATTGTTTCATGAGTTATCCTACAAAACCAATTGCAAACTGTTTGGCTTTTTTTTCTCATGTGACCACCCTGAACTGCTAGAAACTGTATTGGGTTGGCATCATCAAACTGAGAAAACTGTCAGGGCAGGGCAATTACCCAGTAGTCCACATTATCCAAAGCACTATGACTTGTATATTTGCCATCTTATACTTGCTAACACGCCCATTACTTGGCGATGAAGAGTCGAATGCAGCAAAGCACTCGAGTGCCAGCATACCATCATCACTATGAAAACAACCATGCATAATTGCTACACAAGGCTCAACATAAAATTGGACATTGATGCCCATGTACGTGCTGCCATTATGAAGCTCGGTCATACGTCAAACATTATGAACAGATACAAATCCACCCTTATCTGGAGCTATCTAAGCTCTGAAGCAACAGTTAAGGACACATCCTCATAAAACTTGAGATCGAGCGGCACAAGTGCAACAGCAGAATACAAAATACTGCGAAGTTGGTGGAAATTGATGGCCATTGCAGTTTGGCTTGCTTGCATCTTACAATTGCTCTCCCTCCTATGTGCAGGGGACTGCTGCATGCTGATCAGTATGGCTAGGTTAGATTATCCTGAAGACTTTGCCAGGCACCCACAACAATAGAACTGTCATTGCTCAGCTCACACATAGGTTGCCGGGGTACAGTGATAACCAAGTTAATGCACTCCTGATACGCATCTCACTCACCTTTGGACATCACATAATAACACAGCTAGGATCCCTGCACAAGGATGCAGTGAGTAGGGTGAGCTGTCTTTGAACTCTTGGATATTGGCAACAAGCATAGAGGTTCAACTGGGCTTTTATGATAACGCTTCACTAAGCCACCTCGAACTAAGCAAGAAGAAACAGGCATTGCCAGAAGGAACTGCCGATTAGTCAAACCTGATGGTTTCATAGAGGGAGAATGTCACTTAGGGAATCCCCACCCCTGAGACCCAAGAAGGCAGACCACACATGTATGGGGATCTGCCACATGCACACTCACGACTACCCACTTGCTCTGACAGCTCCATAAAGCGAATCTCCCATTACGAATCGAATATAACCTGTCAAAAAACCATCACAATGTCGAGCACCCATTTGCTGGGCTATAATCAAAAATGTCTTGTGGGAGACACACACAGGTCTCCCTGAAACACTCCAGGGTGTAAGGGTCATTCACAGGAGCTCTATCCTAATCCAGAAGAGGCCATCAATATCATGTTTCCCAGATGGGGACAATTCAAGGCCCCCCTCTTCCCAGCAGACAAGTGAATCTTCTGGACTGCAGGGAAAAGTTGCAGCTCACTGTTTCTCCTGCTGGAGTAGCAATTTGTTTTGAATCCAAGTAGATCTGGGAATTGTAGGCCCAGTGGGCATATTAGCCACTTGCTTCAGCAGTCAGGGAAAGGAGATTCAAGGAAGACAACATAGGGCTGTATAATAGCTTCAGAAATACACCCATGAGACATGATATGATATGATATGATATGACATTTGTAACGGGCCTATACACAAGTATTTCAAGCCGCGATGAGGCAGGGAGGGGGAAACAACGGCAAGAAAGACAACGATCCTACTAGGCCAGGTGTCATTTAGATTGCGCAAGTGCAGGGGTAGGGGGGAGGGAAAAGTGCAAGGGGAAGGGCAGGGGGGAAGTGCAGTACAGGGTAAGTAGAATAAAAAATAAGTACTAGGGCCAGCTGGTGGCAAGTGCAAGGTAAGGATAGGGATACAGAGACAGTCCTGCAGTGCACGGGTTGCCAGGGAGGCAGTGCAAGTGGAGAGTGCCTGGGACAAGGACCGAGGTCGGAGAGAGTGGCACAGTTGCAGATGCAGTGCAGTTTCAGTGAAGAATTTAGCAGGGGAGAGGGAGAGAGAAAGCAGAAGCAAAGAGGAAGGTTTTGAGGTGCTTCCGGAACCGGAGATGGTTCTCCTCAAGTTTCAGGGAGGCAGGAAGGCTGTTCCAGAGGGAGGCCCCTGCCGCGGAGAGAGATCTACCCCCAGCTCGTTGCTTCGAGAAGCGGCTGACCCTGAGGGAGTTGGAGACGGATGAGCGAAGGGCTCGGGAAGGAAGAAATTTAGGAAGAGAGTGTTGAAGGTATTTAGGCCCCAGAAGGCCTTGTGGACAATGCAGAGGGTTTTGAACTTAATCCTCGCAGCCACTGGGAGCCAGTGTAGAGATTTCAGTCCTGGAGAGATACGGTCCCTGGGCTTGAGGCCAAGGACAAGTCTTGCAGTCCTGTTCTGGATGAGTTGCAGAGGGTGGAGAGTGGAGGCAGGCAGATTAAGATAGAGGCTGTTACAGTAGTCCAGCTTCGAGAGAACCAGGGCTCGGGAGACAGTGAGCTTCTGGAGGAAGGAGAGGAAGGGAAGAATACCTCTGAGGAGGTGCAGCTGGTAGTGTGACTTCTTAGAGACGTCAGATATATGAGGAGAGAAGGAGAGTGTGGAGTCGAAGATGACCCCGAGGTTTTTTGCCTTGCAGGTAAGAGCAGGAAGAGGGCCAAGAGAGGCTAGCCAGAGAGCTGCAGGGAAGGAGGGAGTGGGTGTGCCAATGAGTAGAATCTCAGTCTTACTGGCATTAAGGCGTCATTGGCGGCACACCATTCCTGGATAGCAGACAGACAGTCAGAGATGAGGGAGGAGAGGAGGAGGCCGAGGGTAGCCTGAAAATGAGCTGGGTATCGTCACCATAGCACTGAAAGTTGGGGCAGAGAGCACCGATGCGGTGGGCAAGGAGTGCCAGATACTGGTTGAAAAGCCAGGGAGAGAGATTAGAACCCTGGGGGACACCACAGGTAGAGAAAAAGATGTCAGAGAGGAAGGACCCCAGTTGGACCTGGGATGGACGATTGGAAAGGAAAGAGGTCAGGCACTCCAGAGCCTGACCAGTGATACCCAGGTTATCACGGAGACGGTTGAGCAGGATGGCATGGTTGACAGTGTCAAAGGCAGAAGAGAGATCGAGCAGAATGAGAACATACAGAGTGTTGGAGTCGAGGTTTGAGAGCAGGTCCTCATGGATGTTCAGGAGAGCAGTTTCCGTGCTTCTGGCAGCTCTGAAGCCAGATTGATGGTCATGAAGACTACCAATAGATTCAGCATGGCGGTTAAGCTGGGAGATGGCCAGTTTCTCCAGGAGCTTGCCCAGGAAGGGAGTGATGGAGATTGGGCAATAGTTAGTCGGGCAGGAGGGGTCGGAAGAGGGATTCTTAAGAAGAGGGTGCACAAGGGAGTGCTTAAGGGGGGATGGGAAGACTCCAGAGGCGAAGGAGTGGTTGCAAAAGTCAGCCAGGGCAGGAGCCAGGGAATCGATGTGGTCCTTGATAGTTTTGGAGGAACAGGGGTGAACCTGTTTAGATGAGACTTTCATAGATCAGACTTTTCTGGAAACCTCGTCAGCAGAGAAAAGGGGAAAGGCAGAGAAGGAGGGAGGAGGGGTGGCTGCAGAAGGGCCGGAGGAAGAGCCGGGAAGAGAGGGAGGGAGGTGATAGGAGGAGAGTGAGGACAGGATGTCCTGAGTTTTAGAGATGAAGTGAGAGTCCAGTGCAGTGCAGAGGGCCTGGGAGGGGACAGGAGAGGTAGAGACTGCAGCAGGGTTGGCAAGCTCCTTGCAGATTTTAAAGAGTTCGGCCGAATTGTTAGATGCCGCAGAGATGCTGGATTGGATAAGGGCTCTCTTCTTGGTGAGAACGGAGAGACGGTATTGCCTTTGGAGCAGGCGGCAGGCTAGTTTGTCAGAGGATGAACATGAAGCATGCCATTTCCTCTCTTCCACCCTGCACTTGCGTTTTAGGGTGACGAGATCCGAGTCATACCAGGAGTTACATTTGGCTTTGGGCTTCAGGCGGGTTCTCATGACAGGGGCAAGGATATCAAGAGTATCGGATATAGCAGAGTGGAGCGTGGAGAGGGCTGTGTCAGGGTGGGAGTCAGCCGAAGGGGGACGAGAAGGTGGCAGCAAAAGCCTCAACTGACACGCGCTTCATGGGTCGGATGACCGAGAAGGTGGGTGTCAGTGATGAGGGTGGCTTTGCCTGTGGGGTAGGGAGGGTGAGGTGGGAGGATAGGAGAAAGTGATCACTCCATGAGAGAGGAGAGGAGAGAGGGACGGAGAGGGGAAGGTCAGAAGAGATCAGAGCATCAAGATTGTGCCCTGCACAATGAGTAGGCCCAGACGGGAGAATAGAGAGTGAGAGAGAGTCGCAGAGGTCACAAAAGAGTCCAGAGGGGGGACAGGAGGCATCCAGGTGGATGTTGAAGTCACCAAGAAAGAGGAGTTTAGTGGTTTTGGACAGGAGTGAGGAGGAGAGGTCAGCCCACTGAGAGAGGAAGGAGAAAATTTGACCAGGTGGCCGATAGATAGTAGCCACGGTAAGGGAATGGCTAGGAGAGAGAGACATGAAAACAAGGGAGGTAGGGATTAATTTGAGGGACAGTATCAGTCCAGTATGATATTCTGGCAGGAAGAGGAAGAGGTCAGGGGTGTTTTCCTGTAATTTAAAGGTTGACACTGCTGGATAAAGAAGAGATGTATCCATCCACAAGCACCACCATGCTTCTGTTGAACCACCACTTCTCTCGCGGGACGTGCTGAGGCCTCACAGGACCTTTCGGGGCGGCCATCTTTCCTGCAGGATCTAGCGAAGTCTTTAAAATTTAAATCACTCATGAAAGATCTTGAGGGTTTACAGTGTATATTTCGAGAGTACAGATATAAAGACACACCCACCAGAAGCTCACATCTTTAAGCAGAAGGTCCACTCAGAGTAGAGCTTCCAAGAGAAAAGCAGAATACAGTCAGAAAGAAAGCGGATTGTGAGAACGGAAAATGAGCAACAACATTTCAACTACATTATTGAACCTCCATAGGAATTAAACCATTATTTTCCTGACACTGAATGTTTCCAAAAGAAAAGCTCTGAGGAGACTAACTTGAATCCCTAGTACACCAACCCAACTCTCCTGAAAAGGTAAAATGCTCAGGCTGTACAGCTCATATAAGAATTGGCCTCAGACATGAGCTCAATGGTGTATTGTGGTTCATTACTTTGTCAAATCCACTTTCCCCAACAGAGCTCAAGCGATCTATTCATAGTAGCTGAGTGGAAGAGGCTACAAAGTCCTGAGTGCTCGGTGGGTTTAGGGTACTTTTGCAGTGGAGCTTAGATGTGATATCAGCAGTGACCCCTGCAAATCTCTTTGGTTCATCAGTTATCTAACTTGTTCGAACTCAAAGAATATCTCATTCAAGACAGAAATCCTAGCAATTACCTATATGCCTGATCCTGTTCATCTCCTTCTCAATGCAGTGCCGCAGTTCACGCACAGTTGTCACTTCCACTGCAGTCTCAACCATGCAGACTTCTTATACCTGTCAGACATTTTGAATGCCGTGGGTGCCTGGAATTCTCTGCATATCCTGACCAGCTGAAGTTCCCTATTGGTGCGCCCAACTGTCAATGTTGCTAGTGATCACATCACTGTCAGTGCTATCTTTGAGCGTGTCCGAACTCCACCCACACACAAAAACATCACCTCTCAAGGTGTTGTGAGAACCAAACTGAGGTTACCAGTAAATGCTCCAGGTAAAGTAGCATTAACATCCAAAGCGTAACTCCATGGACGGCTGTACCTTACAAAAAACTCATAAAGACAATATTAAAAGCAGGAACTCTGGCAGAGTCAAATGCTGTTCATGTAAAATGTGTATTCACACAACTTCAGTAAAAACCTACGAATCAAAAGAATGACCACACACCAAATCACTCAGAATGTAAGGTACACTGATCATAAAGAAATAAAATGCAATGGCAAGGGCATTTTGAAGGGAAGGGTCCAACAGAGATACTACTAATAAAATAACGATGGCTACAGAACAGCAGGGGAGTCCAGTCCACACATTGGGATGATATGACCGTTGTTTTTATTCCACTATGGGATGTAGGGACACTGTAAGCAATGACATTACACTCAGAGGAGGCAGTAAATAGTGACAAGAAGATTCATATGGAAAATATAGACGTCAAATAGCTGGTGCACATTACAAAGGGAAATGCATATTCTTGCAGTAAGTACGTGTTTAAAATTGTCTAGTTCAGGGCAACAGATCATCTGTCCAGTTGGCACTGTGTACATACTAACCATTACTGCCTCCTCGGAGTGTAATCCCAATGCACACAGTGGGCCTCATTACGACCCTGGCGGAAATCGCGGTGCAAAATGCACCATGGAGCACGGCGGAAAGCTGCCGATAGCGCCATGGGGGTTGGCGGATTTTCCGCCCCATTCCGACCTTGGCGGGGCGGTAAATCCCCATCCCCCATTTTACCCTTCCCCATTCCCATTTTTGCCCCATAGGGTATAATGGGAGTGGGGAAGGCGTTAATTACGCCACCGTAAAATACGGTGGCGTAATTAACAACAAGGTCCCGTAGCGCCATGGATTTCTCCGCCCGGAAAAACCAGGCGGAAAACGCTCCATGGCGCTACAGGAACTCGTAGTAGGGCGGACGGGTCCGCCACGAATAACGCTGGCGTAAACCCACTCCGCCAGGGTCGTAATGAGGCCCAGTGTCCCTAAAGTAGTCTAAATCCAAATGCAGCCCAAGTTTACTATGATAAGTCGATGTAACACCAGTAAAGATGATGAGAGTGGGCTGGACTTCAGGTGGTGGGTTCTGTAGAAAATCAGAAGAACAATGAAGACTTAGAAAAATTCTGGTGAATGTGTCGAAGAAGAACAAGAGGTTTAACATGATGACCTAGAAAGTTAAGATAGGCTCCTATCGCAGATGACCATTTTCTTTTTTTTGGGGAGGGCAGCGAACCCAGTCAGTTATCCAGGTGTCTTCGAGAGCTTGGTCCCAATTGGTCCAGAGGTATTGGGGTTTCTTAGGTGAGAGTACACTTGGGACTCTTGGAGTTGGTTAGTATACTCATTCTTGATGTCCAATGATGGGAAAACACTAGCCATTGGCCAGTGGGTAATAATAGCCTACAGACATTTTAAAGGCTCCAGGCCACTGGACACTCATGCATCTGTCTACTGGTCATACACTAAATACCAATGATGCAGTGGACATATTTAGTGAATGGACACTGGCATAGTAAACAAAACACAATAATCAAAAATATATCCTGGAAAGAACCAGGTTTTTGCAGTTATTTGACTGGTTGATGCAATACACAACTCCCATTGTTGCATTCAACTGTATGCAGACTCGTTTTCACCCCCTGCATTCTGTACAGCCCCCACCTCTGCAACTTCAGATCCTCCTATGGCTACTGCCCCATACACCAAAGGTGGCTGAGGTACAGAACAGCTGTCAGAATTCCAAAATTTAGTAGTCTCTCAAGAGGTGAATACTGTGCTCAGCCAGAGTTGGTGTTGTGGGTATGACTGCATTCCTACTAGCACATCAAAGAAAGTGGAGTGAAGTTTGTTTAAGCCTCCATCAGAACATGGTGGTAAAGTTAGTCTTTTCATTCTATACCCTAGTCCACTGAAATAATCCCAAATGTAAAGATGTGTGTGATAGCCTTTGATCTACCTGGCTTCTGCGCATACACCGCACTGCATAAATAAAAGGCGGATAAGGAGCTATCCCTTCAAACGTCTTTGTTATTCCTTTTTCCTCCAAACTGATTAACCCCGCCCTCCCACATCAATTCCCTCCCGGGCTCCCGCCTCTCACTGCCCCAGATCTAGAGCGTCTACATGACATCCCCCCCAATTTAAACAGTCACCCAACAGGGGTGATAAACAATCAGGAAGACTGTTCGCTATGCCATCTCCTCTATGAGGCGGCAAGGCTTAATCCTGGCTCTTTGAGGTCGAGAGCTGAAATGTTCAGCAAGTCCACTAGCCCCGGATCTCTTGCCTGAGGCATCCGAGTCCTAATGTCTCTCCCAAACATGACCTCTGCTGGGGTTTTCCCTGTGGGTCTGTGAGGGGTGCTGTGATAATCCCTCAACAACTGGTGGAGCACTTGTTTGTAGGGTTGCTCCGTGAGTCGAGCCACCTGCAGTGCCCTCTTCAAATTGGCCTTGAACCGTTCAATCATACCATTGGCCTGGGTCCATAATGGGGTGACCTTGTGATGATGGAACCCCATGTACTCGCTGAACTTGGTGAAGCTATGTCTGTTGAAAGGAGACCCATTGTCTGTTTTCACCTTCTGAGGAACTCCATAGGCTGTGAAGATGCGTTCCAACACCGGAATGACATGGTGTGCTGCAGTCGACGATATGATTTGAGCTTCCGGATATCTCGAATATTCATCCATAACAGCAAGTACGTACCTCCCCCCTTCAATAGGACCAAAGGAATCAGCCACCAGTTCTTCGCATATGCCCCCTGGGAGTTCAGACATTCTCAATGGCTCGGGATGCCAATTTGGTATGAGAAGACAGCCGGTGGGACACTTCTACAGGAGCTCCTCCACCATGGGGTCCAGCTGCGGAAACCACACTTTCTGGCACAACAGGCGCTTCGTGGAGACCACTCCTCAATGTCCATTGTGAGCGAACTTTATCACCTTCCTTTTTAGAGATTTGGGGAACACTACCTTGTGACCTTTTAGCAGGAGGTTGTCCTCAGAGAGTGCTAGCTCTTCTTTTACCTGCAGCAGTCTTTCCACCTCTTGTCATACCTCTTCCAATGCCAGATGTCCCATTTCCTTGGTCCTCCTGCACTGACCGGATTTGAGTACCTCGCACACGATCTGGCAGGCCTGATCTGCTTCCACTTCCTATGTCAAACATGTTGGTTCGATGCCCTCTGGCATGGCCTGTTGGTCAGGTATCGTAGATAACGGTCCGCCACTGATGGTTCAGGTGTACATTCCGTTCGGGGATCTTCGGACAGGAGATCAGTGGGGTTTTCTTCCTTTCCTGGTCTATGTACGATTTCAAATGCATAGTCCTGCAGCCAGAGTCCCCACCTCACAATGCTGGGTGGCATCTTGGCTTTTGGGTTGCCGTAAAGAAACAAGAGTGCTTGATGATCCGTCACGACTGGGAATGGCTTACCATAGAGAAACAGGTGAAAATGTTCACATGCCCACACTACTGCAAGGCTTTCCTTTTCCGCCTGAGAGTAGGCCTGCTCAGTGATGGAGAGGCTCCTACTGGCGTATGCAACAATGTGGATTTGCGTCGGGTCTTTTGCATCAATCTGGGCCAGGATAGCACCCAGCCCCACTGGACTTGCGTCCACTGTTAGCTCTGATTTCCGGTCTGAGTCGTAGTAAGACAGGTTCTCAGCTCACGCCACTCTTTCCCGAATAATCTCAAAGGCGTGTTGGCACCCCTCCGACCAGTTGAACACTGCATTTTGTTTGGTTAGTACTCTGAGGGGTTCACTGACTGTGGCAAAGTCCTTTATGTACCTTGTGCAGTAACTTGCAAGGCCTAAGAAAGACCTGAGTTCGGAGACGTTGGTTGGTGGTGGTGTCTCATTGAGCGCGGCGACTTTGTCCGGATCAGGTGTCATGCTGTTTTCTGAGAACACATGGCCAAAGAAGCGTAGCGTGCTTTCTCTAAACTCACTTTTTTCTTGGTTGAGAGTGAGGTTGGTAGCTTCAAGGGTCATGCACACTTTAGCTAGGGCCTCGTCATGCTTTCCCACATCGGTTCCAAACACCAAGATGTCGTCACTATAGTTTATATAGTTTGGGATGTGCTTAATTATGTTGTGGACTTCTGCCTGAAATATCTCAGGCGGCGACGAGACCCCAAAGCTCAGTATTTTCTACCGGTACAATCCCAGGTGTGTGATGAACTTCGTAATGTTCTGACTCTCTGGACTTAACTCTTCTTTAGGTCCAGTTTTGAGAAGACCCTGGCCCGGTTTAACAGATGTATCATATCGGTGATATGTGGAGCCATATGTCTTTCCCTTTGGATTGCTTGGTTGGGCGTCTCATGTCCACACACAGTCTAATTGCATCAGAACTTTTCTTCGGCACCGGAAGGATGGGCGAGACCCACTTAGTGGGGCTCGTGGCAGGCTCTTTGATGTCTTGTTCTAATAGCTTATGCAGTTCATCTTCCACTTCCTTCTGGATGTTCACTGGTATGCCTCTGTAGTGTTGGGCTATGGAGCGCACCGTTTCATCAATGTGCAGTTTTATTTGTCTGTTCCAGAGTTTTCCGATTCCTCTGAATAATTTGGGTTATAGGTCCTTTATCATGTGTACTGGGACTATATATATATAAATATGTACCATGATCTTGTAAAGTACACGTATTAGACCCATTTCCATGGCCGTCTGAAAGCTGAGTTTGCAGCCACTTTTACTTCCTGTCGCTAGCCCATGTATCAGCACTTTCTTTTCTTGCCCCTTGTGGTGACACGAACCTTTGAATTGTCCAGTACACTTGAAGGGTGTTGTGGCTCCGTATGCATATATCTCTACGGTAGCCGGGCTTAGCTTTGCACTGTGTGGCAACTCCTGTAATAATTTCTCACTAATCATGTTCACCGTCGCCCCAGTGTCTATGAGAAATTCAGTGGGCCTTCCATTCAGTTTTATGATTAGTATAGGGCTGTGGCGGTGGCCACTGCGTTGCCCAGTGCGTATACATATGCCTTATTTCGTTGTTCACTCCCCGATGAGCTGACTTCAGATTCCGACGGGGATTGCTCTACCAGGCATCACACGTGGCATCTAGATCTTCGCTCTGGCCTCACACGAGTAACATATCTTCTCCTTTCTCTACTCTCTCTCCTATGACTCTCGTCACTGGATTCCCGATCCTTTGGTTCAGGATCTATCAGTCCCTGAGGAATGTGATGCTGTCCCGGATGGTTGAGACATCAAGGGCAGAGTTCTTGGTTGGTATCTGGGGAATCCTTCTCTGCCTCTCTAACTCCCTTTGTCTCTGGTGAGTCGGCAGACCACCCTGAAGTGTCCGTCTTCGCCGCACATGGCACACCGTTGGCCAACAGCGGGGCAGGTACCTTCATGAGGCAATTCAAAGCCACATTTGAAACAGTATGTCCCTTCCTGTCTCCTTTCCTGCTGTAGCCGATGCACTGTGTCCCATGTCGCTGTGTTGTTAAAACGTTCAACTTGAGAGTCCACAGCCCTTTCCTCCCTCGCAAGCGTTAGTATTTTGTCCAAAGTGCAGGCTTTCTGTACCAACTTCCGTCTGAACGGCAATCCCACGATGATTTGAGACCGCAGAGCCTCTGTGTTGGAGTAGTTTACGAAGTCGCAGTGCTTCATTTTAATTCTTAGTCTCATGACGTCGGCGTCCATCTTTTCACCCTTCGCTTGTTTGGTGCTGTGGAATAGGTGGCGCTCATAATCTACTTTAGTGTGCGGGGTGAAGTATACTGACAGAGCGGTTTTTAGGTCTTGTATGGCATCTATAGTTGTTGCAGGCATCTCATCGATAATGTCTCGTGTGGCCGGTCCTACTGCGAGTTTGAGAAGACATTTTTATTTGTCCTCATCAATGGGCACTGTGGCCCCCATGTACAATTCAAAGTCCCTTATCCATCTGGCCACCTAGGCCCCATGTTGCTGGTATCTGCAACATCAAAAGTGCCTGGCATCTGAGCCACCAGGGAATCTGGCAGTCTCTAAGGAGCCTGCTCTTGTAGAGCCACTGGCCCTTGGGCCTGTGCACCCTGGCCTGCATCCTGGGCAGACATCCTCTCCTAGTTGGCCTCTGGCTTCTCCGCTTGTCCCCACGGCCACCTCCTGGGCACGAGCACTGTGCCTGTGTGTGCTTCTTGGGCCTCTAATATGGAAGACTGCACCTGCAATGGCTGCCTCTTGGCACAAGCACCATTGCCTAGCCCTTCCACCTCCCCACTCACTGCTGTACTGCTTGTTACTTCTCGTTACTACTGCAGCCCGAGAGATCCACTTGCTCGACTCAAGCGTTCCTTCGTGAGTGAGGCACTTTTCACCATGTGCGGCCTGGGTCTTCGGAATGTCGCAGTTCCTTCAATGCGGCTGGTACAACGGCCGTGTCTACTGACACCCGCTCCGCTAAGTGAGACCACGGATCCACGCACTCCCAGTGCAACCCCCTTGTTCACAGTGTGATAGCCTTTGATCTATCTGGCATGCCAGAGCGTATAAATAAAAGGCGGACACAGAGCTGTGCCTTCAAACGTCTTCCTTTATCCTATGAACTGGTTAACCCTGCACTCCTGCGTCACTTCCATCTCGGTCTCCCGCCTCCCACTGCCCCAGAACTAGAGCGTGAACCTGACAATGTGTATTTAACATATTAAAGATATCTGTTCACCCTACTTCTCTGTGTGCCTAGGATCTAAATGCAGTACCCAACCAAATGTAGGTTACCCTGATCGAATTTCTGAACATCAAACGAGAATTGTAACATGTTTGCAGCCTGAAACAGACCAATATTGGCAAATACAAAAAGTCTAATTTTCACTTCAAGGTTCTGACCTTTAAAGAGAATTGGATGGTTGATGTGTCGAGAGGGCCTGCTCCATCACTGACGTTACTCCATTCTTAAGATATACAATAAAGAAACCATTCTGGAAACGTCAACAATTTTGTTTTTTGTGTAGGCATAGGATAGGCATTTGCCATGTACTGACACTAACTGCCCATGAATGGTAGCACCTGCCAAACAGTGAGAGTGTCTGAGCATATTATAGCAGTGCTTTGCCAATTCTTGTGTTTAGCAGGACATTGGTGTCTGACATGCAGATTGCTTATGAATAAAGTGCCTGATGGCACACTTAATTCCGACATTTATATCACACCGGTAGCGCATTTACAGCTCCCATTAAACAATTAATTCTGAGAAGACTACTTAGAAATAACACTGGCAGGCACTTTAAGCACATAGTTTGACGTAAAAAGGAGTCCCTTAAAGAGACACCAGGAGGATGCAGGAAGAGGGAGGTAGAGTTTGGGAATGTCAATAGGTATTCGCAATCCCAGGGGGAGTCAATAGGTGGGTAAATAAACAAAACATCAACACGTTTTTTGCCCCTCCTCATATCCCATCTCCCTGCTAGCTGTACTCCAATGCAATAGTTTTGCCTTATAGTTGGCACTTTATCGCCATCTTATAGGAAAACTAAAAAGGAAGGGTGTGGAAGTGATTTATGACAACCTGATGTATCAAGTTACATCTGTATTACTTCCTTGTTTAGTGCTAAGACACTGCTCACTTTTGTCACTTTATATTGACTGCACACACGCACACAAACACCATATCCTCATTCACTCACACACACACACACACACACACTCACACAATCGAACTCTCTCATGCACACACATATTATCACACAAACACCAATTTTGGTTTTAACATGTGTATTTTTCTGCTGGCTGTGGTGTCCTATCTCTGACTCTTCTTCTTAGTGGCAACAATCAAGCATTCTGAGTTACCAATGCTGGGTGCCTCCCATCCCTGCCCCCCATTCCTCTACCTGCGTGTGAATCTGGATGTGGAAAGACGGTAGGCAGCCTTGCCCTACTACAATCCTATGCCAGGCAGATAGATGCAGGGATGCATGTGTTCATCCAATGAGTTCCATGTGTAGGCTCCCGTGGGACACTTTGAGGACTGTGTTGTCCCTGTTGATGCAGGTGAGGTCTTCTAGATGCACTGCCTGTTGCTGCACGCGTCAGGGTCTGGGCTGTTTTTCAGTGTCCCTGAGTCTGGTCCCAGCCGCACACACTGCTGAGTGGAATGGTGCAAAAAGAATGTTTGCAAGACTGCGCACTGCAGACACCTTGGAGTATCGTGCACGTGTTGGAAAGGTAAGTGGTTCAGTCTGCTAACAAAGTTGCAGTCCTGCAGAACTCGGATGGCCCTTAGTAGTCAAGGGGTGCACCCACCGCCCATAATACAGCAGCCGCCATTGCCGGAATTCACAGAAAACGCGGATCTAAGCTTTATTTTGGTATTTTTTCTCTCTGCCCCCCTCAACTAATGATGCTTTTTCTCTAGCATTCTGTAATGTAAATTTCAGGTTTTATGATTCTGCAACATGCTTTAGCAATAGAATAAATATAAATGGCCAGTACGCAACAATCAACAGCCCTATGAATCCATACACAACATTAAGGTTCATCCGTGGTTCAATGGAACATCAAGCCATGGTAACAGTAAAAGCAATTATACCCAATCGATCTTTAAATAAAAAATGGCAAAACGCATGCACACAATGCTTGTGCTCGCTTATGCAATTATGCAATGAATGCCTAAAGCACACTTGTAACTATTAAAGACAGTCGATACAGCATAGCAGGAGAGAACCATTATGTATTTATATGGACCACTAAACATCACTGGGGGTACTTACCCTGATTCTGGCTATTATTGCAGGACTATCAGTGACCAAGCCTGGGTGAATATTTTTAGCGGTACCCCAGGTCACCCGAAGTTGCGCTTTTTTCCGGTGATTCGGGTTTGGTTGAACCTTTACCACTTTTTGGGTACAGGTTTGGGTTAAGCTTATGCCAAGTCATGCTTACGAAATGTTGCTGGAAACATTGGGTTGAAGAAGTCAGTCCTTTTCCTGCCAGCACACGTTCAAAGCAAGCAAAGCATACAATTGATGGAGTAGGTCAGAGGTTCAGAACTTTTCCTGCCAGGGTTGCTCAAAGAAATCAAAGTTTCAAAATTCAAAAATTCCTTGGCCGATAACTTCAATCTTCCATACAAAAATGCCATTAAAACCTATCCGCCATTGACTCATTTTTAAACGTTGTCCTCAAAGTGCACCCTCCACGTGATATACAAACTCGGTGCTGCAAAAGGTGGAGACTCGCACATTTTGAATCTGGGCACATGATTTTTCTGTCAACGTGTCCCTATTATACGGTTGAATGTGAATAGCAAAGGCTGCCAAAATGGGGACTAATTCCATTAATTATAGTGCCTATTAAAATATAGGTAGAGTATTCGCAATTAGGATAGCAAGAGTCACATTACCATGTACTAGTGTGTCAAACAAAATAAATAGATTAAATGGAATTTTTAAGGCTAAATCGTATTTTGACCTATGAAAAAAAGTAAAGCTAAAACACCCACTGAAGACATATTTTGTCAAATAGGACGCACCATGGTTGCGACATGATAGTGCAGGGACACCAATAGGCAACCCGAGACCTGCACCCTAGGTTCTGCTTTGGAAATCATTTATTATTGTCGAAATGTGTCTTTTTTAATAAATATATAATAAAATAAATTAATTAATACATGGGGGAAACAATGATGGAAGGGGAGTTTTCCTTTGCAGAAGGGAGCAGGGGTTTAACCTCATATGAAATGCGACAATATAGCTGCCCCGCACCAATGATACGCTGCCCCCATACGCCCCTAGTCTCCTTTTTAACAGACTTCTATTAGTTTACGCTTTGACACTTTTGGCTAAAGACAATGCTTGTCCAGCCACCTATTAAAAAACGCATGCTCAGAGACTTAGAATTACAGGTTCCGGTCTTACTAGAGGAAGCGCAGTGGATGAAATCGGACCAAACTGAACCTTAAAATAGACTTTTGTGTTAGAATGGAAGTCCTCACAGGGATGGAGGACCAACGCCCCAACCGGATGATGAGGCAAGACTGGAAACACAGTTCTGAAAATGGTCCCTGCATTATGCCAGGTTAGGCTTGATCAGACGTGCATCAGCATATGTCACTTCTGTTCATAAACATTATAAATGGACCGGTGTCTTAAATGGTCTCGTTGTTTGGCGGGAGGTGGTATATGCGTGCTGGTCAGAGGCTTTCTTGACCCTTCCTTGGTCAGGTCACCAGAGGTCTATAAAAGTAACAGGTCTTGAGGGTTGGTCACGTCAATTAAGAGGCTTTCATTGTGAACAGGGTACTGCATTCCTTGACTTGCGAGCCAATGCATTTTGCCATGAACTTAAATTGAAATGTGAGTCTGGTTTCTCTGACAGTTGGTGACTGCAATTCGGAGCTGTTTTACACTGTGGGTGCACTGTCAAGCTTGTGGACGGCCTCCTCCTGAAGGCCCCACATACACAACAAAAAAGAAGAGCTAACGAGTCAAAGTAAACACACTCTGAGGGGAAATCGCAAGGAGGTCAGTCATGAGTTGTGCGCTTGTGTGGGCTGCTCAGCGGCAGCAAGGCTTTTTCATGATGGTTATAAAAGATGTTGGTTTGTTTGAGGGTTATTTGAATATGGTGTGGATATTGATGTGAGATCAACCTCTGAGTACTGTGTGAGGCCATTCTAAACACAATCAATCTGGTTCTCACACAAATGCATAGTCACATGTACTCTGGGAAGACACAGCCTACATGCGCAGTCTTCCCCAGTCTTATTCAGCTGGAATGTGACAGCCTCAGGTACTTCAAAGCATCTCAAAGAGGGGGAAGGCACACCTTCCTCCAGCATGGGCAGCCAAATTTAAATATCAAAGGCCCCATGGATCTGCTTTCCTTTGTCTTCTGGCTGGTGGCAGTGCTTACTAATGAGAGATAATTGAAGCAAGCCTGAAGGGGCTTAGTTGCAGCAGAAAAGGTGGGGCTAAAACCCCTTTGGTATGCAATTTGTCAACTTGAAGCTAGTTCTCACCCCTCTGTATGAAATACAGTAAAATGCATGTCTGGGTCAACTATTTACCTTAGGCAAACCTCTGCAGAGCTAACCCCTTTCAGATGAGAAAGGTATGTGGTTTTGGGGAGACAAGAAGTGTGCTCCGAGCGCAAACTTCAAGGGAACCCAGCACTTTAATCAAGAGTCACAGAGGGCTCAGTTAACCAGAGAGACACTTTGACTTACAACAGACTGGGAGATGGATGGGAGTTAGGTATATGTTGTCATCCCCTTATCTGTCCTGTTGCTGAGCACTCTGGTCCTGGCCTCATGCATAACAGAAGATTTTCAGTGGGGACCCAGGATTGGTTCATTAAGGTGGGCTTATCCTGCACCAATCACTGGGGCCCATTTGGCTTTTGAAGAGGGCTGAACCCCTCACCTAGCACATCGTCTGAAGACTTCTTAAGGAGTAAGAAGAAGGACTCATTTGGACCCGAGCTGAAGTAACAATCTACCATACATCTTCCGCCAGTGAAGGAAGGCCAGGAGTTCCAAGATGGAAGTATGATCTCTCCCCTAAACATGCCCCAAGGAACAGAGGGAGATGCAAGACTCAGAGGACCCATCCAGCAGCTCCAGAACCGGAACCTAGCCAGCACACAGCGTGGCTTGCTAGATTCTGCCAGCAATCTTCCTAGGTTTGAAGTGCCGGAGAGTATCTGAACTAAGACAAGGCCATTGCCTGCAAACACTATACTGAGCGTTGGTCTCCACTTGAAAGGCAAAAAACCTTGCGAAGAAGCTAGGACGAGTGCCACACAAGCATCATCCAGTGTCCATCTTTTAAAGACATTTTCAAGACAGTTGCGTCTTCGAACAGCATCCGACTGCACCGCTGACTTTTGTTACACTGCAGTCACAAGAGCCATCTGAGCGGCCTCGACCAGCATTCCAGATCCACCAACAAGCACAGAGACAATGATTCTTTGCCCCGAACCGCCGCGCCGGCCAGCCTGCAGACGTCCGTCCAGCCTTGCTAGCCGAACTGCCTGCCGCCTGGTACCCACAACTGTCTCCCACCACTAACTGTCTCGAGGGTTGCAAAGCACCTTGGAACCGACTCAAAGCTGTTGAGCACCAAGAACTTCTTCAGCACCAGGTACATTGTGTTTCTACCCCCTGGTCCTTCTCTGAAGGCTCCTAGAGACAGTAATAACCCTTTGCCCCTGTGGTGCCGGAACCGAATAACCTTGAACTGTAAGACTGATTACTTTACCAACTACCCTCCTGTCAGTATCCAGAGTGCATCCCTTTCCTTCATGAAACTGTCTGTCCTCTGTGTTCTTTAACAGGGTGGTCGTATTTGTAGTGTGCTAGAACTGTCTGTTGTAGTAATAATAAAGTATATATCTATATACAGCCTTGACTGGGCAGTCCCTTTTATCATTGGATAATAATTGTATTTTCACTGTGTTGCAACTAACCAACGATCCACAACCTTGCGGAGATAAGCCTGCTGTTCCGTCTACGTTACCAAAATTGGACAAGGAGGTCTTATAATTCACTTGTATTCCAATCTGTTCTGATCCCTTCTGGTTTACTAGAGATGTGGGGTTGATTGATGGTTTAGAAACCGATATTCATCCCTGGACCACTTGTTCCCCGGAAGTTGATTCGTCACAAGAGGGTTGATAGCTGAGAAAACGGATGAAAAGCAATACCAGGAGTCTGCAGAGGCCATCATTGACTTCATCATTAGTGTCTGCACTGCAACACTAGGGGGCAAGCAGCAGGCCCAAATCCCAACGCCAGCTGTAATACAGGTACCTGTTACAGGGCTGCAACAAATGCTGGCATTCATTGCACAAATGCGTCCAAAACCTAGCACCTCAGTTTCCCCATGAATTATGCTTAAGCCAAGAGCACCTTGCATCTTACACCCCATCACTTATGAGGAGAGGTATGCCATATGGGATGGATTCTGCTCTCCTAAAAGCACCACTAAGGCAGATGTGGGTAACTCCCTTGGTGGATGGGATGAATCCTCAGTTACTGACTTTTCATTTTGCCTGGACTCCTGAGAATTTGCATAATTTAGCTAAATAATTTCCTAACATTAGATAGTGGCTACAGCCTTTCATTGAGGAAATGCCGTTTCCAGTGCTACAACCCTGCATGGGCTGATATGAACCAGCTCATGAGAACAATAATGCCTCTGGAGGCTAACCCAACATGCTAATTGACCAGTCGCAGATCTTGACATGGGGGACGCCATTGAACAATCCAGGAACAGGTTGATGCCCTATGTCCTTAAGATATGCTCCCACAAACACAGGGAAAACCAGGAACTGTAAACAAAACAGGCGTGAATCACCTCCATAATATTTAAATCTAATAAAAAAAAAGTGTTTAGATGCCATTCAGGCATTACCAAGCCTGATGATACTACTCGGGATGCGATAGCCAATTATTTTCTGGGATGTTGCTCAATCCAAGCCCAATGGAAGACCCCTATATTGGATGGCAGAATAAACAATTGTCAGAGCTGGTTTCATTTGCAAATCACTGCTTGGCTAGTTAGGAATAAAAGAAAGAGAATATTGAGAACAAGATAATGACATTGCAATTGCCAAATATACTTTGGCAGTTGCAGGCCAGGGGTGGATCACTTGCGTAGAGGGGGCCCCTGCAGCCCCTGTAGTGTGGGGGTGGGGGAGGAAAAAGTTGCACGCTCTGCACTGACAAAAAAAAGGATCAAGCTGCGTGCCCACCCTACAAGTCATTTCACTTTACAATTGGATGCTAGACAACCAAGAACCCTCCTGCAACTGCTGAACAGTGTTTGATACAAGCACGTTTCTGACGCTGTCATTTCCTCGGCTCGGCCAGGGATTGGACATCAAGTAGCAGAAATGGTTTAAGTTGCAGCCGGCTAACATGTGGCTCAACCAAGGTAAATTGAAACGAAAGAAAATGTGTGTTAATGAATGCCAGTATGATTTGTGTGTGTGCATTTTTAAGGTTTGCCTGCGAGTGCGACATGCAAGTTGATTGACACTGCCTGTGGCCCGCTCCTGCGTAACCAGAGTGGGCCTCCTCGAATGCCGGCTCCCCCGGACAGGCACCATGGAGCTGCATCCACGCAGCAGAGACAAAGCAGGGATCACTCTGCTTGCTCTGGATCACCGGAGTGGAACACATGGGCTGGGGGCACCCAGCCAACCGCAGCCTTGGCTCTGGGGGCAACAAGACCCGTGGTCACATGGCACAACCATTCCATGGGGACGGTGTTGCCCTGCAGGTGCACCATCCGGATGCTGGGCCCCGCCAGTGGGCCTGCTGCACACGGTGTGGCACCAGCATGGTGCTACCAAGAAGCACACCAGAATCAGTTCTTGTTCGACTGACGAGTCGAAAACGGCCCGTCCCTTTTTATTGGTTTGGTCACATGGTTACCACCATGTGACCATTGCTCAAATCCTGGGAGCTACAGGAGGGGTGACATGCAACACCTGCCTATGTCACTGTGTGCAGCTTCTTCCTGCATTATGCTGGATACTTACAAGTGAAATCGTGTCTGGGAGGGTTGATGTGAGCAGCTACTTCTCTGGGTTCTGCCTTCATGCTGCCCGCCTGCACTGTCCAGAGAGAATAATGAAGGTGCAGAATGCTGTGGTTATAAAGGTACGTTTGAAAGTAATGTATATGCGTGGTATGCTTGTTTAATGTAAAGTAGTATGTGTGAACACGTGTGACTTTGTGTCTGCGTGTTTTGCATTTAGTGTATATTTGTGTGAATGTGTGTGCAAGTGTTACTGTGTGTAGGACAGCGTATTTAAGTGAAACGTGTGCTTGGATTTAGTTGGCGCGGCAGCGGTTCATTATAATTCAAATGGTATTTAAAGAAGGAATACCGGCATGCCTTGTGGGAGTGGGGACAGCGCAATACACGTGATATATAGAGGCAGTGCTTCTCACATCGGATTCCTCAGTCAGCTCTCAACTCACACGCCTTTGGCGGGTGTCACCCTCCTTGTAAAGGGCCGACTCACCCGCCAAGCTTCCTGCACGCCCATTAATTCCAATGGGCGTCTCACCCGCCAAAAACAAAACCGGGTGATTTCACCCGCCTTTGCAACACAAATGGTTGAGAGCTATTATTTGAGGGAGCCTGTGTCGGAGGAAAGAGGGGCCAGTGAGGGCAGAGCGCTGTTGTATGTGCTAAGTTTTGAAGTAGAGGTGGGATGTGAGCTTGTACTGGCCCCTAAAGAGTCAGAGCGCCAACTGAAACTGCTGGTACTTTCTATGAGCATCGCTGCCAGTGTAGGGTAACTGTTTTCAAACTGAGTGAAGCAGACCTTGAGGGGCAAAGGACTTGGGCCCAAAAATAAAAACTGCCTTTTGCTCATTTCCGTGCCTGATTGACAGTTGGCCATAGTACATATTTGCTTTTATTTTCAAACAAGCAGTGCTTCTGGCAGCCTCTACCAGGAAATCGGTAACTATTTTGTACTTTTGCTCATGTGCAACATCTCTGCTTCAAGCAAGTGCATGTTCTAGTAGTTTCAGACCCCTGGAAGTTGTCACGTTGCCTGTGATTTAACATCATACAAAGGTAACAGACATTATTGTATATCTTTATTGGTCATCCATTTTTAAGGTTGGCCAGGGCTCAAGCTGTGGGAACATCTTAGTTCAGACAAATGACGGAAAAAGATTGTTCATTTCGGATAGTGTTCACCCGCTTCAAGTGGTGCCCAAGCGGACCAGCCAAGGTCAGCAGGATTTGGGGCGAGACTCTTCCACACAGAAGAGCAGGTGAACGTCTATCTAAACGGTGAAATATATCAGGATTCTACACACCTATGGCACTTTGGCAGACACTGATCGAAAAAAGTGCAGGGATAGTGCAGTTTTTCTGAGTGTGTTGTACCCTTGTGTGCCTGTTGAATCTCAAACATGTGAACGTGATTAAAAACTGCTACCATGTAGCGAAGTGGGCATGTACACCATTGTTATAAATGGCTTTTATTGTGCTCTACCTTTTTAGTTTGTTTTCGGAAATGCAAATAGCCCAGACATGTTTCGCAAGCTCCCTTTGCCTACAGACACAAGCTACACTTCATTCATGACTTCCATTGATGGCAAAATGTCATGTGGTGCTTGGGATGGGACATAGCAGTTCAGTTTGGATTGCCACTTTTGTGCTGGGAACACGTGTAATTTTCATGTGTTCTTCAGACTGTGTGTGTCAGGTCATAGAAGGACAAAATAAATTGTAGTGGACATTTGCTGATGGAATTGTGTGTAGTAATGATCAGTGCAAAACTTTCCAATCATCTTTAGTTTTGATTACTCTTGATAAATAGGTGGGATCACTAGAATTGCCCAATATGATTGCCATGATGTGTGAAGGCTTTCAATCCACCCTCTCTACATTACTGACATTGGCCTGATTATGAGTTTCCAACCTTGGAAGACACGGTAATTCCTCATTCAATGTACCCATCCCCATTCCCATTGAGCCCCCATAGGGCTCAAAGGGAATGGGGAGGGGGCTAACAACGGGCGCGTTAATAACGGGCCCATTGTTAGCTCCCTGGTTCACTCGCGGGATCCGCAAAGACGTCCAGAGTGGGTCCCGCAAGAGGACCTCGTAATAGGGCAGAATGGGTTTAACGGCACCGGCACCTTTACCGGCACCGTTAAATCCATTTCGCCTGGGTCGTAATGAGGCCCATTGTTTTTTGTTGCTTGCACTGTGCATATTGCAGTTTCCATGAGTTGTGTGTATGTTGTAACTCTGGTAAGCAGGGGCTGAAGAGGCATTCACTAATCTAAAACGGAAATTGTTGAGGTACCTTCTCTGGGCTTACTGATTATAAGAAGTTTACTTTGTATTGTCCTGAGAGGAATGGGTTTGCCCTTCCATTACAAACACAGGAACATGGGCCCCATCAAAGGTATTTCAAACAGTACAGTAAAGTGCTGAATCGGGCAGCCAGTCGGCATGCTGCCTTGCGTGCAGTCAGTTTCTAAAACAGCAATAGCAGTGCAAAAATGCAAGAATGTTGTGTTATGGTCTCCCTTGGAAGTAGCTGTGTCTGAATATGTAGTGTCCTATTAGTGAAAACGAAAACATAGCACAAGTCTGTGTCCCATGGGAACAAGTATGACGCTCAGTTGTTGAATTCTTCTAATATTACCATGGCTCAATGTCTAGTGCTAAACCCAGCATCCATTCTGCCCACTCCCCCTGATGGTGATCCACATGAAACAGAAACCCATGACTGTGTTGATATTATGGGTTCCTTCTCAAAGTCATGAGGTCATGTAACAGACACTTCCTTACACAACAGAGACTTAATATATGTTGTGAATGATTCTTGCATCGATATCAAAATGGCAAATTGATGGCAGGGTACGCCATGTGTGCTCCTGGGGAAGTTATGGAAAGTAGGAAATTACCTCTGGTTACTTCAGCACAAGTAACACAATTTGTGACGGACTAGCGCATGTAGAGCGGCAGAACAGCAGACCGTGAAAATATATACAGACTCCAAGTATGCCTTTGGAGTGACTCATGATGTTGGCACGTTGTGGAAGCAGCACAAGTTCTTAACCTCCTCAGGGTCGCACATCAAATCTCATCATTATATGAAAGCCCTTCTGGGTGTTATTTTGCTCCAGAAACAATTAGCCATCATAAATTGTGCAGTTTACCAGCCTTTAGACAGTGACATGAGACTTGGAAATTACTTTTCTGATGTCAATGCCAAGCTAGTCGCAGTAACTGAATCACAGAATGAGTATTTACTTCCCATGCTCCCATTAACACAATCAAAGAATTGGCACAGATACAGGAAAATGCCCCCCCCTCCATGTGAGAAGGATTACTGTGCAAGCAAAGGGTGTAGACTTCATGAAGACCTGTGGAGGGTCGATTAGTAACCCCAAGGATATTGCTAAAACATTTAGTCAAGTTATGCCACTGACAACCACAAGAGGGGAAAAAGTCGGATGATTTTCGCATTTTCCGAGTTTGCTGCCATTGTTGACGACGTTTGCAGAAGGTGTGCTATCTGCCTCCCGAACAATATAGGGAAGACAGTCCCAGACACACCAGGCGCACATCCTCCAGCCAACGGACTATTCGCCAGTCTCCAAGTCACTAATTAAATTCCTTTAATTACCCTGCTGCAATAATTTCCAGCGTGTCCTGGTCATATTGGATGTCTTCTCAGGCTGGGTAGAGGCCTACCCATTTATGTGAGCCAATGTCTTTACAGCCACAAACATTCTCATTAAAGAGTTTGCACTCATGTTTGGGGTCCCTGTTGCTATTGCCAATGATTGTGTGTCTCCCTTTGTGAGCCGTATAATAAAAGAATTCCTCACCACTCGCAATGTACAGTATAATCTCCACTGTCCTCACCATGTACAGTCAGTAGGAGAAGTGGAGCGGCAGAATGGAGTCATCAAGAATATATTATCTACTGTGGTGTGCCATAAATAGGAGTCAGGCCACTGGATACAACTCAACACAAATAGGTTTATTAACTTAAATGAATTCTGCCTAATCTGTCCCTACCGCTATCGTGAGGCTCCCTATCTCCAACTGAAAAACCTAAGGTGCTCGTCTGGATGTCCTGTCAACATAAAAAGTTCTGTCCTCAGTCTGAAACCTAGTCTAACTAACTGGCCCTAACACTAAACATCAATCATAATTACTACAGTATATGTCTGCCAGGTTTATGACTTCTCATGGGTTCACTGGTCTATCCTTTTCTTGCTTCCTCCGCCATTCGCCTCCTCATGGACTTGCCCATGTCTCTTTCTCTTCCTCCATTGGCAACTCTCTGGACGCAAAAGTAGGTCTTAGTTGGGCCCGTGTTCCTTGTCTCAGTGAACTTCAGCAAGCTGCTCTCCCACCACAGTTCCACCTCCATCTTGTGCTTTTTCTGTTTGATGGCATCCACACTGCACATCTCAACCCCTGCTGTTGGACTCAGGTGAGGGTTGAACAGTCTTTATATGGGTCTCTGTAATGAGAGGCAAAGTTCCATTGATTACAGGTTAGCAGAGTTGAGTCAGGGTCAGCATTAATGTAAGACAAATAAACATGCTTTATCACTTTGACAATCTCTTCTGCTCCTGTATAGGCATTTGGGTGACATCTTGTGAAACACTGGGAGTCCTTGTCCCTTAAGCGGCAGTCACTTTCACTGATATCCCTCTTGCCAAAACCCCTATGGAGGGTCTTGCTTAATGGGTTCACCTCCCTTGTCTCAATTTCTGTGGATCCCTCTTGGGAGAAGGGACGAATACCCTGGATCCGTCACACCAGGCTTTGATTTTTTTGATAGATTTTTGGAGGATATATTGACTACTAGCTGTTCTGCTTGCTCTGTGAACTGAGATTTCTTGTGGCCTCTTCTTGTCGTCTTTTGTCTAAAAAAGAAATTGGTATGGCATTAGAGGTAGATGCTGGTCGTGATGAATGTAAACTGGTTGCTATAATATTACTCGTAGCTGAATTTCCTATGGCCAATGTATTGTTTGTTTTTGAAGTGGCTGCGTTTGTTCTAGTTTCCTCACAACTGGCCGGTATGCCGCTGCTGAAATCGCTTTCCTCCTGTCCTGGTGCTTTCTATTGTAGTCTTATATTGGGAGTGTGTCTTATATGTTGGTAATGTTCCTGCCAGGTATGTGCTATGTCTTGTGAAAAGTCCAATGGATCCCTTCTAAACCTTTGCACCTTCCTTTGTTCTATATCTTTTTGTAGCTTCCCAGAGAGGAGTAAACTTCTAGAATAGTCTGCAGTTCTTATTTGCTTTCAAATATTGCAAATTGTTCAGTTAATCCTTTAATGTCGGTATTCTGATGCGTTACTGATTTTGAGAGTTCTTCAATTGTTAATAAAAATTAAATCTAGCAAGCATTTATTCAGTATATGTTCCAATCTCTTTACAAATTCTGCATTATCTTTGCACAACGTTGTTTGAAGGTATACTCTTAAAGCTCTTGGGATTCACTGTGCCGCATAGTATTGGGCAAGAGTGGTTGCCTTCAATTGTTGAGTTATCTCCCTCCTTATAAGTTTCTACAATTGAAACATCATAAGATCCAGATTGGTTGTTGTTGATGTACGTGTTTCAATGTTATCATGGACACTAGTTTCTTGAATACACAGATTATGCTTTTACTGTATGATACTAATACCTACGTCAAAATTGATCAGGATCTGACTGATTCAATTGCTATATTAATACAAGGCACATTGGGAAAAGCCTTAGAAAATGAATGAATTATTTACAAAACCATGGGATTCCTAATGAAGGAACATCTGATCACACCAGTCTTCTACGGTTTATCTAAGATACACAAGGCCAATACTGGCGAGCACTGAAAGCATGTTAGCTCCATTGACAATTTATGTGGATAAGGTGTTACAACCTATAGTACAAGGAACCCAAACTTATCTGTGAGACACAACACACTATTTAAACACCCTAAAAGAAATAGAAGGTCTTCCGGAAAATGACATACTTGTTTCCTTTGATGTGCAAATCTTATACACATCCATTCACTTCAGGATGGACTAGAGGCATAGGAATGGTCACTCCTGGTCGCAAATGTAAAGCAAATAAGATCTTCACACTGGAACATACCAAGATTATACTTAGTTGCAACTACTTTTGTTTCAAAGCCCAGTTTTACATACAGGCCGCTGGTACGTCCATGGGGACTTCCACAGCACTAGCCTATGCTAATATATTTATTTATGTATAACCTTGAATTCCAACATATACTATCACATGAACATAGGTCTACCAATCTAAGCACATGGAAAAGGTATGCAGATTGCATATTTGTCATTTGGAAGGGAATCAGAACAGAACTGGATGAGTTCTTAAATTATCTGAATTCGATTCTTGACTGCATTCAATTTACAATGGAAGTGGGAACGCCGAAATTGCACTTTCTAGATGTAGAGTTGGAATTGAATGGGGAATACCCTAACAACAAACATATTGCACAAACCAACAGATGTCAACAATGAGTTACTTTTGTGCCTTGAAACACTTGTGTATAGGCGTGTTACAAATGTTATATCATATCATATCATATCATACATCACCTCAGTCATTATCCTCTTACACTTAAGAACAATCTTCCTTACAGTCAATTTTTGCAACTAAAACATTGTGTCAGAGGATGAAACTTTGGTAACTGAAAACACAAAAATGCCAGAGAAATACATAAGAAGGGGCTATACAGAAAAATATAGTGGAGGCAGCACAGATCAACGTCAGAGAATTGAAGCGAGAAGATCTCACTCCTAAAGTTAAGACGAAAGACCATTTTTGTATGCCCTGAAGTAATTTAGCTAGAGAAATCATATTACGAGGCTAATCAAGAAACATTTGAGAATGATATAACTGGAACCTCAGCTCCAGACCTTATTTCCAAAAACCCCAATGATCATGTATAAAGAGGCCACAATCTCAGAGATTAGCTAGTCAGGGCTGAAAGACTGAGAGTCAATAAACAATTGACATTCAAAAGAAAAAGACAGGCACATCATTTCCATGCATTAATTGTAATAATTGCAATGATATCATGAGAGGCAGTTACATAAGACATCCGCGCACTGGCGCAAAGATTAAATTGAAGGACTTTGCAACCTGTGATTCACACTCAGTAATTTGCGGACTAAGTTGTCCCTGTGGGATTTTCTACGTAGGGCAGACAATAAGGAAGGCTAAAAAATGCTAGAATGAGCATAAGAGCAACATAAGAATGAAAATTATTCGTTCACCACTGGCCAGACACTTTTTGTACATAAACATACATTGGCCAACTGTAGGTTATAATATTGGAGGTAGTACAAAAGTCACAGAGGGGAGGAAACTTGGGCGATAAACTAGACCACAGGGAATTGTTCTGGATTGAGAAACTTGACAGTTTACCCAATATGGAATGGAAGAGGATTTCTATTTAGGAGCCTTTCTCTAATGTGTACTAGGAACCAATTTGGCTGAATCTAAGAGATTGATAAACATTACCATTTGCTACTGTTTAATATCTACTCAACAGCTACTAAAAAGACAATACAACATATGTTATTAATACAAATTGTGTTGTGTTAGAATTGGGATACTGTTGACAAAATCAGTGTGGTATTATATGTGTGAAGATAAAGTTGAATACTACCCGATACGGCAAAAGAAAGAAACTTTATTTGAAAGAAATGGGTTATTAAAATATCAAAGATTAGGATGATAAAGCAATTTTAGATGTGAGCATGAGATTGTTTGTTGGCATCACACCGGGAGCAGTCTTGACAGGTGGCAAATACACCCATTTGGGTAGACAGACGACCAATTTAAAGTATATACCCTGATTGACCGCATTATAATATTGATATCTCAACTGCCATTGTTTTTTACTTCAGACAACCCAATGTGTAGTTATACACTTTAAGAGCTATATAATGGAGGTCAGTGGCACACACTGGTCTCTAACATTCTTGCTAGTCCTAATTACTTTTTATTTTTTTACTCTTCAAGTGGAGAAGCCGAAGGAGGTTCAGATCACTCTGTTTATCAGGAGACTAAAATTGTCCCTAGACACCCCAATTATTGTGAGTAAGAATATCAACAAGTAGCTAATTGAACGCGGTGAGCATTGGATCCTGACTCCATCACTCCATCACAGTGTAATAGCGGCCATTTGGTGCCGTGTAAACATTCACGGACAAACAAAACAGCATTAGCAGCGAGCAGCTGCAGTTAGGTAAGGAGGAATTTAATAATGCTTTCTAGACCCTGTAAATATGTCCACACACAGGGAAGACCCGGGTATATTATATTATTATGTGCTTTTCCCCATAGGCACATACATTTTACCAAAAGCCACCAGGGCAGTATTTAGAGGATTGTTGATTTTTGTTTAAACCATTTCTGTTAGCAAAGTAATGCTGTATATTACATTGCATCTGCATTATATACATATATTACACAGCCACGGTAGTGGGTGTGTAGTTATGGTTAAGTTGCTAATCCCATAGGAAGAGAATTTTTTGGGCAGTTTATAACTTCGCTCCCCCTGGACGAATCCTCACCAAGAAAAGTATATGGCCCACTCTGAAATTTTTTGCAAAGTTTGGTGAGTTTTGGTCCGGGGGGGGGAGGGAAGTTATAGGGGGTCCCAAAAATGTTTTTTTTTCCTATAGACTGAATCGGGAAAAAAGTTTGCGCATGCCTACAGCCCAAAACGCTGGACAGATTTTCACCAAATTTGCGGCAGGAGCAGTGGCTTGGTCACGAAAGTGTGCTTTTATAAATTTGGTGAAAATCCATCCAGTAGTTTTTTTTTAAAACGATCAAAAAGTAGGTCTAAAAAAATTAGTGATATCTAGTCCGCACCGTGGACACCCTTCCCGGTTCGCTCCACGGTCAAGAGACCGATTGGCTAATCGGCTTGCGTCATGTCCGCGGACATGTGACACGTTCGCTGATTGGATGGTGAAGAGCGTGAAGTGCGGCAGATTGTTCCGATGCGTCCGCCATCTTGGATCCGTGTTTGGTGTTCACGGACATAGCAGTAAAACATATTAATATACACAACATTGGAAACTTATCAAATCATTTCTGGGGAGTTGAGGGGTGATGAGGATTGGATGGGATATTGCTGCAAGAAGCAAAAAACTGGTGTTTTTTTGTCACGAAAGTCACACGCTACATTTGGAGGTGTTCCATAATAGGTGCGTAAAGTACAGGCGAAAGACATTGGCCCTCATTACGACCCTGGCGGAGATCCATGGTGCAATTTGCACCATGGTCCATGGCGCTAAGCTGCCAATTCCGCCATGGTGGTTGGCGGACTTACCGCCCCATCCCGACCTTGGCGGGGCGGTAAATCCCCAATCCCCATTTTGCCCTTCCCCATTCCCATTCTTGCCCCATAGGGCATAATGGGAGTGGGGAAGGCGTTAATTACGCCACCGTAAATTACGGTGGCGTAATTAACAACAAGTCCCGTAGCGCCATGGATTTTTCCGCCTGCAAAAAGCAGGCGTAAAAATCATCCATGGCGCTACGGGAACTCGTAGTCTGGCGGAGAGGTACGCCATGCACTACGCCGGCGTAAAACCCTCTCCGCCAGGGTCCTAATGAGGGCCATTGCATTTTGGCATTCAAGGGATGGAGATGTATAATCATGGAATTGTGGACTTGTAAATATAGATTGTTGCTTCTGCAGTCTGCAATCCCAACCTTACCTTATACTACATTCCCAATGCCCGTTCCTCTATATTGTTTATATTGGTTGCCCAATATTTATTAATATTGAATAGAAGCAATTTTGCGTTATTTCACACTCTTAATTAAAATGCTTGGGGCGTAATTCATGGATTATTTGCGGGCTTAATGGCGCACAAATCCCTTTTTCTTCACGCAAATAATCCATGAATTACCCCCTTGATGTTTATAAATTGATGTGATGTTGGTACACCCAGAGCAGGGCAAATAAAGGGCGAATGTGTCTATGTTAACATGTAATTAAAATAATAATGGTGTCAGACTGGCGCTCCCTAGAACCTGGTACATCAGGCAGCCACCTGCAGTGCCTGATGGACGTGGATGAGAATTACACTTCTCATGGATGCAGTGAGGCAAGTTGTTGCAAAGTAGGAATGTATTTTGATTCTGAGTGAAGGTCTGCAGCTTTGAACGTTTGGTTGCGAGCTAAGGAAGCCCACGCATCGGACACGCAGTATAAGGTTCAATTGTTTTTTGACCTTGAGAGAAAGGGACCATTCCGACAGCAATTCAATGAAAGGGGGTTTGTAATAATGAAGATATGAGAAGGTTATCCATTCCAAAAGTGTGTCAGGAACATGTAAATTCAGTTTATGAAGGTTTGTTGGTGCGTACGCAGTGAGCGTTACTGTCTGAGTTATGCCAAGAGAATGGAAATGGTGAATATAATGTAAATTTGATTTTCGACTTTTGTATACCGGAACAAGCATTAACTTATTATCTGCAGATTATTTTTGGGTTACATTCTATTCGTCTGTTCTCTGTGGCTTATTGCAATGAAACACAAGTACAATTTTTGTGTGTAGTTGCCTTTTTAATGTGGTTATGGGGAATTCAGCATCGAGGTGCATGTAGACCACCACTCGGTTCCCCCAGGTTCAGCGCTAATATTTCATTAAAATATCATGTATGACCATGTCGAATTGTGTATCAGTTTCCACGTTGTTTTCTTTCTGTTGAGATTGTTTGATGTCTGTGCTAATCGTTTAAACTGTATGCCAAATTAATAAGTCAATAGATAAATTGTAATCAAGCTCTGGTAGTGAGACACATTTTCTATTATGTTTTCGAAACAGATATATTCTGCCATTCTGCGATTGTCATCGGTTCTAGATGCCAACTGATGGCTTTTTTAATCAGCAGCTGCAGATCGTTGTAAATAACTGCATCACAGTGACTATATTTTGCGACGATCGCCATGGGCCCATATGTCCTTACGCTGTACTAGCGATTAGGAGCAACATAACATCCTTTATGGTGGTCTAGGCCCAAGTTGATGGAGAAGCACTGGAATTCACTGTGCGACCCAATTGCTTCTTTTACCGAAAACGAACACCTTGTGTACGCAAAAAGAACAACGCGTGCCTCACGATAAACATTTTGGATCGCAAAGAAACACATTTGTAATTTGTTTGAATATGGCAATAGTCGGATGTTTTCGGAGCATTTATTGTGAAATAAAAGTACTTTACAAATTGTACAGTGTTGTTGTTTTCTTTTAAAGTACGGTTTAATATTCCGAATTGTGACGTGCTGTGTTGTGGGTCCATGTGTGTTGATTTTCGGGTTCTGCGTCACGTCACGTAGGTGATTATGGGTGCGTTTGGCTATGCTGACGAGGAACGTCACCAAGAAAGGTGGAGAATATCACTAGGTTTGGTAATGTGAGGCTCAGGGGCGGGGCATATGATTTAGTGACGTCAGGGCAGTTTACCTTAGGCCGATGCAGCAATAGATAAGAATAACACAAGATGGATGCACCCTGCTGCCAGATTTCGCATGTTTATAAAAGAGGAAAAATGAGGCAAGGTGCATTGGAAATGTTTGCGATAGATCAACGTAAAAATACATGGCCAAACACTCGGGACAATGATATTTTCGGAGCATTGCACTGGTCAAACCTATGAGATAATCTCTGGGGAGGTGAGGGGTGATGAGAATGGGATTGGATATTTCTGATCTGATTTCCAATGAGTTTACAAAGTTTGGTGGGATTTTGTGCAGAGGGGGGGGTCCCAAAATAATGTGATGGCTTATAAATGAGGTGTCATTTGATAATTCTACACTTAATTTGGCAAACTGATAATAGATCTAGATATAAATGTTTCTGTGAAGCTTGGTGGGATTTTGTTAAGAGGGGCAAAATTAGAGGGGGGTGCCAAAATAATGTAAAGGCTTATAAATTTGGTGCCATTTGACAAATCTACACAAAGGTTTGCAAAATGATTATAGATCTAGATATACATGTTTTTGTAAAGTCTGAATGGATTTTGTGAAGTTGGGGCTAGGTTATATGACGATTGGATGTGCATTCATTTGACACTTTTGAAAACATAAAACGTAGGTGGATTTCCAGCAAACTTGCGTAAGGCGCATTGGAAGGATCTACAAGTATGGTTTTGCAAATGTGCCAGTGTTTTATTATTTCACAAGTGTCATAGTGTAGTTACAAAAAAAGCGGTATACCTTTGGTGACTGAGGGGTAGCATGTGGCCATGGGCAGTGGCCAGATTGTCTGGTTCATGGAATAAGGTCATGATCCGGACAATCTGGCTACTGGCCATGACCACAAGGGACAAAACATAGAATTAAAGTGGCCATGTCCACTTGGGACTGGCTTTGTGGTGAAGGTATTCGAAATTAGGATACATCTGAAAGGGAAGACAAATGTGTTTGTGGTAATATGGTCATAGGGTTCTCTTTTTGCCTTCTGCAGGCTGCCATGGAAAGCGAAGAGGGCCATGTATGGAACCCTTGCCTTCTCTTTCCATGGTGGCCATGTTGGAAAAGGATTTTCCTTCCTACACCGGGACACTGCAGGCATCCCCGTGTAGGAAGCAAAATCCTCTTTTTCAGCAACTCGGGTTTCCGTTTTGGGAACCTAGGCTGCTAATGTCCTTCATCCCCCATTTCAGGGGCTGGAAGGGGGGGATAATGGTCCAGAGACCTCGTTATCCACCCTCGCTTCGCTTGGGCTGATAACTTGGGCTGTTGGGCCGGTATCCGCCATTCCAGTCCCTGGAACGGAGGATGAACGCCCCAATATTGCCATTAGTATAACACAAAATGCAAATGGAAATGTTGGAAAATCTTATTGAGTCTATGTACTTTACTGAGAAATATAAAGTAGATGGAGTATATACTTATTTTTTTAGTTCTATTTTTTAACTGTGAAAGGTGGTTCCTAAAGGAACATTTCTTTTGTTGTTTTTGGATGTATTTTTTATTTTTTTGGCAGGACAGCTAAGAACGAAAGGTGGGGAGGGAAATGAGGGAAGAGGCTCCAAACACTAATATGGAGGGGTAGGTGGACTGAGGAAAATGTTGCGTGTGTGTTATTTCTAAGGTAGGGGGCAGTGTTTCTCATGCTCCTTGATTACAGCAGCGGTGGTGTCTCTTGGGGAGGAGGGATAGCTTTAGCTGATGCCGTTTTAAGATAAAAAAGCAGTTTTGCTAAAAGTATGTACTGTGTACGAGATTGTTAATAGATGAGTTCGAATAGGTGTTGGAGCTGTGCAAGGAAAATTTTGAAGTTGAAAGCACAGATCTTATCGTGAAGTGTGCATGGGTTCTCGGACATGTCACCATGCTGTGCGCCAGCGTATGGTCATGTGGCACTGTCCGGAAGGTCCGCTATGAAGTCAGATGTTCGTAGACAGCTACGGATGCAAAACTAGTTGAATTAGTTGCAAAAAGTGTATAGAAGTGTTAAAAAGCATTCCAGAAGGTGGGAAATGGCAGAGTTTTAAGGTGACACTTTGTAAATGGGACACAAATATTGCTATATTGGGTAAGTATGATATTAGTAAGTTGTAGGAAAATAGCATGCACTGGTAAAAACCCATGAAATTCACTGAAAAAACCTTGTTAAAGGGGCGTTATGGTTCAGTTGGACTAATAAAAACCTATGAAATTCAATGAAAAAACTTTGTAAAAGGGACGTTATGGTTAAGTTGCGCTACTAAAAACCTATCAAATTAAGGGAAAAAACGTTGTTAAAGGGACGTTATGGTTGCAAGTAAAACCGAAAAATACCTGAAATTCCCCAGTTATGATAAGCTAAGCAACCATAACACGCGCCACCACTGTGCACTGCTAAGAATAATACCCATGACATCAAAGATGACATCACAAATATGATTGATGACATCACTGATAACATTACATGTCTAGCCCCTTCTTTTTATGTTCATTGACATATCTAGGCCAGGTGAGTTTATTCACTGACAGTCAAAAACTTTAAATTCAAAAGGTATTACACATGTAGACGTTGCTATTCTCACATGTTCTTACAGTACTTTCCTTAGAATTCAATCACATCTTATGATGCACATACATAGGGGAAGAAGCAGGCCTGAAACACAGCAATCATTTTGATGCGTAAAGATAATCATGTTGGTTATAGACAGTGGCTCATGATACTGCCTCTTGTTTACTTACTTTACTCTCCCTGTATAAGCCTTATAGTTGTATAAATTGTGGCCTCTGTTTTGTGTGTAGTAGTACAAGCATGAAGTAAGAGATGCATTATTGCCTACTTAGTATATGTTTCACAGTATGCAAAAGTGTGATACAGAAGCATTCACCGTTTTACTATCCAACATGGGAAAATTAGACATAGTACATCTCTATGGTGTATGCTGCAGCGAATGGCTATGTTTCTGTATGAGTAGGTTCCTGTTCTAGAAACACTGCAATGGAATGTTCTTTGGAGCAATACATTGTATAATCAAGTATGTAGTTCATCACACATCTCCAGATGACCCCTGACACTTTTTTGCCAATATTACATTCACAACCCCTTATAGGACTTCCTATGAAAATTAAATGCACATGTGATGTAATGGGTATTATTCTTAACAGTGCACAGTGGTGGCGCGAGTTATGGTTGCTTTGCTTACCATAACTGGCAAATTTCGGTTTTACTTGCATCCATAACGTCCCTTTAACCAAGTTTTTTCATTGAATATATATATATATATATGCAAAAAAGAAGGAAAGCAAACCGCACTCCAGGCGAGAAAAGTAATCTCCACTTAATGAGGGCCAGAAAGAAAATGATCTGACTCAGCTCGTAATAAATAACGTGCTGTTTATTGTTAAAAACAAGGCATAATGTCAGGCAGTATGTCTCTGACAGAGAATCAACAGAGGCAGGACGCCATGCGATCCATCCTGCTAGACATGAAGCATTTTGCGCACCACTCGGCGCTCACTGCATCCTCGCCGCTTGTTCACATACAAGTTCAGAGAAGCCCAGTGGCACTACAAAAACACACAAGTAGTCTCTATGGTTTGTCCCTCACAGCTGTCCACTTTCTCTTTCCATGCTTTATGGTTAACATAGTTAGGCAGAACATTTGTACATTACGGTGGCCATTTTACAAAGATAATATATACAATGATGTTATATTTATACATGCATCTTGAAGCATACCAAACATCCACAATACACAGTAAATACCAAAGTGCTTACATAGTGCATTCCGGAGAACATTCTACAAAAGATTATGTTGTTCCGACCTTATAAGGAAATAAGTAAGAAAATGCATTTGACAGCCGTATTCTTAAAACCAAATCTCTCTAAACTGTGAGTTCACAAAGTGCTAAGTGCATATATTTAATGGCTACCATTTGAATTGTATTGAATTGATATTTTATTTATATGGCGCTCATACACAGGTATTTCAGAGCGCGGCAAGGCAAGTGAGGGGAAGAGGGGAGAACCAAAAAAACTATGATCTTACTAGACCCAGTGACATTGAGAATGCGTAGGTGCATGGGAGAGAGGGAGGGGAAAAGTGCATGGAAAGGGGGAGAAGTGGAAAATGTGAAGCAAAGGAGAAACAGAATAAATCATACTACAATAAATAAATAAGAGGCAACAGTGGTAGTGCAGCCAGCAAGTGGCAAGTGCTAGGTTTAAGGCAGCAGACAGGGTAAGTCTGATAAGTGCAGGAAGAACAAAGCGGGGAATGTATGGGTACAGATACAGGCCCCCAGAGCAAGGGGTAGCCCGGGGGCAGTGCGAGAGGGTGGCAGGGTGAGCAGGTACCTGGGCCCGGAGAACAGAGGTTGGCCAGGTGCACAGTGCCAAGAGAGAATAAATCAGCAATATACCATTGCATATACTTTGGGCCAAACCTAATAATAAAATCAATTCCAAAGTGCTAATGCATATATTTTTTATAGCTGCCATGATATTGCACATAATTTGGGCCAAGTATAGCAATGATGCCAACTTTAAGCTGCTTAGTGCATAGATTTTGTAGCTGCCATTATGTTATCTCACATTTTTGAATGTTTTATATAATAAACTCTACTATTCACAGTAATTGCCACACAATATGAATTAAAAGTATATTCATACTCTAGAATGAGATGGATTACTGGAAGTTTCCAAGACATCACGGTCATGCTCAATTATATCTTAGATGTGTGTTTCAATATAAACCTTGCCTGGCGTAGCGAGATTCACCAAAATTAGATTCTCCACAATAGGTCTTACTCCATATTTCGACCCCCAACAATACCCACAAGCCAATAGTACAATTTGCATATTTAGAGAGAGAGAGAGAGAGAAACACATAGTTGAGCCTAACAAACTTGTTTTGGCGCTAAAAAGTTCTCAAACATATTTACAGGCCTGAATATTTTGATAAAGTGCATAGGGCTTATCTTGTCTATAAACAGACCTATATGTCGCCTATTGTTTTGAATCATAGAGGGCTTCACCACTATTTATTATGTCAATCTACACAAGACAGCTGTAGAAAAAAGAATCTTAAAACCACACATTAACAACCTGTACCATCACATCAACATCAAAATCTTCTTAATATATTAACACATGCAATGTTGTCAAAATATAATGTAAAAAAGGTTCTCAACATAAGACACAATAACATATGAAAAAGCAGCGGATTAGTTCAAATTTATATCTAGTAAGAGTAGAGAATGCCTAATTTCATATAGGGCATGGGACAGACGAACGCTTTCTTGTTTATCCACACTACTAAATATACATTTTGCATTGTCTTAAGTGCCTAAAAAAGTGTACAGTTCCTCATAAAGATCGTGTCCCTTTATTTTTTTAGTTTCAAGATCTAGTATAAACCGGGTTTCCATTTGGCATAGTTCTAGTTCTTTGTTACCCCCTCTCAGATTTTCTTTGATATGATGCAGACCAAAAAATCTCAAACTTTTGATTTTTCCCTCGTGAACATCTTGAAAGTGTACTGCCATTGGGTACGAAGCATCAAAGTTCTTAATGGCCCTCATGTGTTGTAAAATTCTGAGTTTTAATTTGCCAATGGTACTATCAATGTACCAAAGGTCACATGAGCACTTGAGGGCATATACGACAAGTTATTAATGCAAACTTGTGGCCTAATACTGGATGTATATAATCAGTTCTGCATGTAACTATTCGCCATACTTACAGAGCGTAAAAGTGGAGATGGCAAATTACCAAAATAGAAGAAAGAAAGAGTTTGATTTACTAAATATATACTTGAATCATAAAGCAGTATCAAGTGATATGCTTATTCAAAGTGTATTGAACTTAATCGATTCCATAATGGCATCGGAGAAGAATCCTAACATTGTCCTATGTGGTGACCTAAACATCAAATTAATCGAAAAAAGCAAATCAACAATTGCACAGACAAGTTGAGTGAAAAAGAAAAACAACTAAAAAAGTGTTGGTTAGAGGAAATGGACTCAAGATCCTTGAATTTGATGAACGGAAACACAACTGGTGGTATGCCGGCACAAGAAACCTGGGAAAGAGGATCCCAAAAGTCTATTACCGACTACTTTTTTGTATCAGAGTCCATGGCCGATGAGATTGTAGACTTAGAGGTGAGAAGGACGATAAAAAGTGACCACAATCTCTTAAGTCTAACTTGGAAACAGGAAAATAAAAGACGGAGTGAGTATTGGAAAAGCAATGTGACGCTAGAACCAAACTGCAAAAGTCTGCGACTTCACCAGGACGATATTCGAGATATAACAGAAACTATGATCTTCACAAAACAGAATGGAGAAGGTGATGTGATTGAATACACTCAATTCATGGAAATATACAAGGTCAACCCATTGGGAACAAAAAAGTTTACATACAGGAAACACAAATTTGATCCAGAGGTGGCAAAAAAAAAGAGAGAACTCAGGAGAGAGATACGTATGTTGGAGTCGAGTCGAAACCCCAACTATAAGGATAATAAGAGAAAACTGAAAACAAAATATAGGAACTGGATAACCTCACACAAAAAAATCCTAGAGCAAAGAGATGCAGAAGCAATATTGAAGATGATCACTCAAAGGAATGCAAGAGGGTTCTGGACGCTTATTAATGAAATCGAAAATCCTCAGAAAGCGTCCATAACATACATGGTCTCAGACGCTCAATGGTCGAACCATTATAGTAGCCTGTTTGCCAAACAAGGGGATAAGAACCAGAGGGACATACCATGCCCAGAGTCATGGGATATTGTAATTGAAAAAGACGACATCAGAAGAGCGATAAATAACTGCAGCTCATTGAGAGCAGCCGGCCCTGACGGATTATCGAACCAAATGCTAAAGAACAATCCAGAGGAACGGACTGACTTTTGTGATGTGCTATTTAAAAAGATAATCCAGGAAAAACGCATACCAACTTCATGGAAAACAGCTATTATAGTGCCTATCTTTAAAAAAGGATGTCGCACTGAGTCGTCAAACTATCGTCCCATAGCGCTCCTGGACGTGATTGGCAAGATATTTGCCACAATCATTCTAGCACAGTTGAATCAATGGATTAAAAAGAACAACAAGTATGATGTGAGACAGTCGGGCTTCGTTAAAGGTATTGGCTCTGGGCTGAATCTTTTCATCATTAATCTTTTGAAGATGGAGATGATTAAAAACCATCAGAAGGTCTATATGGCATTTGTGGATTTGGCTCACACCTTTGATGGGATAGATCGTGAGTTACTGTGAACAAAATGAAATCATCACGGATGCCCCCCCAGGTCTAATAGCGGCAATACAAGAACTATACTCGTACACAGAAATACGAGTTAGACTAGACCACGAAGGCCACCTATCAAATCCTATAGAAACTACCATAGGGGTTAAGCAGGGCTGTCCTCTGAAAGCTACCCTGTTTAACTTCTACATTTCTGAGATTGGCGAAGCAATGGATTGGGTTGTGGCTTTCCCACCGATAGTCAACGGAAAACACATAGGATGGGCACTATACGCAGATATAGTGATATTGGACCGGACCCCTATAGGCCTGCAGAGGAAGTTGAACGCCTTAAAAGCCTACATTGATAAGATCGGGCTAGATATTAATAGAGTGAAATCCGAGATCCTAACACTAAAAAACTTGAAAGGCTCATAGAATAACAACGAAAAATTCAAATGGAGGCTCGGAAAAGAAGAACTAAAACAGGTAAAGTGTAGCAGATATTGGGAACAAACATCAATGCAAGTGTAAATGATGACCCGATGACAAAGAAGATTGTGAGCCAATGCAAAAGATTGACAGCGCAAGGTGCCTTAATACACAAAAAATATGGAAAGTTTTCATATAGACCTGTGTTGAACTTTTATAAAGGCAAAGTAACTTCGGTGCTAGTATACGGTGCAGAAAGCATGTTTGGTTGCTCAAATGAGCTCTGGAGAAGATGCGAAGGCACCTTCTACAAGAAAATTCTACAGCTGCCCAATGCTTTCCGACTGCCTGCGTACTATATGAATTGAGCCTTTCCACACTGCATGTGAGAATCATGTGGAACACCCTAGCGCTGTACAGAAAGACCATTGCAGAAGCAAATATACCACAATTTGAGATCATGTGGGAACATGAAAATACTAAAAAATATGAACTTTTACCAAGATGGAGAGCAGGATGCTGAAACATCTTAAGACAACTGAACACAGATGAAACAACCCTAACTAATAACCCAAACGCAGTCAAAAAGAAATTATTCCAACAAGACTGGATCGAGACGATCGAGAAATGTGACCAACACAAATGTATGAAAAATAGACCAATGGAAGCCAGAGGACTGAACATCCATCCTAAATACCTGGAAGTATTTCCTTGCAAGCGCCTCAGAAATGTATATATGAGGTTCAGGCTAAACTTAGTTGAGACCAAAGAGATCCAAAAATTAGGGCATGAACCCGAAAGTGAAGACGATCTATGCCGATTCTGCACCAAATCTGAGGAGACGTTGAAACATCTCATATTAGAATGCTCCAATCTGAAAGACTTAAGAACAAAACATCTAGGAGTGGAACTGGCAAAATTCACGACATACAGCCACGAAGAATGGTGAATCAAATTCCATAATGATGACTCACAGAGGCACACCATAGCACTTGCACTTTACCTCGAAGAATTGCAGAAATTACTGATGAAAGATAAAGATAGTTAATGACTGTAATAATAGAAGAGAATCTGTAGAGAAGAGTAAATTGTTTGAGAGAAAAAGAAACTGGTGAAAATATGGGAAGAATATAAAACGTTAGAGTATAGTGCACAGAGCGCTCGTTAAGTAAAGTGTGTGTGTAAAGAGTTGATACATTGCTTAATTTTTAAAATAAAAAAGTAATGAGCGCTCGTGAGATAAGTGCAAAACATTTTTTACAGAGTTTGTAACAAACTGTAATAAAAAAAATATATATATATATATATAGATATATATATACATATATATATCTATATATATATATATAAAATTCGTTTTTTTCCATGCATTTTTATATGCCTTACACTTCATACATTTAAAGAAGCCACAGGTACTGTTGTTCAACCAAACAGCAGTATTTGGGATTTTGGTCATTGGTGCCATGTAACTACTTACTAGTAAATTCTTTATGGAAGCAGATTTTCGGAAAGTTATCTTTACTCTTTCCTCAAGATGTGGTGACAAGATTTCATCTGATAAGAGCACATGCCAATGTCTATGTAGAATCTTGCGAATAGCGTTGGAGTGAGTACCGTATGCAAGGATTAGCCAAATTGCATTATCCTTTTCTGTTTCCTCTGCTTTTTAATTAGCTGAGAGTAAACCTGTTCGACTTAGATTACGGGCCTTCAAGTATGCTCGCTCAAATATGGCTATAGGATATCTTTGCCTTACAAAGTTATTTGCTGTATACTTACATTCCTTGTCGAAACATTCTAATCTTGAACAGTTACGCCGAATCCTCACAAACTCACCATACGCTATACTCCATTTCAGTGGAGTCAGGTGGTTGCTACTCGCAAGGAGAGGCATGTTGGAGTTTGTAGGTTTACGGTACAACTCCGTAATAATTTAATCTTTTTCAGATTTCACCAAAACATCCAGGAAAAGTATTGACTCCCTGCTGTGTGTTTCTGTAAATGTTAGTTTTAGATCATTAATGTCCAAAATGTTTACGAAATTGAGCCAATCTTTTTCATCTCCATTCCATAGGATAAAGAAGTCATCCATGAATCTCGGCCATAGGACCACCTGGTTTGTATATCGGCTGTTGATCTCTGTCCAAACTATGGACTTTTCCCACCACCTCATTGTCAAGTTTGCGTATGAAGGAACAAAGCAAGTCCCCATGGCAGTACTACGTAACTGATTATAGTATTTGTTATTGAACAAAAAAACATTGGTAGTTAGACATAAGTCCACCATTTCTATAATCATCTGGCCATGGGCGGGAAAGTTCAATGATCTACTGTTCAAATAATGTTTGCAAACTTTTTTCCCATCGATGAGTTCAATTGATGTATAAAGAGAAAATACATCTAATGTGGCAAACATATAATTCTTTTCCCATGCCATGCCATCAATTTTGCTTAGAAGTCTTTTGTATCATGCAAATAAGAAGGCAAAGTAAATACCAAGGGAAAAAGAGTCTGATCTATGTATTTGGACATGTTTTCTAATGCTGCTCCATTAAGTGTGACAATGGGTCTGCTGGGCGGACAAGCAAGGTTCTTATGCACTTTAGGCAAGAAATAAATGTTCGGTGTGGTGGGAAATTTATTCAGAAGTAATTTGCAGTTGTCATCATCCAGAATGTTCAAATCCTTTAAAAAACGAATTAAGCGAATAATTTTCAAAGAATAATAATCTAACAAGATATTGTAAATGGAAAACCTAGAAGGAATGAAACATTGATTGGATTACAATAGATTTGGGTGTGCAGGGGACGGGAGTGTTCCACAGGATTGCGGACACCTGTCGTCCATCCCAGAAGTGCAAGACTACCTGAACCCTGAACAGTTAGTCATCAGGGAAAACATGCTGTATAGCAGCTAGCTAAGAATCCTCTGCAATTATTCCAGAAGAAAAAGCAGCAAATGGAGGTTTGAGAGCAGAGGGTGTACCCTTAAAGCAAAGGGTCCAGTAAAATCAATATGGGCGCTGACTAGCAAGACAGTTGCCAGACCATGGGTGGGGTGCACATGGGTTACTCTCAATAATATGTGGAAAGTGTGACCCCTCACAGAAGTCCTGCACACTGTTTGACATCTGCCCTAGACAGAACCTCTAATCTACGGTTAGGTATTGGTTCCAATTGGCAATGATAGCCCTTGCAACCTCCAAGCTTCAATGTATTAGTAAGATGGTAGGAGGTCTAAGGAGGTTTGATAACCTCTTAGAATTATAACCTGAAGTTAGGGAGAATATCAGATGTAATGAAGAGTTTGTAGGTGTTGGAAGTTCTTATTAATGATGGGAATAGAGCATTCTAAATAGCTCATCATACAGCCCACATGTACGATATGATATGATATGATGTGGCATTTATAACGCGCCTGTACACAAGTGTTTCTAGGCGCAGGTATACTTCCTATGATGTGATTTGTTTGGTTGGTAATCCCATAGGTGAACAACCTAACTGCACATCTGTGGCGTACACAATACTTTTCTTTGTTTTCTTATTTAGGACATGTGTTTGTAGTCAATGCTGCTCTATAGAAAGAGGGGCCTTAGCCCATGCAGACTTGTTCAAAAGTTGTGATATGAGGATTTGTATTAGGCAATTATGGAGGAAGAGTCCATCCAATTACAGATTGAACTGGAAATATGGATGTCAATTAAAGCTAAATAGTTTTTTTTCCCCTGAATTAAATTGCACTTTAAAGAAGTAGTAACAGCCTCTCGCTTTGGGCTGCTTCCCATGAAAGTGTTCCCGTGTAACAAAATAACAACATGAAAATGTGGTCAAAAAACAAAAATGATAAAGAATATTGCAAAAGAGGCGGATTGTCGAAATGTGTTTTCTTTAATAAATAATAATATGAATGAATGAACATATGGGGGAAACGATGATGGGGGTAGGATTTTCCTTTGCAGTAGGAATGGTGGGTAACCCCATACAAACTGTGGCAATAAAACCGCCCGGCTCCAATGTTGTTGTGCATCCTGAAAGCCCTAGTTTTCTTTTTTGCAGAATTTGGTTAGTTTACCCTCTTCCAAATTTGGTTAAAAACAATTCATGTTCTTCCACCTATAAAGGGACATATTCGCAGAAGCTAAGAACTAGAGGCACCATGCCCTCCAGGGTTACTGGCGTGAGGCCACAGGCCTGAGCCCAGTGCAACAAACCAGCCCAAACGGGACTGTACAGTATACTGTAAGAGGACAGAAGTCGTCACAGGGCTGCAGGTGCAATGCTCCTCAGCTGATGAGGTGAGACTGAAAATACTTCTTGAAAGGTGTCCCCACATTAAGTCAGGTCACACTTGACCAGAGGTGCGTCAGAATATGTCACTTTCAGTAATGAACTTTACATGGACTTGTGTTTTAAATAAATTGTCTCATTGTTTGGCGGGAGGCGGTATAAGCATGCTGGAAGGCCTGGCCGGGGATTTTCTTGAACCTTCCTTGGGAAGGTACCAGATTTCTACAAAGGCTATTGTTCGAAAAGGTGCGTCAGGTCAGTTAGCTGTGTTTCATCAAGGGCGTTATTCTGTGTTCCTTGACTTGCAAGTAAATTAACTAATCACCTCTCGTTGCCATTAACTTATATTGAAATTTATCTGACATTACATTAATCTGAAAATGAGCAATCCGTCTGACAACCACTGTGGTCTGATCCTATTCAAAGTCTCAAATGCTTTTGACAGGCAGCTACTCCATCCTGAACAAAAGACTTTAGGAACCTGGCCTGCCTGACAGCGCTAACTTAGATGACATCATTCCTCACAGAAAGAAGATAAACCACCAGTCTACCTGCTTTCCAATTAACACCAGGAAAGGTCATATGCAAAATCTACTCAAAGACAAGCAAAATGAGTATTACATTCATACATGCATGAAACTACCTGTGTCATCACACAGCCCCCCACTTGATAACAAAGACACATACCACCAATCATAGCACACCACAATGACACTAAAACAATTCATAGTAGAATTCCTTGAGCATTACGGCTAAGCATTTAACCTGTTCACTCATCACTGGGTATGTCTAGGTGTGCTCTCTTGGGAAACCATCTCCAAAATCAACTAGAACGTTACACTGCATACATAGCCTGGTTCCATCTGATACACTTGTCAACAGAGTAACAACAGCAGCCTCAATATGCTGCCTCTACTTTCACTAACCTCCCACCTAGTAAACCCAACCCATTCTCATACGCGTAACAATGTATTCAAAGGCCACGTAAATGGAGAAGTTGCACTATATCAATAACAAATCTCAACTTCTTATAATGACCAGAGAGGTTTACATTTCTGGGAGCGTGCGGGAATCAGGTGTTCTGTGGCTTTTTGATAATACAGTACTTGTGTGAGTACATTTCTAAATCAAAACCCTTTGAACACACCCAGAGTATGAATTTGCCAGCACAGAATGCTTTAACAATAGACTCAGTTGCCTCTACACATTGTGCTATTTTGTTATCTCCATTGTTGTGTGGGGCAGGTTCACTAAAGAATTTTGGAAACACAGCATTGAGCTGAACTCATGAAGTACACGTTTTGGCCAAATGTGAAATCTTGTACAGATCAGATTCGGAAACAACATTTCTGTGCCCAGAGATATGCAAGATGCGAAGTGCCTTTCAAAGGTTTTATAATAATTCTGTCCTGTGGAACGTGAAATAGTTAAAATGTTAGGAGAGAATGACAAGAAAGACAGAGCATTTGACCAGTGCCCGGTGCACATTAATGAGTTGCAAGCTGTGATCAATAAAATTAGGGATGAGAATTCTAATCTTTGTCATGAGGCGGAACGTCTTCATGGACAATGCAAGAATCTAGAACAGCAAATATTTAGTATAAAATCTCAGGATAGGCGACAAGGCACTACATTCAATGGAGTAGAAGTTAGCCCCAAGGGAACAATGTACCAAGAGTTGTTCCTGTGGCCAGACCTGATTACAGCCCAATGGTGGGATATGAATTACCAGCCAATGGTTACAATCAGTCTTGCCCACAAGAGAACAGAAATGAGGGACAGAATAACACACACCAAAATGCGCCATGAGGCCCTATAAAAATCATGAAGTCAATCAAAACTTTAGTTAAACCATTCAAAAAGGGAGGAGATTGTTGCAAGGAAGACCATTTAAAAACAGTCCATGATATATTTAAAGCTCTCCAGATACCTAGGGAACAGGATAGACAGTACTTTCACCAAACGCTTGATTCAGCAGCTGCTAGTGTCATTCGAGGTCTAAATGAACAGGAACATTTGTCATGGGCGTGATTTGAGAAAGAGGTTAGTCATCAATTTTCACTTTACCAGTCAATACAAGATGTAAAAAAGCAGCATATACAATGACTGCAAAGCCAGATATGTCCCCTCGCCTTCTTCCTCCAAGATTTAAAAAGAGCATTTTCACTCTTTGAATTGGCCGTTAATCCTTATTCTGTAGAATCAAAGCCTGCATACTTTTATGGACTCCAAAAAGAAATTGTATCCCAGTTGATTCATGAATTTGACAGGGAAAAATCACTATAATGGATAATAAAACAGGAGACCAAACTATATGAAGTAATCTATGGTCAGAGAGAGGACGGGACTAAGAATAAAAAGACAAAATTAAAACCTAAAGAGCCCACACCAGCAATAATGGAGGTAAAATGTGCAAAAATGCCACTTGAATCCGCCCAAACCCAGGCAAGAACCAGCATGACAGCATGCTGCCACAGAGGACACAGCCCCAAACTCCTATGTTCCAATCTGTTGATCCCAGCAACAGAGACTCTTACATAAACCCTAGATATCTGGGCAATGCCCCCTGAGTGGGATTTTGCCCTAATATGTCTGTCTGAATAACAATGAAACTCAAATGTAGAATGGCCCGTACCAGACATTGGGGGCTCAGAGTAGATTTGACCCTAACACGATGGTGTATGTCCACCAAGAAAGACCAAGAAAGACCAAGGTATGTGGATAGATTCATTGAAAATGGAAATCAACATATAGGACAATTCCCACCAAATGAAAGACAACATATGAACTATGTCCCTCACATTATAACCAATCGCCACCACCAGTCGACCATGGTCAAAGGATGGTCATTCCACGTTCTCCACCTCCTATGTCCCATGATTTCAGAGGTAAAACAAATCGAAATCAATCCCCTTAGCGGTACCAGAATAGGCCCAATCAGGGTGAATTTAACCAGTACCGACCCAGGCCACAAAGAGAAGAATCCAGAGACATGGACGGGTTTCAATGTCTAGAGGCCCAAGTCAAAATGTTGTCTGAACAAATAGGAAAGCTCTGTGAAGTTCAGAAACAACAGTAAAATGAAGGTGAAGAATGCCATTGGAGTGATCTTGAGCATTCTGACAACAAGTGACTATTTAATAGCCCCTGCACTGATAAAAACACAGACGTTCCTGAATCACCTTTGTATAATGGTCCTGAATTGCCTGCTGATTCAAAAATAAAAATACAAATGAATGAAAGTGAGAGAGGGAATTTCAGCACACACAAAAAGGAAGTGCAGTTTAATTTAGAGTTGAATCAGACTATTGAAGTGTGTGAAGATGAAGAACAAAAAGGAGAAAATGAACAAGAAAAACCTAAAGTACAGAGAAACAGATTTAAGAAGAGCATCCAATGTGAAAATAAAACACAAGATGGAGAGGTAGGATCAATAGTTAGAATATCCTCCCTTGATAGTCAGAATACTGTTGTGCTCCTGACAGAAAAAAACGTTGGTTCAAAAGGAGGGTGCAGGTCAGTCACCTGAGGAGAATTTTGAACCACAAATATTCCAAGAGACAGAAAGGACAGGCACCATGCAAAACACAAATAAATGTGAGGTTGCCAATCAATGACAGGCTGCCACGTGACACTTGTAAAAATGTTCAGTCAAAAGGTTGAAGTGTGAACACTGGTATTTCCAGGTCAGAGGGGAAGTCAGTGGCTACACTCCCAATGGGTTCTGAGCCCTGAAAAATAGACAAAGAAATACAAAACGAAGTGGGCAAAAAGGAGGGAAAAAATATAATTTCACATGCCCATGTGTTTAGCAAGGAGTGAAAAGGGGCTAAGGAAGGTGAGTCCTGAAATCAGCAAAAACTCACACTTTTTGTGTGTGCTAGAGGAAGTTCAAGACAGGTGTTATGCTCCTATCACTTTGGAAGAAAATATAATGCATTTGCAATGATTGATACGGGTGCCCAGGCTACGATAATGTCAAAAGAATTAGTAAAAAGTATCAATGAAGGGAGATCCCCACAAAATCACATAAATGTGAGACAAAATGAAGGCTCTGTGCACAACTTCAATGGTGAAGAAATACCTATCGAAGGTGTGAGGTTGACATAAACATAGGAAAGCATAGAATGAGACAGGAAGAATTGATCACATCCATCAGTGAAATACCTTTCCTCATAGGGACGAATTGCCTGAAGAGGTTGTCGCCCCTCATTGATGGGGTACATGGTGTATTATGGTCCCTAGCCAAAAAAAACATTGAGGCCTAAGAGAATAATGACACAAAACAACAATGTAAAAGAATGCCATGCTGTGGCTAAGTCAGAAAGTGTATTGGATGTATATCTTCAGAATGGCTTTGTACCTAGTGCAACAGAGAGGCAGTCCCTGGATATTTATTTGGACCCCAAGAAAAAATGGCAAACAGAAATAGATGAAAACACATTGGGCCTCATTACGAGGTTGGAGTAATAAGGGCATGGCTACCCCCAAACTCGGGTCCCACGAACGGGGAATTACCGGGCCATTCTGACCTACCATCCTCCCCATTCCCATAGGGCTCAATGGGAATGGGGAGGATGGTAGCAGCGGTACCGTTCATAATGGTACCGTTGCTACCATCCTTTTCTGCTTGCAGGTGCCACTCTGCATGCCTGGTCTGACCAAAATGATTTGGCAATACATTGGAGAAAAATATGTGGCCGTTTGAAGACGCCAGGTGAGGACAAAGAGGGGAATGACAAGGCAGATCAGTTAGCCAAATTACGAGCTGTGATGCGGAAGTTGTTTCCTATTGAACACCTGATTGGTGAAATACAGATCAGGACCTGATCAAAGGGCAAAAGGAAGACCTGATTTTAGGTCTATTCTATAATCATTTATTAGATGCCGATCAAAATCCTCTGACTGAAGAGGATTGTAAAGGGAAAGAGGAATTGGAATTGAGGGTGTTGCTAAAAAACAAAAAGACAATTAGGTTACAAGACAGACTAATGATTAGAGAATCTGTGACAGGTCAAAACAATGGGTAGTGCCCTTGTCATTTCGGGGATTGATGTCACATCATGCCCATGAGGCTATAACTGCAGGACACAGAGGTTCACAAAAAACTTTGGACATTTTATAAGATTATGCTTATTGGCCACACATGTCCTAAAATGTTGAACTATACACCAGAGGGTGTCTAGTATGTGCACAGTTTCAACCTGCATCACCTACTCAAAGAGCACCATTAATAAAAAGGAGTTTGACCCTGCCATGGTCTGATTTGCAAATTGACTATATTGTGCCTGTAAAAAGATCAGCAAGGCGAAACCGGTATATATTAAAAGTAATTTGTTTAATTTCCAAATGGGTGGAGTGCATTCGAGCACCGGATTGAAGTGAGCAAACCGTGGCCACATTACTTGTAAATCACATTTGATCAAGATTTTGTTTACCTCAAAGGATACAGTCAGACCGTGGAAGTCATTTCGCTAGTGCATTGATGACAAAGATATGGCAGATGTTGGGTGTGAAGGGAAAACTACACATTTCGTACCGGCCTTCCTCTTTAGGGGAGTGGAATGGTGTAACAGGTCAATAGTGGCTATGTTAAAGAAATGTGTGGCTGAAGCCGGTTCTAGTTGGGACCTTCATCTTCCATTGGTGTTAATGGCCATTAGGTTGAAACCCGCTAAATCAACACATCTCAGCCCTCATGAAATATTGACAGGAAGTAAAATGCTGTTTCCACAAAATGTACTTTACAAGACCAATGAGCAAATCCTTGTAAATGCATCCACAATTCAAAAATATGTGGAAGAGTTGAGGAAGCACTTACAACATATGTTTGCATTTGTGTAGCGGAATTTTGAAAATGCCGCTGATGGTGCATAAACATATTATGATAGGGAGGCATCTGCAAAAGAGAACGAGGTAGGAGATCAGTTATATACATTTAATTTTGGAAAGGGAAGACATACAAACTCTACATTTATTGCAGCGTGATAAGGGCCATATACAATTACAGACAAGGTTTCACCCTTAGGGTAAATTGACAGTGGAGCAGTTTGTCCATGTTAATCAAATCATACCTTTCCACCCGAAACATAAGGCTTGAGCAGGTTGAGGTTAGTTAAAAAAAGGGAAAAATGTATATATGTGTAGTATGGAGGGTTTTCCCTAGCAAATGGATAACTGTAAATATTGCTGGTGCATGGAAAGTGGCAAGGGATCCTTGTCTGAAGGTATAATGGGGGCGTGAGAAGTGTATTTATGAAATTGTTTTGGTTGTATGGCATGTAGCAATAGATTTGATTTCAGGTGCTCCAGCGTGTCATGTTGTGTCTATAATTTGCATTAAATAATAATAATATATTTGATTCCAGATGCTCATGCTCCAGTGGGGAAAGGTATGAAAATGTGCTGTGCTTGGTACTTAATGTGTGTTTTCTTGTTTCTCTAGAAAATGTGTTAATTTCCACATCAGTGCTGGATCCTTGGAGCGCTAGACCAATGCCTGGAGGATACCACTAGGTAGAGACCCCTGGAAAGCTCCCTGGACCGAAGAAGGGGGTGAAGATGAGGAGCCTGAAAAAAAAACAGAGGTGACGCCCCAGGAGCAGGCCCTATGGAGTCCCAAATTGGAGGAGTTCTGCCAACGACGGCATTATGTGTGATTGTAATACAACATTTAATGGACAGGACATACCTGATGCACTGTTGGTTCTACTTGTGATACCACAAGCTACTTTGCTACAGGATGTATTTACAGAGACGCTTATTTTTTGATTTTTATTTTCACTGATTTTGAGATTCGATTGGATGACACAATCTACATATTCGAAGATGGTGATCAAATGAAAAAACGATAAAAGATAAAGATCTCTTAAAAAAAGGGGTGGTTTTAAAAAAAATATATACAATTTTTCAATAGAAGATAAAAAATATATCATAAAAAAGAGAGATCAGACCACTCATAAAAAAGGATGAGATCTGAAGATAAAAAAAACCCACTAAAAGATCAATATTAAAAAAATGTTTGCTAAGAATTTACACCATTATTCCTTATGAATAAACATATTGGTGTTGTCTCTATGATTGGGCATGATAATGTTTTTTTCAAAGCTGGAGGGATGTACATAATTTTCTGATGCCTGGATTTCAATGTATATAATATTTATTGTCAGGTATGGTTAATTTAATTGGTAACAACAAATGCGTTTTGGAGCTTATAGTTTGATGTTGTTTTTCCTGCAGTGATTTCTGTTGGGTTCCAACAGTAAAAAAAAGGAGGGAATATGTAGGAATAGTTGGGGGCTCGGAATAGTTATGGGGACATTGTTACAGGGATTTATTAGCTTAGTATACACACGTTGTGTTAGTGGGCTTATGTAGAGACAGGGAAATAGAAACACATACAAGCAGTGTCAAATGCACCAGGCGTGCGCACCAGATGGGAAATGCACACATCCAGGAACAGAGAGCACATGTTTAAAAGTGTTTTATTTCAGGATAATATTTCATTTCACTGGCTTGCACTGAACATAAATACTTCATTAAATAAATTAACCTGCTAACCCCTTCCCAGTAACCTGTAACATGTCCTTAATATGACTTAGTGAAAATTAGTTCAGATGAAAGTACTTGAAAACAATTTTGGAAAATGCTCTTCTGCAATGAGGTTTAAGTGTGCAGTTAGGAGCTGTGTGGCTTCAATCAATGAGAGTTTTAAATGTACAGCTTAGCAGAAGCTGTGAATATGAAATATGCGTTGCTAAAAAGGCTATTGTGTTTGCGCAGAAAGCAAAAGGAAGAAGATGTTACATTTGTAGTTTAGCAGGACAGTCATTTTCAATGGAAAAACACTGAGCGGACGGATGAAGTGGTATGATCTAGTCGAGGGGAGGGAGTTATTTTGAATGACATTATAAAAGACTCTGGGAGTGGGTATGCTATGCAGACATCCAATGACATCCAGGGAGAGACATTCTGGAGAGATCCTCGAGTGCTGGGCTGAGACAGTGCTGACAGGCAGGCAGCCTAGGATGCTTTGCTGAGACAGTGCTGACAGGCTTCCTGGGGTTGTGACAATACTGATTGTTGGGTGAACCAAGTGAGAGGGATTCCCACATTCAGCTGTGCCAGGAATTTCGCCAATGTATAGGTAAATATTTTTCGAAGTGAGAGTATTGGATTTGCCTGTCCGATAGTCAGTCAGCGACAGGTAATTTCCTGTGTAATGTTTCAGTGCATGCAATTCTGAATGTACAAGATTGTTCTACAGTTTGATTTCCATAAAGCTTAATTCTTGCCAAGTTCTTCGCTTTCAAGGTCGGGTTGCTAGGGCTGGTTACAGCTTGTTCTATTTTTGAAACGTGACTTTTGCTCTTTTTTTTAAAACTTTTGCACCAACAAATCTGTCCTGTGTATAGGTGTTGCCATAGGTAATTGGTAAGTTTATCTGTCAGGATAAAGACACATCATAAAAATTACTTTGTGTCTTGATGCATTTTGTGTCAGTTGGTCATTGTACTTGATCTGCACACACAGATGAGCGCACAACAATAAATGTTTCCAAATGAAGAATCTGATGTGAACTATATAGTTAGAAAGTGAATGTGTGTGCAGTATTTCAATTTGATTGTTTATAGTTGTGCAGATCAACCACCAGGGCATACATCAGCATAGTGAATAAGGTGCTTAGTGGTAAAGGTACCGTCCCATATTAAGTCCAGTAGTTGGTATTGTGAATAACACTGGGATAAAAAAGGACATCTGTTAGACTTTATTCTGAGGAGAGTTTTACCACTATAAAGGGAATCCACCAATGCACTATCAAAAGAGATATTATACCACACAATACCACTATTTACCACAATAATAAAATACCACAAGATCAGGTGTAACTCCTCTAGAAAATATATCTAACATGTTGAAAGTAAGTTTGGTTTTTGGTTTGATCAGGGACAGTCCGTAAAGAACCCTCTGAACCTATTGGAGAATCTATCAAGTATATAGAGATGAGAAAGTAGTCCAGTCAGGAGTAGCTTTTATACACAATTAGGCAATGAATATATCAAATAATCACAAGTGAAAAATTGCCAAACAGTGTGGTGCACAAAAACACCAATCAGGCTGAGTTCCGAATTTATGTTATGGCTGCCCCTAAACACCCAAACCTGATCAATGAACAACTAGCATAACTTTAAAACTGTCTGAAAAATTAAAGAATTAATAGATAGGCCAAGACATTACAGAACAGGGGTAATCAAGAGGAATTAGCAAAAAACGAATATTTAAGCATGTCACTGATTCTTCTCCCTGAAATCCCCCAAGCCTTTTCTTAATATCATCCTGCCCCTCTGGGAGAGTTGGCATCTGAGACCAGGCTACAGCCTCTGATTAGTCTTCTGGATTGCCTTTATCTGAGTAGCTCACCTGAAACTGAAAAAAAGGTATCTGCTTCTAATCGAGCAGTGGCTCATGTTCTTGTCCTTTCTAGGAGAACATGAATTTGAAAGGGAAGCCCCATTTATAAACAATAGCCCTTTCTCCTAATCAGGTCATAATTGATTTCATGACTGTTTGTTTCTGTTCTGTGGACAATGGTAGATATTAATATATCGTTGGTTGAGCAATTCTAAGAGGTCCTTGCCCCTCTTGCATTGTTCCCTCTAAACTGCTTTAGCTCTTGATGTGCTTTTTTCATGACTAGATTATTGCGATGATTCACTGCTGAAATTGCTATGACAACAAAATGAAGTGACCTGATTCACCTCTGACTTAAAACATTATTACTAGGTGGCAGGGTCATCACTCCGCGAACAGTGAGAATGTTTGTCGAGAGTTCTCAGGCTGATCTGTGACCACCTTGGTACAGCTGTGACGATATCTTCTGGAGGTCTGTGCTCCTCTCGACACCGTGGCTGATCGTTTCAGGAGGTGTGTCATTGGATTGCTGGCACTCCATAGTTTGCTTCCATATAAAGGTGAAGGAAGCACAAAGCTTTGCTCCACAATCCACAATTGTTCTGGTGAGCTTACTATCTTTGCTATTTTGGTTGTTTCCCTTGCATGCCTGAATTTGTCTTCTGTTATTAAAAAAAATATTATTATGGTATTTATTGAGTGTGAACCTAGCTTCGAGAAGCAGCGGAGCGCTTTACAGAGGTATACAACAATACAGACACACAATGGAGTTCTTTACAGAGGCATAAAACAGTACAGATGCATAAGAGAGTGCTGCTTGACTCCATCTGCTCGTTAGGATTTGCCTTAGCCCAAATGTGTCCTGAACCTGCTTGCCTACTTGACCGTCATCTGCCTGATGATCGAGATGTGTCTTAGCCTGCCTGTATATACCTGCATCCCTGTCTGTCATTGTTCCCTGCATTTTCTGGGGCTGTTCAGCAACTAGTGCACCGAACATCTAACTTCCTGTCTCCCTGTAGAGTTAGTGCCAATACTGCCCCCTGCCCCACTTACTCCAGCTTACCCTTTCCTCTCCATACTGAACTTTCCATGGTTCTCCCTCTCTAATTCTCTCTGGCTTCTCCGCTATTCTATCTGCTGTGGTCCTTGCTCACCCACTGGAATCCCAGTCACTGTGCTAGCAACTCATTAGGTGTATCCGTCCCTCTGATCTAAATTTGGCAATCTCCCACTATGGAACTCATTGTTTCCACATGTTGGAATTGTGACTTGAAATTTAACTGTAGGGTACTCGACTTTGTAATGCCCCTTAGTCTGCCGTTTTTGTGCTGTTGTTTCAATTTCAAATACAGACTACTGTTGATTTCGGTACGTGTGACGTTGTGTGAATGTTCTGTCTGCTGCCTCACGCCCATGGTTGGAATTGGTGTTCACCTAGGACTCCTGTCTCCTCAGGTTTCATCTAAGGTCCATTTTTTTCCTAATCATAGACTATATGCTTGTACCGGCTATGTTGAAACCTAATAATCTATTTTCTCTGTGTGTTTCCTTTGCAGCCTGGGAGGGTGGATTGTGATTTTTTTTTACCACCTTTGCACATAATCCCAGGTTGCAACTGTTGCATTGCCAATGGGGTGGAAGGAAAGGTTTGAGGAGCTATACTCATGATGCTTGGGATCCTTACAATATAAAGTCAGCGCTGATAGCTTGACATTTGCTCCCAATCAGAGAAAGGTCTCAATTTAAGATAATTTGATACTTTCTGCCACATTACCGGTTTGGTAATAGCACCAATCTCACTTAGCATCAGCACAGAGTGATGTAATTCCTAATTTAGAGCCATGCAGAATCTAAAGTTACTCCCCAATTTGGAGTCTTATTGCACTCCACTGAGGAGATGCAGTATTACTGCAAATGGTAATACAGCCTAGATAATACTACTTTTGGTTAAACAGTTGCGTGGTGGTAAATACCAGGTGTCTAATTGTTTACCTGAAGTGATTACTCAAAACTAAGGTTGAGTGACTTGAGAACTTGAAAGGATGTATAATCCATAATTGATTATGTTAGAATTACAATAATATTATTATTTTGTGGAGAACAAATTGGGTTTCATGTGAATTTATATAATTGAAGTAGAAGTTACCTTTTTTTACATAAATTGGGTCAGAAATTGCATTATTGAACACATTAGACTAATTGACAAATTGATTGTATATACAATAACGCTTGGGTGTGCCGGGGACGGGAGAGCTCCACAAAATTGTGGACATCTGTTGTTTTTACATTGGTTAGCACAACCTAGTGTCAAGGTTGGTTTTCTCCTCGGCACCCCACAAATTACCTTTAACTCATTAACGATTGTTAACTTGTTAGGTGTTCACTTGACCCACGAGGTTCTAGATTTAGGTAATTAGCACCACAGAAAAGCAGGTGGGCATTTCAGATATTGGTTTCCAAACTAATAATAGCGTGGAGTGGTCATATATGTGATACCGAAGAATACTGCATATTTTACCAATATCACACTACTACGCAGGGCTTTTACAAGTTTCTTACGTTGCACGGAGGCCAAAATGAGCTTAAATGTTCCAATGATCACAAACACTGACAGACCATGCCAATGGAATGAACTTTAAGGAAAGCAATGTGTGGTTCCTACCAACACAGTACCTGTTTCGCTGTTTTTTTATGCAACTCAAAGAGGCTATGCTGGTGGCAAAATGTGCACCATAAGAAGAACCAGTAACGCGACAGACATGCAGTTATACTGATATCATGCAATGAGCTGCTGCTTCTGAGAGTACTAACTGCCCAACAAATAATCGAGCTCCCTTGATCAGGTGTGAATTGACTCAATTACGCAGGAAACGTCACATGACTTGAGGAACAAGCTTTGATCCATCTTGGATAAATGAACATTCCATCACTCGCTGCACTAACTTTTGTCTTCACCCATCCTCTATATCTGGGGCCAATAGTGTATTTAATGTAGGGGTTTCTTGTTCAGGACTTGTGGTTACCTCAGAGCGCTGAGGGCAAGGAGAGGATGCAGGAAGAGACAAGATAGAGTATTTGCGGTACCGTAATTGCCGCCTTCACTATTCCCATTGAGCCCTATGGGGCAAAAATGGGAATGGGGAAGGGCCATGGTGAAATGGGGAAATGCCGCCCCGCCAACCTTGGAATGGGGCGGTATTTCCCCATTTCACCATTGCGGACTCGTTACAACACCGGCACAAACCATGGTGCTAATAGCGCAATGGTTTAGCGCCGGTGTTGTAATGAGGGCCATCGTGTCTTATTAAATGTTTTAACTGCCTATTCTTTGAAGAAAGGTCCCCATTTCATGTGCTTGAGCTAGAACGCTGCATTAACAGCACAATGCCCATCCCGGATTACCGCTGATGCAATGGCCACGAGAAAGCAAAGTTCCCATTTTTTTCTTAACTCTGCGATTTCACTTCACCATTAAATTCATTTTTGTCTGCAGGGCTGTTCACCTATTTTTTACGTTGGCAATTTCAACTGCATTAAACACCAGTTTAAACAGTGAGCATTTGTAATTGCAATGTTATGCATCTATAATTGATGAGAAAGTTTTAAGCAGCCTAGAGCAGCAATAAACCTTTACTGCAAAGCTGGCCTGATAAAATATTTCAGAACATACCATTAAAGATTTGCAGTCTCTATTCTGGTTTCATTGCAGAGCTAAAGTTTTACACTTGGAATCACACACAGCCATAGTTTGTTTAGAGAATGCACCTGTATTTTTTCATTGTGTGCAATTAGTGTTGTCTTTGGGCCACATTACGAGTTTGGCAGTGCAGTAAATATTTGGCAATTATTCTGTTGCCACGACTATTTTGGTAGTAACAGAATTGCTGCTAATTATACCACACTGTCAAATTCCCAGAATGGAGGTGAAGTGCAGAACTTTTCTCCAGCATATCACTGGGGTAAATCCTCCACTTTACCACCAAAATGACCAGATATTCTTAATGAGAATGTTGAATCTCAGGTAATCCTATGGACTCCAAAAAGGGTGATTAACACTACCATACCTCTACTTCCAATTTCTTGGTAAATCTGTATTGATGTGTAGTGGTAACAGTAAGCAAGTTTGGCGGTAATTCAGACCAAATTACAACCAAACTTGTAATGAGGCATACCAAAGTTAATGTGCATGACTGTGTGTAGGTTTTTGTTCTTAAAGATGTATATTATTCTTTTTTTGCTAGGGAATGACATGTTGAAATATCCAAACTGTATCTATTTGGAGTTTCACTAGTAAAAAGAAACATTTAGTAACCGTGAACCCAGCGGGTTGTGTACTGGCTATGTTCCCAACAAGCTATTCTTATGTCACCCCCAATTTCCAGCCCCCTGTCGGTTTAAAATGGACAATTGCCTTCATTTCGAGTGTGGTGGTGTGCTAGAAATCTGCCACTACCTTTTTAGCAGTAATAGAATTTCCACAGGTGTTGCCACATCACCAAACAGCTAAGTGCTGGAGTTACATCCTCCACATTTATGCAAAAGCTGCAGAAATTACCACAGGGTGGGGAAACCTGCAAGGAGTCCTATGGACTCCATGAATAAGGACTATCACTGACTTACCAAGACTCCTAATCTGGCAGTACTTTCATGGGAGTTAGGGCCTCATTACATGGTAGGCGGTAAGGGTTTACCGGTACTGGTAAGGGCATCGGTACCGGTAAACCCTTACTGCCTTACTACGAGGTCCCTTTGCGGGACCCGACCCTAACAACTGGTTTTACCAGCCGTTAAGGAACAGGCCCGCAAAGGGACCTTGGTGCTAATTACGGTACCACAATTTGCAGTACCGTAATTACCTCCTTCCCCATTCACATTGAGCCCTATGGGGGCAAAAATGGGAATGGGGAAGTGCCTTGGTGAATGGGGAATTACCGCCCCCGCTCACCTTGGAGTAGGGTGGTAAATCCGCCATCCACCAAGGCGGACACGGTAAAATACCGGCAGCAACCATGGCGCTAATAGCCATGGTTACCGCCTACCGTGTAATGAGGCCCTTGGTGTCACTATCCATAATTCCAGTCAAATGACTACCATATTATTAACGTGGCTGAATGTGTTGTTGGAAGGAGGTGGAAACAGTGCTGCATGGGGCCCTTCCGATCTAAACCAGAAACGTAAGCATAATGCCTGCATCATTAGATGATCATGAAGAGGGTACTTGGTACTGCTCCTGTGTCTGTGAGAATCTTGTGCCAGCATATACTCGACCAGGTTAGGCAAGAAACCTGCGTAGAGGTATGATTGTTGGTGGACCCTGGATGAGCACATTGTCATGAAGTCTGTAAAGGAGATGCCTGGAAGGCAAAAGACAGAAAGAAAGGATGGCCCCACTTGAAGGGACTTGTGATGCAAGGGTGGAAGTCATGGCCGTACGGTGACTGGCTCAAACACAGAACTAGGACCAATCACATGTCTCTGGAGGATAGCTCAGTGGCAACGCGCTCGCCGTGGAAGCAAGACGACGCAGAGCAACAAAGGTTCGATCCCTGGGTCCGCTCTTAGAAACCTCTGGGTATAAATAACCAATTACAATTACATGACCTGGATTATTTAAGTTGTTAAGTTGTGACAACAAGTCTATTGCTTTTCAGGGGTACAGGGATGAGTAGTGAATACAACTCTTACTGCCACACCACCACTAAACCAGCAGTTATTCCAATCATAAAGGTCAAATAGGCACAGCCCGAGAGGTACATCTTCTTTGCTTCTTATGGTAGTACAGGCCGCGGGAAGGGTACACACTTCAGTACCAGTGTGAGCTGGAGGAGAAGCAACACTGATAGTTTTTCTAGAAGGTTTTCCCAACATAGCGTCACTGTGCTAATGTTGAATTTAGAAAGTGTGCCCAAATTGCAAATTTTGTAAAGTTGTGGCTGTCCTTCTGACTGAGCCTCAACCACTCGACCACCATTACAGCACACAAGGCTGAATCCATTCCAAGATGGCCGCCCGCGCCTTCTGGAGCCTCCCCTCCTCTGTGCTTCCTTCACTTGACCTGAGAAGACTGATGATTGGCTCTCCCACCCTACTTCTCCACCCATCAGTCGCCGGGAGGCGCAAGCCGGCCCTTCCGGGAAAGGCCCTGAGGGCAAGGCCAACAACTGTCCAGAGACTGTCCTGAGCTGACCACAGCTCAGGGCCATACCCCCTGCTCGTTTCTTATGAGGTTGTGAGTAATCCATATTTGTCTTACCTACTCCACCTACGCCTCTTACCTGTCCACTCAATCTGCTCCCTTTATTACCGGCATCTGCTGTGTGTCCCAGTCATTGCATTGGACGTTAAGGTTGCTTAATACATTCGCAACAGTGTGCCACCTTTAGTCGGACCTATGTACTCTACATTCTGGTAGACATCTCTACTATTCCCTCTCCTCATAGACAAGTCACATTTATGTGTTCGTTACTAATGCATTTGAACTTGTGCCTTTCTGCATTTTAATCGACTGCCTTTTTGGTTCCCTCTGCTAAAATCGAATGTAGGTATGTTTGGATTATGTATTTGAACTTGTGCCTTTCTGCATTTTAATCGACTGCCTTTTTGCTCCCTCAGCTAAAATCGAATCTAGGTATCTAGGTATCTAAGTATCTGTACCCTAATACACTGCTACCGCGGTTACTGCTGCCTTACTTTCTGTGCACGCCACTGCATCTACGGTGGTCATTGTTATTATTGTTTTACATTGTGTGCAATTGCCTACAACAACACCTCTACCTCAACCACCCTTTTTGTAGATCTTGTAAGCATCTGCTTTTAGACTGTATTAGGCCAACATGCCCTCCACCCTCACTACTCTATACTCTATTTGCAAGAATACTGCCCACCCTACTCTACCTCACATGGCACACCGGCAGGACAGAACCCAATTACACCAGCACCTCCCCCCACTACCCCAATCTTCACCACACCATGACTATGCCGTCCACTGCTCACCACACCAACCCTTACCTCAACAACCCAGCCTTATGGCTCCAACACTTTGCTTCCAGACCTTCACCAAACATATCATGTTCCATCACCCTGAGAATTGCCAGACTTGGCTCGCGACTCACGCACACCTCCCATCACTCTGTGGATCTTAACAAAAAGCCTCTGACCTCCACCGCATCCACACACTTGAAAAACCCATCATCACCTCACCCCAACCTCCCTAACACTAGCAATATTAAGGGTGCATTAATCAATGTCAGATCCTTCACGGCTCACGCTCTAGAAGTGGCTGACCTTATTCTTACCCTGAACCTCGACTTTATGGCTATCACCGAAACTTGGCTTCGCACAACTTCTGGCCCACTACTCTCCCTTGCCGTCCCTCCAGGTTACAACATTATCAGACACGATTGTAACTCTAACCAGTCAAAAGGTGGTGGCATTGCCATCATCCATAAAAATGCTCTAAACTTCCACCTCTCCTCTGTGCATCACTTTTCATCTATGGAAGCACTGACAGCCCATATAGCCGTCACTCCTACCCACTCTATCACCTTCCATCTACTTTACCGGCCACCTGGGCCGCTATCGCCTTCTCTGAGGACCTCTCCAACATCATCACTCATAACACCAAAACCAAATCCCAAGTCTCGATATTAGGGGACTTTAACCTGGACCTCACTGATCCCAATGACACTGCTGCCATGACTATTGATAATATGCTTATGAATGCAGGATTCATACAGTTTATCAACCAACCTACCCATGTTAAGGGCAGAACCCTCGACTGGCTAGCCTCCCACAATTATCCTATCCATATCATCTCTAACCAACAGTATGCATGGACCGACCACCATTTAATTACGTTTAACATTCAGTCCATATCTGCCAGCCTCTCTCCTACCATTGCACCGGCTACTGCTACCCGCAATAAACGTGACATCACTTGCGACAGACTCCTCCCCCTCCTCCTCCCGGCTCTCAATGACCAGGTTCGCTCACGCTCCGACCCCACGGCTATGGTTGACACCTTTAACCTCGCTATGCAAAAAGCATTAGATATCATCGCCCCATCCAAACTGAGAAAACCCAAACCTCGAGCCCACCTGAACTCTTGGTTCACACCCCAGCTCAGAACCCTGCGCAAAGAAAAACGAATTGCGGAATCACATTGGAAAAGCAACCAGTCCGCAGCCAACAAATCGTGCCTCCTCCTGGCCACCCTTAACTACAAGGAAGCCATATTCTAGGCTAAAAAAGACACTTACAATAAACGTATCGAACAAGCCAAATCCAACACCAAAGAATTGTTTAGAATCCTAAAAGAACTTGAAACCCCTGTCACTGCACCTGGCACTTGCATCAAAGATAGCACTTGGTGTACCAAAATACAGGAGGCTCTCCTCGGCAAGATTGCCACCCTCCAAATTAAAATCAATAACAAACAATCAAGCCTACAATCAAACCCACAACCCAACCCTATCCCCACCCTAAACCACCCCATCCCAGACTCTCTGACTCCTTTTAGCTTCTCTCCACTCTCCATTTCCGAAGTGGAAAAGATCATCACCAGCCTTAAACCGACCAATTGCCAAGGCGACCTCTGCCCGGCACCTATCATCAAGTAAGCAGCTCATGACCTAGCGCCATTCATTACTAGGCACATCAACTCTTCCTTTAGCTCTGGGATCATACCTGAAAATCTAAAGGACGCGTGGGTCATCCCCCTATTGAAAAAACCTACCCTGGACGCTACTATACTCACAAACTACAGGCCAATCACCACGGTCCCGTTTTTACTAAAAATCCTCGACCGTGCAGCATATCTACAAATTCAAGATTACCTTGAATCTAACAAACTCTTGGGATTTAGGCAATCTGGGTTCCGGCCACGTCACGGCACTGAAACTGCCCTCATAGATTTAAAAACACAGATTGAAGATCTAAAAGACAAAGGCAAACTTGCTCTTTTACTCCTCTTGGACCTCTCGGCAGCCTTTGATCTCGTCAATCATGAACTCCTCTGCCACCACCTTAAATCAGCTGCACACTTCTCCGATAAAACTACAACCTGGATTAGCTCCTTTTTAGACAATAGATCTATGCGCGTGTTCTCTCCACTAGCAGCCGCACCACCTGCACCTGTCTCCTGTGGCGTGCCACAAGGATCTTGTGTTTCACCCACATTGTATAACGTGTTCACCAAACCTCTCTTCGATGTCTTGGACTATCTGGGTGTCACTTACACCAACTACGCCGACGACACCAGATACTAATCCCTATCTCAGGTGACTACACGGCTGACTCCCTCACTATCAATGTCATCTACCAGGTCATCCAGGTGTGGATGGCTCAACACGGACTCTGTCTTAATGATGAAAAGACTGAGCTCCTTATTCTTGTTTTGCCACAAAACTTACCAAACTCAACCCTGCGTTCAAGTCCTTCATCATCGATGGGAATATTATCCCAACCGCCAAGGACACAAAATCCCTAGGGATCTACATTGACTCGACCCTATCCCTGACCAGACAAACTAACTCAGTCTCTTCTGCAGCGGCATATACCTGCAAGCTTATTACAGCCTGTCGCCCTTTCCTCTCCGCAACCAATTGTGTCACCCTGGCTAGAACTCTTGCATTATCCAAGATTGGTTAATGCAATGCACTGTACCAAGGCACCAATTGCTGCAACCTAAACAAGTTACAAATTGTCCAAAGCAATGCGATTAGAGCTGCCCTCAACATTCCCAGGCGCCAACAAATATCCGACACCAGACGCAATATTCGCTGGCTCACAGTCCCACACCGTATCTCCCTGAAAACCTTGGCTCTTACCCACAAATGCCTTCATAACCAAGCTTCCTGCTACCTGGCCAACCGATTTGCCCTCCACAACTTCATTAGACCCCGCAGAATGGCTCATTTAAACTGCCTTGAGGTTCCACGTTTCAATCTCCAAAGATCAGGTGCAATTAGCTTCCCTATCTTGGCAGCTAATCTCTGGAACACGCTTCCTAATGAGCTTAGAGCAGAACCCTCATTCCCGAGATTCAAACACCTTACGAAAACCTGGCTGGCCGCCCAGGACATTTAGCTCTGGGTTCTCTGCTTAATTTGTACATGTATATATAATCTGATTGTCCTCTCATTGCTATTATTATACCTGTAAATTCTGTATTATACTTGTAAACTTTGTAATTATGGTTCTGTCTGTTTTTCTTATGTTGTAACTAAGTGATGCGCCCGGTTGCCCCTGGGCCTGGTGCGCTATACAAATAAATAAAATACAAATACAAAATAGCGTCACTGTGTTAAAGTTGAATTCAGAAAGTGTGCCCTAATAGCGTCACTGTGTTTACGCTGAATCTAGAAGGTACTCCCAATATGGCGTCACTGTGTTAGATTTGAATTTAGAAACTGTGCCCCAATAACGTCACTGTATGCTGAAGCCAAAATGAATTCCAAACATAGCGTCTAGAAGGTACTCCCAATTAAGCGTCACTGTGTTAGAGTTGAAATTAGAAGGTATTCCCAGCATAGCGTCACCGTGTTAGAGTTGAATTTAGAAAGTATGCCCTAATAGCGTCACTGTGGTAAAGTTGAATCTAGAAGGTATTCCCAACATAGCGTCACAGTGTTACAGTTGAATTTAGAAACTGTGCCCCAATAGCGACTCTGTGGTAAAGTTGAATCTGTGCCCCAGTGGATTGAACGGATTGGAGTGTATGGAACGGATTGGAGTACATGGAACGGATTGGAGTGCATGGAAAGGATTGGAGTGCATGGAACGGATTGGAGTGCATGGAAAAGATTGGAGTGCATGGAAAAGATTGGAGTGCATGGAACAGATTGGAATGCATAGAATTGCGTGACTTACATGGAATGGTTTGGAGTGCATGGAACGTTTGAAAGAGCATGGAAAAGAACAGTTTTGTGTGATTGAAACGTTCATAATGCATGGAACAATCAGAGTACATGGATCGGATGGAGTACATGGAACTATTGGAGTGGGTTCGATCTCAAACACCTAAGGTAGACCACCATATCACATCTCCACGCTTACTCTCGTCTTTACACTACCACTCAACTAGAACACAGCAATACTATGACACCATTCGGTATAGCTGTTCTCATACCATCATCTGCCTCATACTCCACATCACTCTAACTAAACACTGCTGGTTACACACCCTCCAGCCTAGGCATTCTCCTCAGGCCAAATGCAGCCAGAATCGGTCTGGATAAAAACCTGCCAGAAAGAACACATGCTCCTGATCTCTCAACCACGACACCCACCGCTAAGAAGCAGCGCCACACCAGCTGCACACATATCGGGTGCTCACACGCACCTTTGACTTTCTCTACACTCGCTACTGACTTGAACTTCGGTTCCCGAGGGCGTTCAACCTACCAGCGCCATGAGACCATACCAATGGTACATAAGGCGCTATATAAATGCAAAGTAACATAACATAACATAACATATGGAAATAAAACAACCAAAGTTTTAAAAAAAGAGTACTTTAATTAAACTAGAAAATACACACAAGTAATACAACCACCAAAGACCCACACCTCTAGTGACAATGCAGACTTTGCAATAAAGGGGCACTCTGGGTTTGGAGATAGGGGTCTTGCTGCATCATCTATAAGGCAGTCGCCCTTGCAGAGAATCTCAGAATCTCCAGCGGACAATGCACCACCAGAAACCAGGACACGTGCAGACTTGAAAACCACTGCTGCAAATAGGAAAGGACCCAAAAACAAGCCTTCTCTGCCTACTCCCCAAGGCAATGGGAACTCTTCACCATTAGCATTAGACTCGCCCCCGCTCCTACAATTCTGAAAATAACTCAAGACCCACCTCTTCAAGGAGTTTCTCCTCCTCAACACCTAGGCCAACACATCACCCCCGAGCCACCTCACTCGCTAGACAGCGTCCACCCCTCCCTTCCCCACCACCCTGTACAGCTGTACCCCTCCTGTTCCCCTCTGTATCCTACCCCTGCTGTATATCTGTTCAGTTGTTACCTCTGAAAAGTGCTCTGTTTTGCATCTGTACTGTTGTATACCTCTTTAAAGCGCTATGTTGCGTATCTGTTCTGTTGTATACCTCTGTTAAGCGCTCTGTTGCTTCTCGAAGCTAGGCCTCAAGGGACGACATGAAAACATGGTTCAAGGAGTTCCAGGAACAGTTCATCGCATCATCCCAAGCACAGTTCGACAACATGAAGGGAGAACTGAAACAACCGGTCCAAGAACTGAAAAAGGACATAGAAAACCTTGAGGAGAGAACAGACAATCTAGAAAGGTCGGTCCAGAATATGGATGAAGAAGTCCTCCAATATGCAGAAAACACAAGATCGACTTGCACGCCTAGCGCAGGAACTGGAAACCCAATGCGAAGACTTGGAAAACAGGTCCAGAAGATCGAACATCAGAATTAAAAATATGCCGGAAACAGTAGCCGACAAAGACCTACGCACAGCGATACAGCAAGTATTCCAAGAAATATTGCAAGACGGGACGGGGGACGACATCCACATCGATAGGATACACAGTGTAGGCCCTTGAAGAACTGGGGAGCCTGGATCACGCCCAAGGGACGTATTAGTGGCCATGAGACTGTACGCCCAAAAGGAACAAATCTTAAATAAAGCCAGAACAATGAAGCAAATTAGAATGAACGGTAAGGAAATTCAGCTTTACCAAGACTTAGCCCAATCCACGCTCAGAAAAAGAAGAGAAATGAGCCAGCTTACGAAACTCCTCACAGAAAAACAAATCCGCTACAAATGGGCATTTCCTTTTGACCTTCTCTTCACATGGGAAGAAAAGCAACATCAAATACTCACCTGCGAGGAAGGCCTAACGATATTGGGATGCCGAGAGCAGGAACCAGAGACAGCAAAGGCCAGGGAACCCCAAAGGCAAAGAAGACAGCCGAGGGGATGGCAAACGGAGCAATGGAAAACAAGACTCCAATCCCGCAAGCCGGAGAAAAACTCACACACCACAAGCAGTCAGAACGCTCGCAAAATCAGACAGAGGGAGAGGCAAAGATAGCACAGACAAATCAGACAGGGCAGGTGCCGACAAGAAGGCGCAGCAGAGCCATGGGATGGCCATGGAATCCGTACCACTAGCAGGGTTTAGGAACCCCTGCGAACAGTTAACCCTGAGATGTTAGAGGGCATGGAGCAAAGGCACGACGCCGGAGCAACCATAGGGCCCAGCGCCCTCCTCAGGGACAAAGTTGGGGGGAGAAGGAGGGAGGGGGCAGGGAGGCTGGGGGGGATGTTCATAGGGGAAAAGACTCCAACACCGGTTTGTTAGCTCATCACAGAGACCCACAAAGGAAAACCAATAAGAAAACAAAAACTAAACTGGAAGAATGGGGCTGAAAGTCTTACCATACAACATCAGAGGACTGAACACGCCTGAAAAACGGAAAAAAACTGGAACACTTCCTGCACAGAGAAAAATATGATATAATCACGCTCCAAGAGACGCATATACAGAAAAAAAGGGAAGGCTTCCTTCGGATTAGGGGCTACAATCAAATCATCCAATCGAACGATGAAGAAAAAAAGAAAGGAGTACTTATTGCCTTCGCAAATCACCTACAGATCCAGATCAAAGAGACACAAACAGACAAGAACGGTCGCTATGTCTTCACAAAGGTCAAGATAGACAACCGCCAACTATCAATAGCCACTCTGTATGCTCCAAACACTGGACAGGAGGGCTTTATCAAGGACACAATCAACAAATTAGAAAACTTCACAGAAGGGGAGGTGATCCTCACCGGAGACTTCAACCTAGCATGGAACCACAAAGAAGATCGATCGAACCCCAAAAGTAGCCAAGTAGGATCTCCCTCTCAGGCGCTGAAACAGACGATGCAGAGCCAAGCCTTAGAGGACGTATGGCGCAGACTTAAAGGATCAATGGAAGGATACACCTACCACTCGCATGTACATGACACCAGCTCCACGATAGACTATATTTGGGCGTCAGGGACCCTAATCGGAGAAATACGGGACATAGAAAGAGGCCTAATATCACTCTCGGACCACGCCCCGTTGTGGATTACACTCCCCAAATTCATGAAAAGATCGAATCTATGGCGATGGACGCTCCCTAGAGACATAATACAAGACCCAGTGTCAAAAGAAGCTATCAGAGAAAAGATAGAGGAATACTTTGAGTACAAGGACACCCCAGATGTCTCCATAAGCACAACATGTGAAGCTTTCAAAGCAGTAATGAGGGGACATCTAATCGCATTAAAGGCACAGAAAGACAAGTTATCATATATATGGGAAGATGAACTGGGGAAAAAGCTGGTAGAAATAGGGGAAGAAATGGTCAAGAATCCCTCCAGGAAAGTAAAGAGAGAACATAGACATATCCAGAGCCAGCTAGACTTGATCAGGACCAAAAGAGCAGAAACGCAATTAACGCACACAAAACACTGGTACGCGATGAAATCAAACAAAGCCGACAAATTACTAGCAAGACAGTTAAAGGGTAAACGACAGGAGCAAACAGTGCAAACACTGTAAAACGAACAAGGAACAGAGAAAACAAAAATGAAAGACATAAAAGAAGCTTTTCGAAAGTTCTACCAGAAACTGTACTCTTCGCAACATCCGAAGGAAGAAGAACAAGCAGCCTTCCTGAAACAAATCACTCTCCCGGCGGTATCGCCATCTGAAAAAGAGGCCTTAGAGGAGTCCATCACGCCGGAGGAGGTAGGGAAAGCAATAAGAGATCTCCCCAAGAATAAAGCCCCAGGACCGGATGGCTTCACCGTGGCCTTCTACAAAACATATGCGGACGTATTGACCCCCCCATCTAACCACATTATTCAACACCTTCAAGACCTCGAATAATATCACAGCTTCAATGAATGAGGCTAAGATACTCGTCTTCCACAAAAAGGGAAAAGATCCAGAAAACCCGAGCTTGTACCGCCCAATAGCCCTTATTAATGTTGATGCCAAACTCTACACGAAGGTTCTTGCAAACAGGCTGGCGCCTCTGCTCCCCAAACTGATACATCAAGAACAAGCGGGCTTCATCATCAGCAGGAAAACCCACGACAACATAAGACGTATAGTACATCTCATCGAGAAGGAAGGGATCATGAATATCCCATCAGCAATAATTTCGCTAGATGCGGAAAAAGGCTTCGACCGCGTCGAATGGTCAATGCTATTTGCGACCCTTAAGAAAATGGGCATGGGAAACGAATTCATAAACATGATCCATGCCAACTACAATGCACCGACGGCCAGAATAGCAGTCAACTGGGAACTCTCAAATCCCATCAAAATCCAAAGAGGCAAAAAACAGGGATGCCCCCTGTCACCACTGCTGTATGTGATTTTTTTAGAACCCCTCCTGGTGAAAATCAGAACGACCCAAGACATCAAGGGTATAGAAATGGGAGGACACACACACAAGACTGCCGCATATGCCGACGATATGATGATGACAATCACAGAACCAAGCAAAACCCTCCCACTCCTCATACAACTAATAGACAAATATGGGGACATTTCGGGGTTGAAAATTAACAAGCAGAAATCAACAGTAATGGCACTAGCTGGAAACAAAGAAGAGATCCACAAATTAATAAAAGACCTACAACTACAAACGGCAGAAGAAGGCGTGAGGTATCTAGGAGTGACACTGACACCCAAGATACAAAACCTGTACGCGGGGAATTACACAAACCTCTTAGAAGCTGTGAAAAGAGACCTAAACAAATGGAACCCACTGACAATCTCTTGGTGGGGCAGAATAACTGTAATCAAGATGACGATTCTGCCCAGATTTCTCTATTACTTCCAAGCACTCCCCATAAGGATTCTGACATCTTTCTTCAAGTCACTCACCAAAATCATCACCAAATACGTATGGCAAAACAAAACCCCAAGAATTTCACAACAGGCGCTCACAGCTCACAAATCAGATGGCGGAATGGTGCTCCCCCATTTCAGGAAGTACTACGAGGCGGCCCAACTATGGGTAATCAACGAATGGATCACGGACACTTCAGAAAAATGGTGGGAGGCACAGGATAGTGCTGTTGCAAGATGGAATCTGCGTCACCTCCTGTGGAAGAGACCTGAGCACAGGCACAAAAACATAAAGATCAGCGAAGTCATGAGCTCTACCATGCAAATCTGGGATAGGGCCACCAAGAGAGAAAACCTAACGATATACCCGGCCCCGTTCATACCACTGCTCGACAACCCGGACTTCCCCCCAGGGATGGCGAAAGGGTCATTGCAGAAATGGAGAGACACCGACTGCTCAAAAGTGGGAGACATGTTTGTGGGCCAACGGATCAGATCCTTCATGGAATGTCAGGATTTGCTGGGTCTTACGGAGAAAGACAGATACCAATATGAACAGATCCACCACTGGCTCACAACCCCAAGAATAACGAAGGCCATGAAAAGAGGTCTCACCCCATTCGAGTCATACATACTGACCCAAACTGGAGAAAAGAAGTTTGTATCAACCCTCTACAAATTTATAAACGCACAATAAGAAAACATTACATGGCTATAGATGAAAAAATGAGAAACCACATTGGGAAAACAAATTACGAGGAAGCAGTGGATATATCTGTGGCAAATAATCCCCAAGTGGACCCGTGCAATTCAAACAAGGGAAGCATGGCCCAAAGTGATGGTGCAATGGCACTATACCCCAGAAAGACCAAAGGGGGTTTGGGGACAATATTGAGTCCCGATGTTAATATTTAAAGAAATGCCATAAAAATATGTTAAAAAATAGATAAATAAATAAACAACATTACCAGAATCAATGTTCTCACTATTACAAAAGAACATACCAGCTCTAAGCATGGAAGCAAACATACCTCGGTTGATTGCACACCCAGCAATGTTTTGCTGAGAACAAAAAAAACAGAACTATTGTCCCATATTGCCCTAGGTACTAAACCAGAAAAAATAACTTTGGCATTAGGAAGGACTTTTATTACTGCTTGATCCAAATGTTCTTAATCTGCCTACAAAGTAGGGGCACTGACATAGCCCAAATGCAAAGCACCACAGTGCAAAACTACCACATGGGGACTGTTCACCCTGCCCATATGTTCACAAACTTGTACAATTCCCGGCACATTGAACTCAGGCTCAGTGCTCCACACCACCTCCACTCCTTTAACATCAAAATTGTTTGCCACATTCCTGCATTTAGCATACTGCTCCAAACCATGCACAAACATATCTCCAACCACCAACACCCTGACTTTCTCCACCTCTGCCATCTTCACTACACACAGCCTATTTCAACACAAACCACAACCTCAACACCTGATTGGCTAATCCCTATAGTACTATTTCCATGCCAGATATGTTGAGAAGTTCCGTATGTGGCACGCCCTGTCTGCGGACAGCCGCAGTGTCTGCGGAGCGCGTAACACTTGGGCAGCCCTTCTACCCTTTCCACTTCACTCTCTGCACCATTCCCTCATTGGCTACAGCTAGGCAGTCACACAACCATCCACCAAAAACATCCAAGAACTCTACATCTAACTCCATCATCATAATTCAGCACTTCAGATTTACTGCTGATCACTCTGAGTACATGTCTCGTGTCATTGGAAAGCACCTACTACAAAAACTACTGAACAACTCACCCATCCACATGCATGAACACAAACTACATGTATGCATATTTTCTGCACAGTACATGTGCAGATCTTGTATAAATACATATAAACAGGTTAACTGCTACTTAACCTGTATAACCTACAAAATTAACTTACTGTCATTTCTCCCATCTTCTATAATCAACTGTCACTTGCAAACCTGTCTGCTCTCCAAATTTTCTTTTTACACACATAGCTATCTAAAAAAGTGTAATGTAATATTAAAAGATGGGCGAAATAACAGTATAATTGTAGAAAATACTTTGTAGTGTATTATAAAATTACACACAGCCAGGATGAGTTCATGTGTCTTTGTATACTCACACAGATAGACACTATCATTAGAAAGGCTCCCAGCTGAAACAACACCACTGCCTCTACATGAAATCCGTCTCCTTTATTATCCACACCTTCACAAATGCATACATTCCATGCTTTTCTATACAGTTTCTCCCATTTACCATATAAAAATAGCAAAATAAGTATATGATTATTTCTTCTATTTCCTAACATCCAAAAACACAGCCTAAGAAGCCAAGTGAGCTTCATACGCTTAGTATTATACTCATCTGTAAAGCATGTTCAACTAACAGATTCTAAGTAAAATATACAGGCTGCACATAGGCAAAGGAAACTGCATGTACACACTATGTTCAGTTATAAGAAAAAAGTACTATTACAAACACAAAAAAATCAATGGCCCTCATTACACGGTAGGCGGTAAGGGTTTACCGGTACCGGTATTTTACCGGTACCGGTAAATCCTTACCGCCTTACTACGAGGTCCCTTTGCGGGTTGGGGAATTTAACGCCTGCTTTTCGCAGGCGTTAAAAACCAACCCGCAAAGGGACCCAGGGAGCTAATTACGGTACCACAATTTGCGGTGCCGTAATTAGCACCTTCCCCTTTCCCATTATGCCCTATGGGGCAAAAATTGGAATGGGGAAGGGCAATGGTGGAAGGGGGAATTACCGCCCCGCCAACCTTGGAATGGGGCGGTAATTCCCCTTTCCACCAAGGCTGTGCCAGTATTTTACCAGCATGAACCATGGCGCTAATTGCGCCATGGTTCTCCGCCTACCGTGTAATGAGGCCCACTGTCTAAATTAACAACAGTGCTATAAACACACAAATGTACTACCTTCTTTCTTTTACAATTGCAGTGAAGACCGCTCTCCTAAAAAGCAGCAGCATCTGAAGTACGAGCAACAACTCAGAAGAAACCTACTCTTTCCTTCCAAAAAAGTAAGTACAATACTACCATAATATTCTAACTGTTACCCAAACACACTAGAATGTTAGTATTGCAGAACAAACAACTGTTTTAATTCTATACCATTAGATTTAGTATTAGTGCTTCCCCTCACCACTAACCTAGGTATTGTCATCTGAAACCCAGTATAGTAACACAAATACAAGAATAGCTTTCCCAACGTGTTGTAGCTGGCCATTGCACAATCACACAACTCCACATACATTCTTACCATCATACTCAGACACTCATGCACACAGCATACATACATTGACCAACAGCCCAACCCACACTTTCTTTTTTTCTCCAACAGACCCCAAAGAATGTCTACCAAAAAGCAACTCAATAGGAAGCAACGCAGAAGTAGAGCAGGCGCCCTTAGAGGGTTCCCGCGAGCAGACTCGTAATGAGGCGGTAAGTGGTTGATGGTTCCGGCACCTTTACCGGTGCTGTTAACCCCTTACCGCCTTACTCGTAATGACCCCCTCAGTGTCAAAGGTAAATCTCCTAAGAACACATATTACATAAAAAGGACAGAAGAAGCAAAATATATCAATGATTACAATGCAATCATTGCCCTCTTATCGAATGCAAACAGATGTGCAGTACATTGCAGACAATTCCACTGCAGTTGTACGATATGTCACAGCCTACTTAACCAAAGCAGAAAAAACAGAGCTTCAAGACCTCTGGGATGACTTATCATCTGACAAAACACTGTCACAGAAATTGTACAGCTTAGGCATAAAAATGCCCTCTCATAGAGAATGTGGCTGCTATGAAGCTGCAGACCGTTTAACCGGTACTGCTTTGTATGGAAAATCTGAAAAGTTAGTATGGCTAAGTCTTGGTCCTGCTAAATGTAGAAAAAGAGTTTTCAAATCATATGAGGACATAGAAACAATAGCCAAAACGATTCCAACAGCCAAGACATTTTGAAAAACAATTTACTAGACACATACTACCCAAACAGGAGTACCACTTTGGAAACCATGTGTCTATACCACATAGCCCAAAACTTCACATAGAAAAATAATATAAAACCATATGAAAACAAAGGTAGATACAGAGTGACAAATTGTGACAAATTGTGAAGGAAGCTTAGTGAAACTTACCAAACGAAGCTTAATTAATCATATCAAATTATCATTAAAAACTCCTCAACATAAAGAACTTTATTACATGTCCCTGCTACAATGTTGCACAATGAACAGCAACACGAAGAAGAACTCCAGGCCCAACTAGATGAGGACACTCCCAACAGTAGTAAACCTTCTGTAACAGGAAGCCAAGAACCAATGGGACAGCCACTAATAGCAAATGAGGCAGAATTAGCTATGACAGAAGTAGAAAACACCATGTGTCTCATGTACAACATGAAAAAAAACTGTACCTGCCAAAACTACAAACCTATACTGCTATACGTCAATGGTCAAGCTGGTTCAGGCAAAACATTCTCAAAATCGTCAGCTGTTGTAACTGCCCCCACAGGTTTAGCTGCCTACAACATAGGTGGTGTCACTTTACACCAATTACTACTCCTTCCAGTAGAACACCAAAACACATTAGATTATTACAAACATTCTACAGAAGCTGCAATGGAACTACGCAGAGTTTTGAAACAAATGAAAATGCTACTAATAGATGAAGTGAGCATGGTCTCCAACTTAATGTTGGCTTTGATAATCGTCAGATTACAAGAGGTACTCAAAACAGACTACGAAGAGCTCTTTGGAGGAAAACACATGATTGTTTTCGGAGATCTTCAATTAACACCAGTGAAAGGTGAACCTATTTTTAAAACCTTAGGGCACAAACTCTGCCATAAAACTCTTGGCAGCATAGGAAATGTCAACCTTTGGCAACATTTCCAACACAGAGAATTAACAGAAAACATGTGCTAGTCTGCAGACCTCACATACGCCAATATTTTAAAAAGTATTTGAGTTAGTGTACTATCTCAAGAAGCACAAGCAATATTAAAAATCCAGCACATCCATGCTCTCTATGGCCATAACTCATGTGCTCCGGATGTTATGGAAAAATTAGCACACAAAAATGTCAATTGTATGTCCTTGATGCCAACTCTTACAAGCTGTTCAAAATTCAATGAAATAATGTTGAAAAAAGAAATGCAACCAATAATTGAAATTTGCTCCACAGACAAACTGGACGTACATGGCATGACACTACCCATGTGTCAACAAGCCACAACAAGACTAAATAACTTAGAAAACTCTATCTCCAACACAGCTGGTTTGGAGAAAATATTAAAATTATCTTTAAACTGTAGAGTAATGCTTAAACGTAACCTTGACGTGTAGCAAGGACTATTTAATGGAGCACTTGGTACAGTTGTTGGCTTTCAAACATACCCACGTGACAACAACATTGAGTTTGTCAATATTCTCTTTGACAAACTATAAGAAATTAAAAGGATAGGACGCTCAACAGCCCGCTTACTTCTTTCAAAGACATGTATGTACGCAGAGAACAATTTTCTCTAACTCTAGCATACGCAGTCACCATTCACAAATCACAAGATCTTACCATAAATAAAGCATTGATAGATATTGAGAGCACAGTCTTTAAAGAAGGCATGAGCTATGTAGCATTATCACGCTTCCGTACACTTGACAGACTATTTCTAATCAACTTTGATGCAACTTTGATGAAAGTAAAGTAAATGCTGATATTCCTTGCATTCTAGAATACAATAGACTACGTTCTGTACACCCCCATCTAAAAATCTACCCTGTTCCACAAAAAACAAAACGTTGTAAAAGAAAACTACTTCAAACAGAAACAATAGAGGATCTCACTGCAATTCCTCCAAAGAAAGTAAAAGAAGCTAATACTTCATCAAGTACCACAACCAAAGAAGAATCTTCTGCTCAAAGTAACTCAAGTACTTCTTCAAAGAAGCAATATACATTCCGAAAAAAATGACTTGGACACAGAACTGTCAGGTCCATTCAAATTTTCAAATATAACTGGTGTAAATTGCTACGCAAATGTAGCAATACATATTCTATTCCAATTGCCACCAATTATTGACAATATTTACTTACACAATACAGACCAATTGTGTTTGCAAATGTTAGTCCTTCATAGAAATGCAACCAACAATCCTGACAACACCTACAGTGTTCATGGAATAAGACAAGAATTGGACTACTGTTGCTGGAATGGTCAAATTCACTATAAACTCACAAGAAGATCCACAAGAATGTCTAATGTAATTACTACATGTACTGGAAAACCAAAACATACCTATAAATGCAATATTGCAGATTTCATACATGTGGAAACATACATGCACTCTCTGCAGCCATGTGGCACAGGAACAAATCCCTAATGAACGCTTCCTGTATGTATCGATACCTAACTGATCCATTCCATTTCAGCAACTTGTACAAAATGCAAACCATGGCAGATTATGTACTACCTGCAATTCAGATAATCGCTCCACCTTACCAATACAGACACATAGTAAATACGTAATAGTAATGCTTTCACGTTACAGTGCAGATGGTACCAAAAACAACTCCAAGCAGGAGCCACAACCTATGCAGGTCACTATACTGCATATATAAAAAAAGAAATATGGATGGTTTGAATGTAATGATGCTACCATTACTCTAAAACAAAGATTACCAGCAAATCTTATAAACGCTTATTTAATATTCTTAAAACCAAAATGTAATAACTAATCTGTGCATAAACATTAACAAAACTTCAATTACAAAACTATGAACAGTTAGAATACGCCAACAGGTATCTAACTGCCCCAAGATTCTGCAACAACCAAACCGATAAATCAAAACCACTAAAATATAACTAGAAATAAACAGTTAGAATACACCAACAGGTATCTAACTGCCCCAAAAATCTGCAAAAACCCAATAGATAGATGAATAACTTGAAAGTATAAATAAAAAACTATAACCAGTCAGAATATCCAACCGGTATCTAACTGCCCCAGAAAATCTGCAACAAGCCAACAGATAGAAGATTAGCATAAAACTATAAGTAAACAATTAGAATACACCAACAAGTATCAAACTGCCCCAAAAATCTGCAACAAGCCAACACATAGAAGATTAGCAAAAAACAACAAATAAACACTGAAAACAAAGAAAATAAATATATTGTACCATAACGAAAACAGTTTTCTTTTTAATCCAGCATGGATTTTTTTCCCACAGACCCAATGATTTAATAAACAGAGAAACAGAGCAAATTGCACAGTTCACTGGTTTGAAATATAGTACATCTAAATTACTAAATATGAGGGTCAAAACAATGCAGAAATGTCTATTATGCAATGCAATAACTCATTATGAACTACCTACACTAACATATCTTTTCTTTTATCACAGAGATTGAAAAAGAGTATCTGCTCCAGTTACCCATGTCATGAAAAAAATATATCCAATCACAAAAAGTGAAACAGTAAGTATATAATAATTCAACTCACAAATACTGCTGCATAACACAACCATTCAAGCAAACATCTAACCATACACCACAATCCAAAATGTTTACTTCCATGGATATGTTATACTGCGGTGCTTGTTACCAAACTCTACAATCTTAATTGCATGACTTAGCCAAAACTTCACATACAAACTCTACAAATCAAACAGTACACAAACTTTTGATTTGTGGATATTTGATGGATGTTTGATTCTATGGGTGTGTTATGCTGCGGTGGTTGTGGCCAGGGCCTAGAGTCTTGGGTGCATGGCCGAAGCCTTCGGCCATGCACCCAAGACTCTAGGGCCTGGCCACAACCACCGCAGCATAAAACACACATAGAATCAAACATTTTAACTGTGGTATATCGGCTACTTACAGGGGATATTAATTACAATCAATGCTCTACTAACAACCCAAAAACAACATCATACTAAAGTTAAATAGCTAGTAGTGCATTTATTATGTCCGCGGACAGCCGTGAAGACCGTGGACATGACAAACACATCAGGGGCACCTGGCACCTAAACAAATAAAGCATTTGACCCATCTCTTACTCCCACACCCTCCCCAAGCACCCTTACACACCAACACACTCCCCGAAATTGCCGTGCTGTCCGTGGATCCAAGATGGCGGGCACATCAAAACAATGTGACGCATCTCACGCTTCACCCCAGCCAATCAGCGAACACTTTACATGTCCGCAGACATGACGCAAGCCGAATAGCCAATCAGTGTCCTGTCCGTGGAGCGAACAGGGAAATGTGTCCACGGATATCACTAATTTTTTTATACCTACTTTTTGGTTCTTTTAAAAAAAAACTACTGGACAGATTTCCACCAAATTTACAAAAGCATGCTTTCGGGGGCCAAGCTGCTGCTCCTGCCGCAGATTTGGTGCAAATCCGTCCAGTGGTTTGAGCTGTAGGCGTGAGCAAAGTTTTTTCCCCATTCACTCTATGGGAAAAAATAAATTTTGGGACGTCCCCTATAACTTTGCCACCCCTGCACCAAACCTCACTAAATGTTGCAAAATAATTCAGCATGGGCCATATACTTTTTTTTGCAAAGTTTGGTGAGGATTCGTCCAGGGAGAGCGAAGTTATAAGCCACCCAAAAAGTGCTCTTCCTACGGGATTAGCAATTTAACCATAACTACATGGCCGCTACCGCAGGCCATGCAATACAATGAAAAAACTTTATTAAAGGGACGTTATGGTTACAAGTAAAACCAAAAACCCCCAGAAGTTTGCCAGTTATAGTAAACAGCCATAACTTGCGCTACCACTGTGGACTGCTAAGACTAACTGCTAGGACATAAAAGATGACATCGCAAATGTCATTGATGACTTTCGAAGATAACAGTCCTCTGTATATAATGCAACACACCACTCTGCAGGGAGGAGCAATTTTGAAGTGCTTTTGAAGCTGTAATCAAGGAGCATGAGAAATACTCCCCCTACCTTAAATGTAACACACACGCAATATCTTCCCCTTTTCACCTGCCCCTCCATATTTGCGGTTGGTGCCTCTTCCCTTATTTCCCTCCCCACCTTACTTTCTGACTTCTCCTGCAAAAAAGAAAATCAAAACCCACAAAAAAAGGTTTCTTTAGGAACCACCTTTCACAGTTAAAAAAATAGAACTAAAAACATCCTCTTATAGACTCCATCTACTTTACATTTTTCAGTAAAGTAGTTAGACTCATTAAGATTCTCCAACATTTTCCTAAACATTTTGTGTTATGCTAATGGGAATAATAGACAATAGGCCTTTTGCCATGACCCGGACAATCTGGCCCCTGCCCATGGCCAAAGGCTATACCTCAGTAACCAAAGGTATATCACTATTTTTTGTACTTACATTGTGATACTTTTCAAAAAATAAAACACAGACACATGTGCAAAGCCAGCCATGCTTTAAGGTCCTTGCCAAAATGTACGTACATAAAATAGTCATATAACTTAGCCCCCACTTGACAAATCCATTCAGACTTTGCAATAACATTCAAGGTTGGGTCTATAATGTTTCTGAAAACTTTTGTCCACATTTGTCAAACAGCAACACAGATATAAGCCATCTAATAATGTTGAGACTGCCCTCTCAATTTGCCCCCTCCTGACAACTTCCCAACAAACTTTGCAAAAATGTTATATATAGGTCTAAAATGTGTTTGCAAAGTTTAGTGCAGATTCGGCAAATGGCACCAGATTTCTAAGCCTTTAAAATATTTTGGAACCCCCCTCTAATTTTCTTCCTTCTTGGCAAAACAGCACTGCTCTTTGTAGAACCATTCAGAGTCAGGTCTAGAATGAAATTCCACAATTTCATGCAGTTTCATTAAGTAGCGCCAAAGTTATAAGCCATCCAAAAACAGCTTTTCACCAACCCTGTAATGCAGAAATAGGCATAGATGTCCCCAAACATCCTAGATGTTCGCTACCATTTTAGGACTGCCCCGGACATCCGGACTGTTCGCGGCTGTCAGAGTTGAATAAACATCAGCTTTTTGGGCTTTTTAAGGCCATATCCGATCCCATCCTCATCACCCTTAACCTCCCCAGAGATTGTTTCATTAATTTGATGTGTTTTTTAATGTTTTCAGCGCTGTGTCGGCAGACAATGGCGGCTGTCTGTGAATCCAACAGGGCAGGTGTTTCCAAAAATCTGACGCACCTCACGCTTTTCACCATCCAATTAGCGGGCACATCCGATGTCTGTGGACATCACGCCACGCTCTGGACCAATTGGAGGCCCGTCTGCAGAGCGAACAGGGCATTGAGCCCGCGGACCGAACCCAGATATCAATAATTTTTTTGGGACCTTCTTTTTGGCCGTTTTTTAAAAAACTACTGACCGGATTTACACCAAATTTACAAAAGCAGGCTTTCAGGACCAATCCACCGCTCCTGATGCAAATTTGATGAAAATTCATCCAACAGTTTGGGCTGTAGGCTGAGCAAGTTTTTTTTCTCCATTGCATCTATTGAAAAAAAAAACACATTTTGGGAACCCCCTATAACTTTGCCCCCCTCCACGAAATCTCACTATTCGTCCAAGGGGGCAAAGTTATAAGCTTCGCAAAACATGCTCTTCCTATGGGTTGAACAACTTAACCATAACTACACTGCCCCTACTGCAAGCTGTGTAATATATATATATATATATTTTTTTTTTTATATATATATATATATAAACTGAAAAAGGTTTGGTAAAGGAACGTTATGTTTAAATTGCACTAATAAAAACCTATGAAATTCAGGGAAAACACTTTGTTAAAGGGAAAACACTCTCAATCCACTCTCGTGCTGTTGTTATAGGCTTTTTCCGGTAGGCCCTCCGTCAATGGGATGGTGCGGAGCTCCCTAAAGGGAAGAAGGATGGCTGTGTGCCAGCCCAACGCTGCTTATCACGGTAGCTTTTTAGCTCCCACTCCCAGTGTCCCCGCTGTGCAGCTCTCACTCACCGCAGCTGGGCACCTTGACCAGTGCATTCCCGGTGGAGGAGGTTGAGCATGGCCACAGCTAGATGTGAGGTCCATCCAGCCTCTCCCAATATCGCAGTGCGTCACCAGCCCGGTCAAAGTACCAGAGCGTGGTGCGTAGTCATTTTTTCGAAAACATAATGTCGAAAGACAATAATGTCGAAAAAAAATATCGAAAAAAAAAGTCCAATTCTTTTTTTTAAATTATATATTTATTTTGGGGTCCGGGAATAAAAAAAAAGGGGTAAAATAAAAAAAGATAGAAAAAAGGGGGGTTAGGGGGGACCGCCCCATTTCGTAAAAAAAAGTATTGAAAAAGAAATTCGACTTTTTTTTCAACATTTTTTTTTCAAAAATATGACTTTCGACATTTTTGTTTTCGAAAAAATGACTATGAACCCCAGAGCGCCACAGAAGTTCATCCGCCCCCTTGCACCACCAGACTTTGGCTTCTCCCATGCCACAATCGGGCAATGGCGTCCCAGGCTTCAGCAGGATGAATATATCCCAGGGTACTCTGTGCCTCCGCAACCTCTGGGACACCACACACACCACTGCCACCTCCTGCAAGTATTCGGACAGAGCTTGCCCGTCCCCAGATGCTCCTCTTTATATTACAGCACCTCAATCAGGATATACACAGGATTTTCCGTGGCGGAGCAGCAGGTCCGTGCTGCGACTTAGCTGCCATCTTGGCTACTCCCCTTAAAAACATTAGCATTCTACCTGCCTGACTAATTTTATCTAAAAAAACTTTAATCTTTTTTGTCATAGAAGTCCTTTATTCCCAAGATATTATGCCTTGAATTATTTTGTCTTCCAAAAGCATGAAATTAGTTCAGAATTTAAGGCTTAGAATAAAGTCTTCCCCTCCCAAAAGGTTAGCTGGGGCACTGCCTAGCAGTGACAATTCACAATCTTCCAGGGAACTGGGAAATCGTTGCTATATTTAGTATTAGTACCCGGCGAGAGTCAAGCAGAATGCAACACGTATTCTGATTGGCTCTCGCCGGGTCCTTACCCGGCCGAGAATCCTTTGATTCTCGGCCGGGATTCCAGCTGCCTTGTCCTCGGCGGGGGGCGTGGCAGCCCCTCAGCCAATGAGGAGGCCGGAAGCGGGGCCATCCCACACGGCTGGAGGCTTCCCTCACCCCTCCTTAGCATTCTACCTGCCTGACTAATTTTATCTAAATGCTGACTTCAATCTTTTTTGTCATAGAAGTCCTTTATTCCCAAGATATTATGCCTGGAATTATTTTGTCTTCCAAAAGCATGAAATTAGTTCAGAATTTAAGGCTTAGAATAAAGTCTTCCCCTCCCAAAAGGTAACTGGGGCACTGCCTAGCAGTGACAATTCACAATCTTCCAGGGAACTGGGAAATCGTTGCTATATTTAGTATTAGTACCCGGCGAGAGTCAAGCAGAATGCAACACGCATTCTGATTGGCTCTCGCCGGGTCCTTACCCGGCCGAGAATCCTTTGATTCTCGGCCGGGATTCCAGCTGCCTTGTACTCGGCGGGGGGCGTGGCAGCCCCTCAGCCAATGAGGAGGCTGGAAGCGGGGCCATCCCACACGGCTGGAGGCTTCCCTCGTCCCTCGCTGGGGACGCAGGTACGTTTTTTTTGTTTTTCTTTTTCCTTCCCTCCCAACCCCACTTACCTTTTGCTTCTTTTTTTTCTTGCGGGAGCGGACACGCTGGGAACACGTGTTCCCAGCGTGTCCGCTCCCGATGGCCGCCATGGAAAGGGAAGACGGACTCCGTTTTCCCTTTCCATGGCGGCGGCCATTTTCTTGGTTGTTTCTTTTTTTTTTTTCTGTCCCGAAACGCCGCCACGTTTCGGGACAGAAAAAATTGCTTTTAGTGCTCCGGTCACGCACATAATGCGGGCCGGGGTACTAATAGCAATGTAACCCGAACGGCGGGGGCATTACTGACTCAGGTAATGCCCCAGGGCCCAATGTTATAGGCCCAAGCGAAGGGCCTATAAATATGGGCCCCGGGGCATTACCTGAGTCGGTAATGCCCCCGCCGCTCGGGTTATATTGCTTAAATAGATCGTATTCAGTGTGCACTTTCATACTCCTACATTATTGTCCTTTTTTGCACTTGTTTTCCATTCAGAATAATCTGCTCTGCTGATTCGTGCTTCTTTTATATGGGGCTTTTCAATCGTTTTGTGATAGTAACCCTGTGCTATACATGATGTTGCTGTACTCAGAGTAATGTATTCGTACACACAGGAGGTTGCCATACGCAATACTCGATTTGAGACTAGGTATACGGTTACCGTTAGCCTGTAATGCAGCAGTTATGTTTACTTCCCTTCTCAATTGAGTACTTGTAAGTAGTCTATCTTTGACGATCAACTGGAGATCCAAACATTTGTGTGGGTGTACTGAATTCATTCATAATTTTATTGTTTTAAATGTTTTTTATTTAAATGTTTTTCAGGCATAAACTATTGATTTACCCATATTGATAATAACCAGAAACAATACATATAATCATGAATTAGGTTTTCAAGTAGTGTATACCAGGAAGGAGTACCTACATTCATAACACAAACAATCACTGGTTTAGTTGGTGAAAAGGTCAAACGACAAAACAGAAACACGAGGAAAGGAGGAGACAGAAGGACAGTAGCATTAACATATAGCTAACAACATGTTCAAGGTGGTGTTGCAACGTCCATAAACCTCCACTGTACATATTTAAATCAGGAAGAATTCAAACAGTCCGAAAAATTTAAAACAACCGACCACTCCAAGCAAAGTGGATCACGTTTCACTGCAGCTTGCGAACAGCACTTTTCAATTCTAGGTCAGTACAAATAGGATTATGCCATAGAGACAATGGTCATTCTTTAGAGCATTTAAAGTTGGGGCATTTAATAGCAGTAATATCAGTATCACTAAGAGAATTATAGCTGAAAGGGATAATGGGGTCGATCGTCTGAAGAGTTACTGCAAAAGTGCCCACACTTCTAACCAAAAGTCATGAACTATTTTACAATCGAATATCGAACGTAAAACGTCAGCATTAGAGGATTAAGACCAGCACAATTTAGGATTATCTGGAGAAAATGTAGATATTCTTACCGGAGAAAGGCTGCTTGATGCATCACCATGAAACACGAGGCTCGGGTAAGATTAGCTGCCATTGAGGTTTTCAAGCAATTCATCCACTTGTCTTCCCACCTGCACTGCATGCGTTGACCATATCATTGTACACACATATGGCACCGTTGCATGTACACTGCCCCAGCAACACACACACGCATGCAGTCATGATGGAATCTGACTTTAGAATGCCAACTGGCCATTCTGAAATCTGGGATTTCTGTGCTATCTGAATATAATGATAATTGTATGTATTGTGATAACTATAAATATTGGAATATGACCTTGCTGCATTAACTTGATATAATGGAATCTGGCACTGCTGTTGTAGCTGGGCATACCAGTATGTGGATTTACTGAACTAAGTGGACAACATCAGATCCGACATTGAAGTTCTAATTGGGCCTAATTGAATTTGGCACTTCAATGCAAACTGGAGTGAGTGCAAGCTGCCACTCCTCTCCTAACTAAAGGTATAGATGATAAAGGATTCAATGCTCGGGAACTGGAGGGCAATGGTGTGCTTAATTTGTGGGCTGTAATGGCAATGCTTTGCAACAGTGTGAGTGCTTGGGATTTGCATACCACAATGCTATGACCACCTGGGCCCTTGATACCATTTCCCGATATCTTGTAGCAATACTTGGCATATGTGAACCAGAGCTTAATATGTCAATACCTGACAATGGTATCCTCAGCATATGATAGAAATAGCTGGAGAAGGGTGTGAGTACCGGGAGGCATGACACCAGTGAATAGATTGCAATCAAAACAATTAGCTTTGCCAATGCTTGTTTAAAGAAAATGTATCGACAAGTAGAAACCTGTATTATTGTTTTGTAGAGAAAAGGTCAAGACTAGACACATCTTATTGCATTGTGATCATCTGAAAGAAAGTTGTAAAGTCAAACATATGTGAACTTGGTATGTCTGTCTACAGAAAAGCCAACTATGTTGTCTTTGCCAATGCTTGTTCGTACTGAAATGGGGCTTCCAGTCCCTCTTGAGCTGTAACGGTAGCTTGATTTCACCCTAGATACATGTAAGTACACATTATTTTTTAGCCTGCTCTTATCTCATAAATCTGATCGCAGCGGTCATCCGCCTCCTTGCTCCCATTTTGCAGTGGCGCACTTCCTGTCATGGCGTGGCTTTCAAGTTCCCGCCTCAGCAGCACTGTCACCCGCTCCGTGGCGGGAGATTGATGAACACTCGAGCACGGAGCGGGAGGGCTGCCCCATGTGCTGCTCTGAAATGGCCGTACATGTGTTGACGCTGTCCGTTTTGCACGGGTTGTGCTTTTCAGCATGTCTCCACTTATCCACTCTCGGATTGTTTTTGCTGCGCGTGACCCGAGGCAGACAGTTGTTAAATGTAATTTAAAAGATCGGTGTGAAGCCATTGATACTGACAAAGTCACCAACCCATGGCCTGCGGTCCAGAAAAGATTCCGTTCCCTACCTCGGTGTTAATTAGTGGTGGAATAATTGACTCAGCATTTAGCTGTGGTTGGCCTTTTCACTTCAGCGTGGAAGGCCTGCAGTCCCGTCAGTGCCTTTCATTAGCGTTCCAGAATGATCTCACCCTGCCAGTTTTACAGATTTTCAATAAGCATGTGTCTGTTAGCTATTTGCTCAAAATGTATTTCACTTTAAATGTTTGATATCCGCATGGACCTAGCTCCAAGGCGCTTTTCAGAGAAAATGTGTTTTACAGAAGCTGGATGTGTGCATGTGATGTCATCACAGTCTTATCTGGAATGTTCCCTCTGTGCATCCTCTGTGTGTTCTGAGAGTGGCAGTTAGTGATCGTCTGATTGAGGGAGAGGGTGCCAGTGGAAGTTCCCCTGATTTTCGACCTGCATTACGAAACTGATGTCAAATGATGAGGCCTTCAAAGTTGACACTGCAGCCTCAGGTGAGTCATGTAACTTCTTTACTAGTTACTAGTTACATGTAGGTAGGCACAGGTACATTTGGGGACACAAGTAGGATCAATACACGAGGAAACATCCACCAACGGCACCCTCAATCAGGTAGACTCTCTTCAGCTGACACTACTGGAACCCAACCACACAACATACTCTCAGCACACAGCATCCAGGCATTCATAACATTCCAAGATCACGTAGCAACAAGATAGAAGGCAGGCCAAGTCACAGCACATATCCCTCCTTTAACCAAACAAGACACATACCCGGAAAGGCCGTACACCAAAAACAGCCAGAGCAAGTATGTCTTTATCACCAACAAACACTGCTGGCGTGCCACACAACCCTTACACACCACTCATTTCAACGACAGGGAGAATGTCTCCCATCACAACAGAATCTACACCGTCCTCACAGTTCCACATCATGGACTTGTGAAACATGTAGGATGTTTGGGGAATTCTTTCTTGAATAGGATTAACAAAAATGTGGTACACTCAGACACTACACGTTCAATACAGGGGTTGGAAATGGCCATTGATTCCTTGGAAGTAGCGGGTTGAACTTTATCATAGGTTACACAAGTGTGTGCAATCATTTACACACTTTGAGGAGGGAGTGTATACATGGCATCCCATAGCATCTGCTAAGATTTTACTATGTTGTTTGTTAGATTAAGATTTGGTGGATTTGAAGGTATACAACTGCAGAAGAGCAGTAAGGACTTTTGGGTGAATGCTAATTGATTGATCTTGGCGGTACTGCGGGGGCTCTGGGAATGTATGTGAAATGGAATTGAAAATATGCAAAGCTATTGTTAGGGAATAAACCCTTTTGTTAATTATAGGTTTAATACTGCAGAAGAGCAGCAAGGACTTTTAGATAACTGCATATTAGTTTTGTGGAGGATTTGTTGATTAGTGGTGCCGAAGCAGCAATTTGGACCGTTAGGAAATGGATGCCGAATTAGTTATTAACTTTTCTATGGTGTGTGCCATTGTTCCAGTTGGTGGTGGATGCCTGATGTCAGGTTGTGGTGAATATGTCTTAGGTGAGATACTTTTGTACTACGCAAGTAGTACTAGATGTTTGTTCTAAGAGAGTAGTACCGGACGGATATGTGCTATGGGAGTAGTACTGGATGTATGTGCTATGGGAGTAGTACCGTAAATTGAGTTTCTTCTAGGGTAGTTCTAGGGTAGTTGTACTGCATGTGTTTTGTGCTACGTATGTGGTACCAGATGTGGAGTGGAGCGTGCAGAGTTCTGTAACAAGCAGTCCCGTAAATCGGGATGACTGATATTTTTCCATGTAGCTATATATCAGCATAAGTGCTCTCAGAGAATGGATGCGACTGCGCGTGAAGTTGGGTCGAAAAAGGTGACTACACGTGGAGGTGGGTCCACATGTATATGAGGATGCCTAGTATTTACAGAGCATATCAGCTCTTTAAAAGTATGAGTGCTTATTGGTGCGACTATGTGCTGTGGTTTTACTTGATGTGTGCGAGGGAGGGGGGTTTGTTGTTTGGGCAGTGCTTTATGTCTGCTGTATGTAATTTAGAATATATGGGTTCCACTTGATCTGGATCTCTTCAGTGGTGTTGGTGCTGCTTCAACTCTATTTCACGAATTTCATGGTTCTGTTGATGAGAGGCTTGGAATTTGGTATACGAGTGTGATGATGTGTTTGTGTGTCTGGTAAGGAAGGGAAGTGATTTGCTGGAATGCATGAGGTCAGAGAGAATGTTGGAACGCAATGCTTACACTCAACACTCCAGATAAGACTGTGATGACATCACATGCACACAGCCAGCAGGCAAGAAAGGAGAAGCTAATCCTAATATAGCTCCCTTCTTTACAGAACCAAAAAGGAAACAACCAGAGGAACACACACTATACAGCAAATGGTCCCTCACACCAAACCACTCTGTCGCAACCGACCACAGAACACAACTCCACACCAATCCACAGCTGTCCACACTGCAGTGGGACACTCTACACCAGCAATGCCCCTCCCTTTTTCTACTGAATAAGAAAGGCACACCAACAACAGGAAGACACTCTAAGACTTCCTCTCTTCCCAACACGCACCTCACCCCAACAACAACTTCATACCAAACAATCGACCTCAACACCAAACCGGACACCACCATACAGGAACAAGTTGCACCCCCTTCCCCTCAGAGCACCCACAAACGAATCACACTCACAAATGCCAACAACACAAAACAGGAAAGGGTCCGACTCGCAACAAATGGCACTGGTCGATGTCCCCAGAAATGCGGGGTGACTGCAAGAATAAACGGAAAACAATTCAAACAGCCTTCTCATAACGCCCACACACACTGGCCCAGCTGCACAGACTCCAAACCATCTACAGGTACACATCCTCCCCACTGGCACATATGCCCACAACCACACAAAAGTAGTGTTGACGACCACCACACACAACTGGGCACATGCCCAAAACCCAAACCTGATGCACAGGTTATTAACCCCACAAGTGCCAACCACACGTCCTCACAACTGAATAACCACATGCACTGCACATCACACCATGGCTAAACCCCCACTAGTCACTGCAATGAGCACTTAAAATATGGCACATACAAAATATCCTTAACATAGCATGCAATTTTAAAATATGCACTATGCCCCCTAAACACGACATAACTTTAAGCTAAACTTGAACAAGTCTTTGCCCTAACAAATGCCCTGTGGAAAAACAATGGTTACCACAGATACCTAAAGTAATTAAAATACATGTAAAGCATTGTTGATCACCTAAAAGAGAGGCCACGGCATGCAACAACACCATTCAAGTCCACATTCCAAAGATGCATGCTGAGAACAACTCAAACATATAACAGTCCTCTCAATACAACTGGCCTATACCAAAATAGCAAATCACAGTCCAACTGTGACTCAGCACCCTAACATGGACCACATTGACATACTCTTGAAAAAAACAGTAAATCTGGGTCCAGCTCTGTAGAAACATGAGGTGGCTATAACCAGGATGACACAACATGGCCCTGCAGTTTATGCAAAACACCCATGTCTCAAATTTGCCCAAAGGCTGCGCAACCACATGAGCCGCACAGCGATGATCAGAACAGTTTCTGCAATATCTCTTCTTAGTGGCACAGTATCTCTTAGTTCCTGACCTCCGTCACGCAGCTGGCACATTTGGAACAAATGAATATTACTGTAACAATATATTAAGCAGATGTTTGTATGGGATCATGGGAGTTTGTGATTTGCCAGTAAATATGTGATTGCTGATATGGGGTGAAATTGGCATGGGGATAATCCAGCCAATATGGGATTGGTGCACACAAAGTGAGGTGAAGACTGTATATAAACATGCTTATCTAAGCCTAGAGCAACTGATTGAAGTTGAGGGCTCTGCAATGTTATATACATACATATTACATACACACTGCATGCAGACTTTGAGGTGATTTGCTAGGTCAGTTACCCTGTTTTCTGTTTTCTGTTATTGTGCGTTTAGTGTATATTCAATCAAGAACAAACTTTTGCACATTTAATAACATAAAGTAAGATAATAAAACAATTAACACCTTTGCAAAAAAATAAACTAAGTAAGATAAATAGAAAAACTTCACATAAACAAAACATAAGTATACTCATACAATATAATTAAAAACACAAACAGTGACTACCTGAAGGGTTGCCAATTTCCATATATGCAAAGCAGCAGCATTGACAACTGTAGATTCCGCCCTTATCAATGCAGACCAAAATTGATCTCTGCATATATTCTCGATAGATCTCACAAGTCCCCCATAACCTTTGACATACAATGGCTTCAATGCAGTACACGCTGTCAATATATGTCTGCTGGTCTCCACTTCTCTACAACAATGCCTGCAAATCTCATCTTGCTCTGTTTTTTCCACTTATTCATAAACTTCTTTGTCCCTAGTATGTTAAACCTAAGTTGCATCGTAAATTGTCTGAGATCTGGGTTAGACCATTTTGTTAAATAGTTGTTAGGTTTATCAATTTTGAAGCTCTGGCAAGAGTATTCTCTGTACTTCTTCTTAAGACTATACAGTCTGTATATCCCCTGACCATGTCCATCTCTGTCGTTTTCTTTTTATGAGTGTTTCACAATCAGGGCATTCACGTATAGTCTCCACAATAAGACCTATTTTGGACAAATGATCTTCTGTGAAAGAACACAGGTCTTTGCCAAAGTTATTTGGGCGTTATTTGTCCAGATCCTTGACCAATAACTGAAGAAGATGATTCGAACCAAAGGCCATCTTGTCCCATTTGAGGTATAGTAGTACTCTTAATTGTCCAACATGAGAATAGTGGCTGTAAGCCATATTCCAATCGCAGGGCCTCTACTGGGACCCCTCTGGGCATATTCATGATTGAACAGAGAAGATTGGCATCCATAGTGGCTGTAAGCCATACTCCAATCGCAGGGCCTCTACTGGGACCCCTCTGGGCATATTCATGATTGAACAGAGAAGATTGGCATCCAATTTGGCAGGCCAAGCAACTTCCCCAGTTGATAAGGTCTCCAGGGCATAAATGATGGCCAGACATATGCTGGTGTTATATATTTGAATATATCATTCTATATTACCACTACGCCTGTGTTCCACATAGGTCTTTATTGCTGTCCATCTCCTCCATACTTTGGTACTGATATGGTCCTCATATTGTGAAGCAGTTGGTATGGACGATATGGGAAAACCCAGATATAGAACTTCCTTGACAGTGACCAATGCTGTGTTATCCAGGTACCACTGTGAATTCCTGAGCTTAGAATGAGACTCTTTCAAACACACGGTCCTTGTTTTAGTTTTGTTTATTACCATGACATTTTCTTTGGCATATTGGTTTAAGGTGTTTAGTGTATGCTAGAGGCCAATCTGGGTTTGATTGAAAATGATGATGTCATCTGCTAATAGTTTTGACACCATTTATGATTGGAGGAAAGTTTCTCGTTGCCCTGAAGGCTTGTTCCATGTCAGCTGTGTAAAGATTATAAAGAATGGGGGCCAGCGCACAGCCCTGTTTGAGCTCCTGGTTGGTAGACATGTCATTTGAGAGTGTCCCCTCTTGGTTAAGGCGGACTGAAACCGTTGTATTAGTGTAGAGCGTTTGGATGTAATACAGCAAGGCCGGATCAATACGCCAATCTATTCATTTCCCCCAAAGTCAGCTTCTGGAAACCAAATCGAACACATTCGAGAAATCCACATAGCAACAGTATAGCTTATCCTTCCCTTTGGCCCTAATGCTTTTAGGTATTGTAGTGTTGCTATGTTGGTAGTAGGGTTATATTTTTTCCAAAATCCTGTTTGGAATATGCTCAGTATGTTGTTTGAGTCCATCCAGGTGTTTAGTTGTTCCAGTAAGATATTGGCGAATAATTTCTGGCTGGAGTCCATCATCGCCAACATGGGATAATTCATAGGTAAAAGTCTATCCCCCTTCTTTAGGATGGGGACCAGGATCGACCTATTCCAGCTCTCTGGTATTTGGCCGCTCTTGAAGATTTTCTTAAAGCATAGTACCAGTATTCTTGCCCAAAGGGTTGAGTCAGCCTTAAATACCAGATTGGGGATACCATCCGGTCCCGGAACACAGGAAGCTTTAGATCTTGTTATTAGCCTCTCTAAATTGCCTACCGTGATCTCCTCCTCCAATTTAGCTCTTGATTGCGGATCCACCTTACACCAAGCCATTGGCACCCCCAATTCTGACCCCGGCATTCCCTCCACAACGGGAGAACCATGAGAGTGTTCTCCGACACAGCTAATGCACCCCTATCTCCATTCCCTGTGGCGTCCCACAAGGCTCCTGTGTCTCTCGCTCCATCTTCATCAAACAGCTATTCGACATCCTGGATGGCATTGGCATATCATACACTAATTATGCCGATGACACTCAAATCATCATCCCATTGTCAGACTCCTACAAAGACAACTCCAACACACTAAACAACATCTACTCCACCATCCAAACATGGATGGTTGCAAACTACCTCTGTCTCAATGATGAAAAGACAGAGATCCTCGTCACGAGTTCACTCACCCCGTTACAGAAGCTTGACCCGCAATACTCCTCCTTCACCATAGATGCAATACAGATTCTAGTGTCAGACACTGTAAAAATGTGGGGTGTTCACCTTGACTCTGTCCTCTCCCTTAGTGAATAAGTAATCATGGAAGCATCATCAGCAGCCTACGCCGCCAAACTCCTCCCCTCTGCCAGACAATTCCTTACTCTAGAGAGCTGCTTGACCCTTGCCAGAGCAATCACGGGTGCAAACTTACTGCAACATCCTTTCTGGTGGTACCACGAAACAAAACATTGACAAACTGCACATAATTCAGAATAGCACCCTATGGGCTGCTCTGAACATCCTGAAAAAAAATCACATCTCAGCCGCAAGGAGAAATGCACACTGGCTCCCAATCAAAGAAAGTATCACCTTCAAGACACTTTCGATTACACACAAATGCCTGAGCAGCACCGCCCCACTCTAGCTGGCTCAGAAAATTCAGAGCTCTTCTAGACCAGTTAGGTCTACTTACGAGCACAGACTCACATGCCCCAAAGTCAAGAGAGCCAAGGCGGGGGGGGGGGTCAGCTTCCCATCAGTGGCAGCTCACCAATGGAACTCACTACCCAGGACTCTGAGAGCGGAACACTCTTACTGGCTTCTCGCAAGGCACTAAAAACGTGGCTCTTTGCCTAAAACTTTCCGCCTTGTGTTGACATTTTTTGCTATGTATGATCATGTATGCATTTTTGCAACTCGCCTTGTACATTGCCTCGTTCAAGTCTGTATCATGTAACTGGTTGCAACAGTGCCCTGGTGTCTCAGGGTTTGGGTACTTTACGAATATAAAAAATAAAATAAAAATATAAAATAAATTAATAAAGTTAATACAATCTAAAATTGTGAAGGAGACTGATTTGCATGGTATTTTAAACTTGCAAATAAAGTGTGGAACTCGCAGAATGAACAAATGATACTTAACCAGGGTGGATGTTAGGGTGTGCAGCACACACCGCAGGCTAGAGAGCCTTGGTCCCTTTTCTTTTCAATTAAACCACAACTTTGCCCTCTCTAGGATATAGTTTACCATTAAGGTTCCATTAGTTAAGAAAGAGGTCATGCAGAATAGCACTAGACATGAAGTAGGATTGATGAGGTTTCATTGATTAGGTTTCCAGAAACTCACACATTACCCTCACTGTATGTACATCATGGAAATAAAGGGACTTGCTTGAAGTTCACAAATCATACAATTGCACACACATATAAGCATATAAATATATACACATATCCTTGTCTTTGTAAGAGGATGAAACTCGCAAACAGCTAAGTCCCAATGTGAAAGGTCAGACAGAGGATAGATGAACTCAAGAGAAATGGAAGTTTTGCAAGCACTGTTTCCAACAATGAGTTTGCAACGACGAGTTGTAAAATGTACAAGAGACAAATGGTCCATAAAAGATGAACACGGTAAGATGGTGCCAAACCGCCTTGGTCAATAAGAAAGAGATGTCAAGTTACAATTGTACCGTCACACTGTCACATCTCACATAATGGATTAGTCGAAATATACGTTATCATTCACTCCACTCATGTTTTTTGTGACCAATTGCAAGTCGTATGTAGCTGATAAATGTTTTGAAATGAGCTAGCCAATTAGAGCGCCTGAAAAAGAGAGGAGCTCAATGCTAATGAGTTAATTTTTTCAATATTCAAAATTAGTCAAGTGGTTAGATTAATCCAATAGAATTAGGAAATGTATGGAAATGCTTATAATGAAAATGATGCAGACAAATAAGAAGCTTGAAAAATGCAAGTGAATTGTAACATTTGTAGTCTTTTCCTTTCTGTAAAACACTAGAAAACCGGCCATTTTTTATAATGTAATCAATGCCTTTTTAGATGGTTCCCCGACTAGGCAGTTTAGTACATTTTCGTTCTTCTTATAGCTAGTGCATTCATATTCTTTTCGTGGCTCTTGTAGATTGATTTTTGAACTTGAATCGAGATTTATCCTACATATTTGGTGGCCCGAGTACGGGGAACCAGGTCTTTCTGGAAAGTTGGGAGCTCCCCATTGCACTTTGGGTACAAGTGAGGCACACCTGGAGAGAGCAGAAGATTGTGCAAAGCCACAAGGAAGAAGCAGGTGCCCAAGTACCCAGAAAGGCCTGCCTTATCGCTCCAGGTTCCCGTGGCCCACCCCCTTGAGTGCAGGGCATTGTGGGGAGAGGTGGCCCCGGAAGACTTCAGATGACCATAGCGAGCCAGTGCACCTAATTCAAGAAGTACAGCGGGGAAGCGAGTATAAATGTGGAAGTTGAGTCAATGATGGTCTGATTGGTGTGGAGTGTTTTGTGTTGATCTGATTTGTTTTCTCTTTTCATAGTAGAAATAGAAGAGGGCTCCTGTAGCCAGGAGCAGTGATGTCACGTAAATCCAAAGCTTGGTAAGTGAGGTGTACACATCCCGCATAGTAAAGGGTGGAGGCGCAGCACTGCTTTAGACATAAAAGGGGGAGGTCTGCACTAGCGAGGTCTGTTTCCTCCACCCTCTGTAAGGAGTGAGAGGCAGAGAATAGTAGAAATTGTATAACTGTGATTTTTTTCATGAATTGCGTATTCTTAGCGGTGAATGATCAGAGGCCAATGCTGATAAGGTTTTAAACTTGGGAAAAGACTGGGGTGGAGATTGCACATGGGAGGTTGGGGTGGCTTTTGGAAATGTTATATTTATGAGCATGAGTGTGCAGTGATTTTATGCTAAGGTTTTGGGTTTGGTATTGACATTGTTGCTTTATGACTTTTGACTTTTGACACTAGTTAGGGATGCGCCTTAGAGGGGCGGCCCTACAAGACATTGTTGAAGGCATTGTTTTGTTTTATTTCATCTTTGTGCAAAAAGTTATATAAATTTAACATCATTGACAAAACATGGAAGAAAGTGTATGAAAACAAAGAAATACCTCCACCTTTGGTAGCTTTTAAGAGAAGCCAGAATTTAAGAAACATACTAATAAGGAATGATGTCACTATTAAACCAGACTTACCTGCTAAACAAATAACTTTGTGGGGTCTTCCCCCTGTCCTGGGCCATTTCCCTTGTTGCCACTGTGTCATGTGCGAGTTCACTAAAACTACTAGGTCTGTACAGAGCAATCCAGATTTATTATGGACAATGAGTAGTATGACCAATTGCAACACACAGAATGTGATCTACATGATCACATGTCCGTGTGGTTTGCATTATATTGGCAAAACCAATAGGAAATGCTGCATTAGACTTATTGAACATCACAGTTGTATCAAAAACAAGGTGCTTACTGCACCTATGGTTAAGCACTTCATAGACATGAAACATAACCATACCTACTTCGAATGGGTAATTCTCATGAAAGTTGAAGGCATAAACAAAGAGGCAATTGACCAAAAATTGCTGAATTTTGAACAGAAACTAATATTCAAATTGCAAAGTCATGTGGTGGGGCTAAAAGAAAATGTAGATTGGCACCAAGTACATTTATGAGATAGCGCGCTTCTATATACATCTTCCCTCTGCTATGTACAAGTGGTCTATTGAATAACCATGAGAATTATACCTGCTGGTTTACTTGTCTTTAATTTGGAATTATTGTCAGACTGTATATACAAAACAATTATGACGACTATGGATGTACATGCATTGTTTATTTGGGTGAACCTTTACCACTGGACTTTAATTTGTACCAAAAAGATACATGGAGATGACTGGTGTTTAATATTCTATTGGTTATGTACAAACGGCCCACTGAATAACCATGAGAATTATACCTGCCGGTTCACTTGCCTTTAATTTAGAATTATTGTCAGACTATATATACAAAACTATTATGACAACTATGGATGTATATGCATTGTTTATTTGTATATGTCTGTACCTCTACCACTGGACCTTAAATTGTACCAAAAAGATACATGAAGATGATTGGTGTTCAATATGCGATTGGTTTAACACATTGAGTTTCTTGTATTTATTTATGCATTTTAAGTCTTTTGGATGTTCTAAATGATGCTTTATCTGTGAGATACGAATTTCTGAATACCCATATACTCTAGTGATGTCTACGTTCATTCAGTATTATGCACCATAGGGAGCCGATTCAATAGTGGCCATTTTTACTTCTAAGATGGCGCCTAACATATTTATATACTGCATATAGTATTAGTCCTACCTCTCTGTTATTTGCCGGATTACACAGAAGTATGTGGATCGAGCTGTGCCGGCCGGTTTGAAGTGAGCATGTCTTCGTGATGTCGAGCGAAGCCGGTGTGGAAGTAAGTTTATAAAACGGCTTTTTAATCACTACCGTTCCGTGATCTACCTCGGACAGAATATGTTTTTTTTAAGGTTAGCGGTTATTACGAGATTTTTCGCTGTATGTGTGTCACCTCTTGGATATATCGGGGTGTGCGTATACACAGGCTGTTTATATTGAGTATAGTGCACATTCGTTGCTAGACAGGCTCTACATTAATTTGATTACGTGTTTGTATAGCACTGTGAGACACTTTACAACAGCAGTCGCATTAGCAGTCTTCTCTGTGTTATTTCAGATTTCTTAATACATATGGACTCACGGTGCCAGTGATTTGACATTGGGTTGACACACAGCGCGATTGTATACCCCAGGTTTTTACCCACGTGACCATTGTGTTGGATTGTGAATATTGAACAGTGCTGCATTACTTTCAGGTATTTTACAGTTTTGCCATTTTAAGGGAATATGTCTTATTGACAGCTTTCCTTCCCGTCATATACTTTTGGTGACGGTTTCTCTACTTACCTATTGGTGACTAATCCACCCCGTACTTGTGGGACCACATTTGTAGTGGTTTGGCAAACAAAAATATTGATTTGTCGCGCCTTAAGTGATTATTTATTGATCCTTTCTACAGACTTGTGAATGTACTTTCACATCGAGGGTGATTTTTCATACTCTTGATTATCTTGTCATGGTGACTGGTTCCCTTTCCCTCTTTTCACTTTAGAGGTGAATGTTGTTGAGTTAACTTGTTGTGATTACTGAGTACTCAGGGTATTTTTCTGGCCCTTTTATCTTTCAGCTGGTTTTAACTACATCTGTTGGTAGATGTGCTTAGGACCCCTAATGCACAATATTGGAAGAACTTTAAAACTACAGAAAAGAAGTGTTTGTTTCCCCTGAAGAGAGTTCAGCCATTTAGGGCACCAAGAACTGAAACATGTTACATGTTGGGAATATATGCATGGGAATATATGCATTGTTTGAAACACATTTGTTTTAGGATATTGTGATTTGCTGCTATGGTTGTGTTTTTGTAACGTGGTGTAAATGTTTTTATGTATAATGGTTTTTATGTGTATTGAATAATTTTTATTTTATTCCTTACAATCAGTTTTTGTGCTATATTGTGGGTCTTATCTTATTTTGTTCATCTTATTTTTTCAATTATGAACTTTATTCTCTTGTATAATAAATTTACATATTTTTGTATTTTTCGTACTTTATTTTTTCAAGATATGAGTACACGTCTTCGAGTTAGGAATACGTGTAGGGTCTTAGTATTACACATTGAGTGTATTATTTCTTTGTTCTATCTCTTTTATTGAATATATCTTTATACCCCCTATAGGTAGAGATAGTGAATGTTAGGATTGAATTGTGTTTCTCCCTTTATTGATTCACTACCCCCTTACTATAGGGACACAAGAGATAGTCCTACCATTATTGTACAGTACAGAGACAACAGTGAACTTACTGGGAGGGATCTCCTTCAGAAGCATAACATGCCCATTTCATTCACTGACAAGGGAATAGTGTGTTCAATGCCAGGCATGCATTGCAACAGGATTGCCACTGTAATAAAGGCATTCTGCAGCACCAACACAATATGAGCATTGCCATTACATGAGCCTCTATGAACATATGGAGTGACCATTTTCATTGGTTGGTTACCAGGAGTACAACATGTGATATTGCGCTTGCCAGCAGAATTAAAATTCAGACGAGCCGTACCACACGAGGAAGCTCCAGGAACAGTTTTTTCTTTACACCTTGAGGCAATGATAATGAGGTAAGACACAGTCATCATATCAGGCATGGATGAGGAAGGGGTGGAGTGGAGAACAGTACTATGCATAGACCCCACACTGTCACTGAGAGAAGTCACTGACAAATAACTATTTGCAAACATGGACACAGACGGAGAAGTTATTTTTTAAATCAGCATACCCTATCACATAGTTATGCAGCATAGGGAAGTACCACAGACAATAGTGAAAGCTGCTACAGCACCATCACAGACACACTAGGTCCTAGCTCAAGTACCTCATTGACTATGGACCAGTTAGCCACATGACGTAGGCTGACTAACCAGCCTAGGTGTAGTTAAAATCAAACTCAAACCAGGCTCCATACTCCCTAGAGTGAAGCAATACAAATTGGCCAAAGAAGCAAATGAGGGAATACATGACACAGTCAAAGCACTGCTTTACCAAGGCATCATAGTGCCTCCAGATTCACCATGCAACACATCCATATACCCATTGAAGAAAGCGAAGAGATCATCATGGAGATTCATACCGGATCTCCGCCCTCTAAATGATACAGTGGAAGCAGGATATCCACTAGTGCCAAACTGTGCATCAATACTGTGCAACATACCTGCCAATGCAGTCTACATCTGAGTGGTAGATCTTAAATATGCCTTCTTCACAATACCACTTCATCCAGACTCCCAATATCGGACACCATTTTCATGCCGCAGAAAGATAGTCCAGCACAGTAGGTTGCCACAAGGGTACTGCAAATCCCTGATTGTCTTTAACAGGGTCCTTCCGATAGACTTAGGAAACATCAACATGGCCAGTACAGTTCTGCAATATGCAGATGACTTGCTAGTGTGCAGCATGACAGAGGAACAGTGTACAAAGGACACAGTACAACTCCTGACAATACTTGCAGATAAAGGGTATAAGGTGGACAAAGACAAAATACAATTCTACCAATAAGTAGTGTAAAGATCCTATCATAAGCAGGAGGAAAGATAAGCCCAGACAGTGCCACAACAGTGAGGAATAAACCACAGCCTAGTTTAGTTTAGTTTAGTTTATTTTCTTATATAGCGCACTTAGCCCAGAGGTATCTAGGTGCTTTTCCTTAAATGTACAGCAATCTTACAAATGGCAAATGTATCATAGGAGCACACAGTGTGTTCATACATTAACAACAAGATAAGGAGAATATACACATGTATAAATATAATCCTTAGCCTTATGTTTCAGGTCAGAGTTGCATGTCTTGACAAGAGAAAACAATTCTATACAAAGAGTTATGGAGGTGTGGGTATAGATAGAATGATAATCACACTAAAGGTGAACGTTTAGTGTTAGAAATCTAAGCATGGATTCTATGAGGTGCGTGAGGGCTAGATCGTTAATTACGTAAGCAGGGAGAAGAGCCAGGATTTTACCTTCCTTCTGAAGGATGGAAAGGATGGTTTGTCTCTGAGAGCTGGGGGTAGAGAGTTCCTGGTCTTGGCTGCCATCATTGGGAAGCTGGAGCCACCTGCTTTCTGAAGCTTGAACTTGGGAATGTTGAGGCAGAGTAGATAGTTGGCTCTGGTAGTTCGAGAGTATACCTTTTTTGAGAATTTATCAGCCAGGTATTTGGAAGCCGAGTTTGACAGACATTTATGGCTGATCATTAATGTTCTGAATGTACTACTGTCTTGTATAGGGAGCCAGTTGATGTTGCGTATTGCTTGTGAAATATGATTCGAGCGGGGCATGTTTAGAGCAACTCTGATGACATTGTTTTGCAACACTTGTAGCTTGTTAAGGTTTCATTTGCTAGTGCCTAGATATAGAGTGTTGCAATAGTCCAATTTGGAGAGTATAAGTGCTCTAGCCAGAGTGACGCAACTGATGGTGGACAGTAAGGTTCTGCATGCATTTATTAGTTTGCAGGTGTAGGCAGTAGCTGAGACTGTTGCGTTTACTTGTCTAGATAGGGAGAGAGTGGAATCCAGATAGACTCCTAGTGTTTTAGCATCCTTCGACACTTTTACATTGTTCCCATCAATATTGAATGAGATGTATTGTGGGTCTAACTTGTTGAGGTGATGCTTTGAGCCGATGAGCAATAGCTCAGTCTTGTCATCATTGAGACAAAGACCGTGCTTCTCCATCCAAGCTTGGATTCTGAGATAAATTTTATTGAGGAGTGCAGAGTCTTTGTCATATTACCCTGAGAGTGTGGTAAGTATTTGTGTATCATCCACGTAATTGGTGTATGGGACGCCCATGTCATCTAAATGATCAACAACAGCGTTGTAAAGATCTTTATACAAAGTTGTGGAATACGCAGGAGCTTTGCGGGACTCCGCAAGTGATAGGCAATGGTTGTGCCGCCGCTGATGGTGAGTAGACCCTCATGGTTCTGTCTGAGATGAACGAATGGATCCAGGCAGCGGGTTTAGGGGAAATGGCAGCTGCGGAGGTTAGGTGGGTGGTTAGGATGCTATGATCAACTAAATCGAAAGTTGCCGATAAATCAAGTAGAAGGAGTAAGGCAGGGTTTCCATTGTCTTTGGCTTCATCCATCTGTATTTTTAAATTCAGGAGGGCTGTCTCAGTACCGTGTTTGGGTCTGAAGCCGGGTGGCCGCAGGCCCAGAAGGTTGTTGGCTTCGAGATGGTTCTGTATTTGGATATAGGCTGCTTTATCTAGTATTTTAAAGAGGAACCGGATGGTTGTTATGGGCCTGTAGTTGGTTGGGATGCTTGGGTCGAGGTCGGGTTTTTTGATGAGGGACATGACCCAAGCATCTTTGAGATTGTTTGGTACAGAGCAGGAGGCGAAGGTCGTATTAATGAAAGATGTGATGAAAGGAGCAAATTCCTTGGCCCCCTCTTTTATGATAGTGGCAGGGCAAATGTCTCCTTGGCATTTAGACGGTGTGAGGCTGGCAATAATGGCTTCTGCTTCTTTCATAGTGACTGGGGAGAATTCAAATAGGCTTCAATATTTGGAGGGAGAAGGATGGGGTTCACTTGAAATTGTGCTAGGTGTTTTGCTTCTATTTTTGCTTGTAGTAGAGAGATTTTATCTAGGAGGGCCTTTTGAATGTAGTACACCAGAGGGCATCTTTGTTGCACAAATCCGATGTTGGGATGGGTTACTCTAATTCTTTGAGGATGGTGAAGAGCTCTTTGGTGCTGGACTTGGCGTTTAGAATTCTGCTTTTAGTTTTCAAAATATCGGCTTTGAAGATGTTTGAGGCAGTAATGAATATTGCTTTATTCTGGGTCGTGGGTTTTTTTTTCAGTTAGATTCTGAGCTTCTTTTGGACTTACGTAAAGCTTTCAGGTCTGGTGAGAACAATTTATTTGGGTGTGCTGGGGGTTTGGATGTTCTTAATTTGGGAGGTGCTATATTGTCTAGGGCTTGGAGGAGGTTCTGACTGTATGTATCCACTAGTATGGCTGTATCTTTGCAAGGAATCTTGTTAGGGTTGATCATATTTTGGAATAGACGGAGTATATTCTCCAGAGTGATCAAACGGTTGTTTCTGGTTGATGCAGGGGGTGCTTTTTGCCCGCTAGGGAGTGGACGGCTAGGGTTCTGAATCTCAAAGGCTATGACGTGGTGGTCAGACCAGGTGCAGGGCAAGTTTGAGATAATTTTCATGTTACAGTTTACATTAGCTACCCAGTCCAGGTTATGCCCTTGCTATGCGTTGGGTCACAGATATGTTGTAGGAAGCCTAATTCAGTGAGAGCAGTTTTTACAACTGTGACGTTGGAGTCCTGGGTGTCATATAGGCATAAGTTTAGATCACCTAATAGTAGGATTTGGGAGTTGGGTTTGATGCTGTGGGAGAGAAGTTGAGTGATGTCTTCATCAAAGGAAGACAGTGGACCAGGAGGTCTGTATATGAGGTGGATGAGTCATGTGCTTGTGGCTGATAAGAGAAGTTTGGCAGAGAGGAGTTCTCCCGAAGTGATTGGTTGGCTAGCAAATATTCTGATGCCAAGTTGGTTTTTGGCAATTAGTGCAACTCCACCACCTCTGCTGGTTGTTCTATCCGCTCTGATGATTGTGTAATTTTCAGGTAATGCCAGCATGAGGGAAGGTCCTGCTGCTGGGTGGAGCCATGTTTCTGTAATTGTTAAAGTCTAGGTTATTAGAGGAGATGAGGTCTGCTATATGTAAAGGCATGGGCGATCAGAGGCCTGGCATTGATGAGTGCTCCTTTAATGTGGGAGGCTTACTTCAAATGAGGTGGTACTGTGGGGCAAGGCGTGGCTTTCTGTGAAGGCACATTAGTTATTGTCTTGAGGAGGTCAGTGTAGGCTGTCGTGGAATCAGTCAAAGTAGTTTTATCATGTAAGGCGTATCATGTAAGGTGTTCTTAAGGTTGATTCGAGAGCCACGTCTGGTGTTTCTAATCGCAATATTGCAGGGTATGTTTGTAGTAGGCTTAGTGGCATAACGTGCAATCCACTCAAGAGGAATAAGGGGATTGATGTTGTTCTCTGATACAACAATGTTAGATCTGGGAAGTTGGGAGAGAGCAGATGATGGGAGAAACTTATTAGGGGTGCTACTATTGGCGAGGGGTAGCAGAGTGGGCAAGATGAGAGTGACTGTCCATAGATTAGCCATGAAATCCACTGGTAGGTGGGTTGCTGTCTGCAAAAATATGGGTGTAGAGCGACTATAAGCTTGACGGTATGCAAGGAACTGAATACAGTCAAAGGGAGGACACAGTGGACGGCGGTACAGGCAGCTGGGCAGTCTGGCAGTAGTGCACACAGTGGTGCCAAATTCATTGAAAGATTAGGCTAAAGGGGGGTGCACAAGTACAGATGCACAGTGGATATCACCCTAGGTAACTATTGTTGAGGTAGGATAAGAGACTTTAGGTACCCTCATTAGTCGGTATGTCTAAGTGGTGCTAGCAAATATCCAGAAGCAAGAATAGCGGGCATTAGGTACATCAATAACAGGGGTAAGGTAAAAGACAAGAACTGATCTAGCAGATTTTAGATACGTCAACTGCAGTGGTAAGGTAAAACAAACAAGAGCTAGTCTGGTAGGCTTTAGGTACATCAACAGCAGTGACAAAGGTATAAAAAACAAAAGCGAGTCTATCAGGCTTTAAAAGCATCATGAGAAGAGTGTTGTACACTTGATATTAGCCAGGTGAGGCATAAAAAGCATCATAATAAAGACAACATGATGTATGCACAACTGAAGGTGACAATATGGCTATGCTTCCGAGGGTGGCGCAGCGCGTTGACTCCTATGAGGGCAAGGGAGATCAACTGAGGTGGTGATCATATGGGCACAGGAATTGAGAGATGCACAATGTGGGCGGGGTCCTTAGCACTCGGACAGCACTGTGTTGAAGCTAGTAGTATAATGTTGGCAGGAGATAAGTGGCGTGGGGCGAGGTGGTCAGGGGTATGCGTATTCGGGAAGGGAGTGCGCATAGGTAGGAAGGTGGCTTATGGGCAATGATGGATGAAAGGGCGGGCAAACTATTTGAAGGAATAAGACCGTTACTGTGAGATGAGTACTCTCTTACCATTCAGAGTAGCGTGCGTGGTGCGACACATATGAGCAGAGGGGCCAGCGAGCAAAGTTCACCCGATTTAGTCGGTGAATTGCAGCTAGTGGATAGCACGCAGAGCTTAGAGTGATGGTCGGGGTAAGGAAATACAGTGGGATCAAAGAGTCTAGGGTGGTCTGCCGGTCCTCCCGGCTCTGACAGGCTCGGGACAGAGCCTTTAACTAGGCCTTCAACATTGGCCAGCTGTCAAATCTCTCAGAGTACTCCAATACCACAATGAGGAACTTTGTCACAGAATCACTAACCTGGTCAGCAGAGGCGTACAAGAATATTGTGAGAATCCCCTCGAGGTCCCTACCATTCCCAGCCTACCAAAGGGGAGGAACTGGGCACTGCATGAATCCCAGGGAAACCCTCTGGGGTAGAAAACCCTGTTGCTGCTCTTCAGGAGACTGGTGAAGCGTCTTCCTCGAAACATGGAGTCCTGAAGGTTTACTGGGTTGAGTCTGGTAATGCGGACGACAGGCGCAAAGGCTGGAGTCTAATGTATGTAAAAGAAACAGGTTAGAAATGGGAAAAGATGGAGTAAGCAGCAGGTTGGAGGTTTCTAGAGAGAACGTAGTGTACCCGAATAGGAACACAGAGGAGATCACGATTTCGTTCCGTAGCTCCGAGGGTGGAACTGGAGGATGGAAACCACGGGAGGAAGGAGGTGAAGTCTAAGGGCAGAATGAAAGAGGGTTGAGTAGGAAGCAGGTTATAGCCGAGAAGCCCCCGGAGTGTTTCCTACCGTTGCGGGGCAGAGTACTGTCTTGGATCGCGTTGATTCGCCGAAAGGAAGAAACAGCGGCTGACCGCTGAACGCGGTAACGGATTCACACGAAGAGCGGGGATGGTAGAAGTGTTTGCAGGTAAGATTTCTGAAACGAAACAAGGTATAGGTAGTAGGCAGAAAAGAAAGCACATAGAGCTAGGAGGCTGCACGAAGAGGTTCTTAGTTGCGAAACTTACGGAGCGTCTGTATACGGAGTAGCGACGCAATGCTGGGATTGCGTTCCTGCCTGAAATACGGTTACCTGACCGTTCGGGGGCGGAGGCTCCTCCGCAGTAGACACCGTAGGAGGCTGGTTCGGTACAGGTCCGTAAGGTTCCGGCATCTTGGGAGGATCTTGTGCAACATAAGCCCCTGAATGGATGCAAAGGACACTCACATATCGCCGCCGATTCCTCCGCCACCACGACCACCTGGATAGCGGAGTCATGACAATGGCTTCCGCCTGCGGGGGATGGTGATTCGTTTAGAAGCTGCATCGTCAGGATGTCGGTTGCTAGGCAACCAAATAAACAAATGTTAAATGAGGAGTTCTATAGCACCCATGGTGCATCAGCCAACTTAGTATGCCCTGGAATGAGTGAGAAATTGAATGAAAGGCACGGGAGCCACAGAGTCAGCGCTCCACGTGGCTCTGACAGCACAAAGGGGCTCGCGTGGTGAGGGCAGCAATTGGGGGCAATTTTGGAGCACATCAAATCCAGATGCCGAGTGGATGTTGCATCAGGCTTCGCAGCGGCTCAGGTAGAGGGATGATTTCGTGTGCTGGTACTTTGGCAGGATCGCTCCAGCAGCTGCTTGGATGTTGGGCTTCAGCCCTAGATGAGGAATGAGTCCCAGGCTTAGGACAGGGCCTTTAACTAGCCCTTCAACATTGGCCGGCTTCCGTCTGCTGGCGGATGGTGATTAGTTTCGCCTAAAACAATCAGAGAAATGCAGCAGTTTCTAGGCCTAAGCAATTATTACCGAACTTTGGTGTTCGATTATTCAACCCATGTCAGACCCCTATTGCAGGCACTCACAGAAGTGCAAAAGATCAAAGGAACAATTGCATGGACAGAGGAAATGCCAGAATACTTTGAGGATTTACAAATAGCAATCAGCAGTGCACCAGTGTTGGCAAAGCAGATTATAATAAACCATTCTTCCTATTTTCACATTCAAATTGGCAGTCCATGACAGCAGTACTCACACAGCGATCCTCACAGAAACACAAGCCATTAGCATTCTAAAGTGATCTTTTGGATCCAGTAATGCAAGCTCATTTGCCATGTGAGCAAGCATTAGCAGCCGCGCATTTGCTGTACAGAAATCTGCCACCGTAGTTATGGGTTTTCCACTTACTTTGTACGTTGAACATGCCGTGTTCTCTATTTTAGAGAGGAACAAATCAGTACTCACTACACAAAAAGCAAATGGGCATGAGGTGATTTTGAGAAATCCAGCTATTGCCATAGTGAGGTGCCACACAGTCAACCCAGCCACATTTATCTTCAAACCAGTTGAACATCAGAACAAAGTCCACGACAGTACAGTATATGAGGGAGAGCCAGACGAGTACAGCAGAGTGAGTGAATACCCTCTGGACATAGGGGAAGTGTAGTATGTAGACCCAGTCTCGGGAGGATAGCTCTGCAGCAACGTGCTCACCTTGAAAGCAAGACGACACAGAGCAACACAGGTTGGACACCTGGGTCCACTCTTAGAAACCTCTGGGTATTAAGCACGTTATAAATAACCTATCATATCATAACATGAGAGTTGTCTGGGATATACAGGAGCAGCAGAGTAAAATATGTAAAGGAACAAGAGGAAGAGTTCCAAGAAGTACTGCAACAAAAACGACCCTCCTATTATTCAGCACCGGCAGCAGAACTCATAGCACTTGTAGAATCCTTAGAGATATCAGTTTATGAAAGCGTCACCATAAACACTGACTCAGCCTACATGACATCTACAGTACACTCAGGTTTATCAAGATGGAAGAGACAAGGTTACAGATGCGAAGATGGGTCCCCAGTTTAGAATGCAGCCTTGTTGGCTAGACTAATTGAAGCATTGAAAGGCCCTTTGCATGTAGCCATAGTGAATTGCGCAGCACACTCCAAAGGAACAGGTTTTTTGCAGAAACGCAGCTGCGTATGCAACTGCAAAGCAGGCAGCGTATATGCCAAGCAAAATGCATGTTACAGCAGTACAGCAAGAAAGATCGCCAGAAACTTACATTGCCCTATCAAAGGAACACATAATTGAGTTTCAGGAAAGAGCCCCAGAAAAAGAAAAGGGATTATGGGTAAAGAGAGGGTTCACACAGTCACCCACAGACATCATCTGGACACAAAAAAGCAGGTAAAATAGTGATGCCCGAAGAGCTACTGAACATTGCCCCAGAGCATCATTGTCCTACACATGGACCTAAGCAGCAAATTGCTGCTGACATTAGTAAGCATTGGTTTGTGCCTAATTTGGCTGAACTAGTCGACAGGTTTGTGGCAAATTGCCCCGCATGCCATACATTTCATGCAGGACACACACTCAAGAGGCTGATGGCAACATTGCCTCGGCCTAGAAGGCCATTCAATGTACTCCATATTAACTATATTGATATGGTGAATCGATGTAATACCTCGAGGTATGTAATAGTGGTAGTATGCACTTACTCTCACTGGATAGAGGCCGGACCTTGTGTCAGTTTGGATGCCAAGTCTGCAGTGCAGTTTCTACTGAGGGAAGTGTTCCCAATAAGGGGAATAAGTGAGACTCCGAGGTCCAGTAATGGACCCCATTTTGTCAACTAGGCCTTAGGAGAGTTTACTCGGAATCAAGCATAAATTAAACACTGCTTACCACTCACAAACAAAAGGGTAGTTGAGAGAATTAACTGCTAACTCAAACTAAAGTTAGCCAAACTATGCAATACCATCAAAAGGAGCTGGCTCCACTGCCTACCCTTGGCACTGTATAATTTACGTAATCAGCCTAGAAAGGACCACCACCTCAGGCCCCATCGAGTGGTAACAAGGTGAGACCGAATGAAGAGATAACATGAGATGGTTCTCTGTATCAATAGTAATAACGAAAAATCTAAAATAGTCACATTGTTATGTCTGTCTAGGTGTGTGCCAAAAATTGGATATTTGATATTGCATTAGTTCGGTGTGCCAAGGAAAATGCGCACATAAGAAAGGAAGTCCATTCAAAGGATTGGTCTGCGAGACACCCCGAGGGAATCGCTACCTCTTGCTTTCTAAGTAAGTGCAATAATTGGTCAATGGAAATAGATAATCATTGACATGTTATGGTCCACTGTCGGACTATAGTTTTGTACGGTATCCTTGTAGGTTTGTTCTCATTACATAGAGACTCCTATTAGGATACGGACAGCATTTATCAACTTATTAGTTGTTTTTCACATCATTAGTAAAAGATGAAGTGGACACGACACTATGTCCTATATATAGACATTGTTACACAATAATAGTGTTTGAATAAACTATGAGGATGACATAAAAGAGATATGTAACTAAAGTTTTTTATTTCCATTGCTTTTAGGCAATTTGAACCACCATACTAGATCTAAAGGGACGTTATTGTTGTTCATGTTGTTTGTCCTGAAGATGGTTGGTGTACATAGTGGACTGAGTAAAGTCTAGAAAATACAACCTGAAACACGTGTTGACTTACTGCCTAATTGTCACGACCCTCGCCCAAAACCCCCTCTGGCAAACCCATTGGCCAGGTGGAGTCAGGACTTGGGCCTCTAGAGTCTGGCATCCTCTTCAAAAGCCCTCATGGTGCCAGTCCAGGCACCTATGGCGCCAGGCTCATACACCATGAAAAACAATCTGCTTGGAACTACTTTATTGTATTGTCAGCCAACATGGAGGCATCCACATAGCTGGGGTCCTAAGAACCAAGCTATGCGGTCTAGTGTTTTGGGTGTGGTGGCCTAGGGACTACTTTACCTGGACTATTTTGTTGGGGCTATTTAAACCACACCCGAGCAAGACAACACGCTTCGCGTTACTTTGCAGCTTGCAATGTGACGCTCACCGTGTCCAGCTATTCTCTCAAACCTCTGAGAAGCAGAACCTGCAAGGAGACAAAAGGAATATCATTAGCAGCAGCATCTTACCTGCAGTCTTCATCTTTAAACACTCACAGCTACTGAGAACAGCTTCCTCGAATCTGCACGCCTCCCGGACAGAACGACCTGAAAGAGGAAGATAGAGGCAACATTAAATAAAGCAGTAGAGACATTTACAAATTACGAAATGCTCAAAAGGCTTACCTGGCTGGTCGCCTCTCGGCTGGCACCACTCCGGACATTCCACTCATGCTGAAGAACACCGTGACCTACAAGGAAGGAAAACACAGGTTAGCAAAGGCAAGACTTTGCAGCGCTGCGCATAGCGCTTACTTACCGCATCATAGCGCTCTTAATGCGCCATCATTTACCAGCGGGGCTCAACCAAGCCAGTTCGCTGCGCTAAAGCTCCGCATACCTAAGGGAGAAAAAAGAGACATTTTAAACAAAGAAAGGCATGCAGCATAGCAACCAAACTAAAGAACAGCAATAAGACCTACCTGAACAATATCAAACGGGCTGGCGTCAGTGAAGTAACTGGACCGCACTCGCCCATGAAAGACAACGAGCCCCTGCAAAGAAGGCAGGACGGAGAGCACGCCTAATTCTACCACAAGGTGAGGAGAGGGCGCCAGAGGGACTGAAATCATACAGGGGTGGAGGGAGGATACTTACCCCAGTCGGTCAGTCTTGAACACAGTCCTCCTGTATTTTCAGGCAGAACCTTCCCTGCAGACCACATCAGGGCAAAGTTGAGAAGCATACCAGCGAGTAACCCGGCTGGGTGGCGTCCCTGTGGATACCAGGTGAGCGTAACACTAATGTGATACAGGCAGTCATCCATATATGAAGATTGTAATAAGAGGATCTAATACTGAACAATAATATATGTGATCATTGGAGTGTGACCAAATTAATTGGTTATATATTATTTGCATGAATGTTGGTTTGATAAAGTTAAATTAATGGTATGTAGGGTTGAATGTTTTTGTGTGTGGATCGTAAAAAAAGTATAAAATGTGCTTTATGTTTTAAATAATTCATACACCATTGGGTGTTTTTTAGATATACAATATTATTAAAAACTCTGTGTTAAAGTAAAAAAGATTGAATCATTTGTTATTATTTATAAAGAAACAAATGTGTGTGATGTCATCCTCAATCTATCGGTTCATTTCTTGTATTGTACTGTACATTTAGCCCGCAGGACCCTAGATTTTTGGGCTATCCCCTTTATTTTTGAAACTTATGTGTGGTCAGAGGTTATAAAAGCTCCCTTCTTGCAGTTATGACAGGTAATGCCACTCCTCGTTGGAAAGATGAAAGCTGCCAGACAGAGGAGCAATTACAGGTAGTAGAAACAAATAGGTTCTCAGTAAATAGTCATTGTTGCCCAGAAGATGCCCTTTGGTCACAACCCCCTGATCCAATCAGTTCCCTTGAATGTTATATAGATATTAAATCAGATTGCCCAACTAGCTACTTGAGATGCAACCCATGGGATTATGGTATAGGTGGTGAGGATTTGAGACATGACCATAAAATGGATCCCCAGGAGTGTCTATGACCAACAAAAAGAGGAAGAAGATTTTGAAAGGGAGTTTAGAGAAAGATTATTCACTCAAGAGATGAAAGGGGGGATGGCTGGGTAGTATGTGAACATGGGTGATTACAACAGCATTGGGGAATACATCCAGCATCCTAAATGGCCACATAAATACAAGCTGCAAAAGTCCTTATGACATGAGCATGCAACATGGAAGCCAGCAGCCATGTATACATACACCCAAAAGGGGTCCCCTCATGAAGGCCTATCAAAACACAAGCAGACATGCTTTAGTGAACCATAGCATATTCACCCTATAGAATATAGTCCCATGTCATGGTAATCACAGCTGTGTTCAGCATTAATTAGGGGAGTATAGCACTTTGTAACTATAATAAATGACAGTGGCTTATCAAATTGTATTGAACACACAGCACCTGCAGGCCTCAAATCCAGTTAGCCACCTCACAAGTATGACAATCCTCAACCCCCACAGCGCAAAACATTAACCAAACCTTTGCAAGCAAACATACACACATCCCAACTGTAACTTTCCGGAGTACACAGCTAGATGCCATGCAGTGATTGGCTAACACTAGGGAGGCAAAGTAGTTCCCAGGATTGAAATGCAGTAGTAATATCATAGGAAGAGCAACAAAAGAATTAACAGACCACAGTTCTAGAAGGACAGAACACTGCATACATATTGGTCGAAATATATGGGTCTAGTTAAGTTCCCAGTCAAAGCATTTGAAAGATATATAACAAATTGTGTTCCTGAACAGTATGCCAAAATGTATTACAACAAAGATCATAAACCTGTATGACCAGAGCTATATTTGGTGGAAGATAAGGTCTGGCAAGACAGAGTCACTAAAGCACAACATTGCCCTGTATAGGATACAGCGCACCATTAAGCTTCCATTTGGTAAGAAAGACATCATGCAGAATACCATTAAACATGAAGTAGGATTGATAAGGAATCATTGATTAGGTTTCCAGAAACTCACACATAACCCTCACTGTATCTATGAATGAAAATGGCTTCTCAAATTGAACTGAGCTCAAAGCACACGCAGGCCTCGAAAATCCAGTTAGCCACCTTACAAGGATGAAAATCCTCAACACCCACAGTAGAAGACTTTAACCACACCTTTGCAAGGAAGTATACACACACCAAATGTAACTTTCCAGAGTCCAAAGTAAGATGCCACACAGTGATTGGCTAAACTAGGGAGGCAAAGTATTTACCCAGGCTTGAAATGTGGTAGTGAGATCATAAGAGAAACACAAGAATGTGCAGACCCCAGTGCTAGAAGGACAGAACACTGCACACTGATTGGTAATAATGCATGGGTGTAGTTGTGTTCCCAGGCAAAGCAGTCGAAAAACATATAAGAAATGATGTTCCTGAGTAGTATGTCAAAATGTATCACAACAAAGGTCGTAAACCTGTATGAGCAGAGCAATAACTGGAGGAAGATAACGTCTGGCAAAACAGAGTGACCAGAGTACAACACTGCCCTCTATAGGATAAAGCGCACCATTAAGGTTCCATTTGGTAAGGACGAATTCATGCAGAATACCATTACACATGAAGTAGGATTGACGAGGAATCATTGATTAGGTTTCCAGAAACTCACACATAACCCTCACTGTATTTACATAATGGAAATAAAGGCACTTTCTTGAAGTCACATATCATACAATTGCACACTCATATAAGCATATAAACATATACATATATCCTTGTCATTGTAAGAGACACTAAAACCCAACGTGAAAGGTCAGACACAGGATAGATGAACTCATGAGGAATGTAAGTTTGGTCAGTACTGTTTCTGTTTCCAACCACGAGTTTCAAAATGAACAGGAGACAACTGGTCCATAAATGATGAGAACACTAAGATGGTGCCAAACCGCTTAGGTCAATAGGAAAGATCAAGTTACAATTGTAAGGTCGCACTGTCACATCTCACATACGGGATTGGTCGAAATATACATAATAATACACTCCACTTGTACTTTTTGTGAAGCACCCAATTGCAAACCATATGACACTGATACATGTTTCGAAATGAGGTAGCCAATTAGAGTGCCTGAGAAAGGAAAGTAGCTCAGTGCTAATGAGTGAACTTTTTTTCGATAATCAAAGTTAGTAATGTGGTTAGATTAATCCAAGAGAATTAGGAAATGTATGGAAATGCTTAACGTAAAAATGATGCAGGCGAATCAGAAGCCTGAAAAATGCAAGTGATTCATAACATTTGTAGTCTTTTCCTTTCTGTAAAACATTATAAAACCAGCAATTTGTTAGAATGTAATCAAATGTCTTTTTAGATGGTTCTCTGCCCAGGCAGTTTAATAAATTTTTGTTCTTCTCATTTCTCATGCATTAATTTTTTTTTGTTGCTCTTGAGGATTGATTTTTGTACTTGGATTGGGACTTACCCAACACTTGTCTCAGCTCTTATCACTCCAGTCTTTTTAATATCTCTCTTGTCACATCATCTTTTCCTCTTTCTTTCAAAGATGCTGTCATAATTCCTATCCTAAAAAACTTCCTTAGATCCATCTCTACTTTCTAACATTTGTCCTATTTCCCTTCTTCCTTATGTCTCTAAACCCTTACAATCTTTTGCTTACTCTCAGGTTGCATCATTTGTTACGCTGAACTCTATTCTTCCTCACTTCCAGTCTGAATTCTGACATCTTCACTCAAATGAAACTGCTGTTCTTTCTGTTTGTGACTCACTGCTCTCTGCTCGTTACTCTAAACACTCTTCTATTCTTATACTTTTGGATCTTTCTGATACTTTTGACACAGTGGACCATATATTACTTCTTCTCTCTTTCTTCTTTTTGATTCTCTGTGTCTGTATTATCCTGGATCAAGTCTTATCTATCTAACCGCACATACTTAGTCTGATGGGCCAGAATCTGCTCTAATGCCTCTCTGCTTTCTCACAGTGTTCCTCAGGGCTCCGTTCCCTGCCCATTTCTCTTTTATCTTTATACTCCCCCTCTTACGACTATCATTTCTTCCTTTGGGCTATCTCATCACTGCTATGCTAATGACACCCAACTTTTCTTGTATTTTTCTTACTTTACTTCTACTATTCATGTGAATAGCTCGGCCTGTCTTTCTGCTATTCAAACTTGGATGTCTGATCATTTGCTTGCTCTTAATGCTTCACAAACTGAAGTTATTTTCTTTCCAGCCTCTACTATTCCTTCCCCTTACCCTTCTTCTTTGATCTTGTTTCCACCATCTTGTCTTCCCATTTCTCTTACTGCCCATAATCCTGGTCTTCATCTTGACACTGATCTCTCATGTTCCGACAATATTTCCATTATCTAAATTTCCTGTTGATTTTGTTTATTTAATATTTGTAAGGTTAGGGCCTTTCTTACTTTCGGGTCTACTACACTTTTGATGGCTTCACTCATTTCTTCAAGGTTGTTCTACTGCTTTACGCTACTCTTTGGTCTTCCTGTTTCTCATCTCGCTCATCTAAAGTCGATCTTTGACTCTTCCATTCATCTTCTCTATTTGCTTTCACCTCATGATTCTATTTCCACCTCTGTATCTTCTCTTGGTTGGTTATCTTTTCATTTGCGTCTTAAATTGAACTTTCCCTGTATTGCATTAAAATCTCTTCATGGCATTGCACCAATCTATCTTGCATCCCTTGTCTCTTTTTATATTCTCCTTCGGGTTCTTCGTTCTCAATCTCTTTGTTTGTTACCTGTTACTCATCATCCTTGTGGGCAATCACGTTTTTGCTATTTCTCCCTGCTGGCTCCCTTTCACTGGAATGCGCTTCCTCTTTCTATTTGTTCTATTAAATCTTACTCTGCTTTTTTACTGCTTTAAAATTCTTCTACTACAGTCTTAAGTTTACCAGAACTATTTTATTATTTCATTGCTTGTTTATTGTGTATTTCTTTGATCATGTTTCAAACCCCTTCTGTACTGTAAAGCTGTTTTCTACAGCGCCTTGGCTTTAGGCGCTATATAAATGACAAATAAATACAAAATACAAATATTAGAGAGGATATTGTCAAATGTGTGCACTTACCATGCCCCAAGAACTCCATAAAGGTATAATCAGAGTAGCTTTTATTAACTCTCAGTTTGCTAAGGGCCTCTTTTCTGTTGAACTTAGAGCAATTCCTCTGGAAGTGGTTAACATTGTTGCAAGAGCATAACCACTGATTAGATCTGGGCTAATCCAGTTGGCAGTGCACATTCCACCTATAACTACCAACTGGGATGAAATAGATTGACTACCGGAATGTTCTTTACCCGGCCCAAATGTAATTTCGAGCAATTCAGGGTACATTCCTGCGTTGTATGTGGTATAGCTCCTCTAATGGAACATTTTGGGTCTGTTAAAACTATGACAGACCTTGATTGGTGCCAGTTGATTAGATTACATCAAATTATTTGCCTGCAGGATACCCGGGCAATCAGATATTGCACGCTACAGGGCTATTCTTTATTAAAAAATGTTAGAACGGTACAAGCATCAATAAAGATGATGGAAGAAATAGAACATTGTTACAAAGATCATAACACATAACACCTGTTAGCAAATCCAATATTGTCGGCGGCCTTGGGTCGTTGAAAAACAATCAACACACATTAAACCCTCCCCTTCCCTCCTCCCTCCAACGACCCCCCCCCCACAAACTTTGACTATTTACCTATTTAACTCCTTAATTAGGCCAAACAGTGACAGTGTCCACATGAGTTGAGGTCCCTTGATGTTCTGGTGCCTTTCAGGCGGTCCCTTTGTCCCGTTTGATCATATGAATTCACCTTCTAACATGCTAATTTCTCCCTAGTGTTCCCGGTACTCTCAGTACAACTCCCTAGTGGTGTGTCGACTCAGGTTACTTCTGGTGTCACATATTTATTGACAACATCACCCTATTCCAGCTCCAACGATCCCCCGACCACATGGAGCCCCACTGTTATTCGTTCCATAGCATACATAGTTTTAGCCACTCTAATCCATTCCTGTTTACTTGGGGGTTGTACATTTTTCCACCGAGTCGTGAGACATGCCATAGCTGCCAATAGTAAGCCTGCGGCCATCAGTGGAAGTCTAGAACACTCCCCTCCCACTTTCTCTAGACCAAACAGGTCCAGCAAAGGGGTCTTCTCTCTGGTGATCCCGTCCAGCTCCTTGATCCACCCCAGGATTTCACCCCAGAACACTTGCACCATAGGACAACCCCATCACATGTGCCAGTAATCTGCCCTTAACTCACATTCACACCAACATAAGGGGCTGACATTCTGGCCCAACTTTGGTAGTCTAACCAGGTCGTACTGCCACCTGTGCAAGAGCTTGCAGGCATGGAGTTTGTATTGGCAGGATATCGAGGTCCAAGAGACACCCCTGCTAAGTTTATTCGATAGAGCTATGTCCAGCCCCCCTCTGATGTCTCACTCTCAACTTTCGCTAAGCTTGTACATGGACCCTTCCCTTATTCTACTAGGGGCTTATACATGGCCAAGATCAGCCCCCTCCCCTCAGTTCTAGTGTCTAGGAGTCTCTCGAATGGGGTAAGGTGCCTCTGGATCTGTTCCTTCCAACCCTTCCATGTTAGTGCCCCCTTGAGTTGGAGGTATAGAAAGACCGGGAGTTTACCTATGCCCAGAGCCTCCTCAAGTTCTTGAATAGTAATGAACCCCCCCAGAGCTGTCCAACTCTCTCCAGCCTGCCTCAAACCAGGACTGGAATCATTCAGGGTTTAGTATGGCATCTCTGGCTCCCGGTGCCCAGATATGTCCCAGAAGTGAGTGCCATGTCGTCACAACCTCAATTTCCGTGCACTGTTTCCAAAAATACCAGACCATCCCCACAACCGGGTGTTCCCGAATCCTACGTGCTATCCTATATTTCAGGACCCACAGCCATTCCCCGACAGTCGCCGGGTGCATGTGTGTTGTCTAGGGCGACCCATTGGAGATCTTGCTGTGCTCCTTGGTGAGGTTTCAAGATTCTAAGTTGGGAAGCCTTATAGTACAATGTCTAGTCCGGTAGGCCCATGCCTCCTTTTTCTTTTGGAAGGGCAAGGGTCCCTCTGGAGATCTTAGCTTTTTTCCCTTGCCACAGGAATTCCAGTATGGTACCCTTGGTTTCCCTAAAGTATGAGTCCGGGATCTGGATGGGTAGCACTTGGAACAAATAGAGGATCCTAGGAAGTAGGACCATTTTAAAGCGTTAAGGCATCCCAGCCAGGAGACTGTGAGCTTACTCCACTTTTCCAGGTCCTTTTTTAGTTTGGCCATCAGTGGGGTGAAATTAGCCTCATATAAATCTCTGGGGTCCCTAGTAACATTGATCCCCAAGTACCTGAGCGGCCTCAGGCTGACCTGTACTCTGAGAGGCACGAATCTGGCTACGTTTTCTTGTTTTTTTTATTTTTTTTTATTTTTGTACCTTTATTTATTGATGGTCATGTCCTCCACATACAGCATACTTAGATACAGTATAGCTTAGGGTAAAAACAGTCATTTACATACATAGACAGAGTGTGATCAATTGTTACATAGTCCTGGTGATGGCACTGGAGAATATATCTCATCTGATAACATGTCACACAACTATACTCTGAACGGGGCCCAGATATCCTTGGATTGACCCATCCTGGGCATAGACATCACATATTGCTCCTCGCATTCATTAGCATAGGCTAAGTCTCTGAGGAATTGTTGAGCATTAGGTGCAATGTACATTTTTTAGCTACTATGCAAGATAAATTAAATAATCTTCTTGTCTTTTCTGACACCTTCCCAATGTCCCCGCAAAGGTATTTCTGGGGAGTGAGAGAAGCTGGGATCTGTGTAATCTCCTCAATGATGTTTGCTACCTCCCTCCAGAACTCAGCTACTGGTGGGCAGGCCCAATACATATGGAACGAGTCTGCTTGCAGCCCCCCGCATTTCGGACAGCTCCCAGTACAGTTTTCAGAGAACTTGGTCATCTTGGTTGGTGTATAGTGCAGTTTATAAAGGATCTTAAACTGGATCAGGCAGAGCCCAGCACTCAGGGACACAGACTTGGACAGTTGGCAGTACCTAGGCCACTTCTCCTCGGTGATCGTCACCCCCATATCGACTTCCCAGGTTTCTTCAATTGTCTTTAGGGAGGGGGAGTTAGTTTCCACCATAGAGTACAATGTAAATATACCGGGCCCAGTCCCGGAGGTTATGGCCCGCAGACATTCATTCATGGAAGGGTGGCTTGTCGGGGAATGACGGCCATCTAGCACTGAAAGCTGATTTCATTTGGTAATATTGGAATATTTTAAGCTGTCCTCCACCAACCGTGTTTGTGAAGTCATCCAGGGTCATGTATTTCCCATTCGGGAACATGTCCCACATTTTAATCTCCCTATTAGGGTCCCATGACCTCTATAGGTCTTTGTCAAAAGATGGTGGGATGCCTGGGAAGTTCCATAGTGTGATCCCGGGGCCATACAGCATTTCTATCTGTAGTTTGTTTACAGATTACGGCCCAGGCATATACTGTGGTGCTGACAGGGTCAAATTTACATGGGTTCCTGTGTTGTGTGCGAAACAAGATGGACTGGATTTTGGTTGGGGATGCAGCATAGCGCTCTATCGGGATGTGCGGTGAGGCATCTAGTTCATCATACCAGTGCCTGGCAAACTGGGTCTGTGCCACCAGTTAGTACAGCTCGAAATCCGGTGCCGCAATACCCCCTTTGTTGAAGGGCTCTGTCAACTTTTCCCATTTCATTCTAGCTGCGCCCCACCGTTCCATATGAATGAGGTGGTCATGGATTGAAGTCTAGTTAAAAATGCTCTGCCCGTCCAGATCGGAATGTTTCCAAAGAGAAACAGGAGTTTGGGGAGGATCACCATCTTTAGGATTGCAATCCAACCATAAAGAGAGATTGGAAGCCTAGTCCATATCTGAAATTTAGTGCTAGCGTTTGTAGGAGTTGGTCATGGTTATCTCCATATAGTGTCTGTCTTTCCCCAGACACAATAATGCCCATGTACCACAGGCATATAGGTAACCATTTAAGCCCATAGTCATTGGCAGGGCACGTGGTGGCTGGTGTAAGTGTGAATATTTCGGATTTGGAGCTGTTTATCCTGTAGCCCGAGTAGTCAGCAAACTTATGTATGTCGGTCATAATGGGGCCCAAGTTTATTTTGGGATCTCGAACATAAAACAGTGAGTCATCTGCATACAATGATATGGACTGGGTTGGACCTGTCATTCTGACACCCCTATGTCTGTGGTTCTACCGCACGAATGCCGCCATCGGCTCAATGGTTAAAGCGAACAATATGGGGGAGAACCTGCATCCCTGTCTGGTACCCCTGCCCAATGTAAACAGTTTGGATAGAGTATGATTGGTTAGGATTTTAGCCCCAGGTTTAGTATACAATAGTCGGACACATTTAAGAAAGTAAGGGCCTATCCCAAAGCTTTGTAACACAGCAAAGAGATATTCCCAAGACACAGAGTCAAAAGCCTTTTCAGCGTCCAAGGACACCACTGCCGCCCGTGCCTCTGGATTGATCTGCGCCATGACCCCGAATAGTCTACGAAGATTTAATGCAGTGGACCGAGTTGGTATGAAGCCACATTGATCTGGGTGGACCAATCTGGGCATATTAGGAAGGAGCCTAGTGGCCAGGACCCTCCCGAATATTTTCGCATCAGCGTTGATTAACGAAAGGGGTCTGTAAGACGAAATGTCATGGGGTGGCCGTCTAGGCTTTAGGAGCACTCTTATCACTGCTTCTCTCATAGATTCTGGCAGGACGCCACGATCCACTGATTCCTCCCATCCCTTCAGTAGGACGGGACGAGCATGTCCTTAAATTCCTTGTATAGCTCTACCCCTAGTCCGTCTGATCAGAGGGCTTTCCCTGATGTTAGGGATTTGATTGCCTCTATTATTTCTTTGCATGTTAACGGCAGGTCCAGGGCTATTTTATTTTCCAGTGACAGTTTGGGCAGTTGTAGTGTGCTGAGGTATTAACTTGTTTCAATAGGTGTCTTTACATCTCTATTTCCATATGACTCTGTATAGAAACGAGTGAACACCTGGTTGATGCCTTCCTCCTCTGCAATTACTGCGCCATTGTTTGCATGTATACTGGTAATGGGATTGTGGTGTCTTTCGGCCTTCAACAAGTTAGCCAGAGAGCGTCCAGCCTTATTGCCTTCCCCATATCTCAGTGTTCTCATGTGAGCAACCATGTATTGAATCTCCCTGTTCGCTAGTTTGTGGAATTCCTGCAACCATTTATTTATGTCAGCAAGTGTTTGGGTATCATGAGTGTTGCTGCATTCCAGTTCCAGCCCACACAGTCTCCCCTCTATCTCTGCCAGTTCCAGCATTACAGATGTTAGCAGCCCAGTGTTTTTGGACATGATGACCCCCCTCACCAAGACCTTAAACATCTCCCAAAGCATTGCGTGGTGGTCTACGGACCCCTCATTTAAGATAAAAAATTCACCAATTTCTGTGTGAAGAGATTCTACTACATTTGGGTCTTCTTGTCTAAGGGGAGGAAGACCAACTTGGACCGATTGTACTTGAACCCTGATATGCTGCCATATTTTTGACATTCCCTGAGTCGTTCCCGGATGGCTTGCCTACCGTGGCCGCTGTGTCCGGCAGGGTCTGCCCTTTCGGGCACAGTGGCACCAGCAGGCAAACCCGTAGTGTGCCGGTCCGGAAACAACGGTGCCGGTAGGCTTACTGGCACCATTGTTTCTGGTCCAGCACACATGTAATGAGGCACAGTGTACGTTTTTTACTTAATAATCTTACTTTTCCGTTAACTCGCATAAATGACCCACTTCTTCACCAGGGACATTTTATCTCTAGAGAAAAATCATCTGCATGTTTATTTAATCCCTACATTCAAATACATTTTTTGGAATACGCACGTTAACGTGATAGATCATAAATATTGTGTGAGCTTGCACCCAAAAATGTAGTCTTTTCTTAAAAAACACAACTACAAGATATTATATTGAGATCAACTAAGATGGCCATAGTTTTGTTAGAACGAGATAGTTGTACTTACTCTCTCATTTTTTTACATAACATAACATGACATAAAATGTCATGTCGTGCTATGTCAGCATATGCCTGGTCATGTCATGATATTTCATGTAATGATATTGAAGAATGACATTCCCATTTTGATATTCCCAGCAAGCTCTGAGTTTGACATTACCAGTTTGTTTTACGTTGTGAGATAGCTCACACTTTTGATATTTTCACTGAAGTCCAAACTTGGCTTTCCCAGTAAGTTACACAATGAATATATATTGTGGGCACTGCTTAGAATTAATGCAACATTCAAACAAATTAAACATATAGGGTGTGGGGTAAGTTAGTAAACCTGGTACTTGGTGTCAAAGGATTCAATGCAAAGAATTTGCCTTTGAAAACCTGCCCAGATCTCTTCCCCTGCACAACCTTTGTTTTAGTTTGTCAACAAATAACTACTCAATTTGTTTTTCAAAAAGGAGAAGATTAAATTAGTGAGTCCCTTTATTCCATACTTTCAAACACTGAGATATGTATTAAATTATGTACATATACTTGACATCAATCGCCTAATTTGGATATATACAGTTGTCATTGGTCAAAAAAGTCACTAATAAAATTATAGAAAACAATGTAATTCCAATTACTCATTTAGAAGTTTTGGATTTGCTGCATTCTTCACATTTATCCAATAAGATTCTCTGTGTAGTAACAGTGTATCTAAGTCACCACCTCTGTTAAATGTCTTTACTCATTGCAAAATAACACATTTCATCTGGAAAATAGTGTGTTTGCATTCCGTAAGGTGTCTTTCCAATGGTACTGTAAAGTTAGCAGTTCTGGTTCTATCCAACATGTCTTGATTTTGTGTTCAGTTTTATCCTATATAGTATAGATCACATGGACATTTAATATCATATTTTGCATTGTCAAAGTCTGAAAGGCTGTTATATGCTACATAAAAGATTCAGAACTGTTTCCTGAAGAAGGATCTATAACCCGAAACCTGTTGAGACAATAAAATGGTCTTTTGAGTTCTGACAGATAACCCTGCTATTGAATTTTTCAGCATCTTTTAAGTTGTCTACCTAAATACAAGAAAGTATTATAAATATTGTTTGCATATATACGTTGGACTTTTTCTCAAAAAGTACTGTATTAGAATTCTATTTTGGAATACTAATTAAAAACAATATAAATTAGAAGATTATGGCTATGAATTGCATTTGTTTTGAACTTCATTTTGACTGAAACAATGCACTGTATACCGAATTTATTTAATTGAATGTAAAACAAAAAATGAGTAGTAATTTATTGACACACAAAAAACAAAGGTTGTGCAGGGGAAGTGACCTTGGGAGATTTACAAAGGCAAATTATTTGTATAGATTCCCAGTGAGTTTCCAGTTCACACAACCTCAGCATACGGCAATGAAAAAGCCGAAATCAGACCCAAATGTTTGGAGAACACCTGCATGTGCTGGAAAAATTAAGACACAACACATATACCTATCCCCTGCCCCACAGAGCATAATGTCAAGCATTGTAATGAGTCTTGAGGCAGCAAGAATAGAGACAAGACATTTCAAATACCTGGCACAAAATAAGTTGCTACAATGACATGAGGTGGCAAGAGCTTTACCATTGGCCCTTAAAAATTAGTGTCCTGTGGTTACAATATGGAATTGTGCAAATTGTCTGGGACATTTTGCAATGTCTGAGCAATCTTCAGTCTGTTGCAAGGGAACAATTGGTATACGCTGAAGGGTATGTTTAGAGATTCTAGCGTGTGTTTGAAAGCAACAAAAGATACGAATCCGCAGCACTTCCAGGAAGATGTTGATGTCCGTGGCTTTACAGAAAAAGTAGTAGGGCCTGGTGCCGAATTACAAGTGCAGCTTCAAGCTTTTATTATTATAATTATTATTTATTATTATTATTATTATTATTATTATTATTATTATTATTATTATTATTATTATTATTTATTATATGGCACTGCACGCACATAGTACTCAGGGTGCTCACAAACGCTAAAAGACAAACAAACAGGAATCAAGAAGAGGTAAACAGGTGAAGAGGAAAACTATATTATCCAAACCCTAAGTTAAAAAGATGAGTTTAAACAGCTCTCTTAAAAGAGGTCAGAGACGGCAGGATCAGGAGAGAGGAAGCTAACTCATACCAAATCGTGGGAGTCAAAACATCAAAACTGGTACCTCCACATTTTTGGAGCTTAAAGCATGGCTGTGCTATTTTCATACTTTTTTTAGATCACAGTGTCCTTTTTGGGTGTACAGGCTTTAAATGATCCCTCAAAATTTTGGTGTCTTGCCTAATTGGCATTGGTAGGTCAAGGAGAGAATGTTTGTGAGATCATATATTCTACTGGAAGACAGTGTATAGAGCATTGGGCGTGTGTGACAGGTCCTGTTTTGCCAGTCCAGAAACAGCCTTCACAACTCCATTTTGAATCTCCATTTTGAATTGTTTTGAGAGCTTGCAGATTAGCTCTGCTTGTGCCCACCAGTAGGCTATTGTAGTAGTCTAATCTTGAATTGATTAGAACTGTGTCCAAAGGGATCTGTTTTTCTCAGATAAAAAAGGCTTAATTTGCATTAACAACTTTATGATATAGGTATATGAGGACCGTAGATGGGAAACATGAGCTTTCATTGAAAGGTGTGCATCAACTCCTAGTGTCTTGACATGGGTAGCCACTGCAATAGAGCAGCCCGTGTTAGAGAAATGTGTATATCGCAAGTCCAGTTTTTTCTGTCGAGTCCCTGAACCTACTATTAATAGCTCATTCTTATTATCATTAAGGGCTAAAGTGTTTAAAGCCATCCATGATTGAATAGACAAATATATTGTATTGATCAACTCTGAATCTTGAAGGCTATGCCCTGATAAATCTGAGAGGATCTGAGAATCATCGTAATTGGTTTGCATTACGCCTAGACTGTCCAGCAGATCAAATGATGGCCTGGTGTATACATTAAAAAGTATAGTCGAAATTCATGATCCCTGCAGGATGCCACAATTTATGACACTTAGTTGTGACTGATTGTTGGCTGCTGCTGCACTAGTGGAACAAGGGCCAAGAAACGAGTTTATCCATTCAATGGTGTTCATGAAGCAGCAAGCAATTTCACATAATCTATCAGCAAGGATTGCATGGTCCACCAAATTGAATGTTGCTGACAGATCAAGAAGCATCAGCAGAGCAGTTTGGCCTTTTTCAATAAAACCAGTTATGTTGGATTTTAGGTCCAGAAGTGCTGATTAGGTGCTGTGCATAGTTCGAAGCCAGATTGGCAGATACTCAGTGGGTTATTGATGTCAATGAACTCTTGAAACTGAATATAAGCTATGCAATCTAAGATCATTAGAAGAAAAGGAACATTAATAATTGGCCGATAATTGCATGCTCTTCCTGGATCCGGATTGCTCTTCTTTAATAGTGGCGTGATCCCGGTTTCCTTAAGGGAAGCTGGCACATGAGACTCTCTAAAGGAGGCATTGGAAATCTTAGTGATCAATGGGATCAAGAAGCCCAAAGATTCCTTGCTAATACTAGTGGGACATGTGTCACCAGTGCAAGAGGTTGGCCTTAGCCTTGACCGGTTTTAAGGCCTCACCTTTGGAGATCTGCCTAAAGTCAAACCGTGGTTTGTCAGTGCTACCGGTAGATCTTATGGTGTCGCTAGAAATATCAGGAACAACATTATTGATCTTCAAATTCACTTGACAGGCTCTGCTAGCCTGCTGGTGCTTCTCTACTTTGCTCAGAAATTCATTCTGGATTTTTCGGCACCAATGTCAGCTTTTTTCAACTTCAGCAGTGTCGTTCATTTTCCCTTCTAATTCTTTTAGAATAATGGAAAGTTCTTGAGAACTAGACTGAGCATAAGCAAATCTGTTATTGTAATCGGCCTGTTTGACACAATTAATGGTTAATTTGTATACCAGAGCAGCCTTTTTATATGTTGTCATTGTTGCAGGGCAGGGGTTATTATGCCAAAAACGTTCACATGTCCTTTTTCGCAGTCTAACCTTAATAACTTAGTCTGATAGCCAAGTGTTCTTTTTGGATGTCGATTTAATTATCATTATATGTTCAGGAGCAAGTAGATCGAGGGTATTTGTAATGGCCTGCTGAAAATGTATCACTAGTTCAGTAGTGTCCGAAATGGACGCTAGCTTCGAGCGGCTGGCTGCTAGAGTAGTGCTAAAGGATTCTGTGTAGACTCTCTTAAAATTCCTAACCATATTAATGGGCCTTGGTAGTTTGTACAGCCAATTTAACTTAGATGGAGGTATAAGAGAGAAGGGGATCCAAAAATGGTCTGACCATTCTGATTGGAACCAGGCACTTTTTCTATTTCCACCATGCTGTTGTTTCATCGGTGAGATCCTTTGAGGGTCTTCTTGAACTGGAAATTCCTACGGATTGATTCCAATTAAAAAACATATTTATTGTATATAAATGAGGCAAGGAATAAATATGCGTTGATTCATGGCCCTGAGACCGGATTGGACGTATAGATTGGCCATGCAGCACGCTCATAACAATTTTGCATGCAATTATTTCCATGAGGGCATTCAGGAGTCAAAGCAGAACACTGGTGAAAGTTTCAATCAAAGAGAGGGTACAATGATTGTGGTGCGTAATACTCCAAGCATAGCTGTCTTCAGGTGTCAAATCTGTTTGATTGGGCATTAATAGCACGAATAACTGCATAATAATGTCCATATGCGTCCTTTTCAGAGCAATACCTCACTCTACCTGTTCTGGCTGAAAGGAAAGTAAAGTTTTGGAGCATGCTCACTTTGAAATGAATGGCAAAGAACCATTGTTGGAGGGAGCTGAAGGTTTCCTGGGAGGGTAAGTCATTGGGAGAAATGTGTTTTTTTCTTGGAAGGATGAACATATGTGCAAAGATAGTGACACTCTCCAAAGAAAAGTGAGCTTAGAAGTGCACAGTTCACAGGCACGCAATAATGCTATCCTGTTCTCATGGTAACTTCCCTGAACAATGTTTAGCACCACTTTACAGCGATGCCCCTAAACGTTCTTTCTGCACCATTATTATTCTGGAGCCATACATGTGGACAGCATCAGATAGCACATTGCAGCATGAGTTATACCATGTAATGTGTACATCCCTATGAAATGTACAGTGCATTACAGACACAGTAAAGGAAGAAATGCTTTTCCATTCAGAGTAATATTGCCCTTAGAGCTGGAGCTCATTTCTAATCATCCCCTGGTATGCTTTCTTTTTAATACTGAGTAAAGTGTTTGACCAGGTTTTCATTCTATCATTAATTTTAATGTATATCCTATGGAATGTAAATATAATGTGCCCAATTCTCAAAATACTTTTGGCGCAAATGATGATTGCAACAAAAACAGATTCACTGTATTATGTAAGTGGCTTTGGACCCGTGCATAAGAATAGGCACAATCAAATTCTCTCTTTTTCCCTTTACGCATTTGCATAAATCAGGCGGCTTTTATACCCACAGAAAACGGTATGCATTTTAAAATGAACAGAAAACAAAGCCAATTCCCTGTGCGTCTGTTGGGCTGGTTGACTTTTTGAAGTGGAACAGCAGCAGTATGTAATAATGCTGTCCCACCTTCCATTCTACCCCTCAAACAGGGACAGAAACACTTGTTTTCTTGTTTAGATAGTTGGTGTTGTGAGCCTGTAGTTCATTAGCACGCCCCTGATACTCTGTATCCAAGGGGGCTGACATGCGTATCTGTTTTGCTCTGAAATGCACAGGCCACCTTTGAGAGTCAGGTGACTTGCTGATTTCTAAAACTAACGCTAATGAAAAAAGTGTACCCTGAGCTTTTTTCATTTGCAGTCGTTTTTGTTAATCTGTCACTATGACACCATTTAGTTTGGGTCTATGTACAAAAAGCAGAGTGTAACACACGCTACTAGGCGGTCGCTCTCTCTCATGTACCTCTATAGAGGTTACCTATAACTAGTAAATAAGTGTTTTGATATACTTAAGCATCATAGAAAATAAAAGTGAGTCCACGTTCTGTGTTCTCTTCTAAATCAAAAGCTGATATATGGTCCAACCACTTCTTGAGTTTTACTATTGCCTGGAACGTAGCCAACAAACCAACTAGGTTGATATAGTAATGAGAGCTTTAATCATTGCCAATGCATTTCGGAGAACATTATTTCCTTCGTCAGGGCTGTACTCTCTATTTACAGTCAACATATACATTTCCAAATTGGTATATTTGAACAACAAAACATAAATCGCATATATGCATATCCATTGTATAGATGTTATTTTCATTTTACATACAGTAGTCCAAATTGTCGATGTGCAAATTATTCAAAGAGTAAGTAAAATAAAAAGAAACAGAAACAATAAATAAATTGACCTTACCAACATTTCTTATTACACTTACAAACGCTGGTGCTCATAGTACCAGCATCACTTATAATGTTTACAATCGTTGGTATTCAAAGTATATGTAAATTCAAACACCTTAATTCTGTATGCCACTCATGTGGAGTCCATTGAACTATGTGGAGTTCAAAACGGAAATTCCTAAAGTGCAATATGCCTCTAATTAGAAAAACTTGCACCAAACTCCCTTTAATATATATGATTATGCGTCATGACGAAATAATCATTAGCATCCGTAATTTATTAACAGAGGTTTCCCTGTGGTGCTTAAATATATACCTCTTAGTTATAGTGTACAGCGCTTTTTTGTATACTTTTTGAAAACTTATAGGGCCTCATTACACGGAAGGCGGTAAGGGTTAACGGTCACCGGTAATGGTACCGGTGACCATTAACCCTTACCGCCTTACTACGAGGTCCCTTTGCGGGTAGGTACTTTAACGCCTGCTTTTTAGCAGGCTTTAAAAACCAACCTGCAAAAGGACCAGGGTGCTAATTACGGTACCGCAATTTGCGATACCGTAATTAGCACCGTCCCCATTCCCATTATTCCCCTTTCCTCCAAGACGGTGCCAGTATTTTACCGGCATGGACCAAGGTGCTAATAGCAGCTTGGTCCACTGCCTACCGTGTAATGAGGCCCATAGTATTAGGCTCTAGAAGTGTTATTACTCGAGTAGTGTAGATTCCGGTTTTACTTATGCAAAAGGATCAAAGGGTGTATATATCACAGGATACTTCAAGAATATTAAGTGAAACATAAGTACATTCATCTTAATAAGTACAATGATGGTTCCTATACATTAATTGAGGAACTGGAAACTTGCTCATTGCTAAAGTGCTTCAATACAAGGTGCCATATACTCTGTATTCACATTGAATTAGTGTCAAAAGGAGAGAACATTAAAGTACAAAGTGTCAATGCATTTACAGGTAACATTGATAATTGATCTCCTCGTTAATGCCAGATGGATTGAGGCATCCTAATTTGTCAATCCAAAATGTTTCCCTTTGGTTCAATTTAATGTTAAGGTCCTCATGTGGATTTCTGGTTTTTACTACTTCCAAGATTTGAAATCTTATCTGTGACAAATTGTGTTTTCTCTCTAACCAATGTCTCGCTACCGCTGATTTCATATTGGCATTCCTTATGCACGAGCGTTCCATCGTGTTTTGGCCATTCTCTTAGTTTTGCCCACATAATGCATGCCACATGGGAATTTAATCAGGTAAATGATGTTAATGCTGTTACATGTGGCATAATCGTTAAGTTTGATCTTCTGTCCAGCCGTGAGTGACTGACAATATTTCCTTTGATGACAAGGTTACAATTAGTGCAATTTAGACACAGGAATGTTCCTGTTCTCTCAGTGATGGGGCCTTTGATTAGCGGGCTTGTAGACACAAGTTCATCTCCCAAATTCCTACTCCTCTGGTAGGCAAACATTGTTAGTTCTTTAAATAAATGATTTTGTTTACTATTGAAGTTACAAGTTTATACACTTCAATTCCACATGATTTGGGACAAGAATCAATTGAAGGGATCCTGTTAACATCACCAGACATTCAGGCCCAGAAATAATTCATTCTAATATTACTTCAATTCATAGCAGAAAACTCTTATATTCAATTTAAAAACCAGTTTTTTCTTCAAGTTTCTGGTACAGCTATGGGAGCAACAATGGCCCATACATACGCTAATTGTTTTATGCTTAAGTTTGAAACAGATCACATACTTACACACACGAGATGGAAAAATTGATACACCTATGGACTAGATTCATCAATGACATTTTTGGAATCTGGATAGGCACAAGAGATGAACTCATGGAATTCTTTGAGTACTTATCCACAATATATCCGCGTGTACAGTTTACTCACGAGTGTTCAACAACACAGATTCACTTCCTTGATATATTTATCAATGTGAATGAAACTGGATTTAAAACGTCTGTGTATCGAAAAGAAACTGATCGAAAAAACCTACTCCACCGCTTAAGTATCAACCGAGTTTACTCCAAAATTTACCATTTTGTCAGATGCTACGCATCAAAAGAATTGTCAGTGACCCTTCTGAATATGACAAAGCACACGCTGATATGTGTAAGAAATTTCAAGCACGTGGATACACAGAAAGTGATGTCTGTCAAGCAACAGAGAGACTAAACCCACTTAGACGAGAAACTCTTCTGAACACCACAGAGAAGATCAAAGATGCACCAAGTTTGGTGTATGTGTCTAAGTTTTCAATTCAGAGCAAACAGATAAAAAAAATCATCAAAATGTACTGGCCCATATTAACATGTGGCACTAGGTTGCAACATTTATTTAAAGAACTACCAACGTTTGCCTAGCAGTGGAGTAGGAATTTGAGAGATGAACTTGTTCTACAAGGCCGCCAATCAAAGGCCCAATCACTGAGAGAACAGGACCATTCCTGTGTCTACATTGCACTAACTGTAACCTTGTCATCAAAGGAAATATTGTCAGTCACTCACGACTGGACAGAAGATCAAACTTAAAGATTATGCCACATGTAACAGCATTAACATCATTTACCTGATTAAATGCCCATGTGGCATGCATTATGTCGGCAAAACTAAGAGAATGGCCAAAGCACGTTGAAACGAGCACAGCTCGTGCATAAGGAATGTCAATATGAACTCAGCGGTAGCGAGACATTGGTTAGAGAGAAAACACGATTTGTCACAGATAAGATTTCAAATCTTGGAAGTAGTAAAAACCAGAAATCCACACGAGGACCTTAACAATAAATTGGACCAAAGGGAAACATTTTGGATTGACAAATTAGGATGCCTCAATCCATCTGGCATTAACAAAGAGATCAACTATCAATGTTATCTATAAATGCATTGACACATTGTACTTTAATGTTCCCTCCTTTTGAGACTAATGCAATGTGAATACACGGTATATGGCACCTTGTATTGAAGCACTTTAGCAATGAGCAAGTTTTCAGTTCCTCAATTAATGTATAGGGACCATCAATGTACTTATTAAGATGAATGTACTTATGTTTCACTTAATATTCTTGAAGTATCCCGTGATATATACACCCTTTGATCCTTTTGCATAAGTAAAATCGGAATATACACTACTCGGGTAATAATGCTTCTAGAGCCTAATATTATAAGTGTTTGAAAAGTATAAAAACAAGCACTGTACACTATAACTAAGAGGCATATATTTAAGCACCACAGGGAAACCTTTTTTAATATCTTATGCATGTTAATGATTATTTCGTCACGATGCACGATCACCACTGCCATTTGATAGCATGGCACAGAGCTACATTAGCATTTATATTTGTAGATACTCGGTATTGGGACGATATGAGTATAGGAGTTCACGTATAACAGGATGGTAACATATCTAAGAACTACACCATGTTGCTTGGCATGTCCCGGCCTCTGCTTCCTAAGCGGGGCTGGGACGCGAGACGGCTGAGTCATGTTACACCCACGGGTGGGTCTGACTCAGGCGTCTCAAGCTGCAACCATGGTAACGCATAAAATCAGCTGTCAAAGTGACGCATGCACGCTCTTCACAACATGGAGGAACTGGAAAGAGAAGGAAGGTAAGCTGTTAGCTCTGCTACGAGAGAGGATCAGTAGCTCTAGATACACTCAAAGAGTACTGTTATTGACAAATCTGTAACACCATACTTGTATATTCTTAAAAGGTGGAAAACTTGATTACCTTCATTGCACAGTAAGTGTTATATGTTTGGCATCTGGAACTTATATTAAAGGGAATTTGGTGCAAGGTTTTCTAATTAGAGGCATATCGCACTTGAGTGCCGTACAGAATTATGGTATTTGAATTTATATATACTTTGAATACCAACGATTGTAAACATTATAAGTGATGCTGGTACTATGAGCACCAGCGTTTGTAAGTGTAATAAGAAATGTTGGTAACGTCAATTTATTTATTGTTTCTGTTTTTTTTTCTTTTACTTACTCATGAATAATTTGCGCATCGACAATTTGGACTACGGTATGTAAAATGAAAATGACATCTATACAATGGATATGCATGTGTGCGATTTATGTTTTGTTGTTCAAATATACCTATTATGGAAATGTATGTGTTGACTGTAAATAGAGAGTACGCCCTGACGAAGGAGATAATGTTCTCCAAAATGCATTGGCAATGATTAAAGCTCTCATTACTATATCAACCTAGTTGGTTTGTTGGCTACCTTCCAGGCAATAGTAAAACTCAACAAGTGGTTGGACCATATATCAGCTTTTGATTTAAGATACAACTATTTTCATGCTAAGAGAACACAGAGAGTGGACTCACTTTTATTTTCTATGATGCTTAAGTATATCAAAACACCTTTTTACTAGCTATAGGTAACCTCTATAAAGGTACATGAGAGAGAGCGACGACCTAGTAGGGTGTGTTACACTCTGCTTTTTCCACATAGATTTATTACGAGCCCGCCTGTCTCTGGGCGTTTTTTGCGGTCTGCACCTCAAAAATCAAGAAACCATAATTGATCACGAAGGTTTCAGAGACTTGACGAGTTATTTCTTGAAAAATAGGTCGTGCCCACCTTACCGGCTTTTTCTTTATCATTTAGTTTGGGAACACCTTTTGGCAAGTAAATCACAGAAGCACTGTTTTTTTTCCGGGTAATTAGAGGGAGTGGGCAGAAAAGATTGATTTGAACAGGTTCACATAATGTTCACTGTTTAGTGAGTAAAGGTTAAAACTCAGGTCTCCACAATGTTCCCCTGCTAGACCAGGGGAGACCAACTCAATCAGACAATGGACCGGTTTGGATTTAAATGTGCCCTTCACCATCAGGTCGACGAAAATGAATACGGTATTAATAAAGTGGTGGATTTGTAGTGTGGCTTAAATATTTTCCCCAAAATGAATGCTAGCAAGCAGATGTGAGTGGCCTTGAAATCACTCAGAATGATTGGCGAGGTTCCCACCTAAAATAGATTTTTTAAATAATAGGTCAATATGGCACATCTTATAACACAAATCCCAGGAGACATTGAATGCAAACTTGCTTGATTTGCATTATGTTCTTAAGGGGCTCACATTAAACATTCTAATATATCAGATACCATATCACCAAGAGTACACACAGGAGCATTTCGGATGTGCCCATCAGGGAGTGTTGTGTCTCAGAAATAAATGGATGTGCAGTGCACACACAAGTCTTTCTGCCACATCACCACTGAAGCAGCACCTGATACCGTTGCCACTATAGCACTGAGAACAAATGTCAATTTGTAAATTACAAGGCAATAGAAATCACACCAGGTTTAGACTGCATTATTAATTTGACTTTGTGTTGTAGGCTTAAGATTTGAGTTTTTTGCTCCACTGCAGTGTTAAGATGTCCTGAAAAAAACGCTATAGATTCATCCTTGTTTCACATAGAGTTTTCAAGCATGACTCCCCTGTAATATGAATGTATGTATATATGAATATTATAAAGCATAAACCTAGAAGGGACACTATGGAGCATGTGACAAGTTGCCTGCTGGGTAGTAGAAGAGCTGGCATGGGTAGGGGGACCAGTGGAGGAGGTGTGGGAAGATGGGCAGAGGTGTTTGGTTGACAAGATGTTCTTTGAAGATTGTGGTCTGCTGGTCCATCCTAAGTTTAGGATGGGCGGGCAAGTATTATCTTTGTTGGTAACTTGCTCCAGAGCCAGGGAACATAGCAGGAAAATACATGTTGCTAGTTTTTCCTTTGGCAGCTCTTTGCTTTAAGTCTCACAATGTTGTAGCTTCTGGTGGTGCCCTGGCATCTGGAGATGCTGCGTTCTCAGAGCTGTAGAGTGGTGTTGTGATTGTGTCTTCTTTGCAGTTGATATGTGCAGTGATGAGCAATATGTGTGCTTGGAGGGGTAGCCAGCGCATGTCAGATTTCAGACCTTTAATCACTAACCTGGACTCTCGGGGACCCAGAATTAATCTCCTCCTGAGGAAGACGTGGAACTGAATGCTCCTCTATCCTGATTAAAGAGCTTTGGGTTTCCCGTCTTCCCCAAAGGTTGGTGTAGGCTGAGGGGTGCTGAAAAGGGTGGCACATTGTCACAGGACCAATGTTGATAGTAGGCTTGGTGCTATAGAAAGACAAGAAAGGACAGTTTGAGTGAGGCGAATATTGACAATGGAGAATTCCTTTGCACCTTGATGTGAGTGTTACCTGGGAATGGGAAAGCAATTTCCTGGAATGAAGGCATGGATAATTCATTGTAGGAAATGAGGTTCCCAAAATTAAAAATAGAACCAAATAACATAAAGTCTAAATACCTAGTAGAAAATAGCTCTTAGTCTCTGAAGTCTCTGAAGTGGCATCTATGGAGGAAGCTCTGTGAGGCTCGGGGTCATGGACATCCAATGTTTCCAAGATGCCTGATCCCATGCCTCATTTCCTTATAAAGATGGCATACTCGAATGCCATAGGTACGTTTGTGGTGGCCATCTTGGTTTGGGCCGCTGCAGTAAAGGAGGAACGGGTGTGGGAAATGGCAACCTCAATGATGGCAAGGTAGTGTTGCATCCAACGGGGTATCCATAAGCGCCCCAGGAGGAGCCGACTGCAGTCATCTCGACCAGGTTGGCACATCCTTACAGTACGCCCCTGTAACACCCTTTCCACCAACCATTGGATCAGGAGCAAGGCAGATCTAACCATGTCTTTGGCAGAAATCCAAGGCAGATACTCTGGTCCGTACACCACCCAATCAATCAGATGCTGAACCAATCGTCCTCTATGCCCGGAGTCTAGAATTCTCCACACTTAATATTCATTGTGATGTCCCACATCCGGTGGACAGGACAGTCATCTGTTACCGTATCTCACTGAATGCATCACTGGTTTCAGGAGGGACACGTGGAAGACAGGATGAATCTGAAATCTGTCTTGGAGTATTAATTCCATAGCTGCAGGGTTGATGATCCTGCCAATAGGAAAAGGTCTGATGTATTTATGGTTCCATTTGTGGGCACATGAAGGAATGTGAATATGTTTAGTAGATAGCCAAACTTGGTCCTGTAAATTGACAGTACATTGACAAAAAGACAGCATACCATACCATCTTGGAAGGGCCTCAGCGGCGGCCTTCTTGGATGGGCCGCAGCGGTGGCCATCTTGGATTGGCCATAGCATTGGCCATATTGAATCGGTCCACTGCAATAGGACAGGAATGGGTGTGGGAAATGGGAACCTCGATGCCCACAAGGTAGTGTTGTATCCAACAGGGTTGCCAGAAGCGCCCTGGGTGGAGGTGACTGCGGTCACCTCTGCCAGGTAGGTAAATCCTGACAGTGCAGTTACCTAAAGACTAAAGATGGTAGTGATGTGATTGAAATTCCATAGTCCTATGATGAGGTGTGGTGCAGCATGCTGGATTACTTTCAGAGTGCCAAAAGTAATATCTGAAACATCTACTAGTTGGTTGTTGTCACAGTCCAGGTGGAAGGTCACCAGAGTTAGGACAACTGTTCTGAGACTCGAGGCAGTGACAAAAGGCTTGATTTTGCAGAGGAATACATGCTGGTAATAGTATGTGCCTGGACAAGTGATATTTCCATGGGTATTTCGTAAATGTTTTCAAACTCAGAATAGTTGCAACCTTTGTTTATATATAGAGGCAACACTTTTGGGGTAGTTGAAGAAATACATGCCATTCAGATTTTGTTTGAAGAAAAACTATTGTTAATTGAGAAGATTTTTTCACTTGTCATGTCATTATTTTCCTTTCTTTTTTTTCATTTTTTTAGGCTTTTTTCGTTAAGTACAGTGGTGGTTTGGGTCTCAGATGCTCTGCAGGAAACCAAATTCTGTTGATAGTACTTTCCCTCGCATTAATGAAACTGTACTCTCTGTAGTTGAGGAGCTTTGCTTTTATCTCCCCTGCCAGTGCACATTCCTCTGCAATGTCCAGTGTGTGGGGCCAGCAGAAAGGGATTCAAGGGCCTGTACAGCCAAGTGGCTTTATGGTTGACACCAGTGTGCCAGACAGATGTGCAATTTCTGAATATTATTGGCTAAGCTCCCTTCGGAGGCCTCAATAAATGCCCCAAAGAGAAGACATAAAAAGCTAAAACACATTCACAAGATTAGCACATTGTTTAACCAGTAAGCTTGGGCAAACCTAACAACAAATCCTACAAGCCTCTGACATGTTTTGAGGTTATTCAGTTTAAACTGCGAGTGTACAGTGGGTTTTTGGTATGGCCGAATACAAGATCAATCTCACAGTGGGTTTCTGGGACTCTTGTGAAGATTTGTGGTTCAATCAGGAGCTTCGGTTCTCTAGTCGGATCGTTGGGTTTCCTTAGTCAATCAGAACCTTTGGATCGCCTAAAAGAGATTTCAGACCATAAAAAGTCCCAGTTCATTTCCAGTTTCTTTTGTGGCTTTTCTAGGCTATGTGGGAAGGTATGAACATGGCAGGTGTGTACTTGAAAGGTGTTTTTTTTATTTATTTGTTTTGGTTTATTTAAACCTTTACAAAAACATTTGATCAGACAAGCAATTGTTTTCAAATGTTGCTAAAACATTAGAAACAAAACAAAACATGATAATTACATGACGGTATAACAAATCCAAATACAGCAGACTTCTTCATTAAAAATATACAACTAATATAACTTTGAACAATTTTGATAAAAATTAACATATAAAATCAACTAAATAGAGTCTCAGAATATTCCCGCACCAATAATTAACATAAATCACAGAGTTTTTTCAAAAAAGCAGTAACACGTATCCTTAACGCAGTTGAGTTACCATGTCTCATTTGATGCCACAATAAGTCTCTATTCACACAATCTGTATGTTCTACAAAGTGACCAAAGTATAAAATTTGATGGTTAACAAGGGCAGGGCAAATGAGTAGAATGTGCTCCAGAGTTTCCTCTGTTCCCTCATTCTTACAAAATCTGCACCATTTCCATAAATCATTCAACAAATTCCAATTCTTTAGAATGAAGTTTGTCCTCAACACTTTTGTCCTAAATCTCATCAATTAATTTCGCAAATTTCTACAGGGGTATTTATCCAAATAGCCCTCAATTGTAGGAAAGAATTTCCAGAAAGAGTGTGTCTGATTATAAATTTTGGACTGCATTACAGCTCTTTTAGTGTGTTGCCAATCGTCACTTTTCAGAATCTTTTTCACTTTCAAAGGGTTAACCAGTAACATTTCAATAGAGACACCCACATTAGAGAGAAGCTCTTCAATATTGCCCTTCATTTGATTTTGGAAACCATTTGTATGGTCGGTACCAGCTACTGTATATAGGTCCTCTACTGGATTTAGGCATTTTCTCCATAATAGTATTTTTTTCCACAAAATAATCGATTTCGAGGATTGGAGACCTAACTCGTACCTAATGATCTCCATGGGTGCACATTTAGGTAGAAAGAACAAAACTCCTCTCCATATTAAACTTTCTAAAGTTTTTACAAAATCCATAGATTCCAGACCATAAAACTCCATACCATACAATAGTCTTGGAATACCTTTCATAATATAAAAAGTTCTCAAAGGAACTAGTTTAAAATTACAATATTTTGGCTTCAATTTGCGCATTTGTCGGAGGGTCATTTCAGCCTTTGTTCTCAGTTGGTTTTTTATTGTTGTTAGTGAACCAGAACCTATAATAAAGCACTCCAAATATTTGAATGCGCTTTGACATTTTATGTGTTTGCCCTCACAATACCATGTATGTTCAAGCTGATTTTTTTATGTTTAGCCAGGCATACAATAGTAATTTTGGATGCATTAATTTTTAGATGTAGTTCAGTCACATATTTCGCAAACGCATTGATCATTCGTTGCAGTCCGATTTGAGTGCATTCTAACAACAAGAAGTCATCGGCATATGCCAACCATTCAAAACATTTATTACCAAATTTAGGCACAAACAACCCTTAATTCATTAGTGCCTGATTTACCCTGCACACATAAAGGTTGAACAAAGTAGGTGCTAGCATGCAGCCTTGTCTGAGCCCATTAGGAACATCAAACTCTGATGTTAATAGACCTTCTGAGTTTAACCTGACTTTTATCTTAGTTTCAGAGTAAAGTTCAATGATGATCTCTAGAAGATGTTTAGGCATATTCAGGTCCCTCAATAAACACCATAGAGTAGGACGGTCTACCAAATTAAAGGCTTTACTTAAGTCCTTAGAAGCAACATAGATGGGATTCCCATCTTTCATTAAAGCCTCTGATTGAAGACTTACCTGTCGGACTCTTGCTAGTGAAGTAACTAGGCAGCAACGAGCCCGCATCAATCAACGCGCCCCTGCGCTGAAAGCAGGACGGAGAGCACACTATCCAAGAAAACAAGGTGAGCTGTGGATCAAAGGGAAGGGTTGAACAAGTGGTTCAAGCACACAGAGACAATAGGGAGTTAAACTCTACCACTCCTGTGTTTCAGGCCCAGTCTCCAGTCGAATAGCCTCCAGGGAAGGGTTCGAGGTCGTAAGAGGTCAGAACAGGCTGAGTGACATCCCCGTGGATACCAGGTGAGCGTTACAATTTGAGATGGAGATATTCAAAAACCATTCACCAGTTTTAGTATTATCTCCCGTAAAGGTTGTCATACTACGTCTGTACATCTTGGTAAAAGGTTCATGCCACCTGCTTTCACTAATCTGAGTAAGTAGCAGTTCTTTTTGGGAGAGTGCCATACAATTTATAATTTGCCAAAAGTTAGATGTATTGGAACCTCTCATTGCATATAACATTTTTCCCCATCCAGTTGAGCTTGAATCCCTCTATGACTTATTAGCCAATTTTTTGTAATGCTGTTTAATTGTTTTTATCTGAACGGATGTATGAGAGTCAACATTCCCTTTTTTCAAAATTGACCGTACTTCCCTCCTCATTTGCAGCTTCTGATTTTGTACCTCAATGTCAAAACAATGTTCATGCTTTGGTCCTCTTTTGATGGCAGATCTCTCACAAACTTCTAAATTAGATGAAGTATCATTTACATGCATTGTAAAGTTATTCACAGAGAAATTGTGCATACGTTGTTCTAGGGACATTTCATCAAACTCCTGCACCAATACTGATGTGAATCTTATTGTTTTATTAAAAGTCCATCTGATTCTATTTCCTCTAGCATTCACGCGCAATCCCTCTGTATAGTACAATGTTTCCTTTACTTCATATGTATTAACTAGGTCAACATGTAGCAAGGTTTGGTCGCTGGTAGGCATCTCAATCACTGCAAGATTTGAAGTGTATTTATCTAAACCTACAGAGACAAAAATATAATCTAAAATAGAGCTACAGCCCCTTGCATTCCACGTGTAATGCTTATTCTCAAGCATTACTAACCCCATAATTTCAATACAATTTAACCAAAGCACTCCTCGAAGCTTGGAGTTGCCTGCCTTAGCTGTATTTGAATGTACATCAGACATTAAAACATTCCCCTCCATTTGATCAATATTACAATCTGCGTTCAAATCACCTGCTATAATTATTAGTCCGTTCACATTTACTGTACGCCACACATCAATTCTCTGTGTCAGATTAATCATTTCTTTTTCCAATTGCTGATTTGAATATTTCAATGGGTTCCAGTAAACATTAATAATACACAGTTGCACATGTTTGTCACCTAATTTAAGCTCATAAGTCACAGACAGTAGCGAATTCAAGCTTGACCATTCATTATTTTGTATGGCCTTAAGGGTCTGTTTGCATGCTATTAACAGACCACCCATAGGTCGACCTTTAGTGCCCTTTGTAGCATGTAGTTGTGTTACTTCAAAACCTTTCCAAAGGAAACCACAGGTAGCCCAGGTTTCCTGCAGCAGTATCAGATCATATGATTGCAGTACATCTGTCACTTCGGTATTTCGGATCAAATTGACATGACTCCTTGAGTTCCAACATGCTAACCCAATTCTTCTAACCCTGCTAGAGAGGCTTCCCCATTTCCTTCAAGGAGTTGATGGATTCCCTAAGGGAAAGTGCGAGCTATATCCAGTCTTGCCTATCCACATTGTCATTTATTGTGGTATTGAGAATAGTTTTAGAAGCCCCAAGAGCTCTGCCTTTCCAGATATTCCTAGAGGGTCCCTTTTCATTAACCGCCTGTAGAGGCGGGTTGTACTGAAAAAGATCAAAACCTCTACTTTGAAGTGATTCCACCCCCTTCAACAATACATTTCTTACCAGTAGAGAGGGAATTACCAATCGCACAAAATCAAACCTCTGCTTGTGTATAAAATTGACTAAAATTGTGTCAGCCGATGAAATCAAAGACAATTCAGGCATACTAGCAAAAAGTGAAAGAATATATGCCGATTTAAACTTATTTTGTTTCCATCCTCAAACAAAGTTTTTAATATTAGGCTGAGATATCCCACTCAGAACAAACAAGTACAATGTAACCCAACAATAACGGTCAACTAATGATAAGTTGATGCTCGTTTGGGTATAAAATCGTTGAAAGTCAAACTTACATTATATTCTGCACTTCCATTCTCTTGGCATAATGCAGAACATTACGCAAACTCTGTTCGCATCAACGATTTTTCATGAACTAAACTTACATGTTCCTAAGACCAGGTTTGGAATGGAGAGCCTTATCATATCTTATGTTATTACACCCCTCCTTTAATTCAATTCCTTTCGTAATGGTCCCTTTCTCTCAAGGTAAAAAAACAATTGAACCTTATACTGTGTGTGCAATGCGTGGGCTTCCTCAGCTCACAAGCAAAAATTCAAAGCTGGTGACCTTTACTCCGTCACCATTCTTAGTTTGCAACATCTTGGCTCACCGCATCCATGAGCACTGGAATTGTGAAGCACATGAGGAAAAATGTGGGGGCTGTCCTTGCTCGATGTCCGTGGCGCTGATGATGGGTAGGGGAAACTTGGCAATGACAGAATGCGCCCTACTCCAAAATTGGAGTCCAGGGTACACAAAATGGAGTCAAAGGGCCTCATTACATGGTAGGTGGTAAGGGTTTACTGGTGCCGGTATCCTTACCGCCTTACTACGAGGTCCCTTTGCGGGTTGGGGAATTTAATGCCTGCTTTTTGCAGGCATTAAAAACCAACCCGCAAAGGGACCAGTGGAGCTAATTACGGTACCGCAATTTGCGGTACCATAATTAGCACCTTCCCCATTCCCATAGATCCCTATGGGGCAAAAATGGGAATGGGGAAGGGCAATGGTGGAAGGGGGAATTACCGCCCCGCCAACCTTGGAATGGGGCGGTAATTCCCCTTTCCACCAAGGCAGTGCCATAGCTAATAGCGCCATGGTTCACCGCCTTCCGTGTAATGAGGCCCAAAGTATGTCAAGCAATTGCCCCACCTCTGCTTATGTCATGCCTCCTTCCCTTATGTAGCCTATGTCTCATCCCTTTTGTGGGACGAGCAGTTATTCAGCTATTTGGGCAACTGTATGGTAAGTCAACTGCCGAACCGCAAAGTTTCTTCACACTGTTATCCATCTGGCCCTCCCACGATCAGTGAAGGTCCCACAGTAGCTCGACGAAACTGTCAACTGTGAAAGCCCAGCGTTACATTGTATGGCAATCATAAAAATGGTATTAGTTGAAAAAAAGGACAAAGAGGATACATTTTAAAAGACAAATTGGATGCTTTATTTGGACACTTCATAAAAACATTGTTGATCAAAAAATCAGATGGTAATCATTTGTACCTGGATTTGAACTGCTCCACAAGCTCTGCTTTAGGTGGAGAGGGTACGTTGGCAATGTTTTGTGGCAATGTATGTGTATTCGGAACAAAATTGCGCGCAATTCCGTGATTACGCAACTCCAAACCATTAATAATAAGATCTTTCGCAAAATCGAATTCCATTTCCTCATATACTGGCTTGACCACCCATTTTTTGCTTCTTTTCATAAAGGCCATAGTGAAGCAAAGCATCTCAAAGATTCCCGCAGTCCTCGATTATTCACGGCCTACATTCTCGTTATGCGCTAATACCGCTAGTAATGTCCTAAATTTTATCCCTTCAATGCCGAAATGCAATCTCTTTGGCCTGTACTTTAAGCACATATTGTGGAACACCTCCAAATCTCCCGTGTGACAGAATTCTGTGAGTCCCTTCAGATCTCTTGATAGAGTTTCACCAAACACAATCTTCTCAAGGGCTTTGTGTGGAGGTGAAGATGGAATCAACCACTTCTTCTTCCGTTCCTGCTCCTGTGACAAAGGTCCATGTTTACATTGGTGGAAATGTTGGTTTTCTGTCCAAGAGTGAATGTTGGAACAGTGGTGCATTAGTGACCGCCATTTTTCTAGTAGAATATCCACAGACCCATCACAAGTTTTGGAGCTCCACCAAAGATGGTTGCTGAAAGACTGGGACCACTGTGAAATACTTTCAGAACCTTTTTTTTTTCCTGCAGCTGAGATTTTTTTATTGATGGATTTGGCAAAGTGCCATACATCAAATTGATGGCGAATATTTGGAAACTGCTCTCTCATTGTCTTGGCTATTGAAACGTGTCTATCCGTGGCTATGGTTGTTGACTCTAGGCAAGACATGGATGCTGAATCTTGCTCCTTCATATTCAGTGCATAGTCATAGAGTTCTAAAGGGAAAATATTATTTGATTTAGAAATGCTAATCTTAAAAATTGGCATGTAAGAAGACAGATTATGAAAACATTATGTTTATTTCAAAGGACACTATAGAATAGTTATCTGTGCTCATGAATCAATTTTCTATGCGGCTTCTAAAACCAAGGACAGATGTTTAGCAAAATGGTCTTTATTTAAAAAGCAATACAATCTTACTAATATGAAAAGTATTATAAGGGACAAAAACACCTAAAACACCACTCCATCCATTTACTTACCTGTTCACTACCCCAAGGGCTAGACCTGAGGCGGCATGTGAACGAATAGAGTCGGTATTCTATTTGGGAGCAATTTTCGAAGTCGTTCTGAGTTGATTCTTCTTTGTGTGTATGGATGGGTCGTACATATTCTGGGTAAAGTGCAGGCTGCAGATGCGGAATCGATCACCCCTCTTGTCCTCCAAGACATCTTTGACTCTACTTTCAAGCTCTGCCAGAGCATATGCGCAATAGCTGACCCATTCTCTTATTCGATCTACAGTCTTTGGGAATACATGCATTGTAGTGCCTTTAGATTTCTCATGGGTCTTCGAAGGGCAACCGAAATTTGCACATGCAGGCATTGTAAATTCTGCAAAAAAAAAAGGTCAACATTATTTGAAAATTACTTTACATAAAAAGGTGAGAAAGAAGGATTATACCATACATTCTTCTATGCAAGGTATGTTTTTTTCACCACAGCAAAACCAGTGTAGCGTGGGCGGCAGTATTAAAGGATAACTTTCATAAACAATTCTTTGATGTGATGAAAATCAGAACATGTTACTAGTCCCTTGAATGTACTATCGTGCATCAAAAGGAAACATGCTTATAATATTGACACGGTCCACTAAGGATGCAATTCGATGCCAATTGACACTGATGACAATTGATATATCGATAACATAACGAATTAAACTCAAGTCAATGGCAATGAGAAGAATGAACATAACACTACTGGGTACATTACCTTGACCAACGAACAGTTAGATTCAGCAAGCAAGGTATTTAGTGGCAGGAGAACAGGGAGATGTTCACAGGTAGCACGACGACGAGGTGAGTCGCAGTGATTACAGAGGTTCTCAGGTAGCATGACGATGAGCAGATTGGAAGTGGTCACAGAAGTTCTCAGGTAGCCCAAGGATGAGCAGATTCACTGTGGTCACTGAGGTTCTCAGGTAGCACGTTTACAAGTTGATTTGCATTGCTCAAAGATGCTCTCATGATAAATATCAAGTGATTTATAAAGAATTAGAAAAGAGGGTGTGTATGTGAATAAACAACTTGTATATGTCGTGGTCTTATGTGGATTTCAGGTGTGTGGCCTGCTTCAGGGGATCCTGGCTGGAGACACGGTGTCTGTATAGGCCATGTGTAGAATGGGCCTTGTGCGGAATATACCTTTGAAGTGTACATGGTGTTTGGCACCTTGGCCATTCCCGCCCCTGCCAGCCCTCTTTGCCAGCGCACATCCACTGGTGCCAACTGCCTTTGATAATGGAGGGGGGATGGATGGGCCTGAAGCATGCAGACAAGGGCCGGAACACTGCTGAATGGAGACACACTTGATTCACTGAAAAACTGAAACAACCATTGATAAAAGTTCTGTTGTGCTTTATATTGTATTTTATGGCACAAATTAACTACACATTATAAAGTTCAGGTTGCAGCACAGTGAGGGAAAATCCCCTGTAGTGACCGCTGTCAGTGGGTAATGTGTCTCTAATGGCACCAACGGCACAGGCTGTATCCAAGCCTCCCATGAAGCCACCATGTTTATGAACGATAGGCCGCCAGCCTGTACCACCTGTGAAAGAGAAAGATACAAACTGTTTTTAAATGACCAATATAAGTGTATTAAACCTTAGTTGCCAATGACAATTCTTGTATCCAATGGCATTGTTGCCAGTGGAAATGCTACCTAGACAGTGTACAATATTGAACGACTATTATACAAATATTACTAGAGAATTGCAAGACTAAATTGGTTTGACAATGATATATTGACGTTACGACAATATAGGAGACAACATGGAAATAGTAGTGGCCTAAGTGACATCACAACCAGAGTATACTTACTCGTTACTTGGATTCCGAGGGCAAACTGTTGTGCGAAGTTCGTGCATAAGCACCATCAAAATCCTCAACACGGACCGTGTGAGGCAGGCTGCCCTGAAGTCTGGCAGCTCGGTAACGCATTGCACCCGTGGCTCGCCTTGCGATATTTTGGACAAGCATCCAGAGTTTTCTCGGCAGCAGCAGTTCTCCTCCTCGGTTGGCATTAGCGTGCACTGATTGCAGGTACACCATGTGGAAATGCCGTCCATGCGACTAGGACCAGGCTCACCATCTGTTGAATCGTCCTCCCAACTGTCGTCCGAAGCCCCATCATTTCTGCATCTTTCTCTTTTGAGTAATTCCGCCTCGGAATACTCCGGCTCGTACTGGTAGGGCTGTATTTTTGCCATTGTGGGGGAAACAAATGAAAATCATTTATAGTAATGGTACTGGTATCTGTTCGCACAGGCTACAAGCAACGAAGGTAGCTGACCAGAGCACAGAAACGAGGCACAGATTACTCAAAGAAATACAGTGAGAGGAATGGAAAAGAAAATCGATGTTGTCTGTTGTGAAGCGATCTGTTTATACTTATTGAGGAAAGAGGCATCCTGCCATTTCCATGGTGAAACATCATTAGCTGAGGTGCAGAGAATGTTCACACGAGACGTGCTTTGGCGTTGTGAAATGGGCGGTACACATCTAGTGATGTCAGGCTCAGGGGCGGGTGATATGATTTAGTGCCGCAAAGGCAGTCCTGCTTGGGCGATGTGGCAATGAATAAGATTATCACAAAATGGCTGCGCCCTGTTGCTTGATTTCACATGTCTACAAAAGTGGAAAACTACGGTAAGGTGCATAGGAAATTTTTGTACGATCGATCAACGTATGCTTAAAAAAACTTGCCCGAACCCTCAGGACAATAATATTTCTGAGTGCACTATTCCTTTCACTATGGCCTGTAATGTGTTTGGCTATTACTGCTTTTTCACAGCACGGTGACACAAATCTGTGCCATACTATTACAATTGCTTGACTGTATTTATGGATGCTATCTTTCCACTACCAAAATAGATCTCAACGCATATCCTCCTTAAGTTGTGTCACTGCTGGAAACCTAGCCTGCTGACCTAGCTCCTCGTCCCAATTCACTTTGCATTGGATCTATGGGACATACCGCATACTTTCTATCTATCACCCTTATCACAAGGTCCGCCTCGAACGCCTGCACACACTATTCGCATTCACACACGACTTAAATGCAAAAAACACAACACAACTTTGCATGCCTCTCTCTCACCCTCAGCCTCACTCATCCAGACCTTTTGAGTTGCTACTCCCTATCGTCTCCTACCTTCACCTCGCACTCTCACAACACCAAGCCCTATTATACCATGCTTAGCTCTAATCCTTACCTGAACGCCCCAGTGCCATGGCTGGAACATTTTGCGACTAAACCTATGCCAACCCAACCATGGGCTCTCCACCTCAGGAATCTCAGACTAGGCTCGAGATTTATGTTTATGTTCATTGTGTTTATATAGCGCTTTACGCCAAAGAGCTTAGCCATAAACATGACGGACATACTATCCTACCAACACCAAATCCCTTACTCTCCAGGGTAACTTCACAACAGCACCTGAACACACAAGCACCACGACACCTACCCTAAAAAACGACCCGGTTCTTCAGTAAACTAGTCCCATCTTTGCAAATGATACCTTGATCAAAGGAGCACTAGTTAATGTGAGATCCCTCCTAGCGCATGCGCTCGATATTGCCAACTTTATTGTAACCCATGACCTTGACTTCCTAGCCATTACTGAAACATGGTTGCATACAGCAGCTGGACCCTCACTGTCCTTGGCCATCCCTGATAACTACACTATCATCAGAAGTGACAGGAACACTAACCAAGCCAAAGGCAGAGGCTTTGCCTTCATCTTCAAAAGCTCCCTCGAACTCAGACCTATTCCTAATCAACAGATCCCCTCTGCTGATCTACTATCAGTTACATTGCTTATATCATCTAATCAAACTGCTACAATGTATCTCATATATCGACCGCCAGGACCCATCTTTACCTTCACTGACGATATCACTTCCCTCTTTGCAGCCAACACCAAGCTCAACTCCCATATTATACTGCTGGGGACCTTAATAATCTAGGCTACCAAGATCCCAATGACCTTAAAGCATTAGACCTTGCCAGCACACTAACAGATCTAGGCTTTACCCATCATATCCAAGAACCTACACACATCTAAGGTAGAACCCTTGATTGGCTCGCTGATCTGAATTGCAGCATCAACAAGATGTCCATTACACCTTGAATCTGGTCTGATCACCATAAGATAACTTTCTCTATCAAATCTAACTACCAAAGTTCCAAACAAAATATTGTACCCTCTATCCGCACCCATAACAAGAAGGATATTACAAAGGTGAAACTGCTCCCACTTATCCTGCCCCTCCTTAACAACGCCTCGGTATCCTGTACAGACCCCACAGTCTTAGTAGATACCTACAACAAAACCATCCTAAGAACGCTAAACACCATAGCACCGCTGAAACTGCACAAACCTAAACCCTGTGCTCATCTCAACTCGTGGTTCACACCACACTTGAGAGATTTACGTAAATCAAAAAGAAATGCTGAGAGACAATGGAAAAGTCTTCCCTCTGAGGCAAATAAAAGTACGCTGATTATATCCTCGTCGAATTACGTAGTAAAAAAAGACACCTATAATAAGCGTATCATGCAAGCCGAATCTAACACCAAAGAGCTCTTCAAGATTCTTAAAGAACTTGAATCTCCCATAGCTCCTATCGCCAATCACAACGCTGACAACACATGGTGTACCAATATCCAAAAAGCGCTCCTTGATAAAATCTCCACATTGCAAATCAAGATCAATGCTAAAACATGTAGCCTGTCCTTGGCCCCACCACATAACTCCTCCTCCAACAACAATCAGTCACCAACACACTGCTTCAAACCATTTAGCTTCTCACCACTGTCCATCACAAAAGTGGAAAACATCATTAAAAAACTCAAATCATCTAGCTGTCAGGGTGACTCGTGCCCAGACCCGGTCATTAAAGAGGCTGCCCACGACCTAACCCCCTTCATCACCACCTTTATTAATGCTTCCTTTAAATCAGGCACTGTTCCCGACAACTTGAAGGACGCGTGGGTCATCCCTCTTCTAAAAAAAATGACCCTAGATCCCAGTAACCCTACGAACTACAGACTTATTACCATGGTTCCCTTTCTAGTGAAGATTTTGGACCGTGCCGCCTATTTACAAATTCAGGACTATCTAGAATCTAACAAACTTCTTGGTCTCTGACAATCGGGCTTCCGTCCTAGGCACAGGTCAGAAACTGCCCTCATCAATTTAAAAACGCAAATCGAAGACCTAAAAGACAAAGGCAAGCTAGCACTACTACTGCTGCTTGACCTCTCGGCAGCATTTGATTTGGTCAAAGACCAAATTCTCTGCCACCACCTCAAAATTACAGCCCACTTTTCCAATTAAGCCACCTGCTGGATTAGTTCCTTCTTGGCAAACAGAACCATGAGAGTCTTCTGCCCCTCTGCCTCTGCTGAACCGTCGCCAGTCCTGTGCGGGGTCCCGCAAGGATCCTGTGTCTCTCCGACACTCTATAACGTGTTCATGAAGCCACTCTTTGATATTCTTGACTATCTGGGTGTCATGTACACCAATTATGCTGATGATACCCAGATACTCATCCCTATCACTGGTGACCACATGACCGACTCGAAAGACCTCAACGATGTGTACACAGTCATCCAGGCCTGGATGGCGCTTCACGGGCTCTGTCTAAATGATGAAAAGACTGAGCTACTCATTCTTGGATCCAACCTCAGACTTAATAAAAATGGATTCTGCCTTCAAATCATTTGTTATTGACGGTAACAACATCAAGGTATCCAATGTCACAAAAACCTTAGGTATCTATCTCAATTTCACTTTATCCTTTACGAGACAAACTAATGCCTTGGTCTCGGCATCAGTCTACACATGCAAACGTATTACAGCATGCAGACCTTTTCTCTCCAAGGCCAACTGTATTATCCTTGCCAGAACACTCATTATGGCTAAAATTGATTACTGTAACGCATTGTACTTAGGGACTACTCAAAGGAACATTAACAAGCTACAGGTAACCCAAAATAATGCCATAAGGGCTGCTCTTAATATTCCCAGGAAATTACATATATCTGACACCAGACGCAGTCTGCACTGGCTCCTGGTTGCTCACAGAATATCACTTAAAACCCTTGCACTTACTCATAAGTGCCAGGCCAACCTCACCCCTGATTATTTAGCCAACCGATTCACTGCACACACCTCGACCCGCCCTATGAGATCTGCCCAAGCCCACTCCTTGTCCATGCCTAGATTTAAGCTGCAGAAAGCAGGGGGGTCTAGCTTCCCAGTCCTGGCAGCTAAACTCTGGAACACGCTCCCCAATTCACTCAGAGCTGAACCCTCTTATCACTCATTCAAGAGCAAAGACAAAATCTGGCTCTTTGGGCAGGATCAAGCTGCTACCAGCCCAGGATAAACAATGCTAAGCTGGCCTTGTGCCCAAACCCGGTGCCATCCGGTGCCATGTTTCATTGTGTAAATGTACTACACTATCTGTTGTATTCCTGTTATCTTGTGAACACTTTGTACACTTGCTTGTAATCTTACTCCTATTATACCGTATATCCACCTTACCATTGTATGGTGATGCACTTGCGCATTATTGTATTCTGCTGTTTATATGTTTTGTACCATGTAGTGGTTGTTATCTGTAACTTATGTACACCCAAGAAATGCGACCAGATGCCTCAGGGCCAGGCACGCATTATAAATAATACAAATACAAATACAAATACAACTTTGTGATCTTCAGCAGAGGAGGCTGCTGAGGCATTTTGGGTGGCTATGGAGTAAGATTGGGAAAGGTGGCAGGGCTATCGGATGATGCCGCCAACATGAAGATCTGGAGGGAATGCAATTGCCCTGGAGGAGGAATATGTGGGAAGGCTTCTATTTGTGTTGGTGATTGCTGAGGTGGAAGAGGTTTCATGCACCAAGGCGAGATTGGCGAGGCATTGGAGGTTTGTCAGAATGGGCCTGATGGAGATGACCAGACTGTGGTGGGCCCGCATTAAATGGCTGACCTAACTGAGGGAAGGGGGTAGTTCAGGTGACAAGGTCTTTTTGGAATGATCCTCTCCCTGAACCTGCCATTATGTATGGGGCAAGGTAAACACAGACTGAGTCAAAGATGGAGCAAAGAAGACCTCAAGTTCCTCAACACTGCTCATATGATTCTGTTTCTTTGTCAAGACGGGGGACGGGGTCCCTGTAAGCCCACTGTATTGAAGTAGTTTTGTCCTTTAAAAAAACAACCAATCCTGACCCAGCAACTCCCTTACGTCACATCCTTCTTGAGTTTCTTCCTCTTTCTCTGCTGCTCTTCAAGCATATACTGTTTGTTTAGACACTGTTTAACCCATATTTAACATGCTCATTTAATGTCTGGATATTTAGAGCTTAGCCGGGCGTTGAGCATCTATGGAGTTTGACAGGGTTATTTGATAATGTGCATGTGCCTTCTGAGCCACAGTACGGTGTCAGTGCACTCTGCCTTTGCAAGGGTGAGTGGGGAGAGCCTTGTTACACCGTGAGGCAGACATCAAGGGGCGCGCACCGGGACTGTGAGTGAAGCAATCACATCCTGTGACCGGTGTACATACATGTTCTTTATAGGGATTGTTACAGAATTCGGTCAAGGTATGTGGGGAGAAAGGAAAGCTCAGGGCAACAGGTTTGTCTTGGAAACAAGACAATGCAGCGAAACACAGGTTTGATCCCAGTCCCACACTTAAAAACGGTTCCATTTGTTAATATCCCCACAGAAATATTGGCATACAAAAATATTGTCATATTTTTGCGGCAATATTAAGGCATGGAACCTGCGGGGGCACCCCTGCTACCCCCACAATATTTTTAAAGGAGTGGGGGGCACTCCCACAGCCCCCCTCCCAAAAAAACTGTTCACCCCCAAAAATATCACCTATGGCCCTTCCAAACTACTATATATACTGTGGTATTTTTGGTGGGGATAATATTACCTGATACCTTAAAAACCGCTTGTTGGTATTAAGCGTGTTATAAAATAACATTTATAATTATACTAATAAGTATGTGGTGATGTGGATGCATCAAGCACATTACATTAGAACAAAGGACCTTGCCATCACCAAAGCAAACATAGTTTGCACTTCACACAGGGGTATCGTAACAAGCGTTACGAAAGAGTGCAGTAGCTCTCGAATATTACATGAGGCCCGGGCAGCATATGGAAGCTCTAGGGGACTGGCAGCCTGTGGTGTTCAGGCCCTGGCACTACTAAATATTGTAAAGATATTACAAAAAGGCACTCCCTATGGAGCAAGAGAACACTTCACCAGAATGGAGTGAGGAGGAGGTGTCTCAGTTGGACAGAGATCTATCACTAAGTTTCAAGAAAGTATTGGGGGACTCCCTAGCTATGGCGGTGACGCAGGGATTTAAGCCTATACAGGACCGCCTAGAGATGCTGGAAACGCTGATTAAAGCCATAAGCACAGGGGTCCCAAAAAAGTGAAAGAGAGCATGCAGCCCTGGAGAAGGGACCTCGGCTAAACACCCCAAGAAAGGGGTTGCAGTTCAGCAGAGTGATACGACCCGGAAGAGCCTCCCCTTTTCTAGTTCCATGGGTCAAGGTGAAGGGGTCAGTTCAAAGACCTGTGAGGTTGTCGACCCATTTAAAAAACTGAAGAGTGCTTTTTTTGGGGTGAAACAGCAGTGTCAGACCTCATACCCCCTACCCCAGTGGTGAAAAATATAGGGGATGCAAAAGGAGGTCCGACAAGTGATGCGTGATTCACTGATACTTACTTCTTTAAAAAATTTACCACATAGCAACTCCCTCCTGCAGGGGCCAGCCCCCACTCTGGTTTTCCCATTCACAGCTTGAAGCGCCTAACCTTGGGTCATTTTGCCACCTCTTCCAGAAAAAAAAGTGAACGATCCTGGGCCTCATTCACAGAGCGTTTTCCTATGGGATTGCGTAGTTACAAAACCCCTCTGTGAATCTTCAGGTCCAGTGTCAAGCTGCAGTGTGAAGGACTAGCAGGACACTGCAAGGATTTCATTTACAAGTCCTGTTGTCTGGAAATGGATGTACGAGGCAATCACTTAAGAGCAACAGGCCACTTTAAGTGGAGTTGAGACCATGTGCTAATGCTAATAGACAGCCGCATCCAGCTTTTCAAGTTCCAGCAACACCAGACACAACTACAAATATGTCCAAGCTCTAGTTTGCAAAGCATCCCAATCTACACACGTCAACCAAAAATGCACTTAAGATGACCTCTGCCCCACACTCCTCCATACCCTCCACTGCAGCAGCATCCTTACCATCCCTTGCATCTTCTGATTGCCTTCCCATTTATTCTCGAATTTGATGATGGAGGTCATGGTTTGGAAGCGTTCCAAAGCACTGTATTACATGGTTCCACATCGATCATGGCCAACATTATGAACTTAACATAAAAAAACAAGTTCTAACAGAAACAATTATGACAACAAAAACAGCAAAGCGGCACAAAAGAGGGAAACGCATTGGTAATGCAAGGAGCATCGAAACAAAATAACCTCATAGGAGCAAATTTGAAAACCTTCTCATTTTACAAAATGTCACTGCCTCAAACCACACAATCTAATGTAACACAAAAAGCGGAAACACATCAGTATACCAAGCACCAGGCAAACAAAACGAGCACTTTGTATCAGTATTCAGAAAATATCTCCCCAGTTTAAAAAGATCCACTGGCTCTTACAAAATGGCTGCTGCTGTGACAGAGCTTTCTCTTGGATGCCCCCATTATGCATATCGAAGTAGCTGACTTACACCAGGGTCTCTCTCTATTACACATCTCCATGTGCACTGTCAAGGAGCAAATCTCCACCGTGCCAGATCTCAAAAGATCATCAGCCACTAAGTAGTGGGGGCTCCCACATGTTACGGGACACCACCCGTGCGGACAATGTACAATGTGTCCCCAAACGAAGAAAACAGAGGCTGTGAATTTGGGATTCATTCGAAATTGGCACCTCAAAGAACATACCAACTGTAACACTGCAAATGTGGTTTATTTGATTAAGTGCCCTTGCGGATATATATACATTGGTAAGAAGAGTCACAAATGCAAGACATGGATGATTGAACACAGGAGAAAAGAAAATTGAACAAGCCCCCTTAGTCAAACACATTTTGGAAATGAAATATGAATTCAATGATTTCGAATGGGTGATTCTAAAACAGGTATGAAGTAAATCACAGGAAGATATTAATAAAAAACGAATCACCTTGGAGCACATTTTTTTTTGTTGACTAAAAGCCATATTGGAGCTCTTAATGAAGGGATCGAGTGGTGTAACATAAGTGATATACGCTGTTGGGTCATCCTTGTGATGCATTTGATCGCAGATAGTGGCATGCAATGTAAGAGAGGGAATGTTTACTACCTGCTTGTATGGAATTGCAATAAATGTATTCTATATCAAGCATGGGGTGGGACTGATTGCACGACATCCTGTGATCTTAATGTAAGCGATATTGTGAAATAACGTTGTGCTTTTCAGCCTGCTGGGTCATTGATATGGGGTTGGAAGAAGTGACATTTAATGTGCAACATGTAACAGCTTTTTGTTTCACGAGTGCAAAATCATTTAAATGCAATATAGCGGCAATCACAATTGTGTTATTAGCCCAATATATATCGCACTGTGACTCGTCAACGAGCAGCTTGCTCAATGTGACATATGAGGAACAGGACTACAGATACTTAGGGGCCGATTCATGGAACAAACGTGCGCCGAAAATCGTTGCGCAAGCAGGCGCAAGCAGGCGCAAGCGCAAAGAAACAGGCGCACGCGCACGCGTGCGATTCATGGAAGTCCCTGCGCGTGTCCACCTCGGGATGTGCGCCAAACCCGTGCATGGCACACAAGTCACTGCAACATCCCGAAAGGCATGCGTGACGCGCACAGTGAAAGCGCACAACCTCGGCGCATACACCAGAAAGTGGGCGGGACACGGGGCGTAACGCGCGGAATGGGGAACAACGCGCGAAAATAAGGGCGTAACTGGGGATGTACTGCAGGGAAGCAGACGGAACGCCCACACGCACTCGAACCACACGTATTCATGGAATCGAATAGGGCAAAGCCACACACAGCCAAAGACACGCACAAGCTGAAACACGTCCGCCACACGAAGGCAGGCGGTAGAGTCCCAGCGCATCACAAAAGTGGCAACATACAGCAATTGGGCCTGTGCGAGCGGGGCACGTGTATTGCGGGGGTGCGCGGGAAGCAACACACGCGATCGAGCGGGGTACGTGTATTTCGGGGGCGCGCGGGAAGTGACACACGCGATTGAGCGGGGTACGTGTATTTCGGGGGTGCGCGGGAAGTTACACACGCGATTGAGCGGGGTACGTGTATATCGGGGGTGC